>NW_026849001.1:0-600000 GCF_030867785.1 Colletotrichum acutatum
CTTGGCCCTATCCCTCAGAATGCGCTTCTGCAATCTGACCCGGGCCTCATACTCTCGTAACCTGTTGTCCGCCTCCAGCATGCTTCCAAGCACCATGGCCGACATTTGCATATAGCTGCCGTGATTATGTCAGTTACATCTCATCCAATACTACGAGACGAAGTGAATGAACGAGGGAGTGAGATAGGACAAGGGGGGGTAAAAGGGTAAGGGTGACTTGGGTTGTGTCGCGTGAGGTGACGTATTACATCTTGAACTGAATGGTGAGGCCCTTGTACAGAGGCGAGAACTTGTACGCAAAGGCACCCACGACGGCGGCTCCCAGACCCCATCTCGCGGCGCCGATGAAGGCTCCCCGGGTAGCTTCCCACGCGGCGTCATCGGCCTCGGCGCTCTTCATCTTGTCATGCGTTGCCATCCCGCTGGCATTGTCGACCGGGGCGCCGGTCTGTGTCTGCGGAGAAAGAGTTGATGACGTCGAGACCTCAGTGGTCCGTGAAAGTGCTGCGGATGAAGGTGACGATGACGGGGAGAGATGCAATTGAAGATATTCAGAACCGATGAAAACTCGAGGCTTATGATTGGTGAGATCGTACGATTTTCACCGGGCGGGCTTCCTAATAGCTACCTTGTAAGGCGTGAAAGGTGAAGCTCTTCTCTTTTTTTACTCCATCAATCGCCGAGGTGAGCAAGTTGGTACGGGCGGGTGGGACGAGAGCAGACGCCGAAGACAATCCCTGCAGCGAGAAGTCCCAGAGTGCCCCGGCGGCGCGGCCATCCTTGCAGTGGGAGAGCGCCTAGGCTCGATGCAGCCCCTGAACGACACCTCCCCCGATCCTGCAGGGACCCTTTCCCGCTATCGGAAGCTTATCAACTGCAACATCGAGTCTTATTCTTCAGACGGCTTTTGCAGGTTGTCGCAATGACTTCGATGGCGCGGGATGGATCTGTCGACGATGCCGAAAAAGAGATCCTGGAACTGGAAGCACGCCTCAAGGCTGCCAGGGGAAAGTTGAATGGTCTCAAAGGACATATAAACGTACCCGTCGAATCTCTACCGTCTCGAGGCCTCTCATCAAAACCCTCATGTCAGTCCAACCCCAACTACACATATTCAACATGAGACATCTCAAAAACCATTCACAACTCAAGTCAACTAACACAGAAACCCAGTGTCACCATCTCCCTCACAAACAAACCACTACCTCCTCCTCCTCTCAGACTCCGCCCTGCCCCTCGGCTCCTTCGCCTTCAGCAGCGGCCTCGAGTCCTACCTAGCCCACACCCGGCCCCGCTCCTCCTTCAACACCTTCCTCCCGGAATCCATCTCCGCCTACGCTTCGACGACGCTGCCCTTCGTCCTAGCAGCGCACCGCTCGCCCTCCGACGTCGCGGACCTAGACGACCAACTCGACGCCGCAATCATCTGCACCGTCGGCCGCCGCGCCTCCATCGCCCAGGGCCGCGCCCTCCTCTCCATCTGGGAACGCTCCTTCGCCTCCTCCCTCCCCGCGCCCGTCGTCGCGACTCTCCAGCCGTATGCGGCGCTACTCAAGACGGCCACCTCGTCGCGGTCAGTGTCGGCGACTGCAGACGACCAGGCTGAACCCCCGCCCGTCTTCGCTCACCTAGCTCCCCTCTTTGGCGCAATCTGCAACCTCGTAGGCCTCACCCTCCAGCAGACGGCTTACATCTTCATGATGGGCCACGTCAAGGCCCTCATCTCGGCCGCTGTGAGAGCCAGCATGTTTGGTCCCTACCAAGCGCAAAAGGTGCTTGCAAGCACACAGGTCCAGCAACTCATCTCCGCCGCCATTGAGCGGGAGTGGAGCACACCCGTCGAGAGGGCCGGGCAGACGATGCCGGTGATGGATCTATGGATAGGCAGACACGAGGTTCTGTATTCGCGAATATTCAACAGTTGATATTTTCTTGTTCACTCGGCTTCTCTACTTTGATGTGTTTCCATTTTCAAATGGGGTATCATGATCGCTTTTATTCTCTCTTCTCCTTGCCCCTTTTTAATCGTACAAATCCAATCCAAGGCTCAGTCGGAATCATCGTCGCTGCCGTAGCCGACCAACGGCCCAGCAGACACAGCAACCTTTGGTTTCGACGCCACAGCAACCTTGGACGCGTTGAGGGCCGCCAGTGTGCTGCTAGAGAAGATCCCGCCAGACACAATCGACGGCTGCTGCTGAAGCATAGGCAACCCATCGTACTGCTCCTGGCCGCCGTTCTCGAGCATAGGCCGCTCCTGGTACTCCACCTCGTGGCCCTCGCGGCCGACGGGGTTCACAGCGTTGGCGCCCCGCGCGAAATGGACCTCGTCCGGCGCCTCGTAGCCCTCGAGCCCGTAGCTGCTCTCAATCTTCCTCCTCTTCCTGGCCTCCGGGTCCTTGCCCTCGATCTCGGCCACGAACTCCGCGGGGAGCGCGCGCCGGACGGCCTCGGCGGCCTGCTCTTCGATCCGTCTCGCTTCGCGCGCCTGTGCCATCGGGTTCGGGTCCGCGGTCGCCCATCGCACGTTGAGTATCTCCTCGTAGTCCAGGGACTGGTGCGCCATTGCCTCCTTGGCAAATTGCGCGTTGGCCTCATTGGAGTATGTTATGAATGCGACTCCGCGAGTGTTTAGCACGCGGACTAGAAGCAAAGAAGTTAGTATTTGCTCCCAGAGATGCGGTGCAGACTTCCTGCAGAAACTCACCTCGCTCAACTTGCCCCCATTCCGCAAAGTGACGCGCCACAATCTCCTCGATATCATCCGTGACGTGTATCCTTCCCACGTAAATCGTGCGGTTCTGCCTCATGAAACTACCGACGCCACCCATGTCGTCCCTGTAATCGGAGTGCTTGTCCCGGCCAAAGCAGTCGACGTTAGGGTTGAAGATGTCGTGGATGCCCGGCAGGCGGTGCAGATACTCGCAGTCCTGGCCTTTTGGACATATGCCGCGCGCGAAGAACAGACAAAAGTAGCTGCCCGTGACCTTGTCGGCCCTCGTGTAGCCGCTGTCTTTGGCGACGTTGCAGCGGCCCTTTGCGTGCGTCTTGGAGAGGTACTTGTCCTCGCGGTCGCCGCCCGACCACTTGTTGTACCAGATGTTGAAAATTGTTCCCGTCTGCGGCGGCGGCTCCGAGGTGATGAAGGATGGGTCGACTTGCGGGCGCGCCGGCCTCTTCTTCTTCCTGATGATCTTTTTTACTTTTCTTTCTGTCGGCGCGGCGACCTCGGTGGTGGTTGTCGCTGGTTCCTGTGCGTTGTCTTCGGGCTCTGGTCCGTCGACCTCCTCGGGTCGTGCCTGCGCGACTTCGTCCGACATGATTGCAATCTTGGGAGAAGATTTCGATGCGGTGGATGGCGTGGTAGAGAGCTGGTGGGTTAGCTCGAGTGTCGATGGGTGCTTTTTGGATGGATGTCGACGACGGGGCAACAGTGAACGCGCGCGGCGAGGCTTGGAAATTTGTTATCGCGATAAAGCTGTGGCGCAAGCCATGGCGCGCACATCCCGTCCTCAGTGGTTCGAGGGCGGTGAGTGGATACCCCTGTCGCTCCAACGCAGCCCCGCGGTAAATTCTGCCACACGGTTCAGTCTTCCTATGCCTTGAGAGGCCGACCTGCCCCACCATGATCTTGCGAAGCCGCCTCTCGTCGATCAGAAAGCGAAGCGCTTATTGCTCATCACCATCTTTTTGATTTATAGGATTTGTCAGAGTCTTCAGACTCTGAGCTCATAAATCGCCAAGATGGTGAACATTACGGAAAAGATCAAGGAGTACGAAACCCCCACCATCGCCACGACGAAATCTACGCGAGCGGGAGGCTGATGATGCGCCACTAGGATTGAGGATGAGATGAGAAAGACCCAGAGTAAGACGCATCCACTCATGCCTTCGGGTCATTTCTCAAAAGTCACTTCATCTGCATTCTGGCCAACTTAGAGAGACTCGAAGGATCAACGGGAGAATGAGAATGGCCTTTCTACAAGTTGATCGTGGTCATGACCGGAGAGAGACGACTGAGCGCAATGTTGCATTCGGATAGAATTCTTGCTAACATCCCATAGAGAACAAGGCGACTGGTACGTTTGTGAATTAACCGGACCAAGCAACGAACCATTATTGACAACAGCCCTACAAAGAATATCATCTTGGTCTTCTAAAGGGGTAAGTCATCATCACCACCGCCACTCAGCACCCCTTCTCACACCTGAAAACTAGTAAACTCGCCCGTCTCCGAGCACAACTCCTCGAACCAGGCCCAGGGGCAGGCGGCGGCGGCGGCGCAGGCTTCGACGTCAGCAAATCCGGCGACGCTCGGATAGCCCTCGTCGGCTTCCCCTCGGTCGGCAAATCCACCTTCCTCTCCAAAGTCACACGGACGAAATCAGAGGTGGCCTCGTATGCCTTCACGACGCTCACAGCCATCCCGGGCGTTCTCGAGTACGGCGGCGCCGAGATCCAGCTGCTGGATTTGCCGGGTATCATCGAGGGCGCCGCCGAGGGCAAGGGTAGAGGACGGCAGGTCATCTCGGCGGCCAAGACGAGCGACATGATCCTCATGGTGCTGGACGCGACCAAGAAGGCAGAGCAGAGGGCGCTGCTCGAGGCTGAATTGGAGGCCGTGGGCATCCGTCTCAACAGAGAGCCACCGTAGGATGCTTTCTTTCTCTTCACCTTATTCAATTCTGGCTCAGGGCAGGTCTGACAAAAACCCGTGGCAGAAACATCTACCTCAAAGCCAAAAAAGCAGGCGGCATGAAAATCACCTTCCAGTCCCCTCCCAAAAACATGGACGAGAAAATGGTCTTCAACATCCTCCGCGACTACAAGATCCTAAACTGCGAGGTCCTCGTCCGCGACGAGTACGCCACCGTCGACGACCTCATCGACGTCATCATGAAGGACCACCGAAAGTACATCAAGTGCCTCTACGTCTACAACAAGATCGACTCCGTCTCCCTCGACTTCCTCGACAAGCTCGCCCGCGAGCCCCACACCGTCGTCATGTCGTGCGAGCTCGACCTCGGCATCCAGGACGTCGTCGACCGCTGCTGGGAGGAGCTCAAGCTCATCCGTATCTACACCAAGCGCCAGGGCGCCGATCCAGACTTCAGCGAGGCCCTCATCGTGCGGAGCAATAGCACCATTGAGGATGTGTGCGACCGCATTCACAGGACGCTCAAGGATACTTTCAAGTACGCACTCGTCTGGGGCGCGAGCGCCAGGCATATCCCGCAGAGAGTGGGACTCGGGCATGCGGTGGCGGATGAGGATGTGGTTTGCGTCGTGAGCGCGTGGAAGGCATGAGGAATGAATTCATCAGATGAAAAAGATAAGAAATGGGTTTAAAAAGGTTATGAGGAATTGTATTTCCTGCTCATGCCGACCGATAATAACGCGGTGGCTGATGAATACAGTCCTTCTAGAATCCTAGTCGTGGAAAAGCAAAAGAAAGCCTGATATCGTTTCGTGTCATGTCATGGTGTAGTACAACCCAACCCCTTATCCTGGAGTCGGACTTCGGTCTACCCGTAAAACGCCAATGAACCCTATACCACCCTCAAAAACAGCCTGGAAAAGCCAGCAGAGGCGCAAATTCAGTGTCCCTTTTCCAAAAAGAAGGAAGAGACAAAAACTAGTAAAACAACCCGCGAGCCAATCCCATTAGTGAAGTGAAGCTTTTATGTTGTTTTGGTCAGAAGAAGATGCGACGACGCTGCCTAGAAGGCACTGTCTTTGGTGGGCGTGCCTGCTTGGTCGCCGAACACGGCGGCGTCGCCTCTGAGCTTCTTGGCTGAAGTCTGGGCGAAGAGGGACTTGGGCTTGACCCTGTTGAATAGAGAGGTTAGTATTTGTTGCATCTTGACAAGACTGGACAATGTCGGGAGACCCCGCGGTTGTTGTGGGAAGATGGTAGGACTTACTTGCCAACCTGCTTGTTGCGGAGGGCGCTGAGCTTGGCGGTGCAAGGGCTCATGATGTTGTCAGATGGCGAGATGTACGTCTTGGACCTATCGAGGACAATGAAGTTTAGGGTCTTGTTCTTGTTACTGCTGCGAGGCTGTAGTTTGTCGTACTTCTCTTGGGCCATCTTGTTCTGCAGGACCTGGCGGTGGTACTCCATGCTCTTGAGGTCCTTGGTGGACTGAGGGTCGCTGACCACGACGGCGGCGTTGACGTCCTTGTCGCCGAGCACGTTGGGAGACATGTTTGCTTGAGTGTTGAGTGGTGTGATGGTTTGGTTTGAGAGCTGTATGCAATGCGCAATGCTGAGCTGTGCTATATGCTCGGATGGTGGTTTTGCTGTTCGATGCGTGTATAGGAGACGTGAAGCTGATGGCGCAAAGTGTGTGTATGTGTGTATGGATGGATGGATGGTCTGCAGTGGGATGGTGAAGGAAGATGGATGTGGGTGGTTTATGGTCTGTGGCTTGGGTCCCAATGCAGAGAAGGAAGCAGGTCTTTGTACTTAACGGGTGCTTGCACTGGCGCACAGGATCTACCGTGGAGTGTTTATGACGTTCGTGAATGGATGTGAAAAAGATGCACGCTCTTCCTCTCACTTGGAAAGCAACGAAAAGGCCCTGTCTGGCACACGTTGGGTGCTAAAGTGGGTGGAGCAGTTGCCGGGTGTCGAAGTAAACGAATTTTCTGGGATGTTGACGGGGCAACGGGCTAATCGAAACGGCGACGGCGCTGTGGGAAACTGCAGTCTGCAGATAATAGTGCAGGGGTTCAGGGGTGGGAAGGAATGCGGGTCCTCGGCCTACCTTGCCAGGGGACGACGCTACTTACCACTTACCTGCGTATTTAGGAGCAAAAGACACCAAGAGACACCGAGCCTTTGTCAGTCAGGAAGCTGTGACCATCGGCCGTCGCCCGTGTGATGGACAGGTGTGGATGGGATGCGCTGTCAGGCTTCCCTTTCCTTTCCCATCCTTTCCTTCTAGATTATTAGCGGGCTTCCTGGGCAACCCAGCACCCCGGACCTTATGTTGCCAGCTATGGTTCCTTGCCATTGCATCCATCTTGCCCATCATTTCTGTACAACAAAGCAGTCGAGAGCTACGGCAATGCTTGTTTGCCTTGCTAGTTCTCGGTCTGTGGAGTGGCTCTGATCCCCTCCTACCATCTCCATCTCCCGTCCCACCGGGGAAAAGAAAGAAGTTGCATCTGTGGTCAATGCTGCCGGCATGAACGGTTCTGAGCTGTCCAACGCGCCCATCTCCAAGGTAACTAGCAGCGTCACCTCCCGGACCTTAATGCTGCAGGGTCTCTTGAACTGCTCAATTCCACATGGCCAGACAATGGGGGCGCTAGTGTGACTCAGAGAACATGGAAGGCGGCGGCGGGCCAACGGGTTGCAGATCACTTCTCATCCCAATTGTTAATCCCATCTGGGGGAGGAACAGGGCCTAGACTGATCCAGGACCTGTCATTCACGATGTTGTACACAAAAGATATCATTCAACTATACAAAAACACCTAGCTGGCGTCACGACGCGACGCAATCTCAATCACAGCTTGGACTTGGTGATCTTGGCCCCGGGTTGGAACGTCGAGGTCTTGTACTGTGCATGCAGCTGCTCCGTCTTCTGCCTCTGCCACTGGATCTTGTCCGTGACCTCCTTGCCCCTCTTGTTCTCGTTCTTGCCCAGCTGCTGCAGATGCACCTCGTCCGGCCCGTCAGCGAGCCGCAGCGTGCGGATGTTGGCCCACATGCCCGCCAGCGGCGTGTCCTGGCAGACGCCGGCCGCGCCAAACGACTGGATGGCGCGGTCGATGACGGTCAGCGCCGTCTGCGGAACGAGCACCTTTGCCTCGGCGATCTCCTTGAGCGCCTTCTTGGGGCCGAGGTCGTCCATCCTGATGGCCGCGTTGAGGACCACTAGGCGGGCGGCGTCGATTTCGATGCGGGACTTGGCTACCCACTCGAGGATGACGCCGTGCTCCTTGAGCTGCTTGCCGAACGGCGTCTTGGTCGGGTCGTTGATGCGCATCAGCATCCACTCGAGAGCTCGCTCGGCCTAGGGGGGATGTACACGTCAGTCTATAGCCGTTACACACAACTTGTGGATGGACCTACTGCTCCAATGGTACGCATGGCGTGGTGGATGCGGCCGGGGCCAAGTCTTCCCTGGATAATCTCAAAGCCGCGGCCCTCGCCGAGCACCAAGTTGCTGGCGGGAACCCTGACGTCCTTGAAGCTGATGTGGCCGTGGCCATGGGGCGCATCGTCGTAGCCGTAGACCTGCAGCATGCGGTGGATGGTGATGCCCTTTGTCTCCGCCGGGACGAGGATCACGGATTGTTGCCTGTAAGGGTCCTTGTTGTTTGCGTCGCTCTTGCCCATGACGATGTAAACCGAGCATCTGGGGTCACCGGCACCGCTGGACCACCATTTCTATCAATTCTGTCAGCAAAAGGATTGCCTGAGTTAGAGGTTCGCCTCCGTGATCACTACATACCGAGCCATTCAGGACGTATTCGTTGCCCTCCTTGCGCATGCTGAGCTGAATGTTGGTCGCGTCCGACGAGGCAACCTCGGGCTCCGTCATCAAGAACGCAGAGCGGATCTGGCCCTCCATCAACGGCTTGAGCCACTTTGCCTTTTGCTCTTCGTTTCCGTACTTGGCCAGCACCTCCATGTTACCCGTATCGGGCGCGGCGCAGTTAACGGCCTCGGAGGCGACGCGCGACTTGCCGAGCCACTCAGCCATCAGGCCGTACTCGAGATTCGTGAAGCCGGGCGACTCCTTGTAGTGGCCCTTTGGCAAGAACATGTTCCACAGGCCCAGCTTCCTGGCCTTGACCTTGAGGTCGTCGACGATGGCCGGGTGGTGGTCCCATCTCGCATCGCCCTGGCCGATCTGGGCGTCTAGGACGGGGTCTGCGCTGCACACGGAGGTAGGAATGTTTAGTGCCGGTGGACGAAGCAGACAGTTTTTTTTTTTTTTTTTTTTTGGCGGTAGATGAGTTTTGCTTACGGAATGCACTCTTCTTCGACAAACTTGGCCACGAGATCAAGCGCCTCTTTGGCGCGATCGCTGAGGCGATCCAGGACCTGGGGGGCCGCGACGGCTGGGTCAGCAATGCTGTGTGTTTCCAAAATTTGGGTACCTGAGCTGGGATGAAGCTCTCCCCGCACTAGCTAGCGACTTACGATGGCTGGGACTCTGGACGTCATCTTGGGGGAGTATGAAAGCGAGGCGAATTGGGGAGGGAAACTTCTAGATTGATTCGTCTCAGAGTTGGGAATTGCGAGGTTTGAGAGGTATGGAAAAGTACAGAGATGCAGGAAATGGGGAACAACGTCAATTGGGCATGGATCTCTACTCCCTTTTGAACGTGGAGTGTTTAGTCTCATCGTACGGTAGACGAGCGATGGGACGAGCCGGCAAGCCGAGGTTGAGTCTGGAGCTGCCTAGGGAGTAGGGTCCCCCAAAAGGTGGGGATCCTGGGGTAGCCGTCTTGAACCTCCGCCTCCGCCCTCCGCGTCTGAGAATGGCCCCAGACCCCCCAGATTTGTAGCAGTGGGTTTCTGCCGTGCCATTTTACGGGTGAACTACCTGCAATACCTGCTAAAGGAACTAAAAATGTTACCTAGCTAGATCACTTGGGTAGCTTATGGCCAAGTTGCTCACCAGGTGGGTTGAGGTGGGTTCGAAACGGACTTCATTCATAGGGTGAAGGAGACAGATTCCGGTCCTATCGTAAGGTCGGATACCTGTCGTGGGATCACCCTGGCCCACGGTCAAGTCCTAGCCCTCAGGCTCAACTGTTACTGTTCAGTGACATTTTCTCCTGATTAGAACCGTTCCCCGTCGCTCATTAATCCTCACAAAACTAAAAGTACGGATACCCCGTAAGGATAATGCGGTGGTGCCACTTCGGCGCGTCACCGTTGCGGGGGAGCGCCAGTTGTGCCGGCCTCCAATAGCAGTGCCCGCACCCAACCCCGATGCCTCGGCGCGGCCTTCAGGCCGGCGGGATACTTTTATCGGAGCCTTAGCTCACTCTGTTCATGGAGACGCAATTCCGAATCCCTTGCGCTTACAACACTTCAACGTCGCCGACGACACGAATTAAATGATATCGTAATTATTCAATTGGCTGGCTGGGTCCATCTCCTTGACGAACAATGGCCAAGTACCTACCTTATAGACGCTCTTCTAATATGACAATGCTTCAAGCTCTCTCTACCTAAAATCTAGGCCTTTTATTTCCCCAATCCGTTGATTTACCACGTCCCTTTTTATGTGCGGTAATCACCGTTGATGGTAATGTACTCGTGACTGTAATCGCAAGTCCAGTACGTCGCTTCCTTATCACCAGTTCCCAACCTCACCAGGATCTCCAAATCCTCCAGCTCCAGAATCTCCGATGCCCTGGCCTCGTTGACCATCTCCGGCTCGCCGTTGACCAAGAGCTTCAGCTCAGGCGTGCCATCGGTAGGAACGAACGAGACGTTGGTCTTCTCGGGCGTGACCTCGGGAACGTCGTTGACGGCCTGGCCGGGCTCCGACACGAGCGAGTAGCCGGTCGCGCACAGGATGCGGCCCCAGTTGGCGTCCCGTCCGTACAGCGCAGTCTTGACGAGGGGCGACCTGGCAATAGTGCTCGCAATCTTGCGCGCGGCCTCCTCGCTGGCAGACTCGACGACGCGGATGGTGACGAACTTGGTGGCGCCCTCGCCGTCGCGGACGATGAGCTTGGCCAGGTCGATGGAGAAGTCGGTCAGGACCTGCTGGAAGGCGGCGCAGTCGGGCGAATCCACGGAGGAGATTTCCTTGCCGCCGGCAGCACCGTTGGCGAGCAGAGCGAGTGTGTCGTTGGTAGAAGTGTCTCCGTCAATGGTGATGCTGTTGAACGATCGGTCGACGGCGTGCTTGAGAACGGAAGGCATCACAGCGGGCGAGATGGGCGCATCCGTGGCAACAACTCCGAGAAGGGTGGCCATGTTGGGGTGAATCATACCAGCGCCCTTGGTGGTTCCGGCGATGCGGTATTCGACGTTCGGTGATGAGGGCAGCGTGAAGGTCTTTGACATGAGCTTTGGGAACGTATCGGTTGTGCAGATGGCGGTAGCAAAGCTCAGCCAGTGCTTGTGAGAGGAGCCCAGAGCCCCTTGGGCAGCTGGGACGTTATCGACAATTTTGGCGATGGGCAGCCTCTGTCCAATGACTCCCGTGCTCATGACGATGGTGGATGACGCATCGCCCTCTCCTCCAACAACCTTGTCGGCTGCGCTGGCCATCAGAGAAGCATCCTCGAGACCCCCCTTTCCGGTGACGGCATTGGCGCATCCCGAGTTGATGAGAACGCTGCGGATGCCGCGGTTGGCCTTCTTCTTGAGCAAATCCCTGCTGAAGGTGACGGGCGCCGCCTGGAACTTATTCTTGGTGAAGACGGCGGCGGCGGCACAGGGCCGGTCTGAGCTGAGAAGAGCGAGATCGGGCTTCGTCTTGTTTCCCGGTTTCACGCCGACGAGGATGCCAGAGGCCTGGAAGCCCTTGGGATAGGTGCCCTCCGTCGGGACGTACTTCTTCTTGGCGGCCGGAATGCTCTCGGCGGAGACCGAGTAGCACCTCACGAACTGAGCCAGGTGGCCGGGAAACCTCTTGACGGGTTGCGCCATTCTGACAATTGGCGACAGCCCAATGCTGTGACGAAAAGGACCTGAAGAAGAGAGGAAGCTCGAGAGCCAATGGCTCACGTACGGCTTGCTGTGATGCTGGAGTTGTGTGAGTGTCTTGTGAGAGAATGTTAGTCACTGGGGAAAGCAGAGGTGAGAAGAGAGATTTAGACGACGCAAGGTGTGCGATAACGGCAGTCGCCCATTTTTCTGACAGGGATGGCACAGTGCTGCACTGCAAAAGGCGCATTGAGACCAATCCCGATCCTTGTGACTTGTTCTGACGCTGCAGCTCATGTTCAACTCGATCGAGTCATACCTTGGCTCGCTCTGTACTTTCTGATTGTGGACTCGTATCTCGCTCTACAATGCAATTCAATTGTCTCCTATAAAGTAAAAGTAAAAGTGATTATTACCTACTGCGTGGTACTTTGTTGCAAGTTCATCAAGGCTTATTGAAAGGGTCTCGGCTCGGACTTCAGCCCCCTGCAGCGAGTGAGGTCGAATGGCGGGGAGCGGGCCCACCCAAGCTTATCGCATCCGCCTCGGTGAGCTTATCGCCTCCCAAGCATAGAAAAAAATTCTAAGAAAGTCGCACCTTTAGTCCCCTCCAACCACCCAGCCGAGTCGCGACACGCTCCAATTGTATATCCAAACCCGCCACAACCCGCAACCAGACGAGACATTTCGTCGCCGACTTTGCAACAATGGCGCCCAACAAGACGAGAACGATCAAGAACAAGCACGCCGCCAACGGCTCTGGCATCAAGAACAGCAAGGCCGCGGACAAGAGGCCCGTTCCCGATGGCATCGTCAGGAAATCCAGAGACACGCCCAAGGGCACGAAGCCCCTCAAGGCCGGCGGCAAGACAAACCTCGAAGCTCTTCTGAAGAAGCGCAAGAAGAAGATTTACACGGAGGAGGAGCTCGGCATCCCCAAGCTGAACAAGATCACGCCCGTCGGCGTGGAGAAGCCCAAGGGAAAGAAGAAGGGCAAGGTGTTTGTCGATGACAGAGTACGATTCCCCAATGCTACGATGCTTTTTTTTCTTCCGTCAGGCTATTCTGATAACTAACGCAACCCCAACAGGAGAGCATGAACACCATCCTCGCCATGGTCCAGGCCGAGAAGGAGGGCCAGATCGAGTCCAAGATGATGAAGGCGAGACAAATGGAGGAGATCCGCGAGGCCCGCCGGGTAGAGGCCGAGAAGAAGGAAGAGGAGAAGAAGAGCAGGCTGGAGGAGACCAAAGACTCGCTGCGCAAGAAGAGAAAGCGCAACCCTCGCGCCGAGGACGAGGACAAAATCAGCCAGTACGCGACCGCAGGGTCAAAGGCCGCCAAGCCCAAGGCGAAGAAGAAGAGCGTCTCCTTCGCATGAGTGAGGGAGATGGGTTTGTGGAACACGTAGCAGCATGTCTTTGCATCTTGGGCGGCGTTCGGGAGTGCCAAAAAAGTAAACATACTGGGTTGGTAAAAAGTTGGGAGGGGAAACGTCTTGTTATTCGTCTGTTTGTTTTAACCCTCTGTTGTATCAACGGCGTTCAGAGCAGATACCATGGCGAGGGCCTGACCTTGCACAAGAGCCTAATGCACCACCATAGAACAGCGATCAGTCAGGCATCGGTGAGGTATGAATCTTGTCGTTGCAAATACCTGTCTGGATACTATTATGTTCATAGCTTTGTCCGCTACTGCGAATGCCAATAAAAAGCAGATGTACTTTTTCTATCTATACCATCTAAGTCTATACTGATACAAATTCTGTTGCAATGTCTATTATGCCCCGCGCTATTCCGTGGCTGCCTTGATCTCCATTCTGTGTCTCGCAGGGGTGAAGTGGAACTCTGACTTGCCGTTCCTGGGCGGAAGCCCGTTGGTTTTCGGAGGTAGTTGGCTGTGATCCACGTTGAAAGCCATGTGGTTGAAGAAGTTTGAGACCTGGTCTCGTCAGTTGATGGTCTCTCGGCATTCTTGGAATGATAGAACGTACCGGCTTCGCGTGCCATCTTCCGCCTCCAGGCTCAAACCAGCAAAGGTGGCCGCCCAAGGAGGTGGTGCACAAAACCGTGTACGGGTTCTTGCTGAATTCCTCGTACGGGATAGCTTCTTCTACCGCAATCTGCAAAGTTTGGTCAGCTTGCATGAAATTTGGGGGTTGTGATTGAGTGGTTCACTTACAGGATCGTCGGTGGCATGCAGGGCGAGGAAGGGAATCCGGATAGCCAGGACCGCGTCGCAGGAAGACGCATCGCGGTAGTAGGCACTCTCTGTGGGGTAGCCCCAGCTGACGCATCTGCTTTTTGTGAGAAATGGTTTGCGGGACTGTAAACATTTGGAAACTTACTGTACTTCTCTGTCAAACTCCCACAGGTACGTTACGTTCTGAAGGCGTTCAAGGTCGAGGTTGGTGTGCTTTTGCACCTCCTCCTTGTGTCCGTTGATCAGTTGCTTCATGCTGGCTGAACAGGCGTGTAAGTACCAAGCATCAAGCTCGCATGTTGAGTGATGATCACAACTTACTTCCCATAACTCGTTGGTAGACCTCTCTACCGAGGAACGTGCGCTTCAGTGCCTTGTTGGAGACTTCGAGGTTGAAGGGGTTGGAGCACGCAATAGCGGCGGTCAACTGGCAGTCGACACCCTCCTCGCCACAGTACTGGCGTGAAAGAGTTAGTCAATGCGAGAAGAGTATTGTGAGAAACTATCAAACTTACGTTTGTCAACATGTTGGCGCCGAGCGAGAAGCCTAATCCAAATAGAGGGCGGTTAGGGAACTTCTTCCTCAACCACTTGATGGTCTGGGCTGATTGTCAGATGGCCTCCTGCAAAGTATGATAAACCGCGAATATATCACTGACCTGACGGAAGTCCCATGTTGCTCTAGCATTGTACAAGATACCACTGGTGAACTTGCTGTTGGCGCATCCTCTCGAGTTCACCACGCACACCTCCCAGTTTCCCGAGTCGATCAACGGCGCAATGGCATGTCTCAGGTAAATCTCATGAGAGCCACCCGAGAGGCCGTGGAGAACAACCAATTGGGGCCGGTTGTCGTCCGACGCCAGAGTCTCAAACTCCTGGTCCTCAAAGTACACCGTTCGCGGCGGCAAGGTGCTGTCGGTCTCCTCAAAGGGCTGAGCTACAAAGTCGACGGCGAAAGTGCCTTCAAAGGCCTTGTCGTCGGCGTGGAAGACCTTTCGACGATAGTACACCGGGGGGCCGTGCTGCTTCGTGGCAGTCCACATGGTCTGCAAGTGGCCGTTGAAGAGGAGCGGGTTCATGTGGCATGGCGGCGTGATCTTTTCACAAACCTTGAGCAGGTCAGTTTGGGCGCCATCTCTCTCCTTGAGGGCCACAGGCGAAGACGCGTGTGTGAAGTTGATTTTGGCGTGTCCTAGCCAGTCCATGGTTCGGAGTCTTCGGACAGCAGTTGATCGAGACAGTTTGGCTTAAGAGAAAGTTTGCGACAGCAAAGGTAGAAGAGTCCCTTCACCAGACAACACAGCAGCCGATGTCAGAATGCTGAGTAAAAATCAAACAAGAGAATCAGTCGCACAACGTCATGAAAAGGCTAGGGCTTCTAGGGAAGATTGAAGTCTAGAGGAGGATGTTGCGAAGTCAAAGTGAACTCTCATGTGAGAATGGTTGGAGAGCCATAAGTCATGGCAGTGGAGCCCCGAGGACTGGTAGCTTCCGATTTAAGGTAGGTATGCAAATTCACATTGTTTGCTACAGACCCTTGGTCCCAACTTCAAGTTTAGGGGCCGAACCAACGGCCCATTTGTCTTGTATTGGGTGTAGGACCGAGGGTCTCAAATCAGCCTACCATGATAGATCGGCGCCGGGTTCACCAAGTGTCCGTTCTGCAGTGGAATCCAGTGGTATGTCTGTACGACAGCACATTTCAAGCTTGATAAAAGCAGGCGAATGACGTGGATCACCGACTAAGGTAGCGGTAAAGAAAGCAAGATGGATTTGGCACCGAGCCGAGGCACATGTCTACAGCCAATTAGAATACGCAGAGGTCCAACTCGACTCGTAACCGTACCCAGCGGGTAAGACAAGAGTTCAGCCACGCAGTGCCACACTCATCGGGATTCAAAAGTTCAGAATTTCAGTTCCGCCGTAAGTGTAACTTTTTTGAGCAAGACGGAGCCATCATGGTCTGTGCATCTCCTACCCTGACCGGAACCGGGGGGGGGGGGGATCCACGGCACGTGGAATTATGTAAGGCACGCAGGGACCATGGGCCATTTCTCGACCAGTCGTTCCTCGAGGAGCCTCGCGACCTGCAGGTGCGGCTATTGGACAGCAACCGCGTCGCAACAAGTCACTCCAGTTCAACAAAGCGACTGTCGAGACTCCATGTAGCGAAGCCTGCGACCCCTATGCAGTCCCAAAGATGACATACCGGGGCTCCTTGCCTTCGGGGCAGGCCTTCAATGGCCAGCAGCACGTCCCCCAACCCTACCACGATCCCTACGGCAATAGCAATGGCAACGGCGGCGGGAGTGGGAATGGCCAGAACCAAAACTACGCGAACGCTGCATACGGCACTCACGGCCAAGCGCAACCGATTCATGGCAGTTACCATCAACCGCCTACCCAAGCTCCGGCTCCCATCCTTCCTGCGCCTACGCCGATGAACATGCAGGCGAACGGATATGGGCAGTTCCCTGCGTATGGCGGCACCTTCCCGCATCATCAACAACAGCAACAACAGCAACAACAGCAACAGCAGCAGCAGCAGCAGCCACCGCAATACCCCCACCATCACCAACTCCAGCAGCCCTTTCCTCACGGGAATACGATGAACGTCCAATTTGCGCCTCCTCACTCACCCTTCGTCCAAACCACACACGCCTCTCGCTCTCCTGCGCTTGCGCCTGCACCGACACCGACACCGACGCCGCCAATTTACGCTGAGTATCAGCCGACGCAACAGCCGCAACATCAACCGCAATTCCAACCTCACTTCCAGCAACAGCCTCAACCGCCGCCTCAAACACCGCAGCAGTTGCAGCAGCTACAGCAACAGCGTAGCCCCCAAGTCTTTCCGGCGGTACCACAATATGCCCAGTTCTCCCAGCCGCCCATGGGTCAAACTCAGGCCGTGCCAGTACTAAACCAGGCTTTTGCCGAACCTTCTCCAGTTCAACGGAGTCCCGAGCCTCACTTCGCAAACTCGCCAACTGTACAGCCGGCACGATCACCCAGTATAGCTAGAAAGTCACCTGCGATATCCTCGATCAACTCTCCGGCCATATCATCCAGAGGTTCTCCCGCCTTATCGACGAAAGCAAGGTCTTACGACACGACGACGATCCTTGTTCACGTAGCAGAAGAGTGTTTCGAGAAGGCGCGCCGTGGTGTACAAAGAGTGGCGGTGTCTGGGTCAGACGAGCAAGTGCGCGAGTACCAAAAGTTGATTACAACTGGTCTGGCATGTCTCGAGGCTGCATTCCAAAGCAATCGTCTGTCTCCGAGACAAGAGGCAAAAGCAAGATTGAGATATGCGTCTATATTGTGTGATGAGACGGAGAATCTTCAAGAGGCAGAAACAGCCTTGAGTAAGGGCATCACCATCTGCGACAAGGTATGTTGAAATGGATCATTACTCGCTCGAGTCTTGTATTGACGTTCCTTCCAGCATAGATACGCCGATCTGAAGTACTGTATGCAATATCTTCTGCTCAAGGTACTGTTTCAAAGGAACCAGAAGGCAGCATTCATCGCCGTCGACAAAAACATTGCGGACTGTCTCACGTGCGTCGTAGTAACCTCACCTTAATCGATGTTGGCCCGTTACTTACCAAAACACCAGGTTCAAACACATACACTGGGTTTACGCCTTTCGTCTGCTGAAGGCCACGTTCCATGTCCATGCGGGTAGTCCACCCGATGCGGCAGTACTGGACAACTTGCGCGCTATTGCGGTTTTAGCGAGCGAGAGAGGGGACAACGCAATGCTTGTCTTCGCCTCTCTCTTGGAAGGCTTGTCGGTGCTAAGAAACATGCGCCCCGACACCATCGAACGAGTGCAAACTTGCCTGGCGCAAGCCACGAAGTTTCAACTGGATCCCTCTGTTCAGATTCCGCAGCTGGATGTTTTGACGCTATTGCTCGACCTTGCGTGTAGCATGCACCAGAAAACGCCCGATATCTTGATTCACAAACTAAGAACACTTCAAGCAAAACTTGATGCAAACTTGGGATCCCAGACATGGACCGATCTGAATCCTGAGATCTTGATCCCTGTCAAGAAGCACAACTCAACCTCTGCTACCCTCAGCGATGATACCTCTTCAATTCTCCGATCCGGGCCAACTGATGGACAGCACGATTACATTGTCATGACTTTCTTGAACCGGCTGGAGATCATAGTATTGACGTAAGTACCACACAGTTGCGCCCTCTTTGTCAGATATCCATTAACCGGAAACAGCTACACGTTCAGTGGTTTAGCCGGCATGTATCGCCCTGGTTCGGATCCTAAGAGGAGCCACGAATTCTGGAAGGAGGGATTCGATGTATTGGCAAAATGTAAGTGTGGTTCGTATTCTCAAATGTGCATGAAGCTGACACAGCAGAAGGGAACAAGGAGATAGCCCCCAGTGTTCCTGCGGCATCCCTGCGCGAGTCGATGGAACAGTCTAAATGGAGGACCGAAATTTTCTGTTATTTGCAAGCTCTGACGGGGCTGTACTTTGCAACGCACAGTCAATGGCCAAAGGTCGAACAGTGCGTGGCACAACTGCAGCAGGCTATCACACCAGCTGTGAACGAAATCTTTAGCGTGTTCTCGCTATACCTCTCCGGGGTCTATCATCAAGGCACCGGTGATTTGGAGACTGCTCTATTATTGTTCGAAGATGAGAGGTTGAGTGTCGATGTAGGCCGTGGGGGTCCAGGTGGCAGGAAGCCTGCTAAGCTGGAGCTGTGCATACTCGCTGCGCTGAACCGTATCTGGATCCTTCAAGATTCATCTTACCGCGATGAGATGACATCTACGGAGCTATTGGACCAGTTGCGGCCGATGTGTACGGAACATCAAGATCCTGACATACGCACCGCCTTCAACCTCGTACAAGCAACGGCTCAGACGATGCCCCCGCCCTCTATGCACCAAATCAAAACGAGTATAACGAACTCGTTGAATGGGTCGCGGGTGACAGGTAACACACACTGTCTGGCAATAGCCCTCAGCATCATGCGGTCTAGACTGTTCGATAATGTGGTGGGCGAACAGGCTCTGAAAAGCGCAAGGGCAGCCTCGACACAGGCGAAGCGGAGTGGAAACTTGCTTTGGATGAGTGTGGCGGACGGTATGCTGGCTGATTCTTTTGAAGTCCAAGCACTCTTTGCAGACGCCGAAGCAGCGCGGCAGACGGCCACGGACTATGCGTCTCACGCATTCACTGGGAAGGAGTAGTTGGTTCGGGTTCAGCGTGGATCATGTTTTCACGGCATTATGGACTGGCGTCTGGTGCGGGATTTGGCCTGGCATGAGCTGATTGTTTGGGAAAGCATAATACCCCCCAATTTGTATCGCTGCCAGATGATGCGGCGAAATTGACTGAGTGATGAAGGAATTGTTGCTACACACTCCGTAAGGTCGTTATTCTTTAGAAAGTCGATGGGCTATACGGCTTCAGCCTATTACCAACTACTACCTCAATCCCCTCTCGTGATTTGCATCAACCTTGCGGACATTTACCTATGACAAAATAGGATAAGTAAAAGTATACTACTTGATTCTTGAGTGACCAAGATAGCCTTTTTACGTTCCTCACCTTAATTGCCCGAGGTGAGCTATCCTGAGGTGGGAAGGCATGAAGGGACTAAAGGTACCTTCGACAGGGGGGACCAGCGGTTTTGCTTGCAGACATGCGATCTGCGCATGCACGGACCAGACTTCATTGGGACCCCTGTCGCAATTGATTGACTGTGGCGCGTCCCGTCCGCGTTCCGTTCTACCTAATAGGAAAAAAAATTGACCAGCAGCTTTCTAGCCCACTTCAAACTCCCCGTTAACGTCCAACGCAACATATCGTCACCTTTTCCTCCAATGCTTCGTGCAAACACCCTGCGCCTTCAAAGGCTGGGAAACTCCTATGTTTGTGCGTCCTGCCGGCCCAGCCTTTCAGCGCCATGTCGGACGCGACCCTCTTTCTTCCAGACCACCGCCCTGGTTGGCGATCGAGGCTTTAGGAGGAGTAGCTCGAACAAGAAATCGACAGCAACGCCGGCCCCGAAAGACGATGCGGAACCGAGTAACGATGCAACACCCGATGCCGAGGTCAATGCCGGGAAAGATGTCCAGGTCAAAACTAAGAGCGGTTTGGAACCTAGGAGCAAAGGAAAATCCAAGAGCGACACGGAACCTCAGAGCGACACGAAGCCCAAGGGCGGACGGACGGCAAAGTCAATGAAGCCACCACCCAAGAAACCTGCCCCTAGAGGCCATTCGAAGGTTGGGGCGCAGTCAAGCAAGAAAACGCCAGCCAGACGAGGAAAGCCCGCCGATGTCGAGAAGCCGGTCGAACCCCAATCGCCACCCGAGCCTCAGGTTATAAAGCAGGTTTTTGAGTCTCTGAAGAAGCTTGAGCAAAGCTACGCCTCTATCAACAGTAGGTTGTCGAACATCAAAGAAGGCACCGCGGAAGCAACTGCCGAAGGAGCCAAAGCAGGTTCTGGGAAGAAGGGAGAACTGGACGCATTCGTGGCGAAACAGAGCGATAAGTTAGGTGGGAAACTCAAGATGATTTCTGGTACTCTGGACGTTTTGAAGAGCGTTTTGCGCTCGCAGTCGATACCTCTCGACCACCTCGCAAAGAGGCCAAGTGCCACGAAATCGTCGGGCACCACATCAAATGACGCTTCTAGGCCCAAAGGCCAATCTCGGCAAGCTCAATCTCAGTCCCAACCCCGTGGCAAGGCCAGGAAGGATGAGATGCGGGTAAAGGTGCGAAAGGTTCTGCTTGGCGAGGAACGAAAGCCGATAGCTCAAGATCCAGCGAAAGCCTCGTGGACGTCACTTGAGAATCGCCTCACTGGCGGTGACAAGGCTCCAATAGTTTTGGCAGCAGCGGCCGCTGGTGCATCAGCTCTTGGCGCAGCTCGTTCTGCCACTGGCACAGGTGCCGATGGAATGGCTGCGAACGAGACAGCGAAGAACGACAGCGAAGCACCCCCAACCAAGCCCAAGAGGACTAAGAAATCCGAAAAGCCTCTTGTCAATGTAAAGAGAGTGCACGCGGAGAAGCTTCGCTTAGTGCCTGTTGAGATACCAGACACTCCCGAGGTGCCGAAACTCGCGTACGGCCTGGACAGAGTCCTGTTCAACCCTGGAGTATACCATATGCAGGATCCCCGCTCGCGAGTCTTCAACTTTGATCCTTACCTCGGCGATATCATGCCGATCAGCGAGTTTGACTTCAATGCGCTCCAGAAATATGTCACCTCTTCAAAGGATAACACCTTGATTTCGCTTGCGGCCAAGCTGGGTAGAAAGTACACTGGCTCAACGTCCAGCATGACCCAGACGCTGTCCCATTTCCACTTCTTGCTTTCTGCGTGGCGGCCTATCAACCCTGACAACATGAGCCGCCAGTTCACGCCCGAGTATTCGAGTTTCACTGCCATCTCTCGTGCGCCAGCTGCCTCCTTCCTCCATTTCAATGAAGGTGTGTACGCGATAGATGCAGACAAGGAGTACGACAGTGCCAGTATTCTGAGCATGCTCGGAAAGTCAATGGAGAAGCAGTTGACGCTGCCGCGAGAAGAGTTCGAAAAGTATCGCCGTGCCAATTCCGATCAAATCACTGAGGAGGAGCGCAATGCCGCAGAAGCCTTTCATTACACCACCATGGGCGATTTCCTTATGCGCTCTCAACTGGATGCGTATGATCCACGGTTACCAGGATCTGGAATGTTTGATCTGAAGACGAGAGCTGTAGTCTCAATTCGTATGGACGCTCAGCAATTCCACAAGGGACTTGGCTATGAGATCCGCCGCCGTTATGGCCAGTGGGAGTCGTTCGAGCGCGAATACTTCGACATGATCAGATCTGCGTTCCTCAAGTATTCCTTGCAGGTGCGAATGGGCCGCATGGATGGAATCTTCGTTGCCTTCCATAACACACAACGTATCTTCGGCTTCCAATACATCCCCATCAACGAGATGGACCAAGCTATTCACGGAACCTTTTATCGAAATCTCGGCGACCAAGAATTCAAGCTCAGCCTGCACCTTCTGAATAAGGTCCTCGATCGCGCGACAGAACGATTCCCTGGCCGATCCATCCGACTTCATGTGGAAACGCGACCTACCGACCCTCCTTTTATGTATGTTTTCGCAAAGCCTGTTACAAAGGAAGACATCGACAAGGTCCAGACGCGCAACCAAGCTGCCGTCAGAGAGTTCGAGGAGCAGATCCTTGGTATGGCCTCAGAGGAGTCATCGGACCCCGAGATGCAGGACTCAGAAGTCGAACAATCGGTTGGCCACGAAGAAGACGAGGAAGCTGTTAGCGTCGATGTGTCCAGTACTGAGTCTAGTAGCCAAGTATGGCAGACGCAAGCATTCTGGGAAGAAATGCAGGAGAAGGTCAACGAGGCAGTGGAAGACGATGCCCTCGGTATCGGCCATGTACGGGAGGCAATCCACGACGCACTGGAACAAAGTGCATTGCTAAAGGCGAGGACACCTGAAGAAGCTCGCTGGTATGTCGACGGCCTTTTGGAGGCCCTTACTCGTAATCAAGCCAGCGAGGCACAGGACATTGATGGAAAGGATGACCAGACGGATGCGATGTTTGCGAACGACATCAGCATCCCATCGGCCGATACCACTCAAGCTATTGAGTCGAGCACAGCACAAGAAGCTGTGCCAGCCTCTAGCGAGGGAACCGAGTTGGTTCAAGAGACAGACGGAGAGTCATCACTAGAGAGGGAGGTGCGCAGCTCCCGGAATCTCGGCCTAAAGGAGTTGATTCTCCGCGTTGCTTCAAATGTCGATGAGAATCTCGACCTGGAAGAAACCGAGATTCCTGAAGACGACGCAACTTCGGACGTCTCCAAACTCCGAACGTTCGAGCGTATTCTATCTAAGCTGGTTGCCGAGTCGAAGCAGTCAGAAATCAAGACGACACCCCAGGCTTCAGACATGGAGGAAGCAACGACTGAAATCTTTGAGGATCTTACCCCCAGTACCAGCCAGACGGCAGCCTCAACCGAGTCTCCCAAGGATGCTGACGGCAAAGAAGCCCAAGTAGACGAGACCCCTGAGCTCGATATCGTTGACAACGAGCTTCTTGGAATGGTCTTGACCGTGCGGAACAGGGTAAATGGAGAGTACGCCCCCCGGCCCGACCCCAAGGCTGGCGTTTCGGGGTGGACCGTGGAGTATTCCATTGAAGAACTTCCTGCAGGCCGCGCCGAGGCTCTGTATAAAGCAGTTCAGGTGCGACGCAAGAAGGCGCTCTCAAACGATAAGGATGCGAAAGGGCCTGACCCGTGGTACCAAATGTTTTCGGGCAAGCTGGAGCAGATGAGCAAGAGGGGCAGGAAATTCCGTGCGAAAATGGAAGAGAGTGCCAAGGAGAACCCAGTCCATATTTTCGGCATGGATGATCCCGTAACCTATGATGAGGCTTTCGGACACAGGGCCCAGTGGAAGACGGTATCCTGGGATGAAACGACAGACGAGCTGCGAGAGGACGATATGGACGAGGAGACCTTGAAGGAAGATATCTTTCAGGAGGACGAGTTGAGTGAAGCCGAGCTGAAGGAGAGCCAGCTGCAGGAGGACGAAGTAAAACAAAACGAGCCGCAAGAAAGCGAGCCAAAAAAGGAAGAGGCACAGAAGGAGGAGCTGCAGGGCGACAAGCCGCGAGACTCATAAAAGGGGATATCGTGGACTAAGAGATGTATGATAATTGTGTACCTACCATTTGTAATCCATGTACAAAAAGGGCGAGAGCGGACCTGGAATGATATAGCCATTCTTCTCAGCATTTTCCAAAACCTGGAACGTCTACATTTATGTATGTCTGGCTGCCATTACAGTAATACATATGTCTCCTTGGATGTGCGGGCCGCTTCAAAGGCGTATAAGCTGGGGCTGCGTTGCATCAAAGAAGCTCGTCAACATTGAAATGGACCCGTCATTGCAAATACACACAGAGGATTCGTCTATGCGTCCTTTGAAGCCCACGAGGCTTTAATCAAAGTCAAATTAATGTAATCGTCATTTCTTCATTAAGCTACGGAAAACGATCATCATAACCTTCACCGTGGCCGCCTGTTAGTTTTTGGTTCATATCGCCTGTCAGGCATCTGCCTGCGATCCTGGCTAGGCCGATGACAGCTGCCATATCACTGAAGTGAGGATCTGGACAATGTTAGCAATGGCTACTCCCCGTCTGATCAAAGTGACGACAGACCATTGCAGTCTGATTCAACCTGCTCTGGACGAGCTTCTCGCTGGGCCCTATCCTAAACGCCCGGCTATTTTTCGAAACTGATGAAGCCTCGGAATGCAGCGGCACCAAAGCACCGCTTTTTTTGGTCCTTTTTGTAGTTTTATAATACCGCCAACGAATGGCGATCTCCTCAGGTTCGTCCCTCTTCATCGGCGGGGGAACCCAGGGGGGTTGAAGCCTGGAGGAGGCATGAAGCCTGACGGCGCCGGCGGTGTCCCAGAAGCTCCCGGAGGAGGCATGGGGAAGTTGGGAGGGGGTGCCGCGAAGCCTTGCGGTGCAGGAGGTCCGCTTGGCGGGCGGAAACCCGGGGCACCCGGGTGGAAGTCGGCCGGGTTAGTGTAGCCGCCCTGCGACTGTGGCGGCCGCGCGGGCAGACCAGACGGCGCGGGAGGGAGCACGGCGCCGCGACCCATGCCCGGCCCGCCCATACCTTGCGGTGGTGGTACGGCATTGTATTGCGCTGGTCCCCGGGGCGGAGGCGCGAATCCGGCTGGGGCTCCTGGGTTCGGGACTTGAACCGGCAGGCCGTTTGCGGGGTCGAATCCGGCGGGGGCAGTCGGCGCAGCGGCCGGGGGCGGGCCGTTGAGAAAAGCGGGTGGCACGGCCTGAATTTCTGGGACAATGTTCCTCTTCTTGGCCTGCGCGGCGAGCTCACGCTCCGCAGCGTCACCGTGGCGCTCGCCCTTGCCGTCCTTCTTGAATGCATACTGGACCGAGACCTCCTTGCTGAGGATGTACTGCATGTGCAAGTTGGCAATCGCCGCGTCGGCGCTCTCAAAGTCGGCGTAGGAGATGAACCCGAAACCTTTGGAGTTGCCGCTGTCCTCTCGCGCGACCTTGGGCAAGTTGACGAGCGGGCCGAAGCGCGAAAAGGTGTCGTAGAGGATCTTCTCGTCCACCATGCTGTCCAGGTTGCCCACGAAGAGCTCCGCGCCGACCTCTGCCTGCTTCTGCTTGTCCGCGCTGGCCTTGTTGACGCGCAGGGACTTGCCGTAGAGCTTGATGCCGTTCATCACGTTGGCGGCGTACTCTGCGTCGCCCGGCGTCCTGAACTCGACGAAGCCGAAGCCCTGGTGGTTCTGGGTGACGCGGTCACGGGGCATGTGGATGTTGTGGATGGGGCCCATCTGGAGCATGACTTCGTACACCATCGCCGAGGTTGCGCGCTCGTCGATGTTTCCGATGTAGATGGTCGCATCTTTGTCTTGTTCCCTGTGTCGCGCGTCGTAGGTTAGTTACATTGCCCTTGAACGCCTGCTTTGGAGCGAATTGGTGCTTACCAATGCCTGTTTTGTGCCATTTTGAATTTCTAGCACTCTCGGTGCTTTCCGTATGACCTATAGACGATACTCGTAAGATAGATTGGATCGTCAGAATCCGTGAAGCGAAAAGCCGTTGGTCGCCTTGTACCATAAAGACCTGGAAATTTTGGCCTCGACGTTCAGTCGCGGTTGAGCTACGTCGGTACGTACCTTATCGCGCAGCGCAAGGTCGATAAGCCTCCCTGCGCGGTTGTTCCGGCGGCTCCACTCGATGCGTTTTTCCGGCAGACGAAGAAAAGTTCAGGAACAGCTTCCAGCGCATCATCCACCAGCTCCCTGACGCAGCGACGACGAGACATCCGCGATAACCCAGCGACGACGAAGACTGCCATCACGCGAATCCGAATTGTTCCAACGTATCGAATACCGTCGACGTCACATTTCCACCGTCAAGATGTTCGCCCTCTCCGAAGAGTCCAAGGTGCGACAACGCAACAACAGCTAGATCACGTCGCATGGATTTGGATCTAATCATTGCATATTGTAGGAGCGCATTGGCAAGATCATTGAGATCTCCCGTATTGCCATTCACTAGTATGTGTTCTCCTGGACTTGATGAGAAATGAACCCAGTGACTGATCTGTTCGCAGCGGCTACCTCCCTCTCGTGCTCTACCTCGGTACGAATGATTGATGCTTCGATTCGAACTACGCCTCCGACAGCGAAACTGACTATTATTTTCAGGCTACACCCGCAGCGAGCCCCGTCCCGCTTTCATCCGGTAGGCATTACCCTCAAGACGCGCGCATACCATGGAGCATCGTAACTAATCCTTCCCCAGCCTTATTTCTCCCCTCTCTTAGACGACGCGTGTCTCAACATCGACTTTTTGTACAATATTAGGCTTGTGATATCTTGGATCGAAGCCAACGTTTTGGGGGTGAAACACCGGATCACTGGCAATGGTGATGAGGAAAATGCAGGCCGCGGCTCCGGCGCATTGTACAACTACATATGTAATCAAATGAAATCTCTCTGACGACATACTCTTCTCTATTGTACGCAACTGCGAATGGTCTGGCAGCGCGGACACCAATGTTGGAGGGGTTTAGGTGCAGTTAGCGGGCTGTTAATGAACGTTCCGAGCTCGCGACGGGTCACTGGCGTATTTTTGCTCATTTTTATACATCGCATCTGATGCAGCTTCTGGTAAACCAAGAAAATGTCCCCCTCAACGCAAATGGCTAGTGCCTGTGAGCAGAATAGACAGAGTCCGTAGGTGAAGGCTCAGGCGGAAGTCGACGAGCTTTGCAACTGCGCTTCAGAATTATTGCCGTCTTTCCATGATCAAGAAGACCAATAGAATGAGGACATTTGAAAGAACTGCATTTATGGGCATTAGGGGCTGTCGATATCCTACCTACCTTACGTCTGGTCACAGCCTGCGAAAGGAGGTTAGGTGTGGCTGAAGCTCTGAAAAAGTGACAGCGGAGCCGCAATTTAATGAGCTAACATGACGTATGAATAATCATTCAGGCGCATTTTTATGGTAAGCTACAGTCAAGCCACACCAACGCTTTCACCAAGCTCCTTTAACACAGATTCCGACATCTAAGCTTGGCCGAGGTCTCTGCAACCGGATGCGTGAGATCGCAGCCACGTTTTCTACATAGAGCAATGTGACAGAGGTCCCTCTCACTTCTATGTCAGAAAGCAAAAATGCGGGCATCTCACCCGCTCTGGTCGAGTCCGTTGCCGGTCTCTCGGCCGGCTCGGTTGCCACTTTGGTAGTTCACCCGCTTGATATCGTGAAGACGCGGATGCAAAGTAAGTAAAGCAACTGCTGTGTCTAGCTGAGAATCACCCAGAAGCAGTCGCTAACAAGGAAAGCCTAGTCCACCGGAGCGCGGCCAACCCGTCAGTGTCGCTGACAACCATGTCTCTCATCCGCACGCTCACGCAGAACCCGCATCCCATCGCCTCCCTCTACCGCGGCTTGACGCCGAACCTCATCGGTAACGCCTCAAGCTGGTCCGCCTTCTTCTTCTTCAAGTCGCGCGTCGAGCGCGCCATCGCGCTCTGGAGAGCCGGCTACATGCCGCTGTCGAGCGGCTCCGGCGCCCACGCTCGCAACCTGACCAAGGAGTACCTTACCACCCAGGACTTCTTCGTGTCGTCCGCGCTCGCCGGGGCGCTGACGCAGGTACTGACGAACCCTGTCTGGGTCCTCAAGACGCGCATGCTCTCGTCCGACCGCACCGCCGCGGGCGCCTACGCCAACATGTGGACCGGTGCGCGGCTACTGTATCGCTCCGAGGGTCTGCGGGGCTTCTATCGCGGCCTCGGCGTCAGTCTGATCGGGGTATCTCACGGCGCGGTACAGTTTGCCGTGTACGAGCCCGCCAAGAAGATGTATTTCGCCGGAAGACAGCGCAAGGGCGACAATGGCGGACGGTTGAGCAACGAGGCGACGGTGGTCATCTCGAGTGTCGCGAAGCTGGTCGCGGGGGCTGTGACGTATCCCTACCAGGTGCTCCGGAGCCGACTACAAAATTACGACGCCGATGAGAGGTTCGGACGGGGTATCCGGGGTGTTGTGAAAAGAATTTGGCAGGAAGAAGGCGTCAGGGGTTTCTACAGAGGCCTGATGCCGGGAGTTGTGAGGGTGATGCCGGCTACATGGGTCACTTTCCTTGTGTACGAGAACGTCAAATACTACTTACCACAGTGGGCGGCCTAGGCTTGTAATGATAGTGTCGAAATAAGAGAGACCATTCGATAACAAATATGTTCCTGTTGGCGGAAATGAAGATTCAATGGTCAAGTAAGATCGCACTTGCAATGTCAGGAACGCCATCTGGTTTGCATGCCTTGAGGATACGAAATAAGAAAGATCTTCATGAAACGGCTGCTTCTGTGTCTTCGAAAGTCCTGGACGTGGCAAACGCCTATGTTTTAAAGTTTGCTATTCGGTCCCTCACTCAACCACGTCTGTACGGAGACCGTTACATTGCCACCAGCAATAAGCAACACTGAGATCAAACGATATTTCACGATAACGCAAGTTTACTTTCGGGAGAGAGAGAGTGTGTGTGAATTGCTATGGCTTATATAGCACATTGGGGCAAGCTTCGTTTCGTGGCCCTTTTTGACTGCTCAACCCTAGGGACTCCGAGTTTCCTACATCTAGTTTTCTAAAGTAGACCACGATTGTGAAATGACGTAGCAAGATGAGATTCGCTGGCCCGTCAAAATCTGTTGCATCTTCGTTTCACGTTCCATTTTGTTTCAATGTATCTCATCCCTCATATCTCTCTGAAATCAGCCGCCCTTGATCCGTTGAATCATCCAACAGAGCGATACCGTCGAATCATTGAAGGAAACGAAGACGAGAGAATAAGGGCGACATAGTACACAAATGTTCTGATCTCGGAAGCCTCGAATCTTGTATTTAGAGACATCCCATCGTCCTGGATCAGTTTATGCCTATACTCTCACCAGCTGTACTCACAATACCTACGCAAGACTCGATAGATGGACAGTTTTGCGATGACATTCCATCACTGTAGCTACCTGCTCTTTGAAAGCTCATAAGAACGATAATCAGAAACCAAATTGAAAATTGAAGAAACCCATGCTCAAGCCGGGTGATTGGCACATTAGACTGTCTGATAGATTATCAAAAGCTCAAACATGGACACAAGTCACTGGAATAGGGGCTGCAAGACAGACATCGGCTTTCCCACTTCACGAGCAGTTTATTTTCGAAGGATACCAAGCACAAGCTCAAGGCTTTGTCAGAGCTTATTCGCGTGCCAGAGCAAAGGATTTACTGAATGAACAGACCTAGAGGAATGTGCCATCGCTTCGAGGCTGGTTCTACGAGCAACGTTGAAGAACACTGAGCCACTGCCAACAAGAAGATACCGATCCACGATCCAGAGTCTCACACGTGGCCCGCCATACGCCGCTTCAATCGCCTTGTGTGACGGAATATTGTACTTTTCGAATGTGCTGAAGGCAGGTGAGGGGTTTCGACCCCAGGAAATTCTGTCTGATCTTCCCCAAAGTCATGAGACCATGGGCTGAAGCACAAAGAACATGGCGAATCTTTCCTTGAGAATGACACTTGTTCGATCTGATCATGTCGTAATCCAAAATACCTGATCGCAGAGGCCATCACTGCCCAGCCTTCTCTTTGAACCGAAACCCACGCCTCCTATCCCATTTGTCTCTCAAGGCTCGGCACATAAAACAGTAAAACCACATATCCCACGCCTCCCAGCGGGCGCGGCATTCGACGTCCGAGACAGACAACTCACTAAGACAACACAAGTCTTGCTATACCCCCCTAGTCAAGTACCTCCTTGCCTCGGAATCAGCACCCCTTTCTTTGCGAGACACTCGTAGCAGAGTAATAACTCTGTTTTTGCTACTTTTCCCGCGTAGCATGTAGGTATTGATGAACGAAGACCGAACACACCACCACCACCACCACCATCTCACCCTGAAATGGAATGTTCCGTCTCTCCTTCCGGCCCCCCGTTACCCCCTCAAGCCGCCCAGAAGCCACGAGGACGTTTCTCAGTTCTCAGATGTAGGTACGGGTACGCAAAGAGAAAGAAGAAGCAAAGAAAAGAAAGAGCATAGGTAGGTGGACGAGAAGAGCCGTGAGACTTTTTGACATGTCACTTCCGGATCCCAGCGGAAAGGGAAGCCGGCAGATCCCAGACAGGCCATCCATCCATCCATCCCGCCCAGCCAGCCAGCCATAGCCTAGCCAGCACGCCACTCCCAGTAAATCACCTCACTGACGCGCGCCTCGATCGCCAAAAGGTACCTGATCTCATAGGTGATGAGATGGGGATGAGAGGGGAGGCGATCCGGATACCCAATCGTCGACGAGGGGAAAGATCCTTCACTCTTCGTCCCTTTGGGCTTCTCTCCTGCAGGCCTCTCTTCTTGCAGAGCGGGCACTTGTGGAGAGGGGAGAAGATGGACCCCTTTATGAAGTCCTTGCCGGATCTAGCCCAATGTCGCACGTACATCTCTGCGTGCCTTTTCCCACATTTCCTTTTCCCCCTCCTATCAGAATAGCACCCGCGGCATCGTGGTATGACAGGAACACGAGAACACAAGAACTTTGTAAAAGAAGAGGAGAAAAAAAGGAAAATAGAACTGTAGTCGGGACGGGAAAAGGGTCCAAAGTGCAGGATCTCATGGTGAACAACTGTCAATCTCGCCCGCACGCGCACGTACACGCACGCTTACGGATACCCACGCATACATCCACACTCACACACATTCACACATGTGATGTACCACCGCTCCTTCTTCCAGGAATCAGTCTCGAAGGAAATGGAGGGGCTAGGAGAACAGGAAGAGCAGCGTGGAAAGAAAAGAGATGTGCCGGTACGTTCCCACATCTCCCGCCATGGAGACTAGATAGCCGATGCCCTTCACTCCTTCGTCACCTCGGAAAATACCTTATCTGGGATATATCTCGAACTTAAGCGCGGAAACCCCCTCTTAAGAGGCGGGTAGACAACGTAACGGTTACACAGAGAAGCAGCCATCAACCTACCCATCCATCACAATCACCCACTCAGAGCCCCCCAAAACATGTTCAGACTCAAGGTCTCCTCCCCAAAATGCCGAAATGGCTTTTCTCTTGTCAAAAGAGTAATCACGATTGTACCTATCGGACTGTCCCGAATCTGCGACTTGGCTATTACTCTTTCTCCGTGCCGTCCCTCCCATCTCCGATCCCAGACATAGGGAAGAAACAGGCCACATCTCAGTTCCTCATGCCACCGCGGTTCACTCAACTGAACCCCCCTTCATCCATTCCCTCTCTCTCTCTCTCTCCCCGCCTTCCTCTGACCACCATGTCTCTGGAATCGTGTCTCTCTTTTCTTACGTCTCACAACCTTTTCTCGCTTGCCACTTCCACACACACACCCCTAGCTACCTAGCGTACCTAGGTAATCTTGTCTCGCTCGCAGCCTACCTACCTGACTTTTACGGTCTTACAACTCCCTCACGCTGTTCCAGCACCTTTTCTTCAAGACATAAGAACACTCACCAAAAAAGAAGAAACCAGGGTGAACGGAGCACAGCCCACACACACGCACACACGCTACAGCTGAGTGATACATCCCAAGAGACAGACCTCACTCGCTCTCCATCTGGATCATAGTGGCACCGTTGTTACAGGTCACAAAAAGCACACACCAGGAAAAACCCGCACGTTGGGTTTGGGGGGTCTCCCAACGGCCGCGGATCTGAAGCCCCGCGCTCCGCGAGGTGATGTGGGCTGGAGCTTTACAAGCAGGACGATATATGACACCGTGAGGAAGAGGGGGGCGTGAGAAACAAGAACAAGATTATAATGATTGATGACTACGGTAATTATGATGATGATGGAGAAATGGAGAAAGTGCAGATAGGACTTCGACCGTCGACTACCAAGATATCCGTAAACTGCACGACATCTCTCGCCCCCTTCGTCCCCATCATTGCTCCTCTTGTTAGTCACCTACTCCTTGCCCATGACTCCATCTCTACAGCACCTGCCAACGTGTCAAACCTGCGTCTCTCCCCTCCCCCCAACTGTGCTCCTCCAACCAGAACCACAGGAATGGAAGTGCTGGGCAACGGCATCGCAGCTACCTAAACCGCCCCTCAAGCCCACCTGGCGCCCACGTATCCCGTCTGAAGTCTCCAGCACCGGGTCCGCAAAGCCCAGAGTCCAGCCCGTGAAGTCAGGGCAGTGGTCCAGAGCATGTTCAGCCAGCCATTCGCGGCTCAATGATAGCTCTCATCTTTTCTTGCTTTCTGCCTCTCACTCTTGTCATGTCTCCCTTGCTCAAGAGGAGCGAGGACACCAAAGAACAAATCACAGGGCCACGTTCGGAAGCCCAGGAGTGCGTCCTGGGGCTCTAGCGTGGCAAAATTCACCCAAGGTAGTATCCGTAAGGGGGTTTGGGGGCAAGGGCGACAGGCGATAGGCTGGAGAGAAAGAGAGAGCACAGAGGACACAGAGGACACAGAGGAGAGAGAGGGGGGATGAGCAGAGCTTTTCCCTCGCAGCAGCTCCACGCTGTGGTAGACAGACTACCAGACGTTGAGACTTTGAGATGAAAATGGGGCCTTTTTTCTGGGTGCGCTGCCGTGTCTGCGTGGTTTGCGTGGTGTCAGTTGCGGCCCCGAACAAGCATCACCCCTACTCCGTCGCTCAGCTTTGTTTCCCGTGTGTGCACGGCGTGTACGGCGTGCCGTGGACCCCCATCTTTTTCGCTCGTCCGCGCCTCCTCCTCCTCCTGCTCCGACTTACACTGGAGACGGCGACTACGGAGCAAAGAAAGAAAAAAAAAAAACGCACGCGCTTGCCGTTCGTCTCGCTCATGATCGTTTGCCCCTCCTGTCCCGTTTTTGCGGGAACCGATATAGTCCACTCAAGCATGGTGTCCCCTTCAGTCGCGCGCCTCGACTATCTACGGTAACTATGTGCGCGACATTTCATCATGAAAGTAGGTACGCTATAGGAAAGAGAGAGAGAGAGAGAGAGAGAGAGAGAGAGAGAGAGAGAGAGAGAGAGAGAGAGAGAGAGAAAGAGGCAGCTCAGAGAGCAAAAGGGCGTGAGTCATCTGATACAGACTTGTTCCAGTGCCGGAGCCAATTGTCATCCAACGCTCGCAAGCTCCCGGGTCCCCGCAAACCGCACTAAGATGCGCAAGACAAAAGAGAAGGCCAGAGACAAAAGTTGAACTCGTCCAAAATGACGAATGGAAAACATGTGGTTTCCGCGTCACTATCAGATTTGCCACGAGGGCTCGGACGATGGCACGACGGGTACCTACCGGTAGAACCAGAACCCAGAATCTCAAGGGACGACATCGAACAACGGACGCTCAGCGGATTTGCTCGGACGTCGTCGCCGTCCGTCTCAAGTATCACCCCCTCCTTGCACCTAAACCTAGCTCTCGTCTGTCTCCCTTCCCTTCCCGAGTATCTCTTCCCCCTCCGCGACGTGCGTGAGTGTAACGACGACGTTGGAGAATCAGGACCCGACCGAGCAACGTCGCATATCTAGTGTAGCAAGCGCCCTCTGCCCCCCCCCCCTTCTCAAATATCATCAGGAGTTTACGCTTTAGTTCAAGTTGTCCCGTTAGATCTCCTCGTGTAACACGGTAACACCACGAGGGGACCACTTGAAGACTGAATGAGGATAAAACAATAACCCAAAACATTGGCGACAATGGGCCCATCCTCGGTTCTGTCAAAGTTACGCACAGAAGTTGAACGTCTTGGGTATCTCTCTCGACCCCTCTCTTCCCCTTTCAAGACTCGAGAGGCGCCCCGAGAGGGTCACATTGAACCGAAAGTCAACAAGAACAGGAACAGGGGCAAAAGGGAAAAGAACATCTCGATAGGGCGGGGCGGCCGTTCGCAATGACATCGTCAAAGAGGATAGCGCGAAAAGAGGATTGAATCGTCAGGGTAAGGACAAGGAGGGAATTAACAAGACAAAAAGTGAACAATGTGATAGAAGTTTCCTCGCTTGGACCTCTGTTGAATTGCTTTCTGCTTTCTGCAGCGCCGCGAGCGCAGCAAAAGGGGTCGCATTGTCAGTCCTCACCTGCATCTACACTGCCCTAGGATCGCGATCTCTCTGTGACCTCTCTGATGACGGAGGGTCGCACAGTGGGGTCCCATGGCCGTGGGTTTTGAGCAGAAAACAATTTTGGGTGAAGGGGTTCCAGTCTGAACCTGGATGGAGGAAAGGATTGAAGGTTGTTGGCCCCCCTCCTCCGGGTTGGAAAAGGAAAAAAGAGACGACACACCTTAAGCGAGAACGAGTCAAGGTTCGCGTGGTTGGTGGTTGATGGGTGCTGGAGCCTGAAGGTGGTATCGGCGATGATGGTTCCCCCGTCCGTTCCTCCCGGGTCGTGGAGTGGACGACGACGAGCAGACGACGATGCCAGGAAGGGGGGCCATGGGAGGTCGAGATTCCGTGTCGGGCGTCGCACTGATGTCGCCCATCGGACCCGTCCACGGCCGCCGGATGCGCCTTGGACTAGCGACCTCGTCCGCGAAACCGTGAACCCCCCCGCCGCCGCCCCTCTTCATCTCGTGCTTTTAACCTCTAATAGGGGTCTGGGCCTATACGACCCCGTCGGTATCGAGTAAGATATGCGTACCAAACAGCTCAGTGGGTGATCGACCGCCATGTCGGTTGATCGTGCTTCAGTGACATGTCAGATATCCCGATATTGTACGGAACTGCATACCATGGGAATACATACTCCGTACGCAGCATCCAAAGGACCACAAAGTCCCGTTGCGGAAACCCAGAGAGCTGAGTGGCTCGGCGCAGAGATGCTGTATTGGGAAGCTGGGCCGTGATCAAAATGGAAGAGCTTGCGAAATGTTGGTCAGGGCAGATCTCAGCCCTTCAATCACATCTCACATTTCTCCTGCATCACACAGGGTGGAAATGTGAGGAAGAAAGCAAAAAGGCTGTCATAATCGGAGAGAACCCCACCGCTGTGCCGCTGCCCACACAAAGCGCGCGCACACACACACACATCTCGCAGACTCTTGACAAGAGAGACGAAAGAGAAAGCTTTCAGAGCCGAGATCTGGGCCACAGTCCACCACTAGACTGACCAGGATACTGGGAGCTTGGACTCGGGTTTGGCCCTGGCTTCTGTGACGCCGGGGGGAGGGATCCCATGTCGCATAGCTCCCAGCTTGTCTGGTTTGGTTACTTCGAACTCTTAAGGACGTCTTCCCCCCCTGGTCCCCTTGAGCACCCGGCGATCCAGCTTGGTCTCGGTTAGGAAAAGTGCGTAGATCACACTCCCAGATGCCTGCCGGTGGGGTCGGGCGATGTGTGCGCGAAAAGGCGGCTTCGCATATCGCATCGTGATGCTTGGGATTGAAACATTCCCATCCAAGCCCAGTTCGCGCGACTGGATGAGGCTGGCCCACCCCAATAGGTCCATGTCGTCGGCTGACCTGCGGCTTTGATACAAGGTTATCCCTTCGACGTCGGACAATCGACAGCGGCTAGTACTTCGGACGAGGCTTCCGGCTTCCATAAGTCTTTTCCCCCCCAAAACTACAGCGCACCACTCGTGGGCTGTCCACATAGAAGAGTGAAATATCTCACATATCGACTGCTTTGTTAGTGGGTGTTCAGACACTAGATACTCGACTCCTACTTGGACTCGTCAGGGATACCATCACTTACCATCTCTCACGCCCTCTCGAATGAAAGTCCCCTCAACAGAACCACACACCATATCACATCTCATTCGGCGGCCTCGCGAGAGGTGAAAGCAGGTCGATTTCTGTTGTTCCCCTGCTAGGTAGCTGATGCCAATGCTGGTTCTGATTTTGATACTATACCGTCTCCACGAATCGTCATGTTTGTGAGCGATATCCGTGGTGAATAGGCTCTTGGAGCAGCGTCCACTGGCATTGACAGTCTCCAAGCCCAGAGATTTTACGCAGCCACATTCCAGAGGTCTAGCGTCATATCGCCCATCGCACGAGTCGATCAGATCTCGGTGATGTGCAGAGAGTTCTACCGCCCCCTAATTCCCATTGGCCGCAACTTGGAATCCTGCCACTCTGAAGCTTCAGCTCATAGATCGGCAGTGCCGCGATCTGGCGAGGCGGGCCTGGGAAGGGTGTGGGTTGCCACAGTCTTGGGACTTGTAGGCAGCTGACCGTTTGTGGCCAAAAAGAAGCGCCACGAAAATGGCTTCTCTGTCAGAGTCGAAGTCAGAGTCAGAGAATACCTAAGCCGACCGGCTGCCCACATTCACTCGCGCAAACCTTCATACGGCAAGGTGCTTGAGTCGAGACTCCCGTGATCTGCCCCAGCCCCTCCCTGCCCACTGGAACTGCTACCATCGATCTGTGGAGAGATCAGAAGAAGAAAGGTTGCCATCGTCTACGAATGGCCGAGCGGCGGAGTCGAGCCTTCAGATGCCCCTTGCAGCCATGGGCTCAGGAATGTTCAAGTTTCGGTGCGTGCAGATGCACCGATTTCAGGTCTGCCCGTCTTCCCCCCAAGAGTCAAGACCCGTCTCAAGCCCCTGGACCCTGATCAGGGCTTGCTGGCATGCTGGTAAAACTGGTAAAAGTGGCCCACGGTGCCTCTTTTGCCTCAATCAATCATTGCGTCTTCTCTCGCTAACAGGCCACCCAGCTGTCATCCGCGTGATGTCAATCAGGGGACTTTGTTGACAGTTGTGATCACAGCGCGGCGCCTTCGGAGCATACCGATGCCTCAACGGCCGAGAGCGTGCCACTCTAGAGGGCGGTGCCGGTATTACCATGTTTCAAAGAGGCCCGGAATAGACCGGTACCACGAGATGGAAGGTTGACAACTTTGATCATTATGATGAAGTTGTTCGAGCGTCTCGATCCGCCTGACCGTCCATCTCGTTCAATATCAGGCCCATAGCGAGAAGTCCCTTGTGGACTCTCGAGATAGTTTGAGCCTGTCAGACAGCGATGCAAAGTGGATGCGTCGTCTTGGAAGCTGAGGCCAGCATCTGATAAGTGACATGAGCCCAGGTGAGTTCAACTTGCGAAAGTAAGGAGTTCTTGGTTGCTAAGGAGCCTTGAAAGCGCTCGCTCCAAGGTATTGGCCCGGCTCAGCCATGACGCGCCTCTTTGCCCATTCCCTCAACCCAAGCTGTACAGGGAGAAGAACCACGTTGCCTGCAAGAGCCGAAGTGGCCCTGTCCTGGTTAGCGGGTCGAGCACCCTGCTTCCCCGGTGCCTAGCAAGCCCATTCTGTCATCCATGCGGCATGACCTGCGCTTCTCCCGACCAAGTTAGGTAGGAAAGTTGCGAAATAATCTCAAAAAGTTGAGATGTGATCGCAAAAGGCTGAAAATTTGCCCTCATCCACACCGTCCCTCATCAGCGGGTGAAGGGGACACAGCGCGATTGCCGATGGAGAGAACGGAGGGGCGGATGAGCGTCATCGGAAGACCAGACGGTATCTGACTTTATTCCTCTTCCGCCCGTAGAATCCGAAAGCCGCGCGGTAACCAAGGCAAGGTTCGCCATCAGCGCATCAGTCAAAACCCCCCGCGATGCTCAATGGTACAGGGGAACCTCTAGGTTCGTTAGCATCTGCAGTGGAGGTACCCGTCTGGAGTACGGATACTGGTGTGTATGATATGGCGTAATACCCGTCGTCCAGGTCTACTATCCGTAAAAGACCAGACTTGTGGCTACGCGCTGACCGTTTCCCGAAAAAATCAGTCTGGATCAATTTCATCGTACGGATTCATCTGAGAAACGGCCCCTATTGAGGGGGTTCAACGTCTGCTAATGCTAAGTCAAATGGCTGTATCTGTAAGGCTGAGATGAGGGCGTGCAATTGGGCCAGTTTCAATTTCCATTTCTTGTTTTCCCGGGCCGGTCCAAGTCATCAAAAGGTCTGGTTCTGGTGTGTGCGAATCCTCATGAGAATTGTCCATTGCTCAGGAGCCCCAGAGTTACCCGCTAGGAAAAGCAGGGAAACGCCGCGCTCCCCGAGAGAGCCCCGCGAAAATCCGCTGAAATACCAATGGATGAGCCCAGGCCCAGTGGAGAAGCCTTCCTGGCGCGATGAATTACACTGGAGAAAAGTATCCATTGCGGTCATGGTCGCGAGAGTACGAGGTGAGGTCTTTCCATACTGAGAAGCGGCGCTTATTTCCATCAAGTTCTCGGCCGTAGCATGTCATGTTGTTGTAACGGTCGAAGCGTCGCACAGTTTGGCGAAACCCTGTCCTTTATCTGCAATACTGCCCGCTTCACAGACTGTGCAGAGCGTATTAGTTGAGGTTTGTGTCTCGAAAAGATACCGGACTCAACGGAGATGACGATACCCCATTATGGTCGCCGGAGGCCCCTGAAATTCATGTGTTTTTGTTAAGCTTCACCTTTGCATGATGCCTGCCTCTCAACAGGAGATTGTTGCAGAAAAGCTTGGTGCCGAACGCTTCGTACGATGCGTCGGTTGGAAGCCGTCTGTGAAAGTCAGCAGCCACAGAGAGCGGGACGGGTCGTTAGGGCGATGGGTAATGATGAGCTGTGCCATTTTGAGCTTGACAGCCGCCAAGTCGAATGCTAAGGTGAGATCCGGTGAAGTTTAAGCCTATTTGGCCCAATTTTTGACTTCAGTCGTCCGTTGGATATCCCAACCTTAGTCTCAGCGGCACGTAATCGCAATTAGGACTTTGTCGCACCCCTAGCACTCTACCACCTGTCACCAGCCACACATGTGTGCAAGAGTGCACTGTGCAGTGCGCCAGTACCACATTTGGCAGCGGCCAATTCAGCGAACCAGGATGTGAGGAAGACGAGGGAGAGGGCGAGGCCGTTTGACAGGTCGTGGGGGCGGCAATAGGTTACCTGCTGTCATCAGCTTCGTAACTAGAAAGGCCGGGGTATTTCGCCCGTAATTGTCGAGTATTCCAATGAAGCCCTGGCAATGTCAGTCACTAATAAACCAGCAATGACGATGTTTTGAAACGAGACCCTTTTCAGGGGGAAATGAGCCCTCTCAACGTGGCCAGGGCAACGGTATTGCACCTGTGACCTGCATCAGGTCGACAAGAAGCGGCATTCTAGGCAGTTCTTTTCGTCCCATCGGCATATCGCCTCCTCCGACCGTCTAACCCAAACTATGGCGGGATGGTGTTTCGCCGCTAGAAGAGTTTGTCGGTCCTTCTAGGTGCCGAATCGTCTATGAGCGGGCGAGTAGGCATGCTCGTGCTTGAAGCCTCGAATATTCTTCCAATGGTCGTACGAACGGGGCGGAGTTTCGATAGTAATCGATCCCGGCGCGACGCCAACGATGGAACCTGGTTGGAACTCGGGAGGCGCTGGAGGTTGGTCTCCTTCCTGTGCCCAGTTATTCCCAGCCTGGGATATAGCCCGCTGCCCGTATGAGTTGCCGCTCCCGTGGCTAAGGTAGTGTCACCTACAACCCCGTCTCTCCGGACAGTTGATTGGATCTTTGAAAGGAAGGCCAGAGCGACTTTGGCAACCTCCAAATGCCAATGAACTTGGTACTCTTGATGGCTCTTCCAGCGTCTGAAAAACTCGTCATCCACCCGGAACTGGACAGGGCCGGAAAGGCACATCTGATCTGTCGTTTTCTTCAACTGTGGTTCTTCGACTCGTTTCCGCCACTGACCCCTTGCTTACTACCACATTGCCATTATCCCTTCCGGAAAGTGTTCCTGATACTGGCCAGCATGTCGGGCACCCAATTACACAAAGGGTGGTTCAAGCCGGGGGATCGCCCTTCAACCACAGTTCTGGGACCTGTGCACGGATCGCGGGAGCCCACGCCTGCAGCTTCGCTAACCCAGTTCCGGTTGGCGTACTGCCTGGGTCACCTCAGCTCGTCGTGATGCTGGCTGCTGGCTGCTTACCTTGCTGCCCTACCCTGCTGTGGTACCGTTTACCCAGTGCCTCCATACCCGAAGGTATGGATCGTGATGCATTCTGCAACTTTGCTCGGGGTTACGAACCCATCTGTTGGGTTCAAGCTCTGAGCAGGAAAAGAATTACAGCATCCAGAACGTCAGCTTCACGGGACAGGCTTGTTTCGGGAGGCCCTTGCTAAATGATGGAGATGGGTCCCTTGACGAGACTGCGTTGCCAGGCTATGCGCTTAGTGAACCGTGAGCGTCGTTGTCAGCTGGAAGCCTAAAATGTTATTTAATCGCTGTTGATGCCCGAGACTTAGCAAGAACAATATCAACCAGGTCCTATTCATAGTCCATCCGATGTGGTGTAGTTGAGCAGCTCTGGAGGTGCGTAGCACCCATTGAACTCATCTTTCCATAGCGTCTTCCTCCGCCATGCAAAGCTGTTCAGTAATCCACAACAGCCCTGGCAATTGGTGGGGTCTAGACTCTGAAGAGACGGTGATGTTTCTGGGCTCAGCTAGCTGGAACCCACCGCCGTAGTAATATCCTACGAATAAGTCAGTTGTCAATTGTTGCATTCACTGCCTGGTTGCCTGTCAAACCTTGCGTGAAGACCCTCGTGGACTGCGCAACTATGCGTACCGCTTTTCGTCATAGGCCACAGACACGACTGGAGAACAGCGATGGCGACAGGGTAGCTGAACATTTGAAATAGTGCGCGCCAATGAGTGGCGCGGAATCGGCGCGTTCAAGCCACAAATCGGTTATGGCGACATTGTCACCTACACAGTACTTGCTTAGACTATTGGCGTTTGGCAGTTTGCGGTTATGTCAACCAGCTGTCAAGCCACCCGATTTCGATCTTCGTACTGACCGGGAATTCCCCCAAGTGATTGATATCTCGGTAACTCGTAATTGGAAGCTATCTGAGTGGATCAAATCATGTGTCACTTTCGCGCTGCCGTGATGCAGATGTGCGGATGGCCGATTACACGATGCAGTACGTCCGTAGTGTCCAGGAGAACGGAGGTCGCAGGTGAAGTCCCAAGTCGTATTGCAGCAGTAGCAGTGTGTGTGTGCCAAGCCCGCGGAAGTCTCTCCAGACTTGATTGGTCACTGTCAATGTGATATGTGACGAACCGCATGCGAGCCATGACACGCGGGTGCTACAATGTCTGGATAGGAGAACTAGCACAGTCTCACGGGAGGATTCGCCTGCGGGCAAATAAATGGATCAGCTCAATAACTTTGTCCTTGTTTGGGACTGACCCGATGAGGAAATACCGAGAGTGTACCGACTGCCATCGTGACTGGCAGAAATGTGATCCGTCAAGGGGTTGCACATTCATATGCCTCCAGCATTGAAGAAATTCTTTCGAATTTGATCCACTTGATTCAGTGGTTGAGTGGCTAAAGAGCCTCCAAGCAACAGCGGTAACGGGAAGCTGGACTCTTGAGTCTTAGAGTCTAATTGGATTTGACTCGTCAGCAAAGCGGATATGGCAAAGTGAGCCTGTTTCTAAATGCCATGGTTTCGTCTTGCTTGCTTTTGCCGTGGTGCCGTCAACGGGTGTGGATTGCACCCAAGCACTTTCGCAGTGGCTACGGAGTACCAGCGTCACAACTGCGTTCGATACCACTCTCGATGTCTCTGCATGGCTTGCATAAGGCCAGGTCCAGTGCCGAAGATGTGACTCTTGTGCAACCCCCGCAGTAGATTGTCATTGTGCATGGAATCGCAAAATGGTCGATGAACAAAAAAGAGGTTTAGAGCTTACACAACTCCACACCTGTCGGATCTCGAAAAATCAAGTCAACAGAGTTACGCGGTTGCCACGCCTAGCGTGCTGTGAACAACATAGCCTCATATCGTCTGTCTCCCAGCCTATTGCGGTATCCATCGGCAAGGAGTTCTCTCACGCTATCTATGGTAGTGGCCAGCTCGGCTTGTTGTAATATGTCCGCGAAAGGCAACCCTCGATGGCGGCGGCAGTAGGTTGGCTGGCTACTTCCCAATAGGTCTCGACCAGGTTTGCGAAATCCCTTGCGTGCACTGTTCTCTCCAAACGTGCGTATCCGTGATAATGGCCGTGAAGAGCGTGGATTCGTAGAGGACTGGATACACATTTTGGGGGGGGGGGGACGGGAAGCTTTGGCATCAAAATGCTGCTGCCGCACTTGGGAAAAAAAAAAAAAAAAAAAAGCTGGCAAGATCTGCCTCGGAGTGTCGCCGAGAACAGCGAAAACATAGAGAAGATTTGGGTTTGCCTCCAGTTGCCTGGCCGTGGGTTAACATACCAAAATTGCTTAAGGACGGATATGTCAGATTCCAGTATTATCGTGATGCAGCTGCGAGATGGGCCGTGTCGCGTAATTTCCAGAGTGCGGGCCGGGAGAGTTGAGCAACTCCTGTCGCTGCGACGTCAGGATACTTGAGTCTTGAGCCGGCTGGCAAACACATGGGGCTCTGTGGTAGAGCCAATCTGAGATCCATAATCGCAGCGTGACCCCGACAGATCGCAGGGCCAGGTGGAGAGTAGGGAGCCACCGGGGACCACCGGAGGCAGCACAGCCCTGAAGTTCCGATTATGATGCTGAGTTGCGAAAGACAAGGCACAGCACTGCAGCCTCTGCCTTCTTTTCCCCCTGTCATTGCAGCTCGGAGGTTTTGGCGATGCAAAAGGATCATCTATTAAGGTGCCATCATTCGACTGAACCGCCGTTCCCACCCTTCGTGGAGACTGTGTAGCGTGAGGATTCTCGAATCGTCAGTCCAACGGTGGGCGGCCAACGCCGTAAACGCAACCATTGGTCCATTTGCCGAGAGTGAGAATTTGAGTCTCGGATCCTCACGGGCGCTGATGAAGAGCATAGGGACTCGGCCAAGCAGATGGGTGGTCACAAGGTTGATGGTGAAGGGCCGAAGCCTCTTCATGTTGTTGCCGACTGTGGAAAATCCGAGTTACCTGCGCCAGCTAGGAACCAGGAGTGAGTGCGTGGGGTAACTGTTATGCCAGTCTAGTCATTAGATCGTGATGAAAGATGTTTTCTCCCGAAACTGGCCCGGTGGTTTACGGGCGACGGGAAGGGTACTGGGAGTACGGCTTTGCGGCGGTGCCAAGCCGGTATAGCATACTGGGGTTGGCGGGTGAAGAGAGCACGGAGACGTTCGAAACGGACGGAGAAAAAGGCATTGTTGCGAGCTGTCAAAGCTCGGGGACGCCATGGGTGTTGATTGTGCCTGGATCCGTATGGCGGGTGAGCCTCTGAGTTGAGGTGGCAGGGTGGGTACAAGCCACACAGCCTGATGCTGAGATGGGACATTTAAAATGAGGCGGGAGGTGGGAGGCTCAATACGAGGCCCTCAGCAGCCGTGATCGATAGCATCCGTCGCCCGAATCTACATCGACATGGTTGATTCCCGTGGTTCGCAGGAACCTGATGTGTGCGAATAGGTGGCTTGCCTTCCTTGTCCTGCAAAGAGCTCCTTGGCGTTGCTCTGTTGGATTTGGACTGGATTGAGGAGCTTTCGTTCTCGAGACGACAGGGCTGAGGTAATGCCGAACATAGAAGCCCATGGCGACGATCAAATCGGTGCCTCTGAATAGCATTGCCAATGACAGCAGACAGGCAAACAGCGGCCCTGAAAAACGAATAATTCTCATTTGGCGGAGCTGGGCAGAACAGGGCTGCCATGTTTGCTTGCGCTGTCTACCGCAGCACGTAGAGAGTTTGTTCTGTGTGTGCCTGGCCTGATTCAGACAGGCAGGTTCCGATGGTGAGATTTCTTTAAGGAAAGCCGTGAAGGGGGGGGGGACGAAAAAAAAAAAAGTGCTGACAGATTGGTGCATGAACGGAGGATTTCGAACGTGGCCAACAAGCAAACGGAGGACAGCGGACCAGGGGTCAGGTAGGTATCCGTGAAGTCTCGAGGATGCGTGTGTGCGAGTTCATGGCGACGGTGACATGTCTGGCGCAGAAGCTGGTGGTCCAGAGTGCCCAGATTCTCGGCTGTGGCTTCGACGCGAGAGTCGCAGTCTTCGGGCGGTAGGCGAGAAGTGTAGACGGCCTGTCTCTATGTTTTTGTGTCTGCCTTTCGCTCTCTTTTTGCGAATGCCACTGGCTAGGCGTGAGGATAGAGGGAGGGAGGGACTGATGGAAGAAGCCGTCGATGACTTCCCGTGGTGAGGTTCCTGAGCAACTCAGGTAAGGACAGGGTAAGAGGCAAGGAAGGATGTTGATGTGATCCCATATGCCCAAGCACCAGAGGTAAGGTAGGGGACCTGACGGGAAGCTTGGGGCAAGCCGCAAGAGGAACTCGACGTTGAAGGGGGGTGGGAAAGCAAGGAGGGGGGGTGAGGTTGCCGAATGTACCCGCACAGCACTTGCACGCGCGTAAGCTACCTCAATAGTGTAGTTTGTACGTACCTAAGGTATGATGGACCTAATGCGTAAAGTAATGGGTAATGGGAAGTAAGGCAGCTGCGAATAACCACTTCCTGCCTCGACCTCATCAAGACAGTAAGAGGACGGACGGTGCTCAGTAGGTACCTACCTTCCCTTGCACCGAGCTACTTGAGTACCTACGTACATACATGAGATGAGGGACACCTCAGAGTTCACGATACGTACCTGCCAAGCCTTAGGTAAGGCTTCGGGAAGTACGTACCCTTGAAAATCTTCCTATTCCCCACTTCCACGGCTGCAGTCAAGTGCAGGGCATGTCGCAGGCCGCAGGCCGCAGGGCAGGGTGTGGTATCCAAACTTTACAAGTTCACTTCATTTTCAACTCACCACCCCGTGTGAGGACCGACACGCTCATTTCACGCCCCCCTCTTTCTGTCCATAGTCCATCCATACCTGCGGAGGACTCCATCCTCCATCCTATGGTACGGATACCAATTGCACGTCCCTGCTCTCCTCCTTCTCCCTTGCCGTCAGTCCCGCCCACCTGCACGAAAAATTAAGAATCCAGTGGCTAGGGAATCCCTGTTCCGTAGTCCGGCCCTTTCTCGAGACTCGAGAGTCTCACTTGGTCTTGAATGTCTTGAATGTCTTGAATGGCTGCCAAGCATTGGAAGCAAGTCTCCGTTTCTCACCCTCACCTTCACCTCACTTCTGCATCCGTATCTCAGCTTGACCAGTCTGCTCTGTCTTCTCCAGACTCTATGTATTCGAACCGGCCCGGTAGCTTGAGGTACCATCAACACTCAATCTTTGTTCTTGACCTTCGTATCTGCGCCTGAAATCCCTTCTTGCAAAGCCTCACTCGCAAGACCCTCGTCGTCATTATCTTCAAGATCGACCTCAGCTCAATATCACCCTACCACTACGATACCTTGTTTACGCACGAAGACCTACAGCTTCCACCCGCCTCACTCTGCGAACTGTCAACCCTTGGCCTTCCTTAAACTTTGCAGACTGTACCTGGCATGGTACCGATGACCAGCTCCCACGTTGGCTACCTCCATCTTTCCACCATCGTGATCACTTTCAGGAGATCTGGTCCGTAGATCAGGTAGTCCATACGGATACCTGAGTCCATCAATATCTCTGTCTCTTCTCACATTGTCTCGACACTTTTCGAAAAGTTCCTCCACCACTATCCCCTGCTTCGCCTTGCCGTCCGGCTGCAATATCGACCTCCCGGCGATCCTAGCCTCCCAGGAAAAGAAAGAATGGCGCCCATTTGGGCAGATCTGACCTACACCCAAGCCGCATGTCGCCATGCTGCACGTCGACTACAAGAATAAGCAACAACGGATCGAGGCCACAGCGACCTGCCCGAGGACAAGGGACTGTCTTTATTTGAGATTCCCACATTATGCTTGTTTCACTCTCTCACCACTCGCCTGCCTATCCTTTACCGCAGACAGTGATGAGATGAGCTCTCCTGCGAACTAGTCCAACTGGCGACCTGTGAATTGCCCCCATGAAGAACTCGTCTTTACCAGAATGTCTTATTTCTGTCTATTCGAGTAACCGAGGCTCCTCCTTTCGATTTCTACGCAGCGCCTCTATCCAGCTAGGTAGGTATACCTCCTTCTTCTTGTCTATCTTGTTCCGAGGTTCACTCTGTTGCTTGATCGGCCAGCCGTTGGCCCTACTTTCGCCTCTGATAGAGCCTCAACGCTGCTTGTCACAGACGCCTCCATCGTCTATGAGGGGAGGCTAGTACCTAGACCCAGGGAGAGAGACATGAGTGCATCCTATACCGACCTCTGAGCTCAGTCAGTTGCAGGGTATGGGTATGACGCCTCTTCCCATTCCCATTCCCACACCCCCCCAGAGGTCGACTTCTCAGGCGCCCCTCCCCCTCCCCTCCTGTACTTGGCTACCCTGTGCAGCAAGAGCAAGGTCTCGTCCTCGTCCGCGTCGACCGGGTCGTGACCCGCTCAGTCGCTACCCCGGCTTTTATGGAAGTCCTCCGTGTTGCTCTTCGTGGTGGGGGTCCATGATTTCCACAAACTCTCCATGTTCTGGTCCTGGCCTTCAACCCTTCTTTTTTCCTCTCACCAACCCACTGTCTGGGTCCTTGCTGGTTTCGCTTTGGATGCATGTATATTTAGTGCTGAGATCTTCGGGACCCAAATCCAGTCGATTGGCTTCCAGGATTCAACCCCGGCCGCACATCCGCTATCCCCTCCCGCACCTTATACCACGAGTCCATTTTTGACTCTGTCCCGAAACTACATCTACCCGCCTCCATCCTGCTTTCTTTCTCAACTTCTTGCCTCGAGAAATCATACTCAACTTGCCCCTAAGAAGCCAACGCCTCACCTCTGCCCTTTCTTTTTGGCATCAACCATTGATCCCATCTCTTTCATCGTACTCTACATACTCCAGACACAGGCAGGAGTCAGTCAACTTTGGCGTTGACTTACCCATCACCTCGTCCTGATTGTATCCAACAACCACACTTGACGCCGCCGACCTATCATTTCTTCATTTTGGGCTCCGCAGAAATGGCCTTGACGGAACAGACAGCCCCGCCCCAGGCTTGGGGTCGCTGGCAGCAGCAGCCTGCTGGCCATGACTACACGATGATGGATAACACAGCCTTTGTGCAGTACGACTCGAGAGCGACTACCTCTGCTCCTATGAACGGCACTATCATGTCTCCCCAGTATATGGTTGGCTCTCACTACGGTGTCGCATCTATGCCGGCAATGGGCCACCACTGCCCGACCCAGAACCACTTCGCATATGCTCAGTACGATTCACCCCCGGCCAACATGAACATGCCCTTCAGACTCCCAGCTCAACAAGAACGACCGATCATGCCGGTGGCAGCTCCGGAGCATGAGGTACCACGCGCCAGTTCCTATCCTCAGGAGTCGCCTTCGGGACAAAACGACCGACACCGCAGCCCATCCACCCGAAGTGAGACGAAGATGAGCAACCCAAAGACACCCCACCCCCTCAACACCAAGGAAATCAAGTTCAACAAGCCGACGAGCGCGGATCCGGTGAACTTTACCACTGCTATCGACACTCTCATGAAGGCGATCCAGAAGAGGCACGACACTGAAGATATCGTTAAGGGCGTCCCAGAGACCGAACAGGTTGTCAAGCCGGAGCCCAGATCTCCCAAGGTAAGACCCGATTCTGCGTACGCTGGCTAGAGTGACTGAACTGACATTATCCAGCCCGAGCCGACCCCAGCTGCTTCGGCCCCTACACCCTCGACAACGACGGACTCGATGGATGCCCCCAAGACCAAGCGTTACGTCTGTGACATTGACGGCTGCGGCAAAAGCTTCTATCAAAGCACCCACTTGGATACTCACAAACGCGCCCATACCGGTGAAAAGCCATACGTAAGTACATCTAGCTAGTCGAATGTGATGTGAATGACGCTGACACTTCGCAGACATGTACTTGGCCGAACTGTGAACGAACTTTCTCGCAGCCTGGTAATCTCAAGGTTGGTTCATCCGAATTCGAGCAAACACTGGGCCTCACTAATCCCTCTACAGACTCATATGCGCCGCCACACTGGCGAGAAGCCCTTCCGCTGCGAACAATGCAGCAAAGTGTTTGCCCAACGTGGCAACCTCCAGACGCACATGGCCACGCACACTAATGCGAAGCCATTTGTCTGCAAGCTCGATCAATGCAACAAGATGTTCACCCAAAGAGGCAATCTCAAGGTGTGTAAAGTCGGAGTGGCATATTCCACGGCCATCAAGCTAACTTGGACGTCAGAACCATCAAAACAAGTACCACGAGAAGACTCTCATGGAAATGACTGATTGGATTGTCTCCATTTCCGATATTGACGGCTTGTCCGATGATCAGAGAGAGATGTACTGGTACTTTGCCAATCTCTACAAGAACAGCAACAAAGGCATCAAGGGCCGTGGCAAGGATCGCAGGGTCAGCAACCGTGTCTCGAAGTCTAGAACTGCTCCCTCGTCTTATCCGGTCAAGCGCGTTCCCAACCCAGCAAGCCTCGCAGCATACAGCTCGAAGAGATTGCCTCCGCCAGAACAGTACATGCAACATCACCAGCACGGCTACGAGGTTTATGACACGGACATGGATCAGTCCTCGAGCGCAAGCAGCCCTAGATACGACGGCATTCCTGCTGCCTACCGAGACCGCATGTACCACCAGTCCAGCCATGCCATCTACTAGAGGCCAGATCGCAGCCCGGCGATCCCACACGAATACACGAACACGAATCACATCGAGTATATACCACAAGAACGGAACGGAGTAAAGAAAAGCAATATATGGACATGCTCAACAGGCTTTGGGGCGAAGCAATCCATCGGAAAACAACATCGAACATTGAACCAGAGCGTAACCTATTTCGCGGTAATTATTGGGTCGAGGCGGCTGTCTGAACATTCTTGCTTTCATGTTATTTCCTTGCAGTCGTCGTTCACTTGTTTTTAGCAAGGTGGTACTGATTGACTTATATTTTCCCTTGAATCATCTATATCGCGGTCAAGGTTACATTTCTTACGACGGGGAGTGTACGAGAGTCGAGTGCTTGAGCTGTTGAGCGGTTTCTTCTTCATTCTTAACCTGTTCCAGACTGGAAACTCTGGATAGGTGAACAACATATTGTTTACACATAGGCGGTGGCTTTTCGCCAGGCATTTTGGCCTGTCCGTGGACATACATCAAAGAGAGGGGGTTCATGGCACACGAAGGGGGGCTGTTGGATGATGTATCATGGGAGTTTTTAGACCACCCAACGGGATTGGGGCGTGTGCATTTGGATCAAAGCGGAGCGTGGAAGGGGAAAGGAGAGGAAAACAAACTTGGCCTCCCATCAGAGTTACTAGACTCTTCAGATACCCCTGGGATTTGCATTGGGATATGATGGGGCAAAAAGCGTGGCAACACGATGGAGTTGGGAACAAGCGTTAAACACAACTTTTTGTGTCCTGTGATTTTTTGTGTTTACGGGTCGACATTGGAACTGGACCCGATAGGAAGGATCCCGAGTATCATGCACCCCTTGCTTGTAGTGGATGCCTTGAACGCACGTATGAGAAGTTAGGATTATTGATACCAATTTTTTATCTACCACTACCAACATTGACTGCCTATTGCTCTTTCATGCGCGGTGAACGAAAAAGTGAACAAATCCGGTCTAGTGGAACTGCTTGCGTATAATAGCTGCTGGGCTTCCATGCAGGTGTGCAGCATGTGTGTCTCGCCCAAGCGTAATGTTGGCCCGGTAGCTGGAGGCGAGAAAGAGAGAGAGAGAGAGAGAGGCCTGGTGGAAGTTTCTCTATAGGCCAGGACCATGGCAGAGAATAGAGATTCCATAATCTGGGAGTGATTTCTCCGGGTCTTGAGTGGGTTAACTGATAATTACGGAGTGAGCACCTGCAGTAGGTACTTCTACTCTAACCCGAGGTCTTTGATCATCCTCAGCTGTTCTGATGAGGCTCAGACTACCCCATCAGACGAATGACAGAGCCGACGAATACGGGTATCGATACTGCCGATGGCAGTAAACGAAAAGGCGGTCTGCAACACACGCGCCCTCTCACGCACACACACTCCCACACACTCAGACACCGGGGACACACACCGGGGACACACAGCCGGGTTGGTAGCTGCATGTACCTATGATGGAATACCAAAAAAAGGTTTCCCAGCGTGTGCTAGCTGGGCTGGTTGACTGCCCGCGTGGCTGAAGCAGAAAGGAAGAAAAGGACCCCTTGTCACTGAGGGTTGGTTCTGGCACCCGGGTTTGGGTGTCGGCCGGAGCGCGGCTGCTGGTTCCCCTGATGCACTATGCCATCCATCTCAATTTTTTTTCCTTTCGTTGATGGTAGGTGTGTGTAAGGAAGGGGGGAGTGGGGAGTGAGGAGTGAAAGATGGGCGTGTGTTGGGTGCGAGGCGTGAGGTGAAGGGGGGAGTGGCAGAATGAGTTGTTGATTCTGTGCCTATATGCAATGGAACGCTTGCATGGCCTGTAATGTGCGTAAGAACGAGGCAAGGTACATCAAGGAAGCACGGAAGTTCGAAGATGGAAAGGCAAGGGGACTGAAGAGAGAGTGTGTGCGTGTGAGAGTGAGAGAAACCCCCCCACATACATGGCACTTTTACTATTTGGGAAGAGCTCTCGATTCAGGGAATTTGAGGCAAGGTCTAACGATCAATTTCCCATGTGTGATCATCGTGGAAAGCATCTGCCATGCCTGCCTTGCTTGTCTAGACTTTAGACAGTAGCGGTCGAAAAAAAAAGAGAAGCGTTGCATTATAAGGTATCCGTCAGGAAATTAAAACAGGCACCAGTTTATTAAGTTCCAGATTCCCGTCCCGCCCGCGGCCCCCCGTTCCTTAGGGTACCTAGCCTCCCAACGCACGGAACGTAACTATCCAACTGCCGCGAGCGCCTCGCACTTTGGACACGGGTGACGGATGCAACTGAACCATACGGATACAAAGGGTGGAAAGGAGAATCAAACAAGAAAGATGCCTGGAAGAAGAATGCAACCTCCCGAGTCCCCCAACATCCATGTTCTTCCGGTGGGCACAGTTCACGTGGGTGCTCTAGAATCTTTCTCCGAGATCCCCACCCACTACTGCCAGTACCTTGGCGGAACCCCCAACATCACAGGTGTTTCACCGAAAGCAGGTGTTGGTTTGATTCCAAGGTTTGACGTGAGCCCGAATTAGACTCTGCCCCCAGACGGGACGGAGATGCCGCAATGTCTCTCGTCCCTGGGACCTTGGGGGAGGGCAGAAGGTAGGTAGGATCCCAAATCGCATGTATGCGGGCAGGCATTAGGTAGGAAAGCTCAACATGAATGAGGGAGGTTTCTGGCGGATACGACGAAAGGACGGATGGATGTGTGGTGGTGATGCGACCGGGCCGTCCCTATTGGCCGTGGTCTCGGTGAAGGAGGGAAAACCTGAGGGTGGGGTAGGATTCGCTGCAGGGAATGGGGGAGGATTGGGGGGATTTCTACCTTTATGCCCAACATGCCAAGGGGCACCTGACCAACCCACGTGCCAACTTCTACCTGAAAGGCATGGTGAGCCTTTCGGTGACGGTCCCTCAGGTGTATGATGCACTTTTGTTCGCGAGGCAATGTCTCTCTCTCGTCTGCATGTGTGTGGCAGGGAAAGTGTTGCGATTTTCGGTTCTGGCGCTGCGCGTACCTTCTATCCCTTATTCCCATCGCATTGCCATGAGACTTGGGGAACTGGCCAAGAGATTGGAGAAGGATAGAGGACTAGGCAGCATAGGATTTGTCAACACTTTTAGGGTGATCTGTGTAACCGTCTATCAGGGGCGCTGTTTTTCTCAGAGTTAATGATGCAGGGCAATTCCAACCGGAGGACAAGAAATCCATGATGCACTCTTACTTCCGTAATATTAGTCATGACGCTACCAGCGACGAGGAGGGTCTCAGAATGTCACTGAGAAACTAGACAGGGAAAAAAAAGGAACGTCCGTCTCTTTGACATGTCGTCGGGCTGAGCTCGTCGAGAGCCTAATGCTGAATAATGCAAGAATAAGCAGACAAGGGACGAAAAAACACGCTTTTGCCAAAAAGAATGGTTTTTTTTTGAGGCTTTTCCATCTCCGTCCTAAACGTCACCGTTACAAGCGGGAGCACCCGTTTACCCGCTCCCAGGCCAAACTTTCTTGAGATGTTTTGGTGGGGTCAGACTTGGGTTTTTTTCCCATTGTTCAGACGATTTTGAGTTTGGAGCTAAGAGATGACAACCCTGTCAACGTTCAATGGTTCAAGGGGATCCATGCCGTTTTCAGAGAAATTTGGATCCCATTGTTGGAAGAGTCGATGGTGGCTTCAATGAATTGATACACGAGTTTTTCTGAGCTGGGACTTCAGTCCCTGTTTGGATACTCCGATGCAAGTCGAGGTCAAGACTTACGCAAGATTGGCCGAATTTGAAAAATAAAAGTCCAGGTTGTTGTTGGCTAAGATTGAGGAGACCCAAGCGTACCGTCCTGGCTATGTATCAAACATCTACTAGAAGTAGTCTAAATGTGAACAAATTACAGATGACGCTATTCCTGTTTTCATTTTTCAAATTTCTCTCCCTTTTTTTCTCTAACCTTTTTGCTGAGCACATTTCGTCCAGATTAGCTGCTGAGAGGAACGTAGTTTCATTTGGCATATTGAAATTCAATGGAAAGCCCTATCTAGACTAACGGCCAAGGAACGAGAACTGGGTGATCAGCTTTCGTAAATTTTGTATACCATAACAACTCCGACTTAGGTGATTAATACGACGTATCTTTATTACCCTTAAGCTCATGTTCACTTTGTCCCAAAAACTAAGATTTCTGTCAGCTTTCGTATGTCTTAGTCACGCTTCGTCGTCCTGACAGGCGATACAAGTCAGGATCTTAGTAAGAAAAGTAGACTCGCAGATGTAACAGCGAGCTGAATGCACTGACTATGGATTTGGTCTTTAAATTTTCGAAGTACGGCCAAAGTCGATTGATAAAGCAGTGCTTGTAAGGGTGGGGTATTGCAAAAGAGACCCTATTAGTGGCGGGAGATCTAGAATGACCTTTACTATATCCCAAATGGCTAATTAAGTGCACAAGTTTCTTTTATAAAAGTTTGTTGCAAGACCAAGAAGCGTTATGCAATCAATCGCCGGGGCATCGATGCGTGTCAGAGGCATCGTCAATACTTCGTTCCATCATTCCTATGGTGCTTGAAAACATAAAAACGGCCAACTCCACGCTCACAATCCAGCCGAGTCAGAAACCGGACATGGTCTATTTGTTATCAGGATCCCGCTCTGCCTGATCTACAACAACATCTCCCGCATCTATATCCGTAGCAGCAGGTGCATCTGGAACCAGCCTGATGAGGAACACCATGCACGGAATGGTAATGGCCATCAGCGCAGCATTGACGTAGAATGGAATTCTAGGGTCGGCGCTGGTCTTGGAGTTGAGAGCGTACGAGACGGCCTGGCCGGCGGTCTCAAAGGCGCGGAACAGACCACCCGAGCGGGAGGAGGATCCGACGTCTGTGGAGAAGGTGCCAAGAATCCAGTAGAGGGACAACTGAGTCCAGTAACCGGTCGAGAACATGATCAGATAAGGAAGGTAAGCTTCGGCCCATCTTCGGGTGTGCCTGTTGGGAAGCGATACTGTTAGCGGCACGGTGCTTTGAATCAGAGAAGGGGCGGAGGGATAGTAGATGACGCACAACTCATAGTCGAGGGCCTCGTCGATTTTGCCTCCGCCAAACTTGCTGTACTCGATGCCGATCCAGATGAAGCACATGGCCTGGGGGATGACCCAGAAGAAAAAGGAGATCCACGCTCGCCTGGCTTGTGACCAGCGGGACGTGTCCAAGAGCTTTCCGTAGGCGAGGACCATGACGATGGTGATTGCCGCTACGAGATGGAACTTTTAGCATGGATCCGGGGAATGACAGTGATGAAAAGACAAAGTAGGGTAACTCACGAGTGATCAGCGACGATAGTGCGCGAGCCCGGACGGAGAAGTGCAGGGAGAGGTAGGTGCCCATGGTTCCGCCAAAGAAGAAGGAGTAGAACGCGGGAATAGACATGAGCCATGTCTAAGGGTTTGAGCCGTCAGTACTACGTCAAAGTCGTCATGGGTTGACTGGGTGTGCTCACCTTTCTGCGCTGTAAGTGCCTCCACAACGCAATCAGTTCTCTCTTCCAGCTGATGCTGCTGGCCATGGGGATCTTTGCGCCGTTGCGACGTCGTACGCGTCTGGTGGGGGATAGGAGGAGGGCCCAAATCGTTCCAGTGCATTCTGTCAGGGGTTCGTATTAGAACATGTGTCAATTCAGATTTGGACATGAGTGGGTATGTTCTTACCGAAGCCGACGAATATCAAGTAGGTAGACCACGCGATACCACCAGCATTGGCTCTGGAGTAGTTGGTCGAGAAGTTGATGGCGCCTCCCATGACGCTACCAGAGTTTCTCATGGCCGACCAGATACCTGTCCAACTTTGTTAACACAAACACACTCAAAGAGCTCCCGGAACTTTTTTACCCAGGTAGAAACCTCTGTCGTTTGCTTCCGGATACGACAGCATGGCGGCTGTCTCGGCCACGTAGAGGAAACCAGACGTGAAACCCCCAAGAAGCTGTGTACCAAGTTAGCTCCAGAGCGGAACAGACGTAGTACAGTAAGGGGCATGGCGTACTCTTGCAAAGAGAAGATACCAGTCTATCGAGTACTTCGCGCTCACGTAGTAGGCCGAACCAGCAAGAGGCATACTGACGGCGGCGATCATACAGGACCACTTGATTCCTATCTTGTTGATCAGAGGCCCGCCAAAGACGGTGATCAGACAGCCGGCCATGTAGCTGAGAGCAGTCGCCAAGTTGGCCAAGTATGGTGTCGAGAGGCCGCCGCCCCCGAGGTTAGAGATGGCGTCCGACATTGCAGGTCCGACGAAGGATAGCCTACATGAGGACATCAATTCGAATCCGTGACATTGAGATATGATCCCGAGACAAAGTTCTACTTACGCTCCAAAAAGGATCATCTGGAACAACACGCCTCTGTAGAATCTCGTCGACTTGGAGGCGCGGAGGTAGGCCTCGTCGACGTTCTCGACAGCGCCCTCATCGTAGACGTAGCTGGTGCCGGCGGCATGGTCTGTTGCTTCGGGATAGCTAGTCGTCTCGGGGATCTTGGTGTCGTCCTTTGTCTGTGGAGTTGCCATGGTGTTAGGAGAGAGCACTGGATACGTGCTCGAGACCGCGGGTGTCGAGTCTGGGGACGAGTCGATGGGCCTGGCATTGGCCTGTATATAGTGGTATTGTCATATCATTAGAGAGGCTGTCATTGGTTCATTCCAGGATGGCTGTAGTTCGCCAAAGAGCCATTCAACTAGTCAGTGCGGATGACGGTTCCCATTCTGGGGTTGGGTAAAGATCACTGGGTACGGCCTTGTTAGACAATTGGATTCGTAGCCTACTGCTTGATTACTGTGTCAGTTTGTCTACCTATCTTCCGGGGCCTGCCCAGTTTCACCGAGCCAGTAGAGGCTTATCACGGTTATCGGTAGTTGGTGCTTCCCCGGTTTATCTGTCAGCCACCCCAACATGGAGATACGCAGATAAGCAGCGTCATGTCCGCAAGGAATTGGGATATGTATGGGACACACATGGGAAGAGCGGGCCTCTTTTCTTGCGCCTGAGTTCCAATCCAACATCTTGACCGGGCCGGTCGATAACTCTAAAGGGTTGTGCTGCAACCGCTGTCCTGGGTTAGATGGCGGAGGGTCATCTGAATGAGCTTTTAAAAGGCCGAGATTTGGAGGATCGCTGCTGATAAACTTCACGGAAACGCATACCCAAACGGGGGTTCCCCGCAACGACCGGGCCGGTCAGTCGATTTACTCTTTGAACACTTCGGTCCCCTCCCTGGTCCTCTTCGACTCTACGAGTAAGGTAGGTGGACACAATTGAGTCTGCTCACCGGACGGAACATCTTTCCCGACAGGTTTCCCGTCCCGGCCCCGCCCCACCCCCGGCGCTCGCCTACCTGGTGCGGACCGTGATGGAACATCCGCGCTCGATGCTTTTGGGCCTTTAATTATAACGGCGGGCGCGGCGGCTTGGTCTTCTACTTCTATCTCGTGCAGCTGAAAACAGTCAATCACAACATCTTGTGTCTGATCCTCCCCAAGAAAGACAAACACCCTGCCGCACAGCCATGCCCGTTTCCCCGCTCCCCGTCCCCAACTCCACGACCTCCTTCTGGAGGTCATCCCCGCACCCTCTAGACGATCACCGGTCTACCCCGGAGCTCCCAGCCGAAGTTGACATTGCAGTCATTGGCGCCGGCTATGCAGGTGTCGCTACGGTATACCACATCCTCGACCAGTGCAAGGCGCGTGGTGTCGCGCCGCCAAAGATTTTGATACTTGAGGCCCGACAGGCATGTTCCGGGGCAACTGGACGCAATGGTATGCTTGACAACCCTATCAATCCCTCTCGTCTTACCAGTTGGGCTTTTTGCTGACTTGAGACATGGTAAAGGCGGCCATCTTAAGCCGGATCCGTACAATCGCCCCGCAAGTTTTGTTTCCACTCATGGCATCGAGACTGCGAAGGAGTGCGCGGAGTTCGAGGCCAAGAACCTCATGGAAGTGAAGAAGGCGATTGAAGCCGAAGGTATTGACTGTGATTTTGTCTTGACTCGGGCAGTCGACGCCTTGATGTCAGAGAGTATCCGCGATAAGATGAAGGCCAACGTTGAGCTGCTCAGGAAAGCTGGCGTTTCTGTAATGAAGGACGTTTACTATGCCGATGGCGCTGAAGCTGAACAAGTAAGTCGAGCTACAGCCTGTCCTTAAACTTTGTGACTAACTGTTTACTTCCAGCTATCAGGTGTTAAGGGAGTAAAGGGCTGCCTATCATATACCGCCGGCACCGTCTGGCCATACAAACTAATCCTGGCCCTCCTCTCAAAGGCCCTCGACGCCGGCGTCAATCTGCAGACCCACACGCCCGTCGAGGCAGTAACCAGCATCCCCGACGCGGACGGCTACCTGACGTTAACGACGGCGCGGGGCGCCGTCCGCGCCGCAAAAATTGTATACGCGACAAACGGCTACACGTCGTCCATCCTGCCCGAATTTGCCGACAAGATTGTCCCCGTGCGCGGCATCTGCAGTCACATCACGCCCGGCAAGACGCCTGCCCCTTTGCTGCCTCACTCGGTCATTATCCGGTGGTCCGACACGGAGTACGAGTATCTGATTCCCCGACTCGACGGGAGCATCGTCGTCGGCGGTGCGCGGTCCTCGTATTATCATGATTTGTCGGCGTGGTATAACAAGGTCAACGATGACGAGTTGATTGAGGCGGCGAAGACGCATTTCGATGGGTATATGCAGCGTGTGTTCCGCGGATGGGAAGACAGCGGCGCGACTACCTCGAAGGTGTGGACTGGAAGTAAGTCAATAAACCCCTATGTAGTAAGACTCATAATATGAAACCGGTGACTAATAATGATACAGTCATGGGCTACTCATCAGACGGATTGCCGCATGTCGGCATCGTCCCCGGAAAAGAGAAACAATTCATCATTGCCGGGTTCAACGGCCATGGCATGCCACAGATTTTCCTGTCGGCTAAGGGAGTAGCATCAATAATTCTGGAGCAGTCTGAGTTCAAAGCTACGGGTATCCCTAAGGTCTACCAGGCTTCTCAAGCGAGATTGGACAGCTCCAGAAATTCCATCCTCGAGAGCTGGAAGTCGGTCAACCAGCCGCCGGCAAAACTGTAGAGTTCGTAAATTTCATGTGGAGTGGCGTATTAGAGGCCTAGTTCAGGGAGTATGCCTACTAGAGTTGGCCTTGTTGTAATTTTGTAGTTACGTGTTTGGTTTAGCTGTTGCAGCTTAGACAGTTTCCGGAAAGAGCCTCCGGCATATTAAGTAAAGTCATTTGCGTACTATAGACGAACCAGCTTATTGTTAAGATATTTCATATAATCTAGCGAATCATACTCATATCAAGGTATTCCACTAATTATCTTAATGGCAATTAATCCAATGCCTATAGTTTTTGATGACCTACATCATTTTCAAGAACCCAGATGATGTAGCGATTAAGTATGAGCGCCCTGCAACTAGACAAATGTCAGCTTGCACATAGTGAGACCACAATGCAATACAATGTGGTAGCTTGGTGATTCACTCATCATTTTGATTTTCGAAACACGATGAATGACTGGGCGATTTAACAGACATGTATTGTTTTTGCTCTGTATCTTGAAATCTAAATTGCTAGAAATGCTCTGTCGAAGGTATTTGCGGCAACTGACCATCTGTGTAATGAGTCCACTTTTTTATATTGATGCTTTGAGAGAAACCATTCATAGTAAGTCTCTCTCGAGAAATTAAGCGTTCTGTGAATTGCCAATGACTTCTCCGGCCTTACCATACCGATAGCGGCTTTGATCCGTCACTTCGGACATCTATTGTCCGTCCTTATCTTTCCGTTTTGGCGTTGCATCCGACAAAGGTCCCTAGTCTCCACCCCAACAGCCCCCCTCTGTCGTCTTTAACCGCAAATCAGTTGACTCGATAAGAAGCCGGGTAAAGCAAACCAACACCGGCGACAAAACTGGCTGCCGGAAAACAGTATGTATATGAGGCCGGCTCCGGCGTTCAAGATAACCATCTGGCAAACGTAATGCTGTATGTTTTGTGAGATACACTCATTATTAAGATTCCCTGGGCGATGAGCTGTACAGATCTGAAATAGACTGAGCTGGTTGTCTCCACTTTACGTCCACTTGACTTCCTCCTGTCGCCAAGCTCAACTTCCCCAGATTGTTGACCAGTCTAGCGTCGGATTCGTCCGCCACAATGTTCCACATCGTTGGTGTAAATGCCGCTCATGGCTCGTCTTTTGCATTCCGTAACGCCATGGGGTTCTGGTCACCAAAGCATGAGCACACGTGGGAATGCACCGGGCCGGCGCTTCTTTTTCCAGTCCCCTTGTAACGTTAACAGTCGCATCCCAGCATCCGTTGTATCCCAGTAGATGCAATAAGCCTGATAACGTTTTCCTCCCCTAGCAATAACCTATTTATCCTTTCCGGCGAAGAGGCCCACTCGAATATCAAAGGTCGATAGGGAACCGGGAATCGGCGCCGGAAACTGTAACTCTTGTGATGCCTGTCCTGAACCCCCCGCACTTCGCAACACGTGCGGGGAGACAACACCAAGTCTCTCAGATGAAGCCCAGCCTTCCATAAAGGCGCGACCCATGCGATGCCTCGTGATAAACCTCATATTTAATCTACATCATCGTGTTGGTAGAGACCTCTCGGACCAACAGACACACCCTGAAGTAACCCCTTGCATCGTGTGACCATCCAATAACCACCCCCGAACCTACCTCTTCCGGGCATCATTGGTACAGCACTCTTACATACACATCCACGCAACACACATCAGCCACCCCCAAACCGCAATGACACCACCAAAGAACGTCGTCTTCGACGTAGTCGGCACCCTCGTCACATACGAGCACCTCTTCGAAGCAATCGACGAGCGCCTAGGCGAACGCCTCCGCGCCCGCGGCATCCAGCCAAAACTCCTCGGCTGCTGCTGGCTCGAGGTCGCCGAGCGCGAGTACACCTACCTCTCCATGTCGGGCCGCTACGTCGTCTTCTACAAGGTCTTCACCGCACTTTTTTACCGCTGCCTGCACTACGCCGGCATCGAGGACCCGCGCGCCTTCGCGAGCGACGAGGACGTCGACTACCTCATTGGCGAGTGGAAGAGCCTGCGCCTGCGCGAGGGCGCAGCCGATTGCGTGGCCAAGCTCCGCGCCGCGGGGTTTACGGTGTGGTGCTTCACGGCGGGCGATATCGCTCGCGTCGGGGGCTACTTCTCGAGGGGCGGGGTCGAGATGCCGGTCGAGAACTTGCTCTCGTGCGATTCGTCTGGCTTGGCGAAGCCGACGCCCGAGGCGTATGCGCCTATCTTGAAAAAGTTGTCTGCTGATGGGTGCGAGCCTTGGTTTGCGGCGGCGCATTTGTGGGATGCGTCGACAGCGAAGACTGTGGGGTAAGTCGACCTTTTGGTTCACCGATCGTTGTGTTGTATTGGACTCACTAACATCTCGCAGATTCAAGGCGGCATACTGTACTGCTCTGGAGGGAGAGGCGTTACCAGAGATTTTCGGTGAGATGGATGTGGTGGCGGAGACGCTGCCGGCGATGGCGGACAGGATTATTGCTACGTATGAGAAGTAGACCATCTATCATCTTGCGTAATATAAAAACATGTTAAGCCAAATTTGCGTTGACCATTAAGGCTGAACATTATCAAATTTGTATAAACATTAGACAGTAATTGTATTTGGCTCTCCTTCATGAGCGTCTGCGCTCTAGTCCCATTGACGCTCGTCATTATTCGTTAAACTCATTTCGGTCCACCTTGCTTGGCTGCCGCCATCGCCGCCATCTTGGCTTTGCGGGCTGCCCTCCATCCCGGAGATTTGATTCGTAGTACTGTGAGACACACCGTTAGCATACAAGCTTTCCAAGACGCGACCAAGGGAAGACTAACCAATTACAGCAGACCCGACAAGGACCAAGTCCAACAACGCGAGTCCTGTGAAACACCATCCGCTTCCCATCTTGGACACGAGAGAAGGGATCACGAGGGCGGCGATGGCAGCGCCGGGATTCCGCAGCATATTTCCGAGCGCAAAGGCACCTGCAGCCTGCTGAGCCACGCACTCAGTCAAAAAAGCTGTCGTGGCCACAAATACCCAATTCATCCCGAAGCCGGCTGTGAAAGAGTCACACATGTCAGTCTCGAGTTCACGTGAGATAGGAGGCGGAAACCAAGAGATCTCTCCCAATATCGGACAAGAACTTACTCAAAAACGTGGCAACTAGAACGGCGGCGGGGTGGAGTGAGATGTCGACGAACCAGCCGTACATGGCACATCCACCGGCGCAAACAATGACCCCCCAAATCTGGTCTGCAAGTCTATTTTCGGGATCGACGGTGTTGTCAGGAGACGCCTTAACGGCGCGCGCCCTTCGCCAGTCCGAGAAGCGTCCGCCGACCAAGGAACCCGCAATCATGGCGACGCCGACGGCGATGAAACCGGCGCCGACGCCTGCGCTGGACCAGTTGTAGCGGTCGGCGAGCTCAGTGGGCAGCTGCACTGCGATGGCAAAGTAGGTCGAGTAGAGCATTGCGGTGTTGAAGGACACGATGCCGATAGGTGGGTAGCTGAAGAGACGCCAGTACATGAGCAGGGTTGGCTTGGGAGGAGGGGGGCCCCTTTCCGACTCTGGTGCTAGGGGCGAAGACAGCTTCGGAGGGAGGAGGATGAAGCTTGACTGGGAGTAGAGCTTGCCGCTGCCTACCCTGGCGCGCAGAGTCTCTGGAAGCATGAGGATGATGATGATCCAGAGCACGAAACCGGCAATAGCTGTGAGAGTACGATTAGTATGGTTCAGTTTGTCACGGGCTGAGAGGGTGGAAGGCTCACCAAGGAAGCCAAAGATCCAGCGCCATGATGCCACCGTCAACGCGCCTCCTATCACTGGGCCGAGGACAGGGCCGAGCTGGGGACCTAAGAGGAATATACTCATTGCGAATGCTCTCTCTTTGGGTGGAGTGACCTAGGAAACGGGTTAGTAAGATGAGCAGTGGATGTGTGGTGAATTCTCTCGAGCCACGTACATCGGCGACAGTGCCGGCGCCCATCGACACGACAGCCGCAGACCCAAAGGCCTGGACGATACGAAGAAATACAAGAGCGCCATAGTTGGCCGGTACTACAGCCAGAAGGATATTGGCAACAATATAGATGGAGAGAGAGATGATGTACAGCGGTCTCCTGCCCTTCCAATCGGCGAAACTGGCCCAGAATAGAGGCTGGTGGAGTGTAAGCGTCATGTTCTATCTTGAGCATGAGGTTCGAAAGGCTGGGGAACATACACCGAAGGCGAAGGTGAGCATGAAAACGGACACGGTAACGTTTATGGCCGTTGCGCTCGCGTGGAATTCATTCTCTAAGACGGGCAGAGCAGGGAGGTAGATGTTGCCGGCCAGAGGCCCGAAACAACCGGCCACGGTGACAACGATGAGGATGAAGCGCTTTCGCCATGGCGAGAAGGCCGAGTAGGCCGGCGGGGCGCCGGCTTTCTTCTCTGGATCTCCGGCGGACGGGACTGGAGGCGACGGCGATAGGGGCGCCTGGCTGGTGGTGGTAGTGCTGGTATTAGCCGGGGCCGGCACCTCCTGTGAAGACATTGTGTGATCTTTGGTGGGCGTCGCCGTGCGCGAAGTCGATGGACTGGAGTCGGCCATCTTTGACAAAGAATTCTGAACAAAGCAAATACGGAAAAGATACTCAGAAGTAGAGGTATAGACTCGGAAGTAGATCGACGGAAACGAAGGAGTATGATGGAGAAACTCGGCGGTCAAAAGCCAGGAAGCGGTAAAATGAAGCAACACTGCTTCGGTGATTACCGTTGTTTCTGATCATGTCTACGGACACTAGGTAAGGTAAGGTATGTATGAACGATTCAGTGTCCATTTAATAAACCCCTGGCTTCTTAGGCGAGCCTTTCTCAGTCTTACACGTAAAGGTAGCAACGTACTCCGTACAGGTCAAAGGCAGTGATCAGGAAGGATCCGTCCGACCCCGGCCCCCCCAGTTACTTCTTGCTGAATCCTCATCGGGGCACTGCCGCATTTCTCTGGCGGGCGTATGCGGGGAGGCTCCGCCCAAAGTACCGGTACCTTTACGGCGGCAATACGTACCTGAAGGCACGTCCCTGGTCCACTTTACGCCAACCCGCCTTGGGAAAGTCCAGAGAACCTCATCAAACTCTCTTTCTCTCGCTGCATCTTCTGCTTCCTCCATTCCTTGTCTGGTCCTTCTTGGCATCACAACTCGCATCAGGCCCGCTTGGCGGCCAATAAACCTTCCCAAGGATGTGGCCTTTTGTTCTTTACTTTGTCTGGCGCGACTGACCGATGCGTCGGGCATTGCACAGCCCGGTGTGCCGCTGACTGTGGTCTACCTAGGTCTGCAGACAAATTTGTACGACGAACATCTGATATCCCAAGGCAAAAATGCAATGTTCCATGTTCCACCACCAACACGCATATGCGGTCTATTTCGAGAAGACGACGAAGCCTCTGTTCATGCCTACCTGACTGTAATTCCTGATCCTGTCTTGTGGTCTCCTGCTGCAAGTCATCTCTAGGCAGCTAGAGTTTCTGCTACCTTACTTTGGGTAGGGCTGAGGAGAAGGAAGGAAGACTGCTTCCATCTTGTCAATGGTCACATCTCGATCCTTGTAAGTGCTACCGTTGCTTTTTTGTCTTCTCTCGCTTCCTCGGAACATCGGCCCTTGAACATATAAGCTTGTTATTTCTTTGTCACAGCTTCGACTGACATCGTAACCGCAGACGCCCTTCACGACGAGATGCTGCTATTTTTGCTAGAGGCTTTACTCCTCGGAGCGCTGCTCCTTGGACTCGTTTACTACTTTCTTCTCTTGCCTCCTAGATACCCGCAGAACATCCCGGCGATACCGTTCTGGGTAGCCCTCATTCCCTTCTTCAAGGACGTTGACCAGTCGGACATTTTCCGTCAGTACATTGACAAGCCGCTACGTACTCACGGAGCAGTCAAGATTTTCTTCGGCGCGCAATGGAACATCTTGGTACATCGACCCTCGTATCTGGTTGAGATATTCAAAGATGAAGATTTGTACGAGAAGAGCGGCAACCAGAAGAAGATTCCTCACAGCGTCCTGGCAGAGTTCCTTGGTAAGTGTTCTTTGCCACCCTTAGTGCTTCGAAAAATTCTAACTCGGAAACAGGCGACAATGTTATCTCGGCGAGAGGCGATGTCTGGAAGAACTATCGGTCGGTCATCAAGCCAGGCCTCCAGAGGAATTTCGATGGCGAAATCATCGAAAGCAACGCAGTCAGCCTGTGCCGTCTCCTTCGTGAATCCCAAAAGCGGGCCGGCGGTGGAGGCGGCGGCGTTGCTGTGCAGGACCTGTTGCAGCGGTATTCCGTCTCCAACTTCACCGAAGCCGTCTTGGGTACCAAGTTGCATGTAAGTCGCCCTGGCCCCCACGACAAGACCGAATCTAGCAGGGGGTCTCGCAGCGTGCTGACCGCAGCCGATTCGTCGTAGGCACTCGACAGGGCAGATGCTCCTATCAATCTCCTCCAGACGGCGGTCAAGAGGGAGATCTTCAAGCCCATCTTTATGAGCTTTCCATTCCTCGACAGGTTGCCGCTGAAGTCTCGCTTGGCGGCCCGACGCACTGTGGGCCTGTTCAAGAACGAGCTCAAACGCGCGCTGCAGGCGAGCCACCACATGCCTGTGGAGAAGGCATCATCCCTGTCAGACCAATCCGACAAGAAGCTCGGCCAGCGCATGCTCGACGCCAGAGCATCGGGCATGTGGGATGAGAAGCAGCTCCTCGACAACCTCACCGTGGCATTTGTGGCCGGTCAAGAGAACCCACAGCTGCTTATGATATCGAGCTTGTATCTTTTGGCGAAACATCCTGTAAGTCAGCAAACCTGCCCAGGCCCGTGCCGTCTCACGCGTGCATTCGTTGCTGACAAGTCTGGTGGGGTGTTAGAAGGCGCAAGAGGCTTTGCGCCAAGAAATCCTTTCCAAGGATGCCAAGTCTTCAGCAGATCTGGCCAAAGAAGACATGCCGTATCTCACCTCACTCATCTACGAGTGCCTGCGCTTGTTCCCTCCCATTGGTCAATTGATCAACCGGAAAGCTGCGGAGACGGCGCTGCTGGGCGGCGAGGTCGTAATCCCAAAGGGGACATATGTCGGCTACCACTGCTACTCAACAAACCGATGCCCGACTGCATGGGGTCCCACAGCAGACAAGTTTGACCCTGGACGGTTTGTCTTACAAGTGCACATTCGTCGAACTATCATGAAGCTCACATTTTCAGGTGGGGATCATCCTCAGAAGTCATTCAGCAAAACTACCGCCGCCACCGGGTAAAGGGGGAGTGGATCAGCTTTCATGGTGGTAAGACAGATTCCATACGAAGAGTGGTGAATTATTTTACCGAGATAGTCCTGCTGACTCTATCTCAGGCAAACGCGCATGCCTCGGAGAGAAATTCGCAATGTTGGAAATGAGGACTACCCTGATCCAACTGGTCCGTGAGTTCTCCTTCACTTTGGACCCGATGTGGGTTGACCGCAAGACTCCGGTAAGTTTAAGCCTTTCACTGCCTATGTCCCCGCGGTAGACCGAATTCTCCACTCTTTCCAGATTTTCGGCGCTGACGAAAGGCTTCTTGTTCGCTTTTTCTCCAGGCCGGTCCCCTTTATCCTCGGGCACTTCGGCTGGTTTTGACAGACAGGGTTGACGATGAAAAGAGAGTCGTGAACTAGGCGGGCCTGGGTGATCTACGGGCTCGGGCGGTTTTGGGTAGATTGAGTTTTGATTTGCTCTCTGGGGGTTTAGATAGGGTTACAGAGTTTGATAATCATAGTGATAATAAGACGCTACTTTCCGATGAACAGGTACTTCCCGCATCATCCCTGACCGAACTCTCGGTTCCCCATAATTAAGAACCAGGGGTTACGCTTCTAAATTAATCGACAAGCATAATTGGAGAAGGCCGCTTCGATCTTCGTTGAAATGCACCAGAAGCGAAAGCATGCCGATCCACCCAATGGAAAGCAACTCTTGTGCTGCTCTATGTCCAAGAACCTCACGTCGACCCGAATGCAACTCCAACTTTCGAAAAGCCGCATTCCAACGCCAAGAGAGCCGCGCCATAGTCGGTGCATGCTGCGTATGTTGGCTGCGGTATCTTGCGGAATCTCAGCAAGTAGCCTGCCTGTGCTGCGGGCATGCAAACTGCAAAGTACAAATAGATATATGCACTCGAGTGGGAACCACCTTTTTCGCGCGTGAGAAACTGGGGCGGTAAATTCTGTGGGAAAATCATTCGTCTGCCTTTTTTTTTTTGCTGCAAGAAATGACCGCCATGCGGCCCATGGAAGCGCAGCCATCGGACTTTCGTGCCTTGGCAATGCCCTGCCCTGCTCTTCCCTTCCCTTCATGATCCCTGCCAGCATGTCCTTTGTGAGTTTACCTAAAGTCTTCGAAAAATGGACAACGACGACGCCAAGGCCTGACAGCTTTTGAGCTAAGAGAAATATGGCAACCCAAGACCGAGATGTAAGGTTTGGTGCTTAGCGCGCAGGTTCCGCAAGGTCCTTTAAGGTAGTGGAGACTTTTTGACCTTCGCCCCAAGGTGATCTTAATGGCGTGATGTTAATGGGATTTGATTAGTCGTGTTCGTTCCTTCGGATGAGAAGCCTTGACTTATTCTTGGTCTGTGCCGAACAGCGTTCTTTGTTCAGTCTAACTGTTGGAGACACACGTCTTTTCCAACATCGAGACTGGCCTCCCCCTCCCGACTAACGACAACGGTCGTTGAACGATGCTGGCAAACGGCTCGTCGTACCCCCACTTTTCATGGACACTTGAATCCTTGCTTGCTTCTCGAGGGGCTGACCATGGAATCTCATCATCAGATGGCCCCTTCCTCGCGTACAAAGTAAGTAGTACGCACCCCAGGCAGCGTATTCGTACCTGTACACAGAACAATGAGCCTGAACGACACCCTGGTCACAGCTCAGTGGGGACACAAGACCTGGATATCTTGTGTTACCGCAAGGAATTCGGTCTTTCTCAGCCAAGGGACAAATGCAAGAGAAGGGAAACAGCACCAAGAGCCCCAAAAAGGAGGAACGAAGGGAAAGATTACGTTCCCTTGTATATTGCCCGCTACAGGCATCTTGTTCATGCCCCCAAGGCCTAAGCTGCGGATTGCTCCTCCTCTTCTACCCAGCATTGGCCCCAGCCCTGCTGCTGTACTTTGTACATGTACAACGATCATAGTTCCTTCTCTCGCATTTCTTCCAAGTCGGGCAAAGGCTTGAATCAGGATTCTTCGGTGATCCCATTTATGCAACCTTCCTGTGGACTAGACTAGGAAGGCATCATCCCCTGTCTCGCCACCTCCTTCTGCTGAAGAACTTCTTGCTAAACCCTCCTCCTTCGGCAACCATCGGGGCTTCCTCGTGTATCTACATCCAGCAGTATCTGTCTTATTTTTGTTCCTTCCTGTGTTGAGCTGACAGCAATCCCACCTGCGTTGAAGCGGCACAAACGCATGCCTCCGCCTCGTTCTCCTCTTGGATCAGTCTTGGTCGTACGGCGGATACACTTCACAGCCGCCTCGGTATTCCTCGAGTTGGAGGAGGACTCCTTTCTCACGCAACATACCTACCAGAACATAATCGTACCACATGAACCCGAAGCCGCATCCAATCAAATTAATCAGGGCCCCAAAGGAACACTTCTAGAAGTATTGGTGCTTTCTCGAATCGCTCGATTACATTGTTGTTTTTAATATTATAATAACCCCCTCGCCGAGGAACCACTGGATTCCCTACCTAATCAACAAGCCACGACATCATCAAGAACCTCTATAATTCCCTAATCACTATTCCAACATCAGACGACTCATATTCTTAATTCTTTATTCTTTTCACAATGGAATTCCCTAATGACGGCAGTTCCATCTTTCACCGATTCCAAGCCGCCTTCGTCCATGACGGGCAAGGGCAGCTGCTATACTGCACCGGGCCGCAGAAAGCCTGCGTGCAGCAGCACTGGGCCTCGTCCATCAGCCACAGCCTCCCCAGCCAGAAGTTCCAGACGGCAAGAGAAACGACAACGGCACCAAGCGAAAATGTGTTCGCAAATCTCGACGGGCCGTTTCAGGGCTCAAAGCTCTATGAGATGCAACAGAGCGGTTCACACACGATGGCGGGCTTCATCATCGACGCCGCCGCTACTTCTCAACAAAACGCAGCCAGCGCACAATTTGATGACTTTTTCGTTCAACTACTCTTAGACCAAGCCGACTTTGCCATCCGCGACCATGAGCGGATGAAGTGTGGTGCTTCTACAGCCTCTCTAACGGACGCCACATACGAGATTGTCAGCCTGTTTGATAGCTTTCTCAGGTATCAGGGCAAGGACGACCAGTGGGAAGCGAGCGGCAAGGCGTATTTCACGGAGCGTGTTCGACACTTCACCTCGCAGCAGGCCAAAATCGAACTCTGTCTTCCTGCGTTCCCGTGTAAATCGTCAAATACCAACAAGGTCCTTGGAAAAGCGCCTGACCGGGGGGAGCAGCTCGCTCTGGAGCGGCTTCACGAGTTTGTAGAGGCTATTGAGAGGGTGTATGAGCCGGGTGCCAAGATGTGGATTATCAGTGACGGTCACGTCTTTAGCGATTGCAGTAAGTCCAACAAAAGCAATGGGAGGGCGTGAAAAAGCAATTTTCCGTGGCTCACACAACTGACATCCCTCACTTAGTCGGAGTCGACGATGAAGATGTCGATGTGTACGGCGAGCAGTTGAAGGAGATGAACCGTACAGTCGGCATGAGCAAAGGCAACACTGACAGAATCGGCTTCAAGTCGCTCGTTGACCTGTTCGAACTCAACGAGTCAAAGTCACAGCACAAGCTCTCGTCTCTGTCAGAGGATCTCAACATCCCCAGCATAGAGCACCACGTTGAGACGAAGCTGACTCTCGAGGCCGAGCTCTGCAGACGGATCCTCATGGCGGCCTGCCAGCCCCAGGAGTCTGCGGTGCGAGCCAAGATCAAGTCGCAGAACCCGGCTATCCTGGCTCTGTATCGCGGGTTCTCGAGGTTCATGCTGGAGGACCTCGAGCTTCACCCTTTCACTCTGGGCATGACGCGAAGTCAGAGGAAGAAGTTGTCGCCCAAGGTGGCGTTTGAGATGATCATGGTAAGCTTGAATTGCTGCACCAATGATGTTACGTCGTGGTTCCCCTTTTGTCTCAGATTGCTGACTATACGAAATAGAGGAACCAAGCATACTCTAACCTAGTCGAGTTGCTTCTTCCTAATCACGTCCGTCTCTCTATCCATGCGTACGTTCTACTCCAAATAATTCTCTTTACGCCTTCATGCTTGAGTCTAATAACTCTTTATCTAATAGCCACAACAACGCCGGTCCTAAATTTGGCATTCAACTCTTTGACCCCGCCGTCGTCCGCGCCGTCGAGGGCCTCTCACCGGACGGGACGCCGATGACCTCCCGTGACCTGCTGCATATCCCGACGCCGTGGCACAACTGTGTCGTCGAGGTGGAGGGCAGCCCCTATCTCCTCGTGACCAAGGCCAGTGTCCCGCGCCAGGCAGTCAGCTTGGGCGCCGTGACCGGTGAAGTCTCTACCAAGAATGCGCCCTGCTTCGTCCTCCGGCCGAAGAAAAGTGGCCCTGCAGCTTCTAAGGGGAGTAACGAGGAAAAAAAAGAAATGGAACAGGAAGAAGTCGTCGTGGCGCCTGTTGCACAGAAACCTGTCGTGACCCCTGCACCGGTCCCAACTCAGAGGCCAAGGGTTGCTGCAAAGGGAAAGGGGCGATTCGACTGGGTTCGGAGGCTGGCTGCGTTCCCAGTCATCGGCTGGCTGGGCATGATTTTCTATCACCGCTTTGTGGAGACGTTTGTTTGAAAATGGGGTATGAATAAAGATAATGGAGTACCTACAACTTGGAGCATGTGAATTGGGCAAATGGGACACTGGGGTGTTATATCAGGCGAATTTTTGTTTAGGTCGATTTTTTGTTTTTTTAACGAAAATGTCTAATCTTCAATCAATCATACTTCAAACAATACTTGCTCATGTCTCTCTACTTATTCCCTGTTGCTGGATCCAGGTTTAGTTTGTCAATGTCACTATACTTGATCAGGATTTCAAGGGTCTTGAGCAAATTACCCAATCCGGTAATGTTCTCAAAAGAGCGCGCCAAGAAGCTCAAGCTGCATCCTCCTTCGAAGAAAACACTCGATCCTTACTAGCAGCGGATCTGGCCCGATGAGATATGTCACCGTAGAGGATTCAACGGGTTGGTAGATCGAATATATCAGTGAGCAACTTTTTGGAAAACATTTCGCCAATCAGATTGTTGCACAACATCAAGGTCCTACCCTAACCCCGGCTCACGAATGACGGACGGGATGGTAGACGCGCATGTAGGGCAAACTGCCAATAAGGCCACCCTTCTGCGGATTCTGTTTCCGGAAATGTTTAGATGAAGTGCTAGGGATGAGTTCCCGGGACATGAGGTTGATGGCCCCTCTTCCCTGTGCCACGGTGAGGCGTGTAAGCATGAGAGGACGTCCGAGCCCGTGTCACGATATAAGCTTGCTCTTCCCCGGATAGACGTGTCACTGTGTAGTAAAGAGAAGCATTACTAGGTCTCTATATCGTTGTTGGATCGGCCGGTATTGACACATTATCGCATTTCTTCGCCAGGATGCTGCTCTCCCATGCTTTGTCTCGACATTGTATCTCCGTGATTGGCCTCTTGTTGGTGTATCTCGTCGCGATGGCCACAGCACACAATGAAACGCAGACCTCTACCAAGGTCAGAGCGTGTAAGTGGTCCTGTTTGCTCTACGATTTGGATTCTGAAAACCTCAGTGTACTAGTCTGCATGGCCTCAGTATTGACAAAGTCACCAAAGGCATCCCTCGCCCTTCGACGACCAGTGCATCATCAACTCCTACATCCACACCAAACCCTCTTCCAAGAAACTTTGGCATGATCATCAACCGGGCCTTTGAGATGCTCGACGTCTTTGGCCCCCTCGACGCCCTCGGGCTGCTGGCCAAAAACCACCAAATGAACTTGTATCTCATCTCTGAGGCAATGGACCCCGTCAGCGTCGAGCCCGTTTCCGCTGCCATGAATGCAAAGAACTCGAGTTTCGTAAGTGACGACCTCCTTGCTCTTTTCCCTATTTCCTGGGTTCGAGTCACTTCTCCCCTCTTTCGACGGAGCATCAGCTTCCGCGCCGAGTTTACGGTCACCCAGTGCTGACGTGAACGCCCTCCGCTGGACGCACAGTTCCCCAAAATCCTCCCAACACACACATACGCGACAGCACCAAAGGACATTGAAGTCCTCATGGTCCCGGGCGGCCTCTGGACGCGCTCGCCCAACCTCAACGCCACAATCGCCTACATCAAGACGACCTACCCGAACCTGCGCTACCTCGTCTCCATCTGCACCGGCGCCTCCGTCGTGGCCCGCGCCGGCGTGCTCGACGGCCGCCGCGCGACGACGAACAAGGCCTCGTGGGCGAGCACCGTCGTCCACGGGCCGCGGACCGAGTGGGTGGCGAAAGCGCGGTGGGTCGTCGACGGCAACGTGTGGACTTCGTCGGGGGTGTCTGCGGGCATCGACGCGACGCTGGCTTTTATCGAAGAGGTGTATGGTGGTGAGGAGGCGGCGTCGATTGCGGATTTGATGGAGTATGAGAGGCATACGGATGCGAGCTGGGATCCTTTCGCTGAGAAGTTTAATGTTACGGATTCGGCATGAGATTAAGAATTGGAAATTGGGTTTGTCCTTATTCATGAGGTGCGAGAAACTTTTGTGTGGGGAAGGGAATTATAACTAGAAATGTAATTAGACTCTGATAATGAGACTCTGTAATTACCTACAACTTCTGATGTGGACGGTGAGTCCAGCAAGTTAGGAAGGGACATAGAAAGGGTCAATCACTAAAGTAGAAACGAAATTGTTCTTGAATAAGAAAAATACTCAATCTTCTTTTCTCTGATTGGGATTATCCACTTGATGCGTTTTGTAATTTAAGTTCTCTACAAGATCCAAGGGAAGCTTCGTTAGTCTTCGCAACTCAGTACTGCCAAATTTCCAAGACTCTGGACATTGAGTTATAGAGTATAACAGTATCAGAGACTCTTCAATCTCGTAGTCTAGTGAGCAACTTTACTCATGGAAATATTTTCTAGTGTCATTTACTATTCAGTGAAAATCGGTATCACTTATTGAGAAGAACTCCGCGAGCAATCTTTTATACCGGTTGACAATCTTGATGGCAGTGTTCAAACTAATGTAGTCTAAAAATGTTTCTCTCATCTCCAACCGAATAAAATGTCCCCCAGGGTAAATGATGTTCAAGAGAAGCTTGCAGTAATCTTCTCAGAAGTATAAAACGATTGCCAATCAGACTCCAGCGCTCCCCTTGTCGTCTGTTTCCTATTCAGACTCAACCTCTGCAACCAAGCAACAAGAAGCTAGCACTAGGACTCTAGCTGGAAGTGCTTTTTTTTTTTTGAACAGAAAACATGCAGACGCAAGTCGTCACAAGAAATAATGGCTAACTACAAGGAAGTTAGGAACGTTCTGCATTGTGCTCCTATGATTGTGGATTGTATCCCAACTGGTCAAAATAGTCAACTCATGATTAATAAACTCCTGGACCTGTATCTTGAAAACGACACCATCTATCAACCATGCAATATGTACTTTGAATGGTTTTGTCTACTATCCGCTCCATTCGCGCTAACTACTCACGTGGGCAGCTCTACATGCGAGTTTTCCTACATCATCCACCCCGATTCCCGCTATCAAACATTGAAGTAAACAAATAACAACTGCCGAATAACCAAGTCCGCTTGTGTAACGTGAGAAAACAACACGTGCTAGACGACTCATCTTTCTCCCCACATGTCTGACCCTCAAACAACTCGCCGCGTGGTATTCGATCGTACGTCCATTGCTGTGTTCCATTCCTTGTTCTCCAGTCCTACAAAAGGTTCCACATCCTGCTACTACATTATTAGTTTTGGTACGAGTAGCATTGCACAGAAACCACCAGCAGGATCTGGAACAACCGCCTGAAAAAGGCCGACAGGCAACCCAAAAGCAGAGGCAGCAGAAGCAGCAGCAGAAGCAGTAGTCGTACCTGGTAAACAGTAAACTGCGGCCGCAGAAGGTCCCAACTCCTGTAAGACGTGAAGCAAGCTAGTCTCAGTTGTATTGCTATTTACGTTCCGCTCACCCCATTCTCACGTTCCACAAATGTCGTGTCTCTAGCGCCTCTCTCACCTGAGCTTGAACAGGGCATACTTTATATCCGGACATGCTTAGTAGAAGAACGTTATGAACCGTCCCTAGTGCCGTTGCGTTAATGAATGTACGGAATCCTCTGCAGATGCGACGGTAACAATCTTGGGAGTCTTGGACATTTGGGAAATCAGAGACATCTCCAAGGAATTCAAGAAAAAGAGGGTATTCGTCCATATCGAGCAAAAGTTACGAGAAGTGTCTGCCATGTGTGTGGGGGTCCTACAGCTACGTGCGTATCTCCAGACGAGGCATGAGTTCCTTGGTTCCTTCGAGAACATATGGAGCCTGTGTGTTTTAATCTTCTTCCCTGTCTGGTCCCTTTTGTAATTGTTTGGTATCCGTACGTACATACATAGACGAGAGGAAGAGTGTGTGCGAGAGAGAGAGAGAGGGGGGAGAGCGGATTTGGGCCATTAGGATCGCACGCGCGGGATGCAACTGTCCCCATTTGCTTTTTCCTGCAGCCCGGTGGGAAGCCGAAGACGTGCAGCGCAGAGCACAAATGGACGTGCGCAGCATATTGAAATTTCCCCAAAATAAGAGATGGGGATGGATTGCCGGGCTGCATCATCACAGCTGCAAATGCACACCATCGGATCACCGTGACGGACCCCTTCTTTCTTCACCGCCTCCGTCTTCAAGTGCCCGCACGCCGGGGGAAGGGTCCGGAGGAGGGAGGAGCCGGCAATCTCGCGCCCCTCGCCGCGAGCAAGCGAGTTGGGCTTGTGGCTGGCGGCTCAACAGAAGCTTCTTGGTGAAGGCCTCGTTTAGAGGTGCATTGTGGCACATTTCCGTTGCCCGTTACGGTGCAGCAGCGTCGATGTACAGATATGGAACCCGCTGATCCAGTCCAATCCTCCATCTTCTCGGCCGCAAAGCTAGTGAACAATTGGATGTGAACCCTTGACCGCCCCGACCGTCGACATTCGCCCTGCGTGGCGCCAACACACTTCTTAATCTTGCCAGAGTTGCGCTATCCGTCTTTCGTGATAGTTCAGGGTGGCGCGCGGCAGGGCATGCGACTTTGACAGGCTTCCCGGAGGCCCATCCCGCTAGGCGTCCCATCATCGACGTTGCATACCGTTATTTACTAGGAGAGATTAGATGATGGCGAAAGCAACTCAGGGCGACTGGGGGGAGCCAAGCCAAGGTGCAAGGGGAACACGAGGGGTGAAGAGCTGCCGCCACGATGCGACCACGAGACATGCGGCAAGCAAGGTGCTGGCAGTGGCAGGGCGGCGGGGGTCAGGGGTGAATATCTCCCGGGACGTTTCATTGCGTCGACGGCGCGCATGACGAAAGGATGACTCCGTAGGGTTGAGGTGTATTTGTAGCAGCGTAATAAGACCAACGGCGGAAGCACGAGTTGCATCTCCCCGTGCCGGGGCCGGGGGGAAGAGAGGCGCCGGGTCAACGGCTACGGCCGCAGACTAATCGAGGCGATGCAATGCGGCTGCACGAAGCGAGAGAGGAGAGGGCGTCTGAGTTTCAACGTCGTTCTATCGTTGCCGGGCCCCCGGGGAAAGGTAGTAGGCTTGGGAGTGGAAGGATGCATCCTGCTAGTTCAGGGGACCCAGAGATACGGCCGGAACACTTGCAGGGCCCCTCTTGTTGAAAGGAGGAGTCATTGGCCCGCGAAAAAGGTCACCCACGCCCCCCTCTCCATCTAACCTCCATGAAGCGTCGAGACGAAGAGGATATTGTCACCGTTTTGGACTTCGTACGCCTCCTCTCCTTCGAGCTCCCAGTCCGCGTCATTGATGAGGGCAAGGATGCCAGGGCGACTAGAGAGACCTCATTAGCGTTGCATTCGATATAGCTACTCTGCACGTTCATCGCAGATTTTGAGAAAGACTCCAGAGTGACGATATACGGCGTGCATAGGACAGGACGTTGGGGTGAGAATAGGAGAAACAGAGAGCCAGGCGAGGCCGAAATGAAGATATGCCCAAGGATGGAGACGGCGCGTGGGTGATGCGACTCTAAGACGTACAGATGACCATCTAGGACGAAAAGCTCCTGTCTGGAGTCCTTCATCGTGTTCTCGCAGAGATACTTGATGAGAAAGGCAATAGTTGCGGGCTTGCCGTCCTTGTTCACCGCCGGGATGGAGAGAGCGTGACGCCGCTGATCAGAGAAGAGCATCTCCAGGCCGCCGCTGCCCACCAGGTACCACGTCAGTTATGCATTCGTTCCTGAATGATCTATGCAAGATGCAAATAAAATCGTCCTCGGATCGACCCCGTCAGCCTGCGTAGAAAGGTCTCAGGGCAAAGTCCGGGAGACGGGACCGGTCCAGAAGAAACACCTTGCTTGAGCCACAGGATGGAATAGAAGAGAGATGAGAGTACAGAGAGGTGAGCGGAGAATGGAGACTCACGAGAACTCGACGACGACGGCGATCTTCTCCCCCGCATCTGCAGCTTCTGCGGTCATTTCTTTTCTTTTGCGAGGCTTGGTACTATAAATCTCCCACGATACCCAAAGTGCCGGCAGCTGCGAGACGTCGGAGAATAGATGAAGAATGTGAGATGTAATGGTAATAAAGTTTGTTTGCTTGTCAGATTGAAGCGCGGCACGGCACGGACAAGTGTGAGAAAGATGCGATGGAAGGATGGATGGATGGCACGTCAGGCGTCTGTAAGGCACTGGGTACCTTACCTAGGTAGGTACACTGTCAAGTGTTGGGGAGGGACGAAGGCCCTGAGCAGGCGGGCATCACTGGATCAGGTAGTCGGGCTAGGCGCCCCGATGGCAAGCGCAAGCCTCTACCGGTTACCTGTGGAGCCAACGGTGCGGCGGCTCAAGCGCTGTAAGGCGGGCAGGCAAACAGGCGCCCCCCGAGAGATGCCCCGCCCCCACTAAGAAATTTTCAACTTCACCTCTTGACTGTGAGCCGTGAGCCAATCACATTGCCGCATTTTGTCAACCCTCAGAGTCACTCCTCGACGCAGCATCTCCAAGCGACGACGAAGGAGACGAAGAGAAAGAGACAAGATGGCTGGCACACAGCCCTCAATAGAGTATCTGTCAACAGGAGCCAACAGGCAGACTGCCGTCGCCGACTGGAGCCCATGTGGTCTTCTTGCCTTTGGCGCTGACTGCAACATTGCCTTGTGGGCGCCGTCTGTAAGCCCTTCTCCCAGTCCGCTGCTCTACAACCTGATGCTGATGATTCATAAATCAGTCACAAAATGCAGAGGGCATCACAACTCTCCTGAGTGGGCACAAGGAGGTTGTCAAAGCAGTCAAATTTTTGCCCCAAGTGGACGGCGAAGACCGCAAGCTCCTCATCAGTGGCTCAGATGACCAAACACTCAAGATCTGGGCAGTGGACCCAAAGACGAACCAAGGGGAGTGCATTCAGACGATACACAATCATTCGGCACCCGTGAACTGTATCGCCATCCTGCGGTCCAAGGGGACCCATAAGCAGGTTCTTCTGGCTTCAGGGGCTGCCGACGCAACCATCAAGATCTGGAAGCTTGACAGCAGTCAGCTACAGCTGCGCCAGACTATCAAAACCGCCCCCAAGTACTTTCTCCTATGCTTGGCTCTCACAGCGCTCGACGAGGCCGAAGATGTGTTTGTCTTGGCCGCAGCAGGAACAAAAACGTTTGTGCAAATATTCGTCGCCGCTGCTGACGATGAGACCGTCGACTTCAAGCTCCAGGCTACTCTATCGGGCCACGAAGGCTGGATACGATCCCTGGAGTTCACGTGGGAGAAGACGGAGGCGAATAGTGACCTGCTCCTCGCCTCGGCTAGTCAAGACAAGTATGTCAGACTATGGCGTCTGCACTTGGGCAAGGAATTGCCGTCACTCGCCGCGGAAGGCTCAGATCCTCTAAGCGGTGCCTATCTGCCGGGCAAGTCTCCCTCAAATAAGGCCCACCGGCTTCAGTCCGCCGGCAAGGACTTCTCCATCACCTTCGAGGCCCTCCTCCTCGGCCACGAAGACTGGATCTACAGCGCAAAGTGGTTCACTAGCCGTGAATGCAAGCTTCAGCTGCTTTCCACTTCCGCAGACAACTCTCTCGCCATGTGGGAGGCCGACAGCACCTCCGGTATCTGGGTCAGCATGGTCAGGCTAGGCGAGATCAGCAGAGAGAAGGGCGCGACGACGGCGACGGGCAGCATCGGCGGCTTTTGGACAGGTCTCTGGGCACCCGACGGCAAGTCCGTCGTCTGCCTGGGCAGGACGGGCAGCTGGCGCCGCTGGGTTTACGACGATGAGCGTGATCAGTGGAGGAACGCCATCGCCGTCAGTGGCCACACTAGAACCGTCACGGGCATCGCGTGGTCCCGCGATGGGGATTATCTCATGTCCACGAGTTCGGATCAGACAACACGTCTCCACGCCCGTTGGAAACGCGGTGATGCCGTCATTGGCGCCCGCTCGTGGCATGAGATGTCCCGTCCCCAGATCCACGGCTACGACCTCAACTGTATCGACACTTTGGGCGCCTCCCAGTTCGTCTCAGGCGCCGACGAGAAGCTCATGCGCGTCTTCAGCGAGCCGCGCGCCGTCGCCAAGATGCTCCAGACCCTGGGCGGGATCGAGAGCGGCGCACCCGCGGAATCTATGCCAGATGGCGCCAACATGCCCGTGCTAGGCCTCTCCAATAAGGCCATCGACGCCGTCGACGACGACCAGGAAGTCCAAGCCGACGATCAGTACGACCGCGAAGCCGTCGACCCGGCGACCGTTGTCCGCAAGTCCATGCTCGACATTGACCACCCGCCCTTTGAAGAGTCTCTTTCGCGGCACACCCTCTGGCCGGAGACGGAGAAGCTTTACGGCCATGGCTACGAAATCTCCTGTCTGGCCGCCAGCCACGACGGCAAGCTCATCGCTAGCGCCTGCAAGGCGAGCTCTCTCAACCATGCTGTCATCCGCGTCTTTGAGACGGAGCGCTGGACCGAGGTCAGGCCACCGCTGGCGGCGCACACTCTGACCGCCACGAGGCTGCGGTTCTCCTCGGACGACCGCTTCCTCCTCAGCGTGGGCAGAGACCGACAGTGGGCCGTCTTCGAGCGTGGAAGTGACGGGCAGCAGTATTCCCTCCTTCAGGCGAACCCCAAGGGCCACACGCGCATGATTCTCGACGCCGCGTGGGCGCCTCTGTCGACGAGTGATGGTAGCAGCAGTAGGGTGTTTGTTACGGCGGGACGTGACAAGAACGCCAAGGTTTGGGTTGGCAAAGAGGCCGCAAAGGATGAGCAAGGCGTCAGCAAGATCGAGTTCACGTTAGCTTCGAGTATTGCCTTTGACGGGCCCGTCACGGCTGTCGACTTCCTCGGCAGACGAGGTGCCGGTGGCGAGCTCGCCCTTGCCGTCGGCACCGAGTCTGGCAAGATCTCTCTTTGCACGCTGACCCCTGAGACGTTCCAGCCGGCCGGCACACTCCAGCTTTCGTCGAGGTAAGTTTCCCCTTGTCACTCTGTTTAACGTAACTTGAACATCGCAGCTGACCTCTCACCTCGAAGCCTATGCCTCCCGAAACCCGTTTCGCAACTCGCATGGCGACCATCAAAGAGCGATAGCAGCACAGACGAATTAGGCATCGCAGGTGAAGACAGTTCCTTGCGGGTATACAGCTTCACAGGACTAGGGGCGCCGTCCAAGTCCGACGAATGAATGAAATGAATTCGACGTTTTGAAGCACACGCGTTCCTACTCCAGTAGACGCTCAAAAGATCTTCTAGAACCGAGTCCTATGCATGCATGTATGGATATGAATTAAAAGACACGCGTGGCCGCATGTGATGCGAGTTTATAGTATGTTAATGTATATGCCTTTTCGTATCTGAACCGGAACTGAGCTTGGTTCATATCAAAAAGAAACTCCGAATGAAACGCCCGCACCAGAAGCGAATAAACGACACTTCGCGCGCGCAACATGCGACACGCCCTTCGAGCTCTTCATCGGGCGGTCTGGTCGTCCATGTTTCGCCATTAAGATCCTCCTCTCCCACTCCCTCGTTCGTTCTCTTACCCTCCCTTCTTTTCCCATTCGTTCATTCGGCATGCATCGTTGTCATGTCATAGAAAATTGTCGGCTGGCCTGCGTGCGTGCGTGGCGAGGAACGCAGGAACTTCTCTTCCATGAAAGGAAAATCTTTACAACTCCTTGACGAGCTCGACAGTCTGCTGAGCCAGCGCGGCCGCAGTGGTACCCGTCTTCTCGGCCATCAGCACGCTCTCGACTGCTGCCTTTGTGAACTCGACGGCGTCCACCACGGTGTCGACGACGGCGTCGATCGGGTCGCCGTGCATGTAGAACCAGGCGCGGCTCATGAGGAAGGCGATGTGCTGGGGTAGGTAGAGGACGGTGGCGATGATTGTCAAGCTGCTTAGGAGGAAGAGGACGGTGTCTGCAAGAAGGGAGTTGTTAGCCGGAGGGATTCTTCGTAGGGGAGGAAATGAGGTGGCGGCGGCGGTTTGTCGTCGCGAGATAGGTTCACGTACAAAAGATGAACTTTTCCAGGGGCGTAAAGATGTACACGCTGAAGGTGACCTCGATCTGGTACTGCTTCAGGTGCAGCCACTTGCTGAAGGACTGGAGAGCCGACATTTTGTTGTTTTCTCGTAAATTCCCAAATGAATGATCCAGGTTTTCTCTAAGGTTTAGGGGAGGAGGCTTCGCTCGCTTTGTTCTCGCGGCGTTTGACGGAGGTTGAAAGTCGCGGCGGCGGTCACGGGTAACCAAAAAAAGGAGGTGGTCGATTTCTCGAAGGGACGTTCGTTGCGGTAAGGATTAAAAGGCTCTACTCTGCCAATTCGTTTATAAATGCCGTGTTGACGTCCGTCGTTACGAGATCTCGAACAACCTCTGTAAAATCCGTCTTTTGAGGCGAAGAGGAGGCAGATCCAAGGGAAGTTTGCGGGTTGAGAAAAGGCGAACTCTCAGGATATCATCCGAGGACGGGGTCTGCGCGGGACGGGGGGGGAGGGAATCTTATCAGTGAAATTGGTGGCCCGCCCACGCGACAAAACAAGCAGCAGTGACTGAGCAAAGCACCACCGCCAAAAAGCTGTACCCGACAGATCCGCAGGGGAAGAAAGCACTGACGGGGAAAGGAGAGAAAGAAAGGTTCCACACTGCCAGCAAAGTAAAAGTGGGGGTTTAATCTACAGGTCGCCTTCCAGTAAAGAGTGAGTAGATTCAACCTCTCATTGGTCGCCTCACCTGCCCAAAAACTTCCGAACTAGCAGTTCAGCACAACTTCTCAACACCTGGACGCCTGGCTACCTACCTTAATCGTCATGCACCTCCCGTTCGGCCTCCAGCCGTCTGCCGGCTGCTGACACTCCACATCCGAACCGGCCCATCCTGGAAATACCGCCCGGCCCACCACGCGCGCCGTGAACGCAACGAACCTCGAACCTGGCGAAACCTCACCAGCAAGCCTCACCTCGATCCTCACCCATATCACCGCCAACACTCCGCAAACCCACGGACAATGGCCCGGCGCGCGCGATGCCTCCCCCTCTACCCCTTCTAACCCGTCTACCCCTCCTGGCGGGCGCATCCAACGCCAATGCCTTTATGCGCCGAGGCCTTGGTATGCCTACGACGGCGAGGCCGGCGCTGCTGCTGCTGCTGTCACTCCCATTGCCCCTCGTCGCCCTCTTCAGCGCATCTCCCTCCTCGTCGCTAAAGAGGCACCAGATGCCACCTCGGCCCCAACCCCCTCCAGACTCCGATATTGAGGAGTCCTACCTCAAAGGCAGCGGGCCGGGTGGCCAGAAGATTGTACGTGTAAAACCCACTGACCTGAGTCCTACCTTGGCCCCTTTGCTCGTCCCTTCTACCAACCCATGCAATGCAATGCGGCCGGCCCTCGAGCTTGATGCGACTCGATTTAGACCGCATGACTGACTAGGAGCTTCCCTCCCATCACGTTCTTTCTTGCTAACCACCCCACCTTTCCTACAGAACAAGACGAGCTCGGCCGTGCAGCTCAAACACATACCCACTGGCATAGTCGTCAAGTCCCAAGCCACCCGATCCCGATCCCAGAATCGCAAGATTGCCCGCGAAATCTTGGCCGAAAATATTGACAACTTGCAGAATGGCGACCAAAGTCGTGCCGCCATTGTTGGCGATGTGAAGCGCAAAAAGGCCGCCAGTGCATCCAAGAAGAGCAAGAGAAAATACCGCCAGCTTGAAGAGGAAAAAGCAAATAGTGAGGCGAGCGATGATGGAACTAGTGAAGAGGCCGTTCAAGACGAGACGAACGGCGACCCAAGCTCTGAGGAAGTAAAGACCTCCCTTACAGGTGATCCTGGCTCCACTGTACAAAGTACAAATACATAGTACCTCACATGACTTGTTCCCCTAGAGCAACATCTGTATCAATAGATCGGTCCATTTCTACTCCTGGCTAAAACATTCTCGTGAAATTATAACATCACTAAAAAAGCGAGTGTGCGAAACTCGGGAACAGTAAGCAAAGTGTATTGTATGATCGACCTCAGTTGCAGACGTATCCGCCCCTATACGCGCCCACGCGCACCCTGCTACAAAACAAGGACCAAATCTTTCTGGAGAAGGGTCGACCCAAACTTCTTGACCATGTCAACAACTTTTCGCCAATATAAGACCTGACTGCGGTATATGCAACGCCCTGGAGACCTTGCACCGGTCGTTGCCTCTTTGGAATCGATGTGTTTTCGGAAGGGCGAGAATGTGGTTCGGGAAGTAAGACGCTGTTTGTCATCAGTATTTACCGCATGCTTCCGTTTCGCTCCGCCGTCGACTTACCTTAGAAGCACTTGCGGTGGACAATGGAGGGACCGCTCTCGTCGTACTCCTGCTTGGAGATCCACATCTGCTGGAAGGTAGACAGGGAGGCCAAGATGGAACCACCGATCCAGACGGAGTACTTGCGCTCGGGGGGAGCGATGATCTTGACCTTCATGGAGGAAGGAGCAAGAGAAGTAATCTCCTTCTGCATACGGTCGGAGAGACCAGGGTACATGGTGGTACCACCAGACTGTAGATTCATTAGTTGCTGTAGCTAAATTCTGGGACCGCCGTAGAAAACATACCATGACAATGTTGCCGTACAGATCCTTACGGACATCGACATCGGACTTCATGATGGAGTTGAAGACGGTGACGTGGATGCCGCCAGACTCAAGACCAAGGACGGAAGGAGCGAACAGAGCCTCAGGAGCACGGAAACGCTCGTTGCCGATGGTGATGACCTGTCCGTCGGGAAGCTCGTAGGACTTCTCCAAGCTGGAGGACTGGGAAGCGGTCTGGAGCTCCTGCTCGAAGTCGAGGGCGACGTAGCAGAGCTTCTCCTTGATGTCACGAACGATTTCACGCTCGGCAGTGGTGGAGAAGGAGTAACCGCGCTCAGCGAGAATCTTCATGAGGTAGTCGGTCAAGTCACGACCAGCCATGTCGACACGGGCAATGGCCTGGGGAAGAGCGAAACCCTCGTAAATGGGGACAACGTGGGTGACACCGTCACCGGAGTCGAGGACGATACCGGTGGTACGACCGGAGGCGTACAGAGACAGGACGGCCTGGATAGAGACGTAGAACGCGGGGGCGTTGAAGGTCTCGAAGACGATCTGGGTCATCTTCTCTCTGTTGGACTTGGGGTTGATGGGGGCCTCAGTCAAGAGGACGGGGTGCTCCTCGGGGGCGACACGCAGCTCGTTGTAGAAGGTGTGATGCCAAATCTTCTCCATGTCATCCCAGTTGGTGACGACACCGTGCTCGATGGGGTAGCGGAGCGTCAGGATACCACGCTTCGACTGTGCCTCATCACCGACGTAGGAGTCCTTCTGGCCCATACCAATCATGATACTGTGCACGTGTTAGGTCGCGGCGCGGGAAGTGGCATTGCCGCAGCAAGAGAAAAACCTACCCATGGTGACGGGGGCGACCGACAATGGAGGCTGAGAGACGGTTAGAATCAGCATTCTCGAGTGTGGGTGACCGAAATCGTGTGCCCCTGACGGAGAAGATTGCTTTCTGCGGATGAGGGGGAACTTACGGAAGACAGCTCTGGGCGCATCGTCACCGGCGAAACCGGCCTTGCACATACCCGAACTGGAAACAAGTCAGAACCAAACTCCTTGTAGGATATATTGTATCGATGGATCATATGCCAATGGGTTATCGGGAGGGCTGACGATTGGCCAGATCCCTTTGAGGGCCCAGGAGGCGGAATGGTCGGTGAGACGGCGGGGAAGCTTACCCATTGTCGATAACGAGGGCGGCGACCTCCTCTGCAGAGATCCATGTTAGCAAGTGAGGCAGAAGAAGGACGAATATTGATGGACTCAAGCATCGCGACTCCGATGAGGCCAGGGGATGTGAGGCGGCGTCGGAGTCGTGGAGCAGGGAGTGAATTGCTGGCAGAGATGGAGATGGCGTCACGTACCTTCCATTTTGAATTAGGATGTGGGTGAGGACTGGAAAAATAGAAGAAAGATAGATGAAAACGAAGACAGCTCACTCGATTCCGGAATCGTAGGAGCGAGATGGAACTGGCAAAAGTCCTGAGCGGATGGCAAAGAACTTGGGAGAGGACGTCGTTGGGTGGTGAGGTCGAAAGTGGGAAAGGTTACGGGAAGATGAGAGGTAGTCGATTTTGGGTGGAGGAGGGGGGAAGAAGGAGAAGAGTGGGAATGGCAGGCACAGTGCGGTGAGCGCTGGCTTTGCCTCCTCGGCGTTTCGTTGGCTGCTGCGATTTGTCTGGCGGGCCAGGTTTCGATGTCAGAAAGCAGCTGGAGACCTAACCCGACTTGTGGGTGAGCAAATGGACGTGGTGAGGTGGGCAGCAGGCTGGGCAGGAGCGTAAGGTAGAACAGGTGGCAGAAAGTGGCAGCGCCGCCCCGGGGATTGAGTTGCCGCTTTAACAAAGGAATGAGAAACCCCATTAGGAGCATTGGGAGGCTGCGCGTTCTCTGTCTCTCTCTCTCTCTCTCTCACTCTCGCCTCTTTCTCCCCCGTCCTCTTCGGGGATGGCCCGTGCTTTTGCTCCTTTGCTGCTCGGGGGGGCTAACTGCGTAGGACTGGCAAAGTAGTGTGGTGGGGTACGGGAGGGAACACACTTCACTCACTCACCCTTTTTTTTTTGGTGATACTGGGGTGCGAAGGCAAAGAGGAACCTCTGATATTGCAGAGGAGATGCGCGACCCTCCGACTTTCCGTATCGTCTTCTTCTCTCCGGCTTGGACCGCTGATTCCGGTGGCTAAAGTCGAATTGGGGGTCGTGCCTTCAATTCGGTCTGGGTGCTGGTGGGCAATGCGAATATCCTGTCGATAATCGGATAAATACACTTTTACTGAATTCTCGAGGCAGGTACTGAATCCGAACGAATTGTTCCTCGGTCTTTCCTTACTGTACTCAATACAGAGAAGATACATACCAACAAGAAGCCCGTCAGTCTCCGTGCCTTATCTATCACTTCAAGCCACCAGGCAGTGACAATTCAAACAAAGAGCATTCGTCACCCTATCCGTCAGTCGCCATCTGCTCTCCAGGCAGCTTGAAACCGACGGTGAGAGGTGCTCACCTAATACCCTTCAGCTCTCCACGGCCTCGACCACGGACCAATCGAGCCAAGCCACGGGCCCTACAGTGCGCAATTATCAATCCGACTGTGACGCCTCTATTATCTTCAAGGCCATCCCCACATCCACCACCTGCACGCACGCTACGGTCTAAATGAGAATACAAGGTTGACCCAGGCCAAGAGCATGGGATCATGGGAGCCAGCCTGGCCGAGATCATCTCGCGCCGGAGAGCAGTTGGACAGGGAGGACAGCATTGCGGCACGGCAGATAGCTCACACAGTATCGCCAATCCATCCCATCTCCTCATGGACTGTGGAACGGAGGGCCGCTCCTCGACGCCCACGTGAGACTCTCAACAAGATTCCCGCCGCGGCCGCCTGGTTCATGCTCGATGGCGGCGGGCGGATTTGCGCCAGCAAACCGCATGCCAGCCGTCCTATTGCTCGTCCATTCGCCCACGAGTCGTACGTCATCTTGTTCCGTAAGCAGCAAAGACACGGGCAAAGGTGCCAAGCAGGCATAGGCAATCTATTTTGGTTCACAGCACTATTACCTGCCTCCTCCCCGTCGTCTGCATAGCATAGATAGCATGTAGGGACCGCGGAAGCAAAGGCGGTGACAAACGGATACGGAAGCACAGCAGACGGACCAGGCAGTCTGGCAGATACATCCAGGCACCCCGAAGCCGACACCACCGAACGACGGGCCTACCAAGCTGCCTGCTGCAAGGGCTGTACTCTCCTGGACACGGCTCGATGGGGTCGCGGCTCTGGTGGTTCAAATTGCGTACCCGCGTATGGACGCCTTTTGCGGGAACGAGAGCCCGGGGTCCTAGGGGGCTGATTGGCATGGGATTTTCGGATGCCAGCCTCGCATATCGCATCTCGCATACAACCTCTGGGCTGGAACCTCGTTCACGGGCTCGCTCTCGTCTTCGACATGTACCTGCCTATGCGTGCTGTGTCCAGAAACTGTGTTTCGAGCTTTGTGTGGAAAGCCGAACAAGAAACAGCGCGGGCGACAACTACACGCCGTGCTACGTTTCCAGTGTGGCTGAGCTGGGAGCTCCGGGTTGCCGGGCGGCGTCTCCGTTGATCGGGTTCTTTTAGCACAGATCGGATAAGAGAATACGGCGGAAGCTGTAACCTGTCATCTGCGGCGAGGACGCTATGTCTGATTGCTGCATCCTGTCAAGCGAGGCATGCAATATGGAAATGAACGACCAGGAAGGCTTTCAGACGGTGGAGGGATGCAAGGCTGAGAAGCCTGGGGTAATTCAAAGCTGGATATAGCAAATTCGAGTTGCCAGGTCTCGTGTGCTTCAGTGACTTCATCGCTGAAAGGTTGCTCAGCTCAGCGTCGCAATATCGTAGCTTGGGTACCTCAAGGAAGCTCTGTCCATGGCCACCTCGAGTTAAAGCGGCAATGAGGGGCAACTCATTCCATGGTGGGGCAGTTGGAACTTTTTTTTTGGTTCACGTCTCTTTACCAGCCACCTCACTACAGCAGGAGACTGTCTCCGACCCTTCCCTCGACGAGTCCAAGACTCCCGGATCCAGAGTCCGGGAGCGTATCCAATGTTTGACTGGCAGATGAATTGCCAACTCAGCCCATTGCATGATCCCATTGTTGGGCTGTAAGAGATTCGCTGGCCGTAATTCTCTCTGCCCAAGTTTCAAAAGACTTGAGCTGCATAAACGACGCATTGAGCTGGCCTTGATCAGGGCTCCTCACGTGAGATCGGCGCTAGCCCACTTTCGATCATTGGCAAGCTTCTTGAAGGTTCCAGAAAAAGGTAGCAAATCAGAAGCAGCCAGTCAGAGCGGGAAGTGGCTCTTGGTGATGGAGAACTTTTTGATGTTGGTGAGAGTTCAGGTGCGAGTGAGTGACAGACTGGGAGTTGATAGTAAACAAACTTTACACATCAACACAATACACACTTTTCGAGTTTCTCATTCAAACTTGCGACCAGTTGAAGTAAACCATCAAGAGGTTTTATTGTTCCAAGAAATTACTTCAAACTACTACACCTCCAAAAACTCACCACAAACTATTAATCATGGGTGACAAGCACCTCAACGAGCTCCTCAAATGGAGTATCGAAAACCAGGAAACCGGCGGCGAGAACGGCGCTTCAGCACCTGCCGACGCCACCGCCGTGAGAGCGCCCGCCAGCACCCTCAACCCCGAGGCCATCGCAGCCCTCTTCGGCAACGGCCCCAGCGACGCCGAGCTCATGAAGCTCTCCATGGAGGCAATCACCTCCCCGGACCCGGAAATCACCCTCGACAACAAGCTCATCGCCTTTGACAACTTTGAGCAGCTCATTGAGAACCTCGACAACGCGAACAACATTGCCAACCTCGGCCTCTGGACCCCGCTGCTCTCCTGCCTCGAGCACGAGGCCCACGAGCTGCGTCGCATGGCCGCCTGGTGCGTCGGCACCGCCGTCCAGAATAACCTGCCCAGCCAGGAGCGCCTGCTTGCCGTGGGCGGCATCCCGCCCCTCGTGGCGCTTGCGACCAAGGACGGCGAGGAGGAGGCTGTTAGGAGGAAGGCCGTCTACGCGCTCAGCTCTGCCGTGAGGAACTACCAGCCCGGCGCCGATGTCCTTACGGACGAGCTGCAAAAGAAGGGCCTGCGTAACGGCAAGGTTGATGCTGAGAACATGGATGATATTGATGAGATTATGAATGCGCTCAAGGCCAAGATTGCGGCATAAGAAAAGGAAAAAGGGGAAATCCAAGAGGAAAATAGGGCTTGGGGAGGGTTCGGTATGGTTAACTTGCATGGACGGCGTTTCGGCGGGTGGTTCGGCATGAGGGTTCTTTTGACGTACCTACGGGACGACGACCAAAAGAAACATGGGATTATGGTATTAGATGATTACTACCGCATAAGATGAACCAGGAACATGATCACATAATTTTGGCACAAAGTACTTCTCAAGAGTGACCGTATCTGTTGGTACATTCATATACAGGCTTTCTAAATGTGTTGATATCGTACAAACGGGATACCCCTTCCCAGCAATGTCCCCCTTTTTAATCCTTAAACTTTCCGTAGAAAGGAAGACCAAGAGCCTGCATCAGAAGCCTGGCTTGGCGGTTCGATGTGGCGCTCGTGTGGATGAAAATATGACAACCTGGGAGGAGCTACAGAGACTCGTCAGCATCGTGGTCACAAGATATAGGCAGACGGAATATCTCACCTTGGCAGGGTACATGTCGTAGTTGATCTGGAGCTCGGGAAACCAGACTAGGTCATCGGGCCTCAGACCGATACCGATACCACCGTTTCCGTCACCAGTAGTCGCATTGACACCGGGCCAGTCCTTGATCTTGGGCAGGACGAGGTTGATCAGCTTGTCAACGAACTCGTACGCCTGGGGACCGTGCATGGTTGTCTTGACACCAGTCTTATCGCCCTCGCGGATTTTCCACTGGATGACGTTGTTCTTGGTCTTGGTGACCTCGGGGACGTTGCCGCTGATGGACTGGATGACCGAACGGGCGACCTGGAGCGTTCCCGGCGCCTTGGCGGCCGAGGGGATGAAGGTGTGCAGCGATACGGCCAAGATTTCGGGAACGGACCGGCAGTCGATATTCTTCTCCAGCACGTCGAGCTTACTTCCACCTCTGGGTCCGCGAAGGGGACGGTTCTTGTTGTACGGCGAGGAGTCGTCCCACGCCCTTAAACGCTCCCGTACCGGGGGGTCTGGTGTACCCGGGGGCTTGTGAAGGTAGGTCATCGTAAGCAGATCGGCGGCGATGGTCGTATCGTACGTTTGGCGCAGTCTAGGGAGGTTGAAGGGTCCAGGAACGAAGTCGCGGGCTGTGGGATCGGTGGAGGGCGGTGATTGAATCGGGTGAAGAGGTCCTCTGTCGTACTTAGGGGGGTGGTATTGGTATCTGTCGCCTCGTCAATTAGCCTTCCGCTTCAAGCTGTAGTTGAGTTTTTCAGTGCGCACCTGTTTCCGGGAAGCTGCTGCGGTCTGTCAGACAAGCGCTTCGCCGTGTTGAAAGCTTGGATGGCAGCATCGTCAGGGCCAGGCGCAGCCAGGGACGAGGTCTCAAGATCAGGGAACTGAGCCTCTGCGGCAGCGGTAGATTCGCATCGCCGGCCGACAAGAGGGGTCAACTTCCAAGGCGAGCGCTGTCTGCAGACAAACCGAGTTAATCGGGAGCTTTCCCGTAGAGTGGCCATGGCTAGTCGTTCAACTGTGACGCAACCTAACACGTCTGTAAGGGTAAGTCGCGATGCTCGAAATTTCAATCTCGAAATGCTCAGTTCGGCCCGTGCCACTTGTGGCTGGTGTACTGTTTTTTAAAGTGGATCTTCCGGCTCAGGTCTGAGAACAAAGTGTGGCTTGACCTTTCTGCAGCTTAAAGCCTGGATCTCCAGGCGGTAGGACGTAGAGTGACATGGGAATGTCACTCGGGGGCCGTCGGAGCGAACGTGACCAGCAACCTCCGGACTTTCGGGCCTTCAAGGTCAATTTGTGGTCGTTGCACTGTCGTCATCAGGAAGCAGGCCGCCGTCCGTGGGACACCCTCCATCGAGCTTCGGACTATGGTGAGGCACCGACGATCCATTCTACTAGAGCGGGTAAATCGTTCACGCAGCTCGATTACGTAGCAGTCATTCGGACCCTCAGCTGAATGTCTGTCTGTCAGTCACCAGCTCAATGGGTCAGCAAGCGCGCGTTCGGTTGCAGAAGCTGGAGCTTTGCCTTCCGACTAAGGTACGCGGAGCTGACAGGGTGGGGAGACCACTTGAGCAAGCAGCACTCTCAGACACGAACAGGCAAAGATGGGACGGACAGATGGGCAACGATGAGCAACGATGGACATTGTGTGCCTCTTGCCCTCTTCGACGTGCGGCGGCGGCGCGCGCTAACATGCAGGTTGCCTGATTGTACCCAAGATGGACGCGAAAGCGAACGTATACAGGTTACGCGAGCGCTTTTCATCGGATTGGAGCTTAGTTTCAGTGACAGATCAACATCCAACACACACAAGGCGGGGGGCTTGGAAGTAGTAGATGGTGCGACAGAGTTTCCATTCATTGTCAAAAAACTTTGCTCTTTCTTTTGCGGGCGTTGAGCGTTGCTATGGGTGCGGGAGTGTGTGTGTGTAAGCGCATTGCGATTGCTGCTAAGGTAGAGTTGAGCCTCTAGGTTGGCTCAGTAAAAGACATTCGTATTGTTTTCGTTCATCTAGCTGTTCTTTGTCTGTTCTTGGCGAAGCCTGTTCAATGTAAAAGAAAGCCATGGACATTGGAGCAGGAGGCTTATGAAACCAGGAGCATGGGCCACAGAGCCATGATATCGGATCTACTGCACACGCATGAAAGCAAGGGACGCTCCAGGATGTGTCCCATAGGGTATCATTCGGGCCCTAATAAGCCACCTCGAAACAAGAGGCGAGACTTGACGAGAGTCACATCCAGCCTAAAATGTTCTTGTGCAGGCCATGTCAAGACTTCTGCTCAACTTTTCCCATTGTGACTAGGGGATCGAATGACCAGCAATTGATGCGATGGGCGACTTGCCACTTTCATCTTGTTAAATGGGCAGCCTAAGTCAATTTCGGATGTTCTTCCCACGACGGACAGGCCCTTACGTATGTCACCTCGCGTGGACATTGGATGTTGGGGCAGGTTACTTTTACTCATATTCGGAGCCTGGTCGGTCATATGTAAGAATTGTGGCAGCCAAGCATGCTCAAGAACATTCTGGCTTTTCCCTTGCTATTACACTACAGGCCATGGTCCCATCTCACCACGTAATACCCTCCCTCTGCTGCCAACCGAAGAAGCCTATACCTCAAAAAGGCAGCTAGAAGACGGACAGGTCAGCTCGGAGGCATGGTCATATTGGATACGTCGTGCTCGTCTGTCCGAGGTAACAGCAACAGCAAGCAAGCAAACCTGAAAGTCCGCCTTGCCGCCACCCTCCGACCTGGCGCTCCCAGGCTCCCGAGTCAACTGACGGCAAGTCCGCAAAGGACGCCGAGTGCCCCCAGCAGCAAGTTGAGGTGGAAATCTCTCAGGGGCCCAAAGTACCATCCCACCCAAGCTTTGCCGCGCCGGTACGAATACACGCCCTTCCACGGTCCGTCCACTTGGTGCCTCTCCACACGACCAATACACCGTGGGCACCCACCGCACCCTGCCAAAGCTGCTGCTCACATTGGACCCCGAATTTTCTGAACCAAATCCACGAACCACCACCATCTGACCCTTGTTGGCGCCAGGAGCCAGTCGAAGGTCCTTCGCTACCTTTATTGCTTCAGCAGTCCCCCGTGTGTTCAACCATAGGACCTCGTCTTCTCACTTCCAGTCTGCTTCTTATATTTCTTCACTCCGAACCTAAGCAACAAAAAAGCAGCATATCTCTTTGGCTTTCAAGAACCGAGCTTGTCTACTTGGCAGACAACAGATACTTTATCAAGACTCGTACCCTACCGTCGCAGGCTACCAGAACAGCGAAAACCTATCACTCTGCTACTACATCGGACAGCCCAGAGTCCAGACCTGATCATCCCGGCGGCCCAGCCCCGTCTTTTGCGACTGCGAAAATCTGCCCCGCCGACACGCGCCAGAACCCCTCCATACCTATCCTCGCACTTGGTGCATTCTTCATCTTCTCTCAGCTTTGCTCCCCACCTCGCCCACTCCCGTATTGCTGGCCGATGGGGGTGCGACTTTCAACCTGGCCATGATTCTTGACCGTTGAGACGACTGCTTCTCTCGAGTCGTCAAGCCCCTCTAGCACCAAAATCACGAACCTAGCTATTCCAGCTTTTGGCAACATACAGGATCTGCAATCATGAAGGGCAAAAAGTTTCTTAGCCTGCGGGACAGGAGTGGCACGCATCGCAGAAGCAAATCCTCAGAACCAGGACAAAAGGTGAGCTTCATATTTCAGGAACTGAAGATGGCCCTTCTCAAAGTCCGTTTCCACGGGGACAGCCACACTAATCCCACATCGCCAAACCTAGAACCGACCACTTTCAGCCGAAGCATTCAGGTCGCTTTTCAAGAGCGATCGAGCACCGACCGACGAGGAAATAAAGGAGAAGGAGATGGCCAAGGTACACCAAGCGCAGCATTGCAATATTGCACGAGTCTAACAAGACCATAGATCGAAGATATTACGCACCTTCTTGCCGAGTCGAACATCACCGACGTTTCTGCGGAACACATTCGAGACTCCCTGAACAGCAAATTCGCTGACGGCGATGTCGACAAAACCGTCGAGTTCATTCAGCTGCAATGCAAGGCAATGGCCGGCAAGGTTGCACACTACAATCCCCAAATCGAAATGGTTGGCGCAGAGAATAGGGGTAACGTCACATGTTATCTTGACTCCCTGCTGTTTGCCATGTTTGCGAAACTGGACGCCTTCGAATGTATGCTGAAGAACGAATTCACGGACGAACCAAGGCGTAAACTAGTCACGCTGCTCCGCTTGTGGGTGAACATGCTCAGGAGCGGAAAGATGATTCACGCAGATATGGTGAGTTGCAGCTGGTCTTGCAGTACCTGTCCTGCGCTAATCGTTACAGACGAAACTGATTCAGGATGCGCTGGCTGAGTGCGGCTGGAGTGACGCCAAGCTCCTAGAACAGCAAGATACTTCTGAAGCCTTTGCGTTTGTCACAGAAACGCTCCAATTGCCCCTGTTGCAATTACAAGTTGACCTCTTTCACCAAGGCAAGAACGATAAGGACGACCACAAACTGGTCTACGAAAGACTTCTCAACCTCGCCGTACCTCCCGATTCGGAAGGCAAAGGGATCAGGCTAGAAGATTGCTTGGAAGAATACTTCAACACACAAGTTGATGTACTCAGGGACAGCCACGAAGACAAGAAAGAGGCGGAGAGGGTAACCCCGAATACAAACACGAATGGGATACGGATTGTCACTCAAGAGAACGAATTAGAGGCTGGCGCGCAAGACACGCTGAGTGCGTCTCCCGCGCAGCTTTCTCCAGTCCTTGAGCGGCGGTGGACAGCCTCGCAAACACCCAATGGCGTGCCAGAGTCTCCCAGTAGCTCTTCGCGGCCAACCCCAAGACACCGTTCAACTAGTGTTATACAACGCGTTGTACTGGAGGAGAAGGACAAAGACAAGGGGAAGGAGAACGAGCCGTCCACCATGCTGGAAAGGGCGCGACGAACGAGCTCCACCGTGGTGAAAGCCGTGACGATTCCAGCCTGGCAGTTTTTCAGATTGATTCCATGGCACGCCGCCGGAAACAAGGAGCCTAAGAACGATATGGAGGTCGCTATGAACTTCAACCAACGTCCTGTGGTCGGTATCTGCCTGAAGCGGTACATGATGTCGAACTCCGGCGTTCCACAGCGCCAGAATACCTTTATCGATATTCCGGACAGTCTAAGGCTTCCGCACTTCATGCTCGGCGACGAGACGCAGCTTGAGGAAGACCCCAACGGCTTCAGCATGGAGTATAAGTTAGTGCTACAGTCTGTGGTCTGTCATCGTGGCGACTCTGTCTACAGCGGCCACTACATCTCATTCGCCAGAGTTGCGCCCAAACTCCTCACCGACAATAGAAGACACGACAATGACCCCCCTCCAGACTACGAGGAGGCGCAATGGGTCAAATTTGACGACCTGGATATCGAAAACAGGGTGACTTATGTGGACGACATCAAGCAAGCTTTGAAGGACGAGATGCCCTACCTCCTATTCTACCAGATCGTACCGATGGTAGAGGTAGCGTCAACAGAGGAGACCGAGACTGAGCCTCCTTCTTACAATGAGTCCAAGGTCAGCGTCAACCTACCGACGACACCGAACCCGGTCAATGGCAACAACTCTGGAATGTCATCGTCGCGGAGCGACTACTTTGAAAACACCTCGATATCTCCACCTAAAGCACCTAGCATTCGCTTTTCGTCGGAATTGGAACGTCCCAGCCGCATAAGTTTCGGCGATGACGAGCCGTACCTAGGTTTCAAGGATTCTCGACGGGGCAGCGTTACCTTCACGGACTCTACCCTAGGCACGCCAGCAATCACGCCGGATGCTATATCGCCCGCCGTCACCCCGGGAGAAGAGACGACAGCACAAAGGCTTTCGCGAGCCGCCGCTCTATTCACGGGCAAGAGCAAGAGCAGGCCTACGAGTCAAGCAGGAGAGGGTCGCATCAGTCTTACCATGACTCGACTCGGCGGGCTCATGCGACCCAGCAAGGAGCCACTCCGGGATCCCAACAGTAACATGAGCAGCAACGCGCTCGCCACGTCCATCAGTGCGCCTATTCCTGATCCAGTGACTGAGGAGGAATTTGTCGAGAACGCTGATGCAGAACCAACACCCGTTGCTGCGCCAGTCGTAGAAACCGACAGAAAAGACTCCAAAGATTTCAAAGAAAGGAAGTCATCAGAGCATCATCACAGGCATCACAAGAGAGGCAAATCCAAGAGCCGCTCTACAGAGAAGAAGAAGCACAAGGATGGAGATGAGCCGGAGCGAGAGTGTGCAGTGATGTAAAGACATTGCCGACGACAGATCAAAACAGACTAAGACGAGTGACAGTCAGAGAGACAGAGTCATGAGTTTACCAGCGCGTTGATGTATTTGGGGTAAGATTCGACGAGAGCTTGTCTCGGCCCTGGAATAGCGAGGAGTTTGGTGGACCGAGATAGACTTGGGAAGCAGAGGAGAAAGAGGTACATACTTACAGTGTGGGTGACTGCGCGAGAGAGGTCACAGCGCCTACAGATGATGAGCAGCACGAGAAGGGCGTTTCCCGGAGTTTTGTGTTGTTTCCTTTTGGGACGATGAAAAGAAGAAGAACGGAATACCACGGAATTGGAAGCAATGAGGGAGGGAGTCGATATTTAGCCATCCCCCTCTCTGCACACCACAGATAGCTTGGGATATAATAACATTGTTGATGACTGGGTCGTCATTCATCAAGATTCAGCTACCTGACCTAGTTCCCCAGTTTTGTTCCCATGTTTTGACGCATTTGAGTAACCGAATAACCGAATACCATATTTCCTGTTTCCCTCCATTGGGTGGAGGGAAAACGGCGTCCTGGACGTAAGACGCAAAACAAAAGTTCATCGTGGGCAAAGTTATCCCACGATACGAGCAAATTTTGATGGGGGTTTCCCATCCGCGATAGTAAAATTCCGATCCGTCGTCCTCTTTCTCAACCTAATGTCCTTCCTTCCACGTTCGCTCAGGTCCACCGAACGATAAAGGCAGGGAGACATACATGCCTCCCAACATCCTTCTCGTTTTTTCGAGCAAAGTAATAATCAGTGGACCAATCGAGCCTCCAAAAAAGTTTGAAAAGAAAAGAACCCAGTGTGTGTAAGACAATTCTAGTCCTCGTCATTCTGGCGATCAGCGACCATCTCGGCAGCGGTGTTGATGACCTTCTCGGGAGGACGCTCAACGACGACGTTGGGCTCCGCGGGAGACGAGATACCGGGCATGGGCGAGAGGTTGCCACTGGCGACACCGCTACCGCTTCCACCGCCAGGGACGGGGATGCTGATGTCCTCGGGGGAGCCGGGGGTGATCTTGGGGTCGACGCCGGGGATGTGGACGCGCTTGGCCTCGTTCTGGTAGGCGGCGGGGATGATCTCGATGATCTCGTCGCGGGGGAACTTGAGGATGGGGATGTCCATGGTGGCGCAGTGCATCAGGTAGGCGTAGAGAACGCGAAGAACAGACTCGTGCGCAATGATGAGAAGATCACTCTGCTCGCGCTCAAGCTCCAGAATGATGGGCTCAAGGCGGACGGCGAGGTCATGGTAGGACTATGTAATATTAGTGCTGCTCATGGGCAAATAGTGATTGTGAGGTCTGTATGCTCACCTCAGCGCGGGGGTATCTATGATGATACGGGTCGAGCTCGTGCTTCTCGACTTCCTCAGGGTAGAGGTGGCGAATGGCACGCTCCGACATCTTCTCGCAGACACCAGGGTTGATCTGGCTCATCTGAGAACGCTGACGAACCTTGAAGCCCTTGTTCTTGAGGTAATCCGCAGTTTGAACGGTACGGCAACGAGTAGAGGTCCAGACGGACAGAGGACGAAGGGGAACGGCATTGCCACCCTTCTCGACGAGTGCAGCGCGCTCCTGCTCGCGGTGCTTCAGAAGCGTCTCGGACATTCGAGCTGCGTACGCCATGCCCTCCTCAGAAAGAGGGGCATCCGCCTTGTACGAGTCTTCCTCGGTGGTAACGCCAGCTCGAACGAAGTAGGTGGTGCGCGACTTGATGTGAAGGTTGGTCAAATAGAAGACAATGCGGTGAGAGAGGTAGCCGAATGAGACATTGTTGTAGAAGAACTTCTGTCCCGCGTTGATCATCTTGATGTAGTTGAGCTCTTTCTCGTCCATGGTATCGAAGACGGGGATCTTCATGTCGATGCGGCGCAGGTACAACTTGGCAGCCTCATCAGGGTCCATGCCCGCGAACTGCACACGTTAGCACCGCGTCGCTATCGAATTTGAACGAGCACTCACATCGGGGGAGGAGATCTTGACATTGCGCGCATTCTCACGCAAGATGGCCTCGTCGTCGACGAAAGACTCGATGAACAGCGTCTATGAAACGTTAGTCATTTGAGTCATCAGAATGGTCGTATCAAATCTTACCTGGACATCGTGCTTAGCGAGTTCCTTAGCCAGGGCACGGCGACCAGCCGCGGTGGGGTTGACAGCATCGTAGATCGCGACCTGTCCATTCTCATGGTTCAACCAGGCGTAGATGTCCTCACGGCACTTCTTAAGGATCTTCTGACGAAGAATGACCGACTGAGGAGAGGCGTCAGGGAAGAAGTAGTCCTCGGGAACGATACCGCCCTTTCCAACGGTGGCACGACGGTAGTCACCGAGGTGGAAGATGCGGGTCTTGACTCCCAACCTGAGAAAACGTCAGTCAAAGCGCTTCAAACAAGCATTTTACGACTCACCAGCCCAAGTAACGCGCCAGGGAAACGCAGATGTGACTGAAAAATATTAGCTTTCGTTTTTCCAGGCCCGCTGAAGTAGGAGTAACTTACGTCTTGCCACGAGCCGGAAGGCCCACCATGACGATGGCGATGCGACCAGAATGGAACAGACGGCCGGACATTGTGCTATAAAGCTGAGCCGGCGCCATGTCCTGATCCTCGGGGACATCATGAATGCCGTCGATGAAGGTCGAGCTCTTGCGACGGTATCTCGGCGCGTTGGCGGCAATCTCGGCGGTACTGTCATGAAGAGTCACGTCAAAACCAAGATCTCCAAGTTCCGGTCGAGGGCGGTAGAAGATTCTCTGGAACTCAAAAATGTTGAGCATCTCAACCCAGTCCATGGCGGCCCTCTCCTTCTCCATGGCTGATCAGGTGGTGAGAGAGTATCAGAGGTAGTGATAGATGTTTCGATAGGGAAGTTGATAGGTAGGGAACAGAAGAAGAATAAGGCAGAAAGCTCAGAGCAGAGAGTGAGTATGAGCAGTAGTGATGACGGATATTGTGATGGGTAAGTTGACAGAGAAGAGAAGAGAAAGACAAAGCTCAGTGTAGAGAGAGGGAAGAGAGGGAAGCAGGAGAAGTAAACAGTAGCTTGAGGGGCGTGGAAAGAGGGCGTAAAGGGCACTCGCCATGTTTGTACTTCTGATGATGTCGTGCGTCCTATTTAGGTATTCACAGATGGGCACACCCGCCTCGTTTGTAAATAAGATCTCATAGCCACCAGCCGTTAACAGTCGAAAGCCGAGTATAGTCAGCCGTGCTAAGGTCTGCAGGCAACAGTCCAGCCCGGCATGGGCTGTTTGAATGTGGTTGAGGTTGTTGGAGGCATCGCAGCCCGTGACAGAGTTGTGACTTCGAAGGTGGCTGACTCTGTGTCTGGAACTCTGTTTGTGTCCTCGTGCTCCAGTATGTTGAATTGGCCCAAAGACTCCTTTCAACTCTTCCCAGTAGTCATTCTTGGATAGACTGGGCAAACAAGCATGTGAGGATGGGCCTTTGCCATGGCAATCTTTGTCTTATCAAGCGTTGAAGATCCCTCTCACTTGAAAGTTGGACCTGTCATTGCGAAGATAGAGGAACATGTATATCAGGAGGTTGGATCAGGGGCGAGCCATATTCAACAAGAGGGCGTAGGCGAGATGGATTGCGTTCCAGATTTGGCCAGCATAGCTGGCATACGGGCTCATAATCCAGGGTTCCGGAATTTCTGGCTCCCTAGAAGTCACTCGTGTTTCTGATTGAATTCGAACCATAATTACGCAGTGTCCAGAAGCACTCGCCTCAGTCACAGGAGGAAAATGGTATATAGAGTATGAATCGGCGGGGTTATGAAGACCCCTCCTTTTACAATAGGCAGATATCTAAGAAGAAAGTAACTCACAGTAGTGTGTCCATTTTGACGGTTGGAGCTGAGTCTTCCTTGGAACCTCGAAACAACCACGGAGTCAAGGATGGAGCTCCGTCTTCTGAGCTGGGAGCGGGCTGCGCTTAAGGCAACTACGGCCTCTGGACCGGATGGAGGGGCCGCTGCGGAAGAAAAGAGCGGAGACACGGTGACGCACTGTCTGCTTTCGAGGTTCGAATGTGTTAAGTTGGGAAAAGTAGCCGTCGTTTACAGTCCTTGCGAAGCTGATACGAGGTGTATCTTGCTCTCGATCAAGCGCAACAAATTTTGATTGCAGCAGGTAAAATCGCGCAGGTGACTTGCTTCAAAGGGTTTGGCGATGACTATTCGAGGTTGAAGTGGCACTGGTGTCTGAGCTGTCCCGTTCCGATTTAAGCCGCCAGTTTGTGTATGGCCCGCGGCTCTTACAAAGAGACTCTACGAAGGCCTGTGCTGCCAAAGCCCAACCAAAGAAGTGTTCAGGTAGTGGCGTAAAGGACGTTGAAATCCGCAAAGCCTCAGAATCGTGACTTTAGAGATCTGAAGCCGAGGGTATCTGAGATGTGAGTTGAAGTAGGTCGTCGCCTAGTAGTAAGTCGCTTAGGTAGTGTGGTAGTTCAGGGAGCACAAAGACTAACACTGTGAGAAAAGAAGGTGTTGGGCTCAGCGATGGAGAGGGCCAAGGGAACGTACCGGATGCGGGCAAGGGTATGTCGTCCATTCTGGGACTAGCCCGGGGAGACGACCCGACAAGTCAGACCCGGTTAAGCTTCGGACCGACAGGGCCTGCCTTCCTGACGTAAGTCGCTGCCAGAAAGCTGGATGCTATCACGTGATGCTATTTTGTCATTGACCGTGAGCTGGAGCTCCAAAAGAAAGATCCACCGCGACTTGGACCAGTCGTGGCTGCCAGCTGTTCCTATTGGATTTAGCGTGGCATTGTGGCTCGTGCTCTACCAGCACCTCTGCCTGTAATCAGCGAAGAAATTTATTCAGACTTTCCAATCATCACCAACCCGACTCCGACTCCACGATCCTCTCCCCCCCAAACGCCCCTGCCTGCCCATTGCGCGAGCATCAACCAATCCCCAGGGCAGTCGCAGCTGTATTATCTCGAATAGACCCAGATCATCTGGTTCTCTTGTTGTTCTCTTCCGACTTTTTTTTCCTTTTCTTGCCCTTTCTCTATCCGGTTCTGCTCGACTCAGGCCGGCGCCGACCATCGCAGCAATGGCGTCAAGCTTGGAACAAATCCAGAATGTTCTCCTGAACAACCCCGTCGCCAACTCCCTCTCAGATGCCATCAGCTCCTTCTCGGAACGGAGGGCGAAGCTCGGCTTGTCCAATCCCGGCACCACCGAGAACCTAACTAGGGAGGTTCAGCGCGATGTCTTGCTCACGAACTACATGTTCACCGGCCTTCGCGCCGACCTGACCAAGGCCTTCAGCATGTCGCCTCTGTTCCAGGTTTCTCACCAATTCGCTATGGGCGAGCGTTTGAACCCGTACACCTTTGCTGCGTTGTACGGAACAAGCAAGGTCCGTCGACAATTACATTGCGAAGCAAGCGCGATGAATCTGGCTAACTGACTTTCCAGGTCTTCTTGCAAGGAAACATGGACAACGACGGCCAGCTCTCCACCCGATTCAACTACCGATGGTCTGATAAGCTTGTGTCGAGAACCCAATTCCAGGCCGCCCCTGGCGCTGGTCAGGAGATGCTCCAGTTCGAGAACGAATACACCGGCGACGACTTCACGGCTTCTCTTAAGATGCTCAACCCTTCCTGCCTGGATGGCGGTGTTACCGGTATCTTCATTGGTAGCTACCTCCAGTCGGTCACTCCCAAGCTTGCCCTCGGCCTCGAGACCGTCTGGCAGCGACAGGCCATGACCCAGGGTCCCGAGACTGCCACCTCATACTGCGCCCGTTACAAGTCTAACGACTGGGTTGCCACCGCTCAGCTCCAGGCTCAGGGTGCTCTGAACACCTCCTACTGGAGACGTCTGTCCGAGAAGGTTCAGGCTGGTGTTGACCTGTCTCTCTCGCTCGTTCCCGGTGCCGCTGGCGTCATGGGTGGTTTCCAGAAGGAGGGTGTCACCACTATTGGTGCCAAGTACGACTTCAGAATGTCTACCTTCCGCGCCCAGGTTGACTCCAAGGGCAAGCTTAGCTGCCTGTTGGAGAAGCGCATTGCCGCCCCCGTCATGATGACTCTCGCTGCTGATGTTGACCACTTTTCTGTAAGTTCAACATCTTGAAATTAAGGCGGTTCGCATGCTAACAAATTCTCTAGCAACAAGCAAAGATCGGTGTCGGTATCTCCATCGAGGCTGGTGGTGAGGAGCTCCAGGAGCAGCAGGAGACTCTGGGTGCTCAGGGAACCCCCAACATCCCCTTCTAAACCTGAAAACAAACACGAGGATGGCTTGGTGCATAGCCAAGTCAGAACCGAAGCTCCGCTCCTAATCGAACCCAATAATTGATGTTTTTCCCCGGCGAGGACAAGAAACGACGACGACGAACTTGATTTTCTTTCGCAAGTTCTCATTCTTATACTGCTGTCTTAGTACAAACGACTTCACGCCTCGACAGCACGGACCCGACAAACCAGAGTATCGGATACTCCCCCCCTCCCCCCCCCTCTCTGGAGGTCTTCTACCTTTTGGTCCGCCCGTCACACTCATGTTCGTTGAACCTCGACTTCTATACTCGGCCGGATAGAAAGACCTGTGTATATTACGCTCAGCCCGAGCACCAGATTCAGGGCCAATATGGTGGTGTATTGGTCGGCTTGGATGCATTTTTGGGAGGCTTGGAACGGCATACCCGAAGCGGAGTGGCTGATGCCACAACCCACGAGAGCATCTACTTGAGGCTGCGCACTATGAATGGCCTCCGTGATGAACAACTCTCGTATGTACTGTGTATGAAGGAGATAGAATTCAATGCTGATACAACATCACTTGCCATGTACATGGGCGCGCTGTGAATGTGATGGAAGCGCAAAGTCCTGGGATCGCATTACGTTGAGCAGTTTTCTAATCTCGCTAGATATATCCAGGCCACTACATCTTCTTACTCGGAAGCAATTTGCTTGTATAGCGCCTTGAGTTCATCGTCACTCATTTCCTTAATGCCAAACAGCGCATTGTCGCTCTTTGCCCAAGGCTGGGCAAACTCCTTTTTGGCGCACGCATACAACAGCTGTGGGTACATCACATCGGGCGTCATGATACCCTTCTTGATAGACTCCATACAGTTCGCGTAGATGGCGTCAACGTCGACGGTAGTCGTCTCCCACGAACCGCTCACGGCCTCCTGAGCGAGAGCGCCCATCTGCTTCTGCGACTTGACGGCGGACTGAATGTACGCGATCCTATTGGCCGTCTCGTCGGGGTGCAACAAGGTTCCCACGACAGCCTTGCCGACGTCGGCGAGCATCGTGTAGGGGATGACGTTCTCGCCGTCGTTGAAAAGCGAGAGCTTCTTGTTCTTGACGTCGACGCCCATGAAGCTGGACCGGATGCCCCAGTCGAGAAAAGGTCCGTTGGTGACGATGGTGTAGGTGAACTTGCCGTTGTTCTCCTGGGCCTTTTGCTGCATGAGGCCGTGCGTCAGGGCCTTGATGCCGAAGATGGGCAGGCTCGGCACGTGGGCGCGCGTGGGGTCCAGGCCGAAGTCGGGCGGGATGTAGCGGTAGACGCCCGCGGCGACGGCGGCGTCGACGACGCGGGTTGCTACCTTGGGGTCGAAGCTGTTCGTCGAGTTGACGAGGGCGTCTTGACCTTTGAGGGCCTGGGTTAGGGAGTCGAGGGACTCGTAGTCTACCTCCTTGACTGTGACGCCCGCGGGGAACTTTTGGGAGCCAGTTTTGCGGGTTAGGATTGTGATGGTGAATTTGTTGGAGTCCATGAGGGCCTTTAGGAGGGAAGGGCCTAGGTTGCCGCCGGCCTGGACTGTGTCAATGGCTGTTCAATCAGGGACATGAGGTGGTACTTACGCCGGCGAGAGCGACGTTCTTGATTGTCGGTGCCATGGTTTGTACTTGGTTGGTGATCTTGTATTTCTTCTTGAGGACCGAGACCAGAGTTTCTCACAAAAATTCTAGCTGGCTGTAGGGTCCTTCTTATGAGCTCTAGTAGCTAAGCTATCTATGAGGGAAACAAGGATGAGAGCTGCGTCGCGTTACGTTCCGGACCGCAAGCTTCGAAAGCATATGCCGCTGTGACGCCATTCCGTTCCAGGCTCGTCTGAAGGTGAAGGCGGTTGCCATTCGTGTTCGAACCGCCCACGGGGGAGGAGAGGCCTTCGCTCTTTCGCGCTTTTGAGCCCTAACCCTTTTGTGTTCCATGAGATATGGTTACAGCAGAGAAGTGCACGTCCGGTTCAACGTTCTCGAATACGTGCTACGGCGGGTGCCCTTGCGTTTCTGCACTACACGGACTGCTGTCATTTCGACATCTCGGCTTTGGACTTTGGTATATACGATGTTAAAAAGCTCTAGGTGCCGCCCAAAGTCATCACCGCTAATGGCTGTTTCACCGGCTGTCGGGATTGAATGATCGTGAACAGGCCGACAAATAATCGGTATTTGAAAGAAGCACGACTTTGAGGAATAAATTCTCTCAGGTTCTCGACCCTCGCTCAGACTTAGTCAACATGCGTAGTCCGTTGGCTCTACATATATCTGGTTATGCGTGACATTAGCCTTCAACAGATGAGATGAAGAGAGCCCATGGCGGGTAAGCCGGATACGGATGTCTCGCCGTGTACTTTAAAACTCAATTTGAAGAAAGAAACAAATGAGACATTCCCGAATCTAAAACCTGCAGCTGACAAAGAGAAACTAGCTCAGAGAAGTTTCTGAAGCGCGTGGGCACGCCGGCACGTTACGAATCCCCCGGTTGCGGTCGGTACCGGAGTGGGGCCCCGGACAACGGAGGTCCGTTGCCTGATCTTCGGGATGGTTGGGCGAGGTTGGGATACCCCTTCATATAACGCTGACCTGCCAAGTGGGTGACAGAACAGAATACCGGTCAACAAAAGATTGCAATACTTACGACCTGTTCATCATTCTTCGCTTTCTTATTCTTTTTATTCATAGTTCTGCTATTACTTATGTCTTTTATATATTCACTAGCGAATACTCTCTAGAAAGTATAGAATGAAGAGTATTAGGAAAAGAGCTAGGGTTTATAAAGCGGCGCACGATTGTGTCACCCACTTACCTGCTAACCAGGCTGCTTACCTTACTCAATGCGCTTATTCTCTTCACTGCGGGCGATACGGCCTGTGAGGGTGGAAGTATTGTCCGCGATAATCGTGCGTGTGAGCCGTTTGAGTGTCCCTTGTGACTTTTTGGTCACTCTGTGCATGGCTTGGCCGATGTTGCTAGCAGTGAGTTAGGCTCAGAGGAAGATTGGGAGTCTTGCTATCTGCAAGTCCTCAATCAGAGACAATGTTACTTTCGTAGACATTTGCAAATGCTAGAAGGTATTGAAACACCCATACTCACAACAAGGCACATGCACGATCTAATCAACCCAGATATGAATTAAAATCGAGCTGATAAAGTTGCCTTTACTACTCAAATTACCTCAACTTCGAGGTATCCTCATACTGCATGATTCCCCTTCTTTGCAACTACTGCAAAAGAAGAGAGAAAGGCAATTCAACTACAGCGCAAACGCGTTTGCATAATCAAGCAAAACATAATGCGGCGACCGAGACTCGAACTCGATGCATAAGCAAACGCCAATGGGAGAAATGGGAAGCTTATATGTTACCCTTACACCACCGCCGCAATGGAAGAGGAGCTTTGTTTGTTCCTGCAGGTCCGAGGCATAAGCACACCTTATGTAGGAGGGTCCCGATGGGTAGGAAGAGCTAGGCTCGATTGAGAGCGCCTGTTCCAACCAACCGTAAAGTAGGACGGAAAGGCTGGGCGGGCGCGTAGGAGGACGATTTGCGAGTTGCTGGTATTTCGTAGGGAGCAGGGTTCATCGGTTTCACTGGGTGTCCAGGGAAAGGTAGAATGATGAATGGTATTCGTAACTTGAAGACCAACAAAGAAAGAGAAATGAGAAAGGAGTTTTACTGTTGGAAAGGTGAAAAGTGAATTGTTCAGGAATTGAAGCGGAAAAAAGATTTTGGTCGCTAGCTGCTAAAACAGAGTGGTGGTCAGTGCACCAGCAACCGCCACTCACTGACAGAAAACCCAAAGCCTAACTCTTAGCACCATTCCCATCCTCACTGCTGTTCTGAACACCATCACCATGCTTGTCTCTGCGACCGCCGTTGTTGGAAAGCTGGAAAAAATAAGGTAGAGGGAGGACAGCTCATTGAAAAGAAATTTAGCTGGTAAGCTGGGCTTTGTTACTTTTGTCCAAGTGTTATCGTCACTCTTTATCTCTGTGGGAAGAAGCTGCTCAACGGACCCTGAGACTTCGATCGTTCGATTCTTCCGAGTTCTATTCTTCTCGATCTATAGAGTCCACACAATTGTGATTGCATCACACTAAGTTGAATTATGTGGCCTTGAAATTGCTCGATCTATAATAGTCTTCGGTTCCGCCACCTTGATCCCACTCTGTTGTTATTATATCATACCACATTAAACCATGTGGCCTTGAATGTGCCACCGCTTTAAGAGGCATGAGATCTCTGATGAACTCGTAGTTTTTAGATCGGGCTTGCTTTTCAGCGTATTCCAGACCGTGGAAGCGGGCGCCAGAGAGAATGGCATCGGCCAGAGACGTGTACGGACCTTCCTGGCTCATGCCCTCATCATCCTTCCGTAGCACAGAATGAAATTTTCTCCAATCGATCACGTACGGTTGTAAGGGCCCCCTAGGTGCCCCTTGTCTCGAAGGTAGATCGAAGACCAAAGCGAAATCTCGTTCGCCAGCTGGGTCCGGATAGCTGCAACGCAGGAAGAATTGCCAAGGCTTATCATGAGGGCTCCCTGGAACATTGGCAGGCGGTGGCATGGCAATGACAGTGGTAAATGTGCCTTTCTCATGCTTCGAAGACATCATCGGAGGAAATGTTTCGACAATGTTTATGGGAGGGGCGAAGAGATAGTCGCTCACGGGGGGGTTCGTGATAGATATTTGCCAGGCGCCAGCGGCCAGTGGTCGCTCCCATGAAGGCTCTCGCACGATGACCAGCTCCTCATAGGTGGCCTCTCCCAGGCTATTGAGGCTAGTTTCCGAGAGCGCGACTGGCCCAGAGGGAGACCTGACAAACTCGTCGCCCGAAGGAGAGTTGTTTAAAAACAGAGGAAGACATATCCTGCGATCTTGATCGTCAAGAGCATTCAACAGCGCATAGTAGCAGTTGGGCGCGTTATGCGATCCGCTCTCAAACTCAGACAGCAGGAGAAGAGATAGGTTGATTCGGAAGCCCCTGTTGGTCATTCGAAACTCCGAAGAGGACATTTCTGTGATATTGTCAGTGTAAAATGAAGCAGCTCTCGTCATTGCAGCCGGTGATGTTGCAAAGAAATGTCCTCGGGTGCTGAGAGAATTTCCGAGACCCCAAGAGGCCAGTAGACTTTGGTCAGTTGTTTCCTTAATGATCTCCTGCTGCAGACGTACGAACGCCATGTCGCCCTCTCCGTAAAGAAGGGGTATATTGATGTCGAAAAGACCAAGGAGACAGTACGCCATATCTTCTTTACGTGAAGTCTGTCTTCTACTTGCCCACGACATTCTCTGTGCCAGGCAGACATCTTGGAACGAATGATCATGTGCCAAAATAGCCCTCGGTATGCCAGTGATTTCTGACATCTCATATCGCAAGGAGTCTTTGTCTCCCACGAGCTTCCACTCCTGGTTATAGAAGTACATGTGTCTTGGGGCCAAGAGCTCTTGCAGTGTCCACCCCCTAGTAAACCATCTGCACTGTGCGAAGTCTAAGGGGGCGTTCGTAACATCTGATGGCTGGAAATCTGACAGAAACACAAAACAAATTCGCGCCTCTTGGTACCATCGGAACATGGAGTTGATGGCTTCAGAAAGTTCAGCACTGCTGCTCTTGTCTATACAGCATGTGTCGACCCAGACATATTGTAACAAATGTTCTTTTGTAAGGCGTGCGCTCTGGACAATCTTGTGGAATCCGGACCGTTGTCGTAAGTCTTTGGCTTTTTTGGCCGAGTTCATCGTAGCCGACGCCATTAGGGCTTCGACAGAAGCAAAGGCTTCGATGTTTTCCTCGTATTCGTGGAGCCAGCAGAGATCTTGAAACGTGACCTCATCTCTTTCCCAAGTATGAGAGAGAATCGTGTAATGAGACGTCTCGTCATCAAAAAATTCCTCCAACTGGAGAGTATTAACGTTGATGAGCCTCATGCTTTCTTTGGATCAGAAAACTTAGTGCTTGTCCTACTTCGCAAGCACGGGTCTAAAACAGACGGTGTTGACTATGACTTGTATAGTCGGTAATCTAGTACTCTGACCCATAAAGTAAATATACGAATACACGGCGAAACGTTGAGTTCTCACCTAGATCGGTTCGGGGACGAACTCAGTAGCTTGGTCGGTTTGAACACTTCGGGTGCCGTGACTTGGGTCGAGGGAATAAGTAAGGAGCAACCAACGACTTCTTCTTGCCTACCAATTAGCAAGACGGTACCAACTGGGTCGCAGCAACACGTGAGAGGGACGCATGATAAACGAGGCTGCCTTCCTCTGACCAACGAATGGGGAGATAAATCCATGTTCAAATGTATGCACGATATGTACCAATCAATTCCCTAATAGTGCTACCATAAACTCCAGTAATGCTATAACTGACATGATACAAGCGATTGCGCCATGAAGCGCACGAGAGAGGAGGGATCTATGTCTGGGAAGTAATCAATGACCAAGGCGATGCCGGGCTGTTGACCGCGCCTTGTGCCGTCTAAACGACTTCTAGTCAAACAAAGTGTAATTGGAGTTGCCTGGCGCCTGTCTGTTGCTCTCATTGTACGACGGGGGCGGCTGGATCTGCGGTTGAGACTGCGAGGGTGCAGCGGGGAGGGCAGGGTGGGCGGCGGCAGTCTGCTGAGTCCACTGCGCCGTCTTGACCACCATCTTGGCGAAGTACTGCTGAATGAACGACTCACTGTGATATGTTAGCTCAAGTTTGGAGATCCTCGGGGCAAGAAATCACTAACGTATAGTAGCTGTGGTCCGAATTGTGAGATTGAACCAGGTTGTGCGCAAGCTCGTGAGCCAACACCACCCACCACCACACAGCCGCCTCGGCCTTTGCTTCGCCACTCTGGGTCTTGAGGATCTTCTCCGCATGGAGCTGCAAGAAGAAGCGCAAATTGCAGAAGACACTGCCGTTGCTATTAAAAGCAATCGTCGAGCCAGACTCGTCATAAAAGATGTGAAGAACGCGCGGCGAAAGAGAGTAAACGCCGCCGACCTCACTAAGAAGACCAGCAAACGCGTTGATGGGGCCGTGGTTCCTCGAGAGGAATTGAGCCGAATCAATGGACAGGTTCTTGGAGACAAAGACTTTCATACTGTTCGATGCCTCCGCCGCGAAAACGATATTCTGCGCGGGCGTGCTGTCACAGTAAGTGGCCTGTTCCTTCACCTCGTTGACGCTCGGTGGCGAGAACACGCTGTTGGAGTCATGAGCCCTGGTAGAGTTGATGGCGTTGAGCAAGTTCTGTCCCACGGTCGCTGGGTTGGTCACGCGACCGTCATCGGGTTTCTTCTCGGTGCCGCTACTGGGTTGGTTCGTGATGCTTTGTGACTGCGGCCGACTCTCAGGAGGATTGTCCATGAACTTTTGAAGCTGGTCCTGCGCTTCATCATTCTCGTTAGCATCGAAGCCAAACCTACGAGTCAGGTTCGAGAAGAGCCCCTTGCTCTTCCGCGACTGCTGTGGAGGAGGCGATCGATGAACCTCTTCGGGACTGTCGTTCCCGAAAGAGCCCGGCATAACCGGATCTGGTGTCTTTGCGGTTTGTCGAGCAGCCTCAGCAGCCTTTGCTTGCTGGCTCCATTCTTTCTCCTTCTCTTGTATCCGCTTTTGTTCAGCCTCCAGTGCCTTGCGGCGCTCCTCCTCGGCAACTCTTGCTTCGGCCTGCTTGGCGCGAAGGATTCGATCGACATTGTATCCTCTGGCCCTCAAGGCGTAGAGGTCGAGGTTAAGGAAGGGCTCGAAAAACAAATAGGCCTGCTGGTTCGGCCGTGATAGGAGAAGCTGGCAGATGGCCTGACCAACCTGATACATGTCAGGCTTTTCCTCAGCTGCAACGTAGAGGATCCAACTTGAGCCTGACTGCGCGCTGGCGGCGGATCTCTTTTCCGTGTGAGATTGGCTGTGGCCCCTAAGTGAACGACGAAGTGCGACCGAGCGAACGAGCTCAACACGCAGGCTCTTCTCCAACCACTTGGCATCATGTTTGATGTAGTCCCGTCGGTAGTTTGCATACTCGTGAAGGAAGATCTTGGACCGCTCTAGGACATGTTTCCGCAGAGCAGCTGCCCGGTCCTGCTTATCCGCGTGAGGGCCTATCCGTACTTCCTCTTCCACGAGCGAGCTCAATGTTTGAGCGCCAAGCTGATGATAGAATTCCTCAAGCACTTCCTCTTCGGGCGCAGTGATCAAGTAGTCCTTGAACAAGCGGTAGCTAATAATGTCGTCCAAGATGACGATTCGATTCGCAGTAGCCAGCTGGTATTGCTTAATAGGGGCATCGTCGTCATCCACTTCAATAAGCTTTTCCTTGGATGGCGGCGATGGGATCTCCTTGGCTGCGAGTAAGAAGGGAGAACTCTTCATCTTGCGAATAAGCTCTTTGTCTTTCTTCAACGTCGGCATGTTCTCTGCTAAAGACTTCAGAAGAGCGAGGTACTTATCCGGGCTCTGAAGTATGCTGAGAAGTCGTGCAGGTTCGGTGCAAGCTAGATTTGCTATCTCTGGCTTACTTGGTTCCTCCTTGGCTCCACATTTGTAGAGGAATGTATTCGCATTCGTCCCGAAGTCGACAAAATCGAAGATGTTACCGTATGTCGCCGAAGTGCCCAGGTAGCATCGCTTGGGGCTGAGATGGGTGACATAAGAGCCACTCTTCTCGCCTGAATCGCGAGCCTGGCGTGTTACGGGAACAATGGGTGCATCACGCAACTTGGATAAGCTGCCCTCTCCAAGATCGCTGTTACGAAGGGCGAAATACTCGAAGAGAGTGATGGCCATTTGTTGATCCTGAGGTGGCTTGGCCAGCAGACGAGACACACACTCCGTGATGGGCGGGTCTCTAACCACCCCAAACTTATTGGCATGCACGTGAAGATCTTTCTTCAAAATGTCGAAGCCCAGGATTGCGGCCCGCTCGTTGGTAAAGCAGGCTGAAGGTGTGACTAACTTGTTGCCCTTCTGAATGGGCAAGAAAGCCTTGCGACTATCGGCGAGATTGAAGGCCCCATAACCGTTAAGGTGATGATTTGCGATGAAATAGGTCATAGCGGACGTTCTGAGCTCTGCATCTGTAGAAGCCATCATGTTGACCATCTCAATCACAGAAGGGTATGGTCGCAGGCCTAGGATGGCCAGGAATCGACCCTCAGGGCTGTTGGCTCTATAGCTTCCGGGCGGACCAGGCCACTGTAATACAGGCAACCGAAGAGTTCTAAGTGTATCCTTTGGCTCGAAGAGCTCCGAGACTTTGTACAGCTCAGTTGTGCCTTTGGTCGGCTCCATTCCTTTCGCTCCATCTTCTGCCGGACAGAAACGAGTATCCTTAAGCTTCGTCATATCGGCGGCGGGGATGTCATCCTTGACTGAGGCGAGATACTTGATGAGCTCCATGTGGCTCCACCTCTGCGCACCCTCGGCCGAGGGGCTCAGTAATCTTGAAAATATGGTATCAAGGTCGACCGTCTTGCGCACTCCGATTGCCGAAAGAAACTTGTCTTTCAGGCCTTGGCAGCCTTGGATGATGGGCAGATCATCAAAAAGCTTGACGGTGGGGAAGAATGAGTCGGTTGGCTTCTTCATGCCCGTCTTTGTCGGCATAACAGTATGAGCCTGGAGCAGAGTGATGATCACTGACTTGGAACTTTGGCTGATGTTGTCCCAGTTCTTGGACAGTACCGTAAGAACCTGAAGGGCGAACTTTGGGGACTTTTTCAGGTTTTGCTCGTCAGACCTGCCTGATCCCAACTCCAGCAGGAAACGCAACCATGGCACGACTTCCAGAGGCTCCCAACCAAGGGCTTGCAGCTCAGCAGCAGAACAATGGTTGGTGTACGCCATAGGTATAGTGCGCGGGGGGATCGGAAGATTCGCTGGAATCTTGTTCGGCAACTGATAATTGGTAATGGAACCAAGGGCAATGATATCGCCTTGGTCGCTGCCATCTTCAGTGACCGTGGCAACCGCTACATCCAGAAGGCGAGCTTTGCTGGGAGGATCCAGTTCTCCGCTAAGTGCCTTTTTGCCGGCCCAGGCAATGAAGTTGATGAGCTGCTCTTTGTTCATTGCCTTGGTTTCCAGCTCTGTCCGTACGTCATCAACAGTGATTGGGCTGATGAGTCCAAAGTCCATCAGCTTCCTAACGAAAGCATTCTCCATGAGCTCTCGAGGCACGACAGGGATGGTATCGACGAACTTGCTGAGCTCGTCAGAGCCAAGTCGAACCTTCGTGCTGGACAAAACACCTCTGGAGGAAAAGATCTCAATGGAAGCCTTCTTGAAGGCTGTCCAGAACGCTTCCTCGAGAATCTGGGACACTTGACCGCTTGGTGTAGAATCAGCGAAAGTGAATGTCTTTAGGATGTGTAGTGCTTCAGGTAAAAGCTTAGCGAGATCTTCTGCGCCAATCTTGGTCGCAGCTCCAACCATATTCTTGACTTTGGAGTCGAGGTCGCTCATCTCGTTGATGAAAGCAAGTCTTGTCATGATACCGGCCGCCCGGAGCATCTCGATGTTCCATGTCCTGACCCATCGTGCATTGAGGTCAATAGCCTCACGCTCAACCGTAGGAATGACCGATTGCGCCGAGATGTGCATGCCGGCACCGGTTGTCTGCGTTGTGGGAAACCCGATGAAGATGCGGCCACCGGGCTTCTTGCTGGGCAAAACTGAAGCGAACACGTCTACAGATTTTGAGATGGTGGCGGAGCGTGAACTCTCTGAAGCCATGGTCTCATCATAGGACGAGGTGAGAATGGCCAGCTTCGTGGTCTTTGGTGGTGGTTTCTTTGTCGCGCGCTCCAATTCCGTTGCGAACGAAGTTGATACGCTGGTCTTGACCCAGGCGGTTGTCACTCGCAAGAAGATGGTTGAAGTAGCGAGTTTGGTCACGTCCTCACTAATCTCCTCCTGAGCAGCTGCCTCTTCTCTCTGTTGTCTCCCCTTGACAGTGACCTGCGATGCTGAGGAAGTCAACCTTGAGAAGAAGCTCCTCAGTGAGGGCACCTCAGATCCAGCGCCATATGTGTCGGCTGACTTGGCGGCCGCCATAGCCTTTGGCTTCCAGCCAGCGGCACTCATGACGGCCGCATCGATCTGAGTGCTGGTTCGCTCGACTGATTTGACTTGCATCAGACCCTCTCGTGTCCGCGTCTCAATATCTCTCGGAATGGGTACGTCGAGACTGGGCGAGGTCTTCTTGTGAAGATCCAGGATCTTGTAGTCGTCGATCCAGAACTCGACATGCTGCAGAGCGACGAATGTCAAACTGGTTGCGAGGAACTGACTGACAGACAATAGATTCGGTAGAGGAGTGGTGGTATTCCGGTAGTCGAGGACAAAGGTGGTGTCGCCGCTGCTCTGTTCTTCAGGGAGAGTGGACTTCTTGGTGAAGAGTGCATTCCCTTTCCAGTAGAATGCCATGGCCTCGTTGCCAGAGCTCACAAATGGCTCTTCGCAGTCGGCAAAGACGCTGTAGAAGCCGACACCAAAGGCACCAATCTTTGTTTCATCGGGATTTCCCTCGGCGATCCTCTTCAATCTTCCCCAGTCGGTCTTGGTAAAGGGCTGGCCGTCGTTCGCCACAACGAGTCGACGCAGTGTGTGGTTCGCGATAACATGCTTGAGAAGTTCGGATCGGTTCGTGGTGGCGGGAAGTGGAACTGAAGTCGAGGGCAGCGTTTCCCACTTGACCTTGACGGTTGTTGCTTGGGCGTCGGCGGCATTCTGGATCAGCTCTCGCAACGTCGTCCATTCGCCCGAGTATCTGGCAAGAACCTTGTCGATCAAGGCTCTGGTGTCGACAGTGACGGCCTCCTCCTCCTCGCCGCCTTGCAAAGCGGCAGCTTTCAGCCGCGAATAGTCCATCGTAGGGTGCTGGTCGGAATTATCACGGCGCGCATGCGATCATTGTCGAGTACGTCGAGTACTTCTGGTGTTCGTCGGGGCTTAAGAGAGATGACCAGACAAAAGGCGCGGAAACTTTAGGAAGCTGAGGAATCGAAAGGTAGAGAATGCGGCGTGGAAGGAAGAATTATGTAGGGGCGAGGTGGGAGGCGAGGTGGGAGGTGGGAGAGGTGAGGTCGTTGGGTCGGTACGTAAGTAAGTAGGCAGCAAGTGGTGGCGATGACGGGTATCTCAGAAGGTGAGGTCGGTCCGTCGGTTGACGTTGAAGAGAGGTAAGAAAGGCTGAGACGCACGTTTCGCTCATGCAACAAGGGCACGGAAAGAGGACAACGAAATGCGGGCTTCAACGATTGGCCTTCAAGACGCCCCGAGCACCTGAATTAAGCTCAAGTCTACTGATGACATTCCAGAAGAACAAAAGGGTCGAGGAAAGAGAAAACGACAGGTCGTCAGCTCGGGTCCGTTTCGATGTCACCAGTGTTGGGTTCCCTTCAGGTGGACGCGCCGTTGTTACAGTACTGCGTTGTACCTGAACAGGACAAGCGGCGGGCACCCATAGACCGGGGCGGGAACCTGAAGTGAAGGTTTGGGGCTTCCAGGCTGCCGCCGACTTACCGTCTTTTGCCCCTCGGCCAATTACATGGTCTATTGATAAGACTGTCTTATCGTTATCCTTGCACCCTGGCGTGCCTGGATCCTTACAGGACCCTGCATCTCTTGCACCTGCCACCCGCAACTTGCAAGACCCATTAACTCAATACCTTTTCTTACCGTAGCAAAGGTACCTCACCTCTCCATATCTACCTACGGTAGGTAGGTACTTAAGAAGGTGCCCCGACGAATACGGATCAGGTGAGGCCTTGAGATGTCACTCGAGCCGGTGAGATGCAAGACTGCCTGATCAAGATGAACGAAAGGGAAGCATCATGATCATCTACCCCAACCCTGCGAAGCCCTATGTGTAAACTTACTGCGTTCTGACAGCGGCTGTTGGTGACCACCTTCATCGCAACACGGTATAAAGTTCAATCGGTGACAGCCAAATAACAGAAAAACGTCTCGTTGTCCATTCCGCATAGAGGGCGCCCCAGGCACCGAGGTCCCTCACAACTATTACAATGCTTTTATGTGTGAAAATCTATAATACAACATATCGATGCTGGCTCAGGTATGCCGGCCCCGCTCGCTTGTGCATTTCGAAATTGAAATCTTCGTGTATCATCTTTACTTGGCCATAACGTCCACGTACCGCCCGCCCTTCTTCGCCTTCTTCGCACCTGGCTTTCGGGGACCAGCCGCGCTAATCAAGTCGTCGATGCTGCTGGCATTGCTCATACTTGTTGCCGGTCGGCTGGGAGGAGCGCTGGGAGGAGCGCTGGGAGGTCCTCCAACACTGTTGTTCGATACTGAACGCATCATGCTCGGCGGTCGTGGTCCTGGTGGCACCCCCAGACTTTCGTTGGACGCAGCGTGGGCGAGTGCCGGACCAGGCGGCCCTCCAGGAGGGGCACTTGCGCGGCCAATGGGAGGTGTCATAGTGCGTGGCGGAGGTGGCGTTCCTGTGTTGGATCTCGAAGCGCCCTTTGGCGGCGGTGGTGTTGCCGTCTTTGCCTGTGTCGCTTCGGCCCCTCCCTTCTTGTTCACCCAGCGCTTCAGGTCAGGGTCGTACACGAAGCTGCTGGATTCACCGAGATTGGCCTTGACGGGCTTGTTCCCCTGTTGCTGAGGATCCGGACTAGCTTCCTTCTTGCCTCCGAACCAGCTGCCGAAGCCCCATCCCTTTTTGGACTGTTGCTGTGCTGCCGCTCGCTTGGCTATTATTTGTTAGTGTTGCCAACATGCAAAGAACATTTGCTTTGCTTACCGTCTTCTTCTGCCGCCTTCTTGAACATTTCTTCGTTCTCCTTGTCCTTCTCAGACTTCCCCTTCTCTTGGGGCTTAAGTGCCTTGAGAGCGGGGATGTCATCGTCGTCGTCATCCATGAAACTCTTGGGCTTCGGCCTTGACTCACCCTCATCATCCTGTTCGGGCTCAGGATTGTATGAAGGGGGCTCGTAGCCATAAGGCTGGAACGTAGGGGGTTCGTATCCACCGCCCTCGGTGGGCTCTGCAGATTGTGATTGAGGCTCGCCATTAGACATTGACGGAGGCTCGTATCCGTAAGATGGCGGCTGGTAGCCTGGACTGGCCAGGTTGTTGTCTGGCTGCTGACTGTTCTCGGCCGCCTCCTGGCTCTGAACCTCCACAGACGGGACGGTGGGGGCCTGGCTGCCATACGGCTCGTATCCCTGGTATGCAGGCTTGGTTGGCGACTGCATAGGAGAGTTCTGAACGGCTCCTGGCAATGATTGGGCGGAAGCAGCTGTGTCTTGGCCACCGCCATACATAGGTGGAGTATAACCTTGGGACGGCGCTGTCGCATGTTGAGGCATGTATCCGCCATTGAAGTACCCAGGTTGGGATTCCATCGACGTTCGTGGCTCATAGGGACTGCGGGAATATTCGTTGGATGAGCGGCCGACTGAAGCCGGGCCTGGTGTGTAGCCAGCGCCGGGTTCGTAAGAGCTTGAAAGAGGTGTTTGGGACGGGCCCGGCGCGTATCGAGAGGCGGCTCTCGTCGTGGGGATGGGAACCGCAGGAGGAGATCCGACTGGGAGGCTGGTGGCACCAGTCCCGTACATAGGCTCGAAGTTTGATACAGAAGGTGATCTGCTGATGGTAGGAGTGCCTCCTGCCAGCCGAGCGAATGGTCCAGATTCAGCACCGCCCTCGCCAGATGCGCCAGCAGCAGAACCGTCATTTTCGTCGCCAGCAACAAACTTATTAAATCGGCTCCAAACTGTATCCGAAACCTTGTTCATGCTAGGCTTGGAAATCCAGGACGATGATTCTTCCTTGGGGGCCTGCCTGAGCCTCGTTCGCAAGTTTTCTACAGCAGTCTCCAGGATCGGATGGTGGTAGTTCGACCTCTTGGTCTGGGCGTTGATGGAGCCGGCGATTGCCTCGCAGTATTGCAAGGCCTTGTCCCGAAGCCCATATTCAGCCAGAGTCATTGCGTGCTGGAGCTTGTACGCAGCCAAGTGCGGCACGCCGACAGTCAAGGTAGGGCCTCCCGCGAGTGACAGACCGTACTCGTAGACTTCACTTAGCAGTAGAGCCTCCGTCTCCTTGGCAAATTGCTCTCCTTGAGTCTTGTGATCAGCACCAACGAGGACGAAGTTTGAAGCAGGGTCGTCAAGGCCTCCAAAGACTGTGGCCTTCCTGGCGAACAAGAAGCAGATATGTGCGGCTTCAGCTCGTCCATAGGAAGATAACAAGTTGCCGAGGGCATTCAAGGCACGAATGTCGTCAGTACTACGGTTGCTCAGGACTAATCCCAAAGTCTCTCGCCACTTGTCGAGTCCCTCGGTGGCATCCTTGGTCGAACCGCTGGCCGAGGTCGTATTAACAAGCTGGAATCCAGCCCGAGCGTGAGCTGGAACTAGCTCGTCAACACAGTCGTCAAAGTTACCCGATAGAACCTTGTAAAGCGCAGCAATAGACTCGTTGGCGTGTCCAGGGTAGTTGACCTCTTTTCTGACAAATTCCTGGGCCACTTGCTTGTAGAGATCTGGGGATACGGTGTTGGAAATCAACATGGCATGGCCCCAAAGCCTTTTGTCAGCTGCTTCCCATACCGCTTTTTCGCGATCGCCAACCAGGAGATGCTTCCGGATTTGATCCATGGTAGACGAGTCCACCACCTCCGCTTTCATCTGAGTTGAGGATGATTCTTGGAGAGCGTCGGCGCCGAGACCAGCACCATAGCCAAGCGTACCCTCGTTGGCGTTGGCATCGAGGCCAGGGGCCAAAACATCTCGCACAGCCTTATCCACGGCGGTGGTGCCTTCCAAGACGCCGTCATGCTCGACAAAAATCCTCAAGATCTTCCAGAGCAGCAATCGCTCAATCGCACGCTTATGCTCGTGAGAAAGCTGAGGCTGGAAAGAAACTTCAGGTAGTTCCTTTTCCAATGTTTCAATGCCTGAGCTCAACCAAGCGATTGTTTCCTTCTTCTTTGACTTTCCACGCAGCGGCCCAGGGAACTTTGCCAGCCTCTCTTCGAGCGGCTGAGTGTCCTTGATATGCTTAACGTGTACCTCTCCTGGGCTGCGAATGATCATGGGGGCGGTTTGCCCCATACCATAGCGCGGCACATTCTTGGGAAAGGAAGTGACCATAGTTCCACCAACACCCCATGAGATGATTGGTGCGCCTTTCCATCTTTGCAGAGAATCATTTTCGCGACCGTCAGTTGGCGCAACCCAGTTAAATGTTTGCGAGGGGCCCCGAGGCCGAGAGAGAGGGGCATTGACAGGTTGGAAACTCCTAGTTGCTCGAGGAGATGTTGGGCTATGAACCGAGGTCGGCCGAGGCACGGGTTGGGACTGTGGGCGAGCTCCTTGGGAGGATCCTGGTGACTGGGTTTGGGATCTCGGTGGCGGAGCATACCTGTTGTCGGGGGGTGAATCATGAAGGGCGGCTTGTGGCAGGTAGTTGGACGTGGACCTCTTGGAAGGCGACAAAGTCGAGTGCATAGGGGGGCCATGGGATGACGGCGGCGGTGTCTGCCGCGCGACCATTGACGGCGCCGGGCTATAGCGGGACTCAGCAGGCACACCGTTTGCAGGCTGGGCTGCATACGAAGTCTTCGAATCGTCCTCTTCCTCAACCTCGCGAGTAGTAGGCAGTGATGGAACTCTCTTTGGCTCAAGGCTGTAGCTAGACCTGCGGTCAGGTTGAGGATGGTCTCCATTAGTCGCAGCCGCCTCACGCGAGACCTCAAAATGAGCCAACGGACTAGACGTTCTAGGCAAGTGCGGCAGAACAGTGGGAGGCGTGGTAGCCGCGTGGAAAGCGGGTACGGGAGGCCTTGCAGCTGTAGGTGCCGGGGAATATCTACTTGCGGACGGCGGGCGGTTCGTCCCGTTGGCACTCGGTGCCGACGGAGGGGCAGGAGAGTACCTGGCGTTGCCTGGAATCCCAGGGACCTGTTGCTGCGTCGTCTGAGGCGCATAGGGATTCACACGCTCACCAGGCACCAAGTGTGGGATCCCACCCGAAAGCGAACGATTCATGCCAGGAGGTGACAACATGGGCGGTGACAATGGTGACGGAGCAAGCTGACCCGGGTTTTGAGGCTGAAGAGGTTCAGGTGGTCCGGCCAAAGCAGGAGAACCTACTCGGTAGCTCTGTCGAGAGGCTGATCGTGGTTTCGAAGCCATGGGCAGCTCCTCGAAGAAACTGTCTTTATTCCGAAGCATCGGTACGGGCTTTCCTGCCGGCGGAGGCTGCCCAGAGTGATTTGATGTAGGGGGTGAGGCGCTCGAGGTAGCAGCTCTTGGTGGCGGCGGTGGTGTAGGAGCCTGCATGCTAGAGCTACGCGGAGGAGGCCCCGACGATGGCCCCGTTGAAGGGCTTTGGGGCAGTTGGTTCGTGCTAGCCCTCTTTTTCGGAACAACGACTTCCATGGGAAGATCGTAAGGAGACGTGTACCCGCCTTTGGATTGCGCTGCAAAACTCTGGGCCTTGACAGGCTCAGGACGCGTTTGCTGCGCATTGTAAGGAGTGGCTGACTGGGTGCGCTGAGCAGCGTAAGGGGCCACCGCTGGAGCAAATGGAGTGGCTGCATTCTGAGGCTGGTAGGGCGCAGTCGGTGTGTAAGGGGAGGAAGAAGCTTGGTGAGAGGCAACGGCTGGAGTATACCGGTTCTGTTGTCCAGCGGATTGAACGGCCGGCGCTGGGGCCGCAGTGGCAGGCAGGTCATCATCGTCGTCGTCGAGGAAGCCCTCGTCATCGCTACCAAAGAATGCCGATGGATCGACTGTCTTAGATTCGCCAGCCTCATCGAGTGACTCGTCCAGAAGAAAATCTTCTCCGTCATCATCTGCGAGAGCTTGTTCCCATTTAGCAGCAAGATCGTCAGATGGCTTTGCTCCAGAATCTTCCGACTGGACAGGCTCTGCAGGCTCCTCCATTGATTTGGTGGTCTCATCAACGTCTTCATCCTCTTCAAGCATTTCGCCCAGCGTATCAGCTCTCGACAGTGTGTTTGTGTTCATGTCGCCCATGACTTGCATTGTCGATTTCCGCTCCAATGGATGGTTCCCGCTAAAGTCAGGGAAGTCCTCATTGTTGGAATTCTGGATCTGGCTGAAGAAGTCATCCTCACCTGCAACTTCGTTTCCGAAGCTGGCAAGCTTTTGTTCGGGCTGCGAAAGTTCTCCATTGGATTCAGAGTGGGGAATGAGAGGAACCCCTTCCTCATAGCGCGAACCAAGGTCCTCCTGCTCAGTAAAAGTAGCATCACGGCCGACATAGTGCTGGTCATCCTGCGGTTCCTCATCGTCGAAGCCGTTTTCAAAGTCGTTTGCGACTTGTTTCGTCTCTTCGAAAGCACCATTGTCGAAGTGTTCGGGCGCACTCTCAATTTCCTGAATCAAGTCCTCGGCTTGGTTTGACGGAAGAGGCTGTTCCGTGCCAGGGACGGCTGCCGATACTCCGCTGGCAGGCGGAACAGGCGGGAATGAGTTAGTTCTTTCGTTCGGTGGCATAAACTTGAAAGGATCAGTGTCGGGTCGGGACAGGGTCCATTCTGTGTCATGGTCATCGTCCCAGTTGACCTCGTGGGAGACAGTTCGAGTGAAGGAGTTGGTACTAGTATGGCCCAAGGTTGGTGCGGATGGCTTGGGTTCGTCGGCCACAGCTTGCGGCTGCGGAGCGGTATCGTTGGCCGGTTCAGTATAGGGAAACGAATTCGATCCTGGTTCGGCAGCTGGGGTCGAAATTGAAGCTTCTTTGGGGCCGTCGTCGGTCTCGGCCGGGGCATCTGACACTGGTCTCTCGAAGACAGGCCAATCATCCGAAGCATCTTGGCTATCGTCCTCAGCGAGCCAAGGAGCAGGTGCTGATGGTGAGTCGTGGGTTTCTGCACTCGAGGAAACCGGAGTTTCTGTAGTTGCATGGCCACTAGCATCATTGGGCATGAAAGCCGGATGCCAGGAGGCGTTCGCGGTGGAATCCATAGTGTTTATCTAATTAGGTCGAATCATGCGGGTTTGCGATGTGGCTAGATTGAAGGCTTGGGGAAACAGCTGGATCGTTGGTGGTCAGCACGAGACACGATGCGCGAGTCCAGGGGAATGGCGTCGCATAACGCGACGACAAGGCCGGGGGGGACAAGTTGAACAGAAGAGTTGGGTAGGGAAGCCGTGAAGGACGGGGCGGAACCTACATGTACAAGAGAAGCAGAGGTCTAGATAGAATACACAACAACAAACTCCATAGTGAGCTTCAGAGTTTGTGGGTCGAAGGTGAAGATTACAGATGCAAAGGTGGTTTTTTGGCTGGATGGGGGAGAAAGTCTAATGAGCCAAAAGGCATGAAGAAGCATGAGGTGGCCGTGGCTCAAGGTGCAACTGCAAGCTGGCAGGTACGATGAAAGGTATAGGTGGTCTAGCGTGGTACATGTGGCATGTATCGTTAGGTGCGTCCAATGTGGCAAGGTACATGCATGTCTTCAAGGCTTGATAGGTGCCGATGTATCTGTACGGAAATGGCTGCTCCCAAAAAAATCCACGAGTCCGTCACCTCAGTGCTGCACTGCTGTCATGGCTGGAATGGTCCACCCAGTCACAGGTCCAGAATCGGGGCCGATTCCGTCATTCCGTCTTCAAAAGGGGCCACCTCAGAGGTTCAGTCGAACAATTGCGCGGGCTCGCGGCCACATCAGAGACCCGAGGATCCTCCGCGTGCGGCACTGACAGTCTGACAATGACACAAGTGGTGACTGAGGTGACATTGATTGTCGTTCCGAGGCACCGTTTCCATGTCAATGAATAGAGGTGGCCACTCTGGAATGGGATGTGTCACCAATCCACTAGGGAACCGTTTTCAAAGAGGTGGCATTAGCTATACCTAGGTATCAGTATAACAAGGGAGGTATCAATTATCCTGAGACGAGTTATAGAAGAAAGAAACACGAGAAAAAAAGACCCGGTCAGGAAGTGCTTTCACATCAAACACGCGAGCTATGTATCTTACCAAGTTACCAAAGGTACTCAACCTTTGTCCCTTCACGAAACCTAGGGGACCTAGTATCCTTACATGGGAAATAAGGTACCTTGTCGAGATCTGTGAGATGAACTGCTCCCCGCTAGAAGGAGGGACAGCCGCTGCCATGCCCACCACATCTAAAGGGCGTTTGCCCACGGCCCCGGGCGTGTTCGGGCAGCGAATTTACAGCGCACTAAAGGCCACGCGGCTGCCTCCGTCACTTAAAGTGCCCCCCGTGTCACCCCTGGAATACTTACGAAAACTGGATACTGCTCGGACAGCACCCGCCCAATGAGATCGGCTCAGCCTTTCCAGGCGACCTCATTCACGCCTCTAAGCCTCCAAGTCTCCAAGCCCTCTCTCGGCATGCTTGCGACAATGGTGTACTTGTCCTAAACACCACGACCCTTCGACGCTCAACCTGTTCATCGCAAAATCTCAGCACTACCGGCGTGACAGGACGATACAGCTTCCCGTTGCGTACACCTGAGCGCTCGCGCCAACCTCTTACCCTTTCCTACCGAAGCTATCCGATGCAGCTCTTCGAGCAACAGCACAGGCACTCTCGACCGAACTCTATCACGACTTCCCGCACTGCGGCATCTGCCTAGAAAATTGCTCTTTGCATATACCTCTCCCCAATGCGGGCGGGATGCCTTCTTCAACCTCCTATCGTTCCGCGGACCCGCCAGGCTCCCCAGGGAATGATTCCGATTCAGACCTCGATCTTGACATCCAGGAGCTCGACCCTGCCACAACCACAACCGATCGCACTCCTGGCCTCCTCCGACACGACCGCCAGACCACCGAACATCGATCGCCACGTATAGCACTGCGGAATCTACGCATGGGGGGCTCACGCCGAGCCGGACAAAAGGCCAGGGGATATGGCCAACTCGGCCAGGACCGTGATGGCACCAGCGAGGATGCTGAAGCACTTCTCGGCGGACCCGGAAGCTCCTCATCACGATACAGGGATGGTTCCGCTGGTGCAGGCTCCGACGATGACTCCCCTCTCCTACCCGGCGGCTCGCCTCCGAGGCGTCGATCCTTCGCCGGAGACAGATTCGAGCGACTCACCTCAAGCATAAGACTACCGAGCTTCATGTCGAACTCAGGGGCACAAGAACCGGATAAGGACGATGCCCAGGATCAAGATGAAGACGATCCATCGAGCGCCCGCCTCGTTGCCGTAGGGTCCTCCCAAGCGACAAGATTCCCACCGAACCTTATATCGAACGCCAAGTACACAGCTCTTACGTTCCTACCCGTCACTCTGTATAACGAGTTCTCCTTCTTCTTCAACATGTACTTCTTGCTCGTAGCTTTATCGCAAGCGATCCCTCAATTACGGATTGGTTACCTCACGACTTACGTGGCGCCTTTGGCATTTGTGCTCTTCATTACCATGGGAAAGGAGGCGTACGACGACATCGAAAGACGACGAAGAGACAATGAGGCCAACGCAGAAGCATATACGGTCTTATCATTCGATGAGCCGGGCCGTGGCATGGCTTCGGCACAACGGACCCACAAGAGGCTCAAGTCGGATTCTATGAGGAAGAAGGGCAAAAACTTGGCGGGCTTGAGAGACAGACTCTCGGATATTCAAGAGGAAGAGGAACGAGCTGAAGGAGAAGGGTCTATCGCCCAGCCATCCGCGTCTGTCCGTGAGGTCAGCCGTAAGTCGCGCGACCTTAAAGTTGGCGATGTTCTTGTTCTAGGCAAGGGTCAACGAGTTCCTGCCGACGTTGTGATTTTGAAATGCATCACATCGGAAACAACTACAGAGGCGCCAGTGATGGAGGTGATCGCGGAAGAAGAGTCGTTGCTAGTCGATGCCGAAGAGGATCAGTCGAAAGCGCCTCAGATTTCCGATGCCAAGGGGAAAGAACCTGAGAGCAACGACGCTAGCGGCGGTGCCGCTGGCGAAACGTTCATCCGAACTGATCAACTTGACGGAGAAACGGATTGGAAGTTGCGTCTGGCATCCCCCCTGACGCAAAACTTGACAACGGAGGAATTTGTTCGCCTACGGGTAACGGGAGGCAAGCCGGACAGAAAGGTCAACGAGTTCATTGGCACAGTCGAGCTACTACCCAGCAAACGTGATGCCCAAAGCCAGCAAGGAGCGCTCAATGGAGATGAGGGCAACTCGGCTCCTTTGTCGATAGACAACACGGCCTGGGCGAACACAGTCATCGCCTCGAACGCCACTACTCTTGCTGTCATCATGTACACGGGACCTCAGACGAGGTCAGCGCTGTCGACTGCGCCCTCGCGATCCAAGACCGGGCTCTTGGAGTACGAAATCAACTCGCTTACCAAGATTTTGTGCGCTTTAACTTTGGCGCTTTCCATCATCCTTGTGGCGCTGGAAGGTTTCGAAAACACCAAACAGAATGTTTGGTATATCAAGATTATGCGATTCCTCATTCTTTTCTCGACTATCGTGCCCATCAGTCTGCGCGTCAACCTCGACATGGGCAAGAGTGCTTACTCTTGGTTCATTCAAAGAGACCCTGGCATTGCTGGAGCTGTTGTACGGACGAGTACGATTCCGGAAGATCTGGGAAGAATTGAGTATCTTCTCAGTGACAAAACTGGCACACTGACCCAGAACGAGATGGAAATGAAGAAGATACATGTCGGCACAGTTTCCTATGCTAACGAGGCCATGGATGAAGTCACATCATACGTCAAGCAAGGATTCCACATTCAACCTACCACCGACCCTTCGTCGCATACCATGTTGATCACGCCTTCTTCGACATTTGCCAACGCATCAAACGTGGGTGCAACCCGCACAAGGAGAGAAATTGGCACTCGTGTCCGAGACGTGGTTCTCGCTCTGGCTCTGTGCCACAACGTGACGCCAACAACAGAGGAGGAAGACGGAAAGACCATCGTTTCTTACCAGGCTTCCTCCCCTGATGAGATTGCCATCGTTCGCTGGACTGAATCTGTCGGACTTCGCCTCGCCTATCGAGATCGCACCAGCATGATTCTCGAGTCGACGGAGAACGGCCGTGAGATTGTTCGCGTGCGTATTCTCGATGTCTTTCCCTTTACCTCAGAGGGTAAGCGCATGGGCATCATTGTTCAGTTTTTCGATCAGACTCAGTCGACGGTGCCGAACCTCGCCAACAGCGAAATCTGGTTCTATCAAAAGGGTGCTGATACAGTCATGAGCCCCATTGTGGCTGAGAACGACTGGCTTGACGAAGAAACCTCCAACATGGCTCGAGAGGGCCTGCGCACACTTGTGGTAGGCCGGAAGCGATTGTCTTACGAGCAGTATAAAGAGTTTACCAGCAGCTATCAAGCAGCTTCTTTGGCTATCGCTGGACGAGACGCCGGTATGCAACGTGTTGTGGCTCAATACCTTGAGCGCGATTTGGAGCTTCTCGGCGTCACTGGTGTGGAGGACAAGCTGCAAAAGGATGTCAAGCCATCTTTGGAGCTTTTGAGAAACGCAGGCATCAAGATCTGGATGTTGACTGGTGACAAGGTCGAAACAGCTCGATGCGTCGCCGTCAGCTCCAAGCTTGTCGCTCGTGGCCAGTACATCTACACAGTTTCTAAGCTTAAAAAGAAGGACAACGCGCAAGATCACCTCGATTTCCTTCGTGGCAAGACAGATTCTTGTCTTTTGATCGATGGCGAGAGTCTGGCTCTCTTCCTCACCCACTTCAGGATCGAATTCGTATCCGTGGCTGTGCAACTCCCGACAGTTGTTGCATGTCGATGCTCGCCCACGCAGAAAGCCGAAGTTGCCAAGCTGATTAGGGAGTACACTAAAAAGAGAGTCTGCTGTATTGGTGACGGAGGCAACGATGTTTCCATGATTCAAGCAGCAGACGTCGGTGTCGGTATTGTGGGCAAGGAAGGTCGTCAAGCTAGTTTGGCAGCAGACTTCTCGATCGAGCAGTTCTATCACCTGACTAAATTGCTGGTCTGGCACGGGCGCAACAGTTACAAGCGCAGTGCTAAGCTCGCTCAGTTTGTCATCCATCGAGGATTGATCATTGCGGTCTGCCAGACGATGTACAGTATTGCCATTAAGTTCGAGCCCGATGGTCTCTACAAGGTATGTTGACTTTTGATGATTGTACGTATGTATTTTGGTTGCTAATCTTTACTCGTAGGATTGGCTTCTCGTCGGATATTCTACCGTGTATACTGCATTCCCCGTTCTCTCCCTCGTCCTTGATAAGGATGTGGACGAAAACTTGGCCAACTTGTACCCGGAACTGTACAAAGAGCTCACTTCCGGCCGATCCCTGTCTTATCGTACCTTTTTCGTCTGGGTTGCTGTTTCGATCTATCAAGGCTGTACTATCCAAGGTCTGTCACAGCTTTTGACCGAAGTCGACGGGCCCAAAATGGTGGCGGTCTCGTACACCGTGCTAGTACTCAACGAGCTTCTCATGGTCGCCATCGAGATCACGACGTGGCACCCTGCCATGATCATCTCCATTGTTGGCACGTTTCTCATCTTCGTCGGCTCCGTGCCGTTCCTTGGTGGTTACTTTGATCTCCAATTCATCATCACTTTGTAAGTCTACTTGCATCCATGCTTCGTAAGAACTCCGTAGACTGACACGATGCAGGGGATTCATCTGGCGCGTCCTTGCCATCGCGGCGATATCTCTCATCCCACCCTATGCGGTGAAGCTCATCAGGAGGACGATGAAGCCGCCCTCGTATAGAAAAGTGCAGAGCACGTAGACACCAGTGTGTTTTGTTATCATTGTTGTTGTATGAGATCTTCTTTGTATCTATCTTCAAAGCTCTGTGTAAGGGCGTCTGGGATTGGTGTCAGCGAACGGATCCGCGGCCGTTCAAAGGGAACGGCCGCTGCGGTTTTTGCATTATTAGGCGGAGTTTGACGGGGAGGACCTGGGAAACTTTTCTTTCCCAACTTTGTACGGCATCATTTGGATGGAACTATCGACAGGCCCAAGAGAATTAGACAGCGTTATCAAAACTTGAGTTTATTGGGCAGTGTCCTGCTCCCCTTTCGCCTCGGGGTGTTTTACATGACTTCGCTTTATGGGATGATAGTACATGAACTCGCCACTCTAGGGAGTTGTTACTCCTACAACTTAAGAACAATCCAGTCCTTCAAGATATCCGGGTTCCGCCTCTGCATCGCGCCCAACATACCGCCCACAGGCCCTTGCAGCTGCCCGCCATCCCGCCACAGCTTGGCGCCCGCGTACGCTTGCACAAACCCCTCGGGCCCGGAAACCACAAACAGATTCTTGCCCCGCGGCGCGGCGTCGTCGGCGGAGCAAGCGCAGTCGTCCTGCTTGAAGAGGCTTCTCTTCCCAGCGTTGGGGGCGCCGTCGACCATGCCGATGTGCGCTGTCTGGGAGTGGAATTTGCAGCCTTCGACGGCGTGGGTCGGCGTCGTACCAGCAGAGGCGCTGGGGGAGGATTGGAGAGTGAGCGCCGCGGAGAGGTCTGCTTCGCGGACGGCGGTGCCTTCTTGGTCTATCACCACACGGACGTCGAGCTTGTCGCCGTATTTTACTTTGAGGGCGAGGAGGTCTCTGCTGATGGGCGAGGGGGCGGCGAGTGTATCTGCGGAGAGGAGGGCTTCGGCTTGGGGTCCGGGGGTGTTTCTGGTTGATGAGGAGAAGGGATTCCACCAGCTTCCCGACGAGGATGATGACGGCTTCACCTGTGGCGGCACGGTGTTGCCCTCGGCCAGCTGCTCCCGAATCTCATCGCGGCTCCTGACGGCCCAGAAGATGGTCATGGACGGTCCGTCCGGGAGCGGGAGGACGGCGTGCGCGGCTTGAAGTGCGCTGGCGATACCCGTTCCGCCTGCGAGGAACACGACGCGGTCGCCTCGTTTGCCTAGGCGGGAGCGGATGTCGAATTCGCCGTGTGGACCGCGGAGTTCGACTTTATCGCCCTTTGTTGCAATGCCATCTGACGATGAGGAAGAGGAAGAGGAAGAGGGGGGTGCTAGACGGCTTAGGTATGTCGAGACTTCGCCCCCTCGCACGGCACGAACGTAGAGGCGGAGAGTATCCTCGTCATACGAGGAGCCTGGGATGGGGGGCAGGGGCGTGTACTCCCTCGCGACCTGGATCTGGGGCTGCTTCACCTCCACGCACCAGAGGTCGAAGATGTCCCAGAGGGAGGACACGCTTGCGACGTTGCTGCTGTTTGACGGCGGTACCTTGAGGGTTAGGATGAAGGAGGTCGGGGAGACCTGCTCGCGGGCGACGACGTCAAAGGGGATGAACTTGCGGGCTGGGCCGAGGGCTGTTTGCTCGGCTGGGTCGTTGGATTGGGGGGTGGAGGGGAAGAGCCATTGGGCGTCCCATGCTATGCCGCCTACTGCGAGGAGGAGGAAGACGGGGAGGTAGCGGGGGCTTATGAAGGTTCTGGCCCTGCGTTTGGGGGGACGATGGGGTTGAGGGGCGGTGGGTGAAGGTGTCGTGGATTTGAGGCGGTGGTGACGCGTTGTTGTTGAGGATGAGAGTGCAGATGGTGATGTTGGTGTCGTTCGCCGGTTCGCCCAGGCTGAAAAATGGCGTGATGGTTGTGTTAGATGCAATGAAGTTGTTGCCGGTGTCGTTGACCGGGATGCAGCTGCGGCGGCCGGAGTGGCACGGAGCTGAGGTCGGATGTGAGTGAGTGAGCGCCCGGCGATCGGCCGGAGAGCCGCACCGGCTGCAGAGACGAATGCAGAGGCCCCCATCACTTTCTCGGCACCACCTGATCCGATTTGAAGTAGAGCCTTTCTGAATAGACTGGCGCGTAGCTTCTCCAGTAATCTCTTTCGAAATGACGTGCAGTGGATAGTGAGGAAAGTCGATGATGAAAGCTCCGAGTGGGCTAGTTCCGCTGGGCGAAACTGAGATGCGCACGGTCACGTGAGACCCTTGTTTGACTGTGGTCAAGAAACACTTACACATCCGGGATCAATGAACATATTTGTTCGATATTGTTTCGAAGTCGTCAATACTTGATTGAATGGAAATCTGGGTTCAGGCAGTTTTGGGTATAGTAAGGTATAGTAAGGTATACTACTTTGTCGTCGGGTTTTATGGGGCGGTGGGATAAATCCTATCTGAATGTGACTCGAATCAGAAATCGCATTAGATTCCTCAAGATAAGGGATACTTAACTATGCAGCACCCGGAATCTAGTTGCACATAATCTGCTACTCAGAAGAGGGGGGAAATATGCACAGATTCCATATGGCTTCTCTATTCTCAAGCTTCAAGGCATATAAGTTGGTATGTTGGCAACATTCAGAAGGATCTCTCTTCTGTCCCTGGTCAGCTTATGGGGGTGTTATTTCCTTGGGATAACACTGTCCTAGATACTTTGGATCAATCTCCAGTCCACAGCAGCTTTCTATCATCTACTGAGAATGTGCTACCTGAAATCAGGCTCTCATACTGCTGCCTGTAGGTGTAAGTGATCTCGTGACTTCACACACTGGATCTCGAATTCCAGCTCAGCCATGCTCTCAGATCACGCAAGTAGAGCACAAAAATCCGTCTGTAAACGAAGATGGCCGACTATCCGTTGTCCATCGGCCTGGTGAACCTTGGACCCGGACTACTGATTGATGGCGTTTGTGATGTGCGAAAGTTTGCAACTCTACTACAGGGCTTAAGCAGAGATCCGTAAACTCAACTTCAAAAGTTTCGCTTCTCACTTCTCGGTAGTTGAAGACCTTCTATACTCACGAATACGTGCGCAGGGACGAGCACCGTAAGGGGAAGGTGAAGGTGGTTCTGAAAAGTTGCAGTTTAGATAAAGAGTCTTGACATGTTTTCACAGCCTTGGTCATTGTGTTTCTTGATATTCTTTTGTGACTTTTTCCCATTGAAGCGTATCGTAGTAGGATTTCGACGTTTTTGTTCGTGTCGGCATCTTCTTTCTCAACGCCAGGGCCCTGAACTGACATTCCCCAAAGGCTGGCTGCGGGCTGATTGTACTCTTAAGCAAGTCAAAGCTCACTATGGGCTCGAAAGTTTATTGTCGTCATTAGTTCAAGCCAATTGAACGATCTCACATCACTCTTGACGGCCTCACATCACCCAGAACGGTCTCATATCACTCCTCACGGCGTTACCGAAGAATATGTACTCACGAATACGTTCGGAGACACCAGTGCCGTAGCGTGAAGGACGCCTCGATCTTGCTCGATAGCGGCCACCGACCTTGGGCTCAAGAAATGGCACTAAGTAGAACGGCCTCTCTGCCCTGGAGTGCAAGAAAATGCGACTTCCTCTACCTTAATGAGGCCAGACAACTAGCTTTGTGCGAAGGTATGGAGGAGGGGCCGAGAACCCTGGTTATATAGCATTTGGGTATCTCGTAGGCGGTCTTTTGTGGGGATGAAAACGTTTCTACCCCTGGAGTCTCATGCGAATCTAGAGAGTCTGCATCTGGGATACTGAAATCTCTACCAAGTCTGAGAATGTCAGACCACCTTGGGTCATCGTGGAGATGTCCAACACTCTATGTTATGATACAAGCCACTCTTACACTCAGCCAGCTTCACTACACAAATACGTCCACCCTATCAGAGTCTAACGATCTTTCTATCCTCATCAATACCACCCCGGAACATGTCAGCAACAACTCGGCCCCCGAGAACCGTCTCGTTAACGATACCCTCAACGTGCTTCGGCTCAACCCGACCATACCAGATCCCCTTCCCAGCGAGAGGATGCTTCTCCCCATCCGCCATAAGCTGCCCCGGGGGGATATAGATGATGATGTTCCCCGCAAACTTGTGCCCGCCAATATGGCTAATCAACCCAACCCTCGCCGACATCTTCTGATACCTCCTCTCACCACCGTCGCCCTCACCCTCAGACACCTCAGGCGCCGCAATCCTCCCAGTCTCCTCGCCACTCTCATCAACCACAACAGGCCCCCTCAAAACACCAACCCCAACCCCCTCAAACCTCCTCTCAAACTCATCCCTCAACACGGGCCCCATGACGCCGCACCGCATATCCCGCCCGCCATGCCCGCAAATCAGAACCAGCACCTCCTCCACGTCCCGGACCCCGTACAGCAGCGACCGGTAGGCGTCCTTGCGCGTCAGCCGGTCCCGGTGGACGGGCGACAGGCTCCCGTCGTGCATCTTGTGCAGCTTCTCCGGGAGCAGGTAGCCCTTTGCGAGCGCCTGGACGCTGTCGAAGCTGACGCGCGGTAGGAAGGGCACGTACTTGAAGCTCGGGAGGAGGTAGGCGCTCGTGGTCTGCAGCTCGCTCCGTTTGGGCACGGAGGAGGGGAAGGAGGCGTTTAGGGTTGAGATGTTGTGCCAGGGCTGTTGGTTTGGCGGGAGGTTTCACTTACCGTCAGCCCATGGTGTTCTCATACAAATCGCATGTAAATGTTCACAACAGAGGTAAGGAGGAATTTGTGTAGCAACGTGACACATGACTACTGATGCTCCAGACTATGCTGGGCCTCAGAAAATTACTACTTAGTAGGCACGTACACTCGTCCATGCCATCCGAAGCTGAACTGCTCCATAGGGAAAAGAAGAATAAGAACAATGAGAAGATCGCCGTGAGAAAAACTTACATCGCTATACTCCCCCCCGCGGCCAAACAACTCCTTCAAATCCGCCGCGAGGTTATCCCCGCTGTTCTCCTCCTCGATCCTCGACACCCAGTCGTCCTGCCCCGTGCACACGAGCACCTGCTCGGCATACCCCGAGACGACGCCGTTGAGCGGGCTCTTGAAGTCAATGTCCAAGCCCTCGGGCATCGCCGGCGTCGCGGCGCACTCGCACGTCGGCGACGGACATGTCGGTACGAGCTCGAACGGCGGGGGCGGCGCCGATGGTCTGCTTGCCTGCGGTCTCGATTTTGACTTTGGCGAGGATGATGGCGATGCCGAGGACGACCAGAAGCTCACGCTCGTGGTGAAGGGGCGCTGCTGCTGCTGCTGCTGCTGCCGCTGCCGCGTCGGCAACGATGACGTTGATGACGACACTGACGGGGATGAGATGATCGCCGCGCGATGTCCTCGCGTGAGACGCGGTGCGGCTCTTGCTATCGAATGCATCATGTCCCGTTGGATATGCGATTAATGGATACGTCTCTTCGCCAATGTAATGCCAAGTGTGTCCTCTTCACTATACCGGGATTCAAACGAGATGCCGGGCGTGCGTGTACCAGAAGGGGGTGAGTGGCGTCGCAACACTTCACTCAGACACAGAGCCGCGATCGACGTCACCAATCAACCGTAGGGGGAAAAAAAAACAAAAAAAACGGGTCTATTATCATCAAAAGGTACTCCCGTACGATGAACAATACGACAAGTTTCCGCGGGATCGTAAAATAGGTTGCTCCAGTGAGTGAGGGAGTGCGAACTTCGCAAGATGAGTCGCAGATTGGTAATTGGCAATTGCAGACAGGTATCCATATCTCCCTCGGTAGTTGGTCACTCACAAGAGTGTCAAGGCCCCCTGCCTGCGCCGCCCCCACCCCCTCTCCTCGGCGCTCGCTGCGGACCTTGGCCCCGGCGCCGAGCGGGAGTGAGAGAGAGAGAGAGAGAGGCCGGGACACCTCGAAAAGGCTACCCGAAAACCCCGGCGGGGAATTTTTTCTGTGGCGCCCACGCAGCGATGCGATTCATGCGGCTGTCTGATCAGTTCTCTTGTTGGTGAGCTTCTATGTAGGAGTAGTAATGTTAGGTAATCCCTCATTTCTCACTGGCGCGGCCGATAGCCGGCGGGGAGAAGGAGAGTCCACCGTCGTCTGTAAGTTCCCACGGTTCCCCCAATGTTATCCTGCTTCTTGAGACGGGTATCGCCGGCCGGCTGGTACCTGTAAAGTTATGTCCGCCTGACGTATCCTCTCATTCCGCTGCGGACCCAACTTATACTGTTCCACGATACTACATATCTCCCGCTGTCGTATGCGGCTTTGCACGTGAAAGCAAATTTCCGCATCCGAACCCCGTCTGCCCGTCTCCAAGGGGGGGGGTGTACACCGTAGTCCCCTTCGCGATGCCGGGGGAGAGGGTGTGGTAAGCAAAACGCAACCAGGGAGTTCATCCGCCTCGGAGCCGAATTTCGGATTACACCATAAACCTCTATCAATAAGTACTTCGTACCGTGCTAAAAGGACCGAACATGGGACAGCAAGTTCGGGCGGGAAACCGATTGAGTGAACGACCAACGAGTAGCGCACGGGCAGAAAATGGTAGCTTTCCGGGTTCTAATATCCTGTACTCCATATAGCGTGCGCGCGCGGGAAACCCTCATCCCTGGCTGAATCCATGAACCTATTTGATTGTCTATCCGCCCATATTCAGGGATTCCACGATTCCACGACCGGGGCGTGGCAATGCGGGAGACCGGACAGACAGAACGCAGAGAAATGGGCAAACACGGCCTCATTGTGAAAAGAGCTGGTTGGATAGTGAACAACAGAGCCTCCCTCCTCCGTCACTCCAGCGCACATTTATCCGGCATTTCCATTCAGGTCCGGAATTAGGCTGGGGCTGGGGCTGGGGCTGGACCTGGACTGAACTCTTGTTAAACGACGGGATACCGAAGAACAAATCGCATTTCTCTCTCAAAATCTCAATCTCATCTCGATTTCACCAACCATTACCAGCTACAACGACCGGGTATGGCTCCCGGAGTGAATGCACACCTCACCCGACTGGAGCGCAACCGTTCAAGAGGACTTCATCCGAGCACCTAGACTGGGAAATAGTAAATACTAGCTAGTAAAAGCCTCGGCGCACAGTGTGAAGCGGAAGAAGGCCGATGAATGTTCGTCCAGTCCACGGCCCGGACGTCAACGGCATCTAATCAAGGGTGCCGCAAAAGCTTGGCGATCGCGACACAAGGACCGGAGAATTCGCAATCAACCTATTGATAGATAGCTCACAGAAGGAATGACGCGCCCACTAAAGTACATAGCATACGAATATAGATAAGATCCGTATCCGTTCACTACCTACGGAGTAAATAACAGCGGATTATCCGTAGTTGAGTGAGAGACTTCAGATCCGGTTATTCCCATCCCCCGTGTCCGTGTCTGACTTGACTCTGGCACCTCTGCACATCATGGCCCAAGCTTCCGAGACCATGTCTTGAAAAACCGGCAGGCAGGCATGGAAGGAGTGGGGGACTGAGACATGGGAAATCGAAAGGGCAAGACATAAACTAGTATACCAGAACCGGGCGAAATCAAATCAGTGTGAAGCTCTTTTCGGGAAGCGGGAGTTTAAGGTAGGGAGCGACCAACTGAGCAAGAAAGGGTGGAATGTGTATTGTGGTCCGTGGATGACATGGCCCACTGGGATCATGAAATAAATGGATGGGATGGGATGGGATGGGGGGCTAGGAACTTGGAAGAGATGATCGGATGGGGGAACAGCACACACACCCTTTCCAAAAGCCGCTTTTCTCTCTCCCCCCCTCCTAATTACCATCCCTCATCTTCCTGTCTGTGAAGATGTCCTTCGTATGGACAGAAAAGGGGTATGGATACCGTTGACCTTGCAAAGACCCTCGACGACTTTCGTCTTCCGCGCCTATCCAAGCCCTCCGCGTACCGTGCCCATGCAGAACAATCAACACAGCAACAATTACAAGTACAGGGGTTTCTAGAAAGCAAAGATGCAAAAAAGATGAGATGAAAAAAAATTGCAGAAAAGTAACCGATCCCTCCCCCAAGATCCAGCAGGCTAAAAAGCCAAGGGTGCGGGAAGACAAGAAGAAGAAGAAAAGAAAAGGGGGAAGAGGGGTTAGGTATCGGCGATTGAGACTTTGGGTTATTTGGAACTTTTTTGTTCCTTCTCTTCTTCCTATTTCTCTCTAGCAGAATCTGCACATCTGCAGAGTTGTATTTACCGAGACGAGACCAACAGTGAGGGGGGGAGAAGGAAAGAAAAAAAAAAGAGAGACACCGCATTGCATTGCATGTCGTATCTGTTTTCGTGCAGCACCGCGAGATTAGGCTCTCCACTGAGGGATGCCGAGGGGCAACAACTCGTCTTTGCTCCAGAATCTGCGTGGTAAGCCCAGGTTTTCCTGCACCTCAGCAGGAGCTGATGGTGGTCTCCACGACCGGTGTGTGGTGCCGCCTCACCGGTCCGACAACCCGATTCAGGTCGTCGTTGGTTCGCTTGCTGCATTCCGTTCCAACGACTTTTTGTTCGCCAAGACTTAGCTCAGGTTATCCGTAGGCAGGATCAAACTAGACAAGGTTCAGTTGAATGCGCAAGTGAAGGTTGATCGAGGTTACAGAGAGAAAAAACTCGCGAGAGAGTTGTGGCAAAAAAACAACAACGAAAAAGGACCGCCGTCGTTAACCTTAGCCTCCCCCCCCCCCCGGTCGTATTTCCTCTCTCTTTTCTGACCCTACCCGTATGATGTATCGGCTTAGACCGCCCTCTTTCTCAGCCCCAGCTCCTGTCTACCGCTGATCATGGTCAAGTACCTGAAGTAGAGTTGCATCCCGGGATTTAGACGCACCGTTGAGAAGCCGAGCCGACACATACCGCATGCCGCCTTCCGCATGCCAATCATGCGACTGACCTGAGACATGCAGACCGATCCCTCCCCCATCCTGTAGTGTTCACGGTACAAAGGGATGACTTAGGGCGGAATCAGATGGAGACTGTGTGCGTGCGTACTGCAAAGTATGTGTGTGTGTGGTTCAACCAAAGTGCTTGGGTGGTGTATTCTCATCGCCCCTCCTTCGTCTACACACTGTACTTACCATGTTTAATGTTGCCGAGGGTGTCCTTCATAGGCTGCCTGCCAAGATACCCTCAACCACATGAAGCACACATCCTGTTCCTCTTCTCAGCTGCGCTCGGCCGTTGTGTTGTTTTCCTGGATTGGTATCCTCATGTACAGGGTATATAATGTTACATAGATGAACGAGAGCAAACTGTCTGCCTAAACAGCCAGGTGTTGTCTCTCCGATCTCGTGTAAAAAGCAGAAAGAAATAGCCAATTGTCCAAATGCGCCCTCCAACTCCCTGAAATGCAATGCAGATGTGAAAATGATAAAAACAATGACACCATGGTTGCGGAAGTGTATGTCTTTTAACCCCGCGTGTATACAATGTCCACGATAGGCCAATATGTCGTGTCCATTGGACCCTTCATTTGCCAACATTTGTCCTCATTCTCGTTGGCGAGCACCCTGCCGCCAATGGCTGATGCTGCTCCGGGCTGAAGATCTCGCAGAATACGTAAAATGTCCTGTCGATGTTCCAGTGCGGCCCAATGAACGCGTGCCTCATTCCAAACCATACTTGCGGCTTCGACTATAGCGCTTGCAACAGCCAATTGTTCCAAAAGCACAGGAAGCTCTGATAACAAACCCTCCGCAGTGAGAACGTCGGCAGCCTCCAATATCGCATGGCTCATGAATGGAGGCGGCGCGCTCAGTGGGGTTCGCCGAGCTTGAAGGAGTGCTTCCAACACGCCCGTGATCTGCAGTACTTGTTTAGCTTCCTCTTGGATCCTCGAGAGATATTGCATTCGTGTCGCTGCCGATATTCGGCCCGAGGCGTACGAGTGCCGGTGGACCTTTACGAGACCGTGGTGGAACAGAAGATGAATCGTAAGGAATGTGCTGAGGGTTCCAGCCTGAGCAGCCAGGTCCATATTGGTTGGACTGTAGGTAAACTGTCCAGGAAGCGATTCACGCCAGCTGAGTAGCCTCTTCACAGAGCTATCAACAAGTACTGCTGGTTCTCCATCCGAGGGCAGGCCGTGTTCATTCCTGTAGACGCTAGACATGATGTCTCCCCAGACACCCACCAGCTGGATGAGATGTGCTGTTAAGGCTAAACGTTGATCCGCCATTTTGGACCAAGTCGAAGCGAGTGCCGGAAAGAAGGGTGCCTGAGAAGCCCGTTGACTTTGAAAGACATCCGATTCGCATGGTAACCGGATGAATATGTCTAAAGGAGTAAGACTGCCAAGGCGGTCGGGGAACATGCCGTTGAGTCGCTCTAGCACAAAACATGCCCAGTATGTCCGCCTCCGGCTCTCAGCAAAGCCTTCCCTATCCAAGCCGTATGGATTAGTTTTCTGGCGAGCGTCGATCGACGTGTTGAATTCTAGGTTGAGCTGAAGGAAGTGGCTGTCGAGATGGCCGCACTGATCAAATCGTTTGCTTCGCTGGCTCTGGACGTGGATATGTAATAGACCGCCAGGAGTAGTCGAGTTTGCGCAAGCTGGAGGCTGGGTGTAAGCTGTTGCTGCGCGTACCGTGCGACCTGAGCGTATTCGGAGGCGATTGTTCTTGGTCCACCTGACAAGGTGACCCCGACGGCGAGGATGCTATAGGTGAGCATCAGGTCTTCTGGAGACTTTGTGTAAGCATTACCAGTCAACCAGGATTTAAACGGTGTCTCGGGCAAGAAACAAAGGGCCATGGTGCTGACCGTGTGTACGAAGAAGGAGGAGATTACGGTGCTAACTGACTGCGGGTGGGAAACATACGGGTCTGATTGCCATGCTCGGTGAAGCACGTCCTCGTGGATCCGAGGGAGCTCAATCGGCTGGCGGTGTTGCCAGGCGTTGACCTTTGCCGTCTCTGGCGTCCGGCTCATCAAGGCGGAAGAGTCGCTCGGCATCGAGGGGTACGAGTCAAAACCGAGGCGCATCCTCTTATGAGGCATTGAAGGCTCCGGGCTGGGCTGACGGTACGTGGTTCGAGGAGAAACTGACGCGCTGGAGTTGCTGCCAGGGCGGTGCATGTCGTTCGAGTTGGCCGAGCCTCCCAGGCGTCTCAAGTCCTCTGGTTCAGCAGGAGGCGTGGATGGGGAGGTGTTGTGGCCACCTCGCGGTCTGTAAAAGCCATCTCCATGTTAGTAAAGTAATGGGAAGATGGCGAGCTGCTTGTCGAAACCACTCACGCGTTCTTGAACTTGCAGATCCTGCCAAATTTCTCGCATTGGACGCAGCGAGGATAGTCCGGGTCGCACTTGATTTTCTTTTCCCTGCAGGTAACACACGCAATCGCCAGTCTCTTTCTTGGCTTTCCTGCCTTTGTCACACCCCAGTGAGCGTTGACTGCCTCGCCATCAATGACCGTCTTGCAGTGACTTCCATCGTCGTAGAAATAACACATCCCTTCACCCGGCACTTCGGCAGCACGAACGAATCGTGGGAGAAAGTGGCTTCCCGTCCATATCTTCGGACCAAGACCATCTTTAGATGGGATCCCTTCCGAGGTCGTCGTACTGGCAGAGGCCGATGCCTGCAAGAGACCAGGTCCAGAAGGGGAGCGCTGATCCCGGTAGGAAGAGCCAGAGTCTTTGTTGCTTGAATATTGATAGGACATCCTGTCATGTGAAGCCCGCAGTGGAGGCTGGTTCTCTCTGGATACCAGGGCGTACTCGTGCTTTCCAGCGTCATGATGCATCGACCACTTGCTGCTCAACCCGACGTCAGATCTCGACTCTGGACGCATGTGTTCGGACTCGCGGTATCTCGGTGATCCAGGGCCGGAGAAGGAACGGGACAAGCCATGCAAGGCCTGCCTCTCGTGGTCATATCTGGCATCGTAGGTACTCCTCGGCTGGGACATCGTTGGAGAGCTTTCCTGAGGCGGGAAGTACGATGTGGCATAAGAGCGATCATTGTGAGGTTGCGGCATACGCGGGCGATCCAAGGGAGACGTCGCCGGGTAAGGGGCCGGTCGCTCGGCCAGCGGAGAATGCAACGGCCGGAGTGGTGGAGGAGGTCCAAAGAGACTGCTCAGTGATGGCAGTTGCTGACGAGGAGCGCCTTGTGTCAAATCCTTACGGGACGAACCGCCTTCAGCACCTTTGCCGGCAGTCGACACATCGGCCGCCGAGCCATGATCGTAGTTGGACATGGGAGGGGATATGGGACCAAACCTGGTGTCCCAGAGCTTTTCGGCAGGAGGAGATGGCCTGGAGGAGTAAGATGATGATGATGGGCTAACCAGCCCGGGCGGAGAGTCTGGGGCGGCCAAACGGGGATGAGGTTCCAGAGCTAGAATACCCATTGAGAAGGCGAATTGATGCCGTAGATGGGAGGGCCGTTTGGCATTGGCGACCTTGAGCACCTCAGGATGCAGTTGAGTCGAAGTCCACGGCCTCAACAGGCAAACAGCAAAGCCGGGAGAAGGCACGGGCAGGTTATATTGCTCAGGTCAAGATTCAAGCTAACGAAACCGGGCTGGCACACAGCTGGTATTAAGGTTTTATGCCACGTCCGGGGTGGCTTGAGAGAGAGAGAGAGAGAGAGAGAGGAGTCCAATAACCGAAAGGTCGTTAAAGATGTTCGTATAGGAATGCGGAGTGTCGGTGATAGGACGAGATCGATGAGACGGTTGATTTGAGAAGTGCTTCACGTCTCTCGTCGGCAACGGTATCCGATGAAAGTTGGACGTGGTTGACTGGTCGTTCAAGGAGAGACAAGTAGGACGGAAGGAGGTAGAAGAGCGAGTGAGGGTAGGATATAATGGAGTGATGGAGTCGGGTGGCTTTTTGAGCAGCAGGGCAGGCGCGGAGAGCGCCTCCAGGTATGCACATCCTATCCACCCAAATGTATATACGTTCACGGGAGCTGTTGCCCAGTTGCCCCCCTTCGGCGACACTCATCCTAACGAGCTGCGAGTGAGATAGACCGAGGGGCCCAAAGGAGACACTAAGGAACAGGACCAACAGCTTGGATTGGCTTGGCTCGTTAGATTGGGGAAGGGAGCCGGAAGGGGCACCGATAGAGTGCTGCAAGTGTACACGACGGGTAGGAAGTACCGTTCGTTCTAGGCGCACACACGTGCGGTGCATCTTCCCTGACCCTTGCCCGTGTCTCCGCCATCTTTTCGGCTTGGCTAGGATCATGGATGGGGGGTTAAAAGCCAAGCTAATTCGACTTAGCGTCTCGTCGGCACCGACGGCATGGCGTGGGACAGTGTTCTCGTCGACGGTTGCGAGAGGGAAGACAAGTCTCTCTTTCTCCTCTCCATCTCCATCGCTCCAGACCATGTACTTTGTAGCGTATCCATATCTAGGTACACCACAGTGTAGAGCACGTAGCTCGTAGGGAGACACAGCTCGCATTCCATCATGGCATTAGTCTGACGGATAGGGCCTGTACCCAGCGTTGCAGCGCAATAGGGAACAGCGATGGTAAATTGGGGCAGTTGGGTCAAGTTATGCTCGATGAGGGAATCCTAGCTGCATGTTTACCAGGGTCCAGGAGAGAGAGTGGATGATGGGGGGTGAGGTGCAGCAGAGGGGTGACATGGAAAACAGAGGGATGACATGGGAAGCAGAGAAGAAAGAAGCCGTGAAGGGAGAGCTCCCGGTAGACGCTCTTGGAGGGCTGGTCAGGGATGATTGAGAGGTGGTAGGGGTTTTTTTCCTTCTTTGCCTTGGGGATCCTTGAAAGCCGGGGGGGAGGGGGGAACGGGAAGGATAAGACGGGGGAGGCAGCGAAGGCGACAACGTGCGAGGCTTGGTCAAGTTCTGACGAGGGTCCAAATTCTGGCAACGACGTAACAGAGAGTACAATACCTTGTACTGGGATGAGGGCACGAATCCTTCAAGCACCAGTGTCTAGATGGACCAAACGAAAAGAAGTGATAGACCTCGGAGCGGAAAGAAGAAGTTCAGGACTCCCTTGAGCATCTTGGTTTTTCGAATGTCCTGAATCGCCTCTGCTCATATGTTACTGGTACATGTAGTGGCAAAAGACACGTGAAGCTCGACAAAGTTGCCAGTCTATGGGTATTGGCTAAACCGGGGCCGATGCACTGCAGCGGCGGCGGCGAGCGCTTCGTGTCATTCTTCGTTGTTTTGCTTGTTGGACGTCTGAAGGATGCACGATGAGGGTCAATATTCCCTGGCAGTGACCCACCCAGGATGAGCCCAGATGGCGGCATGGACGTAACGAGATAGGCTCGGACTGCCGGGCGAGAAAAGGAAATAACGAGAACGGTGTGTCGGTTGTTGGTTCATTCCAAGAGAGGTGGTTGTGGATCTCCGCGCGGGGTTTGGTCTTTAAGAGATACCCATCACATCAATCCTGAGATTGTGAAAATGACGAAGAGGTAAAGTAGCTATGGAGCTGAGTTGGCCACGTTTGTCAATGCACATAAAGTATGTTCGCGTTGTTCATAGGTACGGATATTCGTAGGTATAAAGTATGATTGATGATTGTCCGGTAGACTTTGGATGAACGCTGAGGGAATCGGCCCAATCCCAGCTCAGATATAGTGTGTTGGGGAGTTAGGTTTACTCAAACGCTGTGCAGTTTGTGCATCGGATAGAGTTGCTGGCCCGCCGGCCTTCGTCTTTTCTCGAGTTGAAACCTCACTGGGCCAGCAACCGCAATGAAGCAATGAGTGGACTGGTGAGAACTGAGAAGGAGGAAAAGGTACTTGGCCATCCGGCGTGGGAGCCAGTGGCGCAAAAGTACCTACCTGCCTGTCTTGGGAGGGACTAAAGTAGTTCTTACAACGTCCTTGCGGGCTCCATGACGACAAGGTTGGATCCCCTGCAGCGATAGCAGAGGCTAATAAGACGAGTCCGGCATGTCTTCATTAGGTGGATCCCATCCCCCTGGGTACACTGTGACGGTACGGGGGCTGCGAAGATCTGGACCGGACCTGAGTTGGCCTGCAGCCGGCAGCGCAGCGTGCAGGGAGGGCAGAGAGGAGCCCAGTTTGGCGTGATAATGGAGCTCAAGAGAAGGAATTTCGCACCGAGGCTTGCCGAACCATGCACAAAATCTGCACATGTATCGTGTTTTGAAGTGCTGTAATACACGACATCAATCATGCATCTTCAGTCGGATTCTTCTTCTTCGTGTTTATGTGTCATCGTATGATCTGAGGGGCCGTTGCCAATTTGCAAACCCATAGATCTTCTCTTAATTTCGACTTCGTGAAAACATCCAAGGCGCATATCTCGGAGTAGCGCTAGAGGAAGGATGGAGAGTAACAACCATATGACTGGCCAGGCGCAGAGATAGGTATCTAGCAATCAGACAAAGACTTTGGCCAAGATCATTACCTGCTGACAAAACTCTCGTCTTGGCGGCGGATTTGGCAGCCTCTCAGAGTCTTGGATTGACGATCAACTGGCAAGACGAGACAAGACTAGACAGACCAAGAACGAGATGTGGTTTTCAGGCTCGGTAACAGCCCGCCAGCCAGCCGTCAATGGCAGTAGCATCAACGCTAACAAACAGGGGAAAAAGAGAGGCAGGCTAGAGCCAGTCGCTGGTCTTTGTCGGTCGTGTGTCGTAACGAAAATCATTAGTGATGGCGCCGCTGGCCCGCTTCAGTGCTTAGCGTCCATGTCCATCCATCCTTGTGGTTGGGGACGGACAGGTGGCCCCCCATTCGTTCTTGATGTCGGTAGCTGAGAGTTTTCCGTGGATCCGAGTCCGACTTGCCTGCCCGTCCGTTGTTAGGTCCTCCGTCACTGGGACCGGCCGAAGGTCTTGACCTCTGCAGCTTTGCAGCTGTAAACGAGGTGCCATAGGAGCTTTATTTCCCCCCTTTTTCATAGTGGCAAGATATAGCATGTATCCGTAGTTGAGAAATCCTTGAGAGGAACTTTTGGTGTCTGCAATGTCGAGCACGAGGCGAGGGAAGATCTTGGCTAGGGTGATGGTGGAAAGCCGCCTGTCAGCAAGACAGAAGGCCGCCACCAGGCCCAGGGCATTCCATCCCATCTGGGACCCTCATCTCGGCGGCGTCGGCGGATTCTGCGACTACATGTGGCGGCACTGAGGTATGTACGGAGTAGGTATTCGTAGACAGCGCCAACCAAATATAGTGCGTGTTGACAGTTGGACAGCACGAGGTTGGCATAGTTGGCAGATGTGGTTATGCTTCAAAAGAGTCGCAACGGACCGCTCGACGCCGCAGTTACTCTGGGGTTGCGTTGCATTGAAGAGTCGGACGACGGAGTACTTTTGGATAATTAGAAATGATGTGCAGGGAAAATGCTGCTTAATAACGCAAGTGTCGCCAACGTGCACCAACGCAACCCAGTTTTCCCTGGATGAAAAGTCCCTCGGTTTCCAGGCTGAGACAGGCGATGGTTTGTCGTTGATGAGGCACCGCACCCGGATCCGAAACGGACGAGAGGGAGAGGGAGAGGTAGAGGTAGAGCCCAGAGAGAGAGAAGTAGTGAGGTACCTCTGTACCTATCAGATACCTACGGGTGAGAGAGAGAATGTGTTTTCTGGAGTGGCGCGGCGCGGAGCGAAGAGGACATGGGCGACCAGCCTTCAGGTAGGTAGGCACTTGATGCTTGAGTAGCGTGCTCGCCCTACGCAGAGTACCTGACAGATAATCAGGACTGCCAAGACCCGGATGGGTTCTCTTGTCATGTTTGGCTCGGTGAGGATGGTGGGAATGACTGTGCACTCGGAGAGAAGCTGAGTGTCAACGGTGAGGTGTGAAGGAAACAGATGCATCTACAAAGTACGAAGTAATTCCATAGTACAAAGGTACCTTACCTTCCGCAGTCAACCACCTAGGTATGAGATGGATGGTGCAAGATACGTACCGAGCGGTACCAAGCGACGAGACATCTAAGCGAGCTACCACCCAAGGAAGCCTAGGGGCGGGTGTCTCCTCGACGGGGAAGGTGGAAAGGCAACCCCTTTTCCTCTTGCACAGGGAGTCTCCGCGTGCAATTTTCTCTCTCTTCCCCAGGCCATCACACCAAGGTAAGGATAGACTCGATTCAACCTTCAGGTGGCTCAGCGCGCTCTAGGCTCTAGCAATGACAGCAGGCCGGGCGATTGGTCCGTCTGAAGCATCGGAGAAGATGCCGTGTATGGGTATCCAAGAGGGTAGCTGCAGGTCCCGTAGGGTGGTATCAAACCTTAAGCATGGGGATCGCGCTTGCGGGCTGGTTAGGTAACAAAAGGTTGCTCGTAATGCTTGTTATTGAGAAGGGTTTCTGTTCAAAATCCATGGTAATGACTGAGTATACGCCTACGCCTGTCCATCAAAATGTTTCTAGGGTTGCTGAAAAGGTATTCGTACGGATATCTTTTGACATGTGAGAAGAGACATTGTCATTCTAGTTGCGTCTTGGATCCCGCCGAACGCCGCCGTGTCAGCGGGCACACCCCGTCCTACCTTACTTTGGTTGAAGGTTGAGACATTCTGCACCCGATTACCATTCGATTGTTACCTTATTGCTCAATGCAAACCGACTTGGGCCAGTAAACCTCCCCCTGAGAGGGGAAACGAAAACCGCGCAAACAAAACTTAAAAACCAAAAAACTTGCGCATGACTATGTTGTATCATCTGCGACCCACGAAGACTGATTCCAGTCAGTGGCATCAGCCGCAACGCAACCCAGCTTTATGCAATACAACACCGCATAGCAAGCGAACATGAACTCCCACACATGCTCGCCTATCCGTGGTGGACGCTTGTGACCGAGGTAATATTCCGACTCGATCTAGACAACAACCTGCATATAGACTGCCTGCACGGAATGCTGAGTACCGCGGACGCGAGACTCACTTTCAGCTGGTCCAGGTTTTCCTCTCCTAGCCTAGCCTAGCCAGCATCACTACTCCCTGAAGGAGGACGGCCTATATTCGTATTTCCTCGTCCATACGCGCGAAAGGACAGGAGCCATCTTTGTTTGCACTTACACGTCCGATTTCTTCCTTGCGCTAAAGCCAAGGCAATGGACTGTGTGTTCCTAAGGGCGTACAAGGACCGCGAGACAGATTTTGTCCGGGGAAGGGGGATTTTACCCAGCAGACGGACGGATAGTTGCCTCAGTTTCTGAAGACATACAAGTCTACGGACAGAGCAGACTATGGCAGCGACTAACAACAACCGGGCAAGATTCAGAACAATGACAGGTCTGAACCAAGGTAGGTACTCCGTAGTTGTGCAGATTCACTCCCGAGCCGGGAAACCGGAAATCCCGGGGCATGTGTGTGATCCGAGGGCGGGCGAGGCGGGTAAGGTAAAGTCGTCAGTGATCGGGAGCGCATTCCAGTGGTCGAGCAACGAGACACCACACACGTGTCCGGACGGAGTAGCGCGCCGATGAGGTGCTCAATCGTTCAATATCATGAGAAAGGGCGTGAGACCGGCGAAAGCCACTTTGGTCGGAAATGCCCCCACATTGCAACCAAGTCCCAATGAGGTAATGGTTTCGATAACCGCTAGCTAACAATCTCACCTTTGGCCCAAGACAACGATTGTGCACTAACACGGCGGTGCACGGGTGCCAGAGGATCACGGCCCCTCGGTGTCTCTTGGCAGGATAAGCGTATGTCAAGATCGTGGCTCTTAGTCAGGCCGCGGGCAACTCTTATTCAGGCATTTGACACAAGGTGGAATCTCACTGTCTCGGTCTCTGATCAAGGCCTACACAGTAGACGAGCTCAGGGCCTAGGTTGCGGGCCAAACCATGACGAATACTAATGCATTTCTGTTTACCTCGCTCGCCAAGATACGCAATTGACATTCTGGGCTAAGCTTAAGCGCCTTTGGCTGAGACAAGAAAACACGGCTATTGAGATGATCGAGACGTTACAAGCATGAGTCTCAAGACGATTGAAGATGCTGTTAGGTAAGATACTAGGTAAGCTCGTGCTAGGTGGCTCAATAGCTCCGTGTACAAGTCATACGGGAGAAGGATCAAACCCGTGCGGTAAGGACCCTGACTCAAGGGGTGCACGTGCAGGAGACGGTAGTGAAGATGACGAAGAAATTGATAAAAGAAATGCGTGTTGCAGAATCGAATCGCGCGGGAGAGAGCAACTTGGCGCAAAAACACCCTACCTCATTGGAGTGTGTAGGAACAGACAGATATCCGTACAAGTGATTGACAATTGCATGAGGCAAGGACCCCCTACTCTGCGTGCCTGCCCTGTTCGGAACGTGAGGAGAAAAAAAAGGAAGGGCCGTCCAAGTTCCCGCGGTGCCTGCCCATTCAACATTGCTCAAAGAGCTAGGTATCTGTAGAGTGCCAGGTAGAGTCGATCCCTGAAGAAGAAATCCGGAATTCTGGAATTTAGACCGGTGAAACCGGGAGGCATGGATTGGCGACAGGAAGGGGGGCCGGCAGGCGGAGGTGGCTTCCCACTCGGATCCATTGACGAGCAAGGAAGGAGGGAGGGATGGAGGCATCCACGCATCGAGCGAACGAGGACGAAGGAAGGAACCCTCCAAGCTCAACCCGGGCAGGGGAAGAGGACGCTTGCGGAAAGCTGGCCCATGAGGTGAACCTCACCTACCGACCTACCGTACTCCGTACACAAAAGGGCACGGATAGATAAAGAAGGAGACGGGACGCATCCAGGTTACAAGTTGCCCGAACGCCTCCCCACGCTCCCTTGGGTTTGCAGTGCTTCTTGCCCAAAGTATCTTTACACTAGAACCCTTGAGAAGTTGAGGTGGACTCTCATTCGCCTGATGGGCTTGGCTAACGTCCCTGCCTATCCGCGAAAGGAAGGCAACGTAATAAGGTATCTTGGGATGAGAATTCAAAGGTGCCGGTAAATCTTGGCTAAAGTTCTTTGCCATGTCATTAGGGTTTTCAGGCAAGCTAGTATGCATGGATACGGTACTCCGTACGAATACAGATGCAGAGTATTAATAAGGCAAGGTACCAACCTGAAGTCTTACCTACCAAAACCCCGGTCGTTGCTACCCTTGCGGACATCCTACGGGTACGGACACGGGGGCCGGCGGTTGACGATGTGGAGACCAATGTGCCCAGTAAGTTCAACTTTTGCAAGAGCCCGGCAGTTGTGAACTTTCGTACACTGCCTCCCCGTTCCGGTTTCCTTGCCATGGTGGAAACAACGACACAATTTTAGATACAACATGATCTATCCGTACCTATTCTATGCACCTCGGGGCTGTTGTATCGCCTATTTAGGTTGGTTATCAACCTTTCATCGCTCAGGCCAGGTACCTTATAACGAAGTATTGCTCGCTAGCAGATCGAGAGTTTCGGTAGCTAAGCGGGCTAGTACTCTGCCTTACGTAAGTTAACTATGGAGAAGGTACGGAGTACGAAGTACGGATACCTTAAGGCAACTTGAGGCAAGAACCATCACTGCTTGCCTGCCCGAACTGCTCGCACAGGCCACATCGTGTCTTTCCCATTCCCAACGACAGGTTCCACTGTTAGATCCATCAAGACATCTCTTCCTATCCGTTCCATCAATTCAATCTGGCAAGATTCTCCTACATCATAAAACCAACGACCACAAACGCAGCACAAATCGGGCGCAATCGCCCATCGGGCTAATCCAACTGCCCACGCTCGGCTCAACTCTTGTCCCTCGCCCATACCGGCCCCCCTACTAGTCAACTCGCTTCGAGAAAGAAGGAGAGACATGGCGCCAGACGCCTAGGCTCCCCTGGCTGACAGCAATTCCCAAGGGACTGGAAATGGTTGCATGCACCTCAGGACATACCCCCTCCTTAAGGCATTGTCTCCAGACCCACGAGTCCATGACGCCGCAATGGCAATTTCCCCCTCCTTCGCCCTCCCTCGCCCTCTCTCGCGAGCATTCAAGTTCCAACACACATCCAATACGTCCAGAGCCACCTTTATCCAAGCTATGCCGAGAGCTCGATGCTCGCTCAGCCCGCAGGACTCAGGACTCAGGAGTCTGCCCGACCAAGCCTGGGCCAGCCCACTACCTACCCATACAGTAGACAGATCACAGAGGCACATTCTTTTACCGATGTGCATTTCCAGGAGCTAATTCCAAGCTTGTCATGGATAGAAATCCATGCCGTTCGCCCTGCTCGTCTGGCGGTCGGTTCTGCACCAAAGGCAAAGTGGAAACCCCCATCGATGCGCTCGAATCGATGGCGTATCCGTACGAGTACGCTACAGAGGCGCAAACACTGTGAATCCTCCCCAGGAACTGGGTCTCGACACTCACCCGACCGACCTACGAATACGCTGAAAGGGTGCGATATATACTAGCTTGGGTTCATGGACCGCACAACTGGCATCCACTCAGCGGCCACTCCATGTCGACGGTCGACGCCAGCGCCAACGCCAACGCCAACACCGGCAAACCACGACCACCATGGCACCAACAACACCACCTCACCCACACCCACGCCCAGGATCACTACACGCTAGTTGTTACGATGGGAGCACTGCAAATTGAGAAAGGTCTCTAACCCACCTCGTCTTCGTAATTCGGCAAACGAGAGAGTCCGATCAGCCCAATCGCCTGATCAGTGCTCCAGATTAAATGGAGTCCTCTCTGAACCTGGCCATCGCAACATTCTTGGCCCTGGGCGTCTGCCGATGAACAACATGGAATTCGACATTTCTTAAAGCCGGACAGCACCGGATTTGCAGCCGCGCCCGGGGCTCACTCGCTCACTCGCACGAGATCAAAGGGCGAGATCCGCTGTGGGCCATTGCAACCACGGCTTAAGGCTCTTTTCGCCTAGCACCCGCCTGCCAATGCACCGCTCCACCCTCGGCACTCGAGAAGCCGCCCAAGCGCCTCGTAAAATGCCGTGACAAGTCCCGGAGATGGACCAGACCACACCTTATATCACCCTGAATCTCGTCAAAGTCCCGAGACTCGGGTTGCGCCCGTTGCCCAAGGGCGCCTCGGTCACTCACCTTGATTACGCCACTCGTCGAACCTCTGCCTTCACGAGTCATGTTTCCGCGGTTTCACCATTCTGACTTGCTCATCATCTCTCGTAACGGATGGTGTTCCCGAGACCTTTCCCCGCCTACCGCCCCTTCTCTCCAGTGAGACTTGGCGAATAGCTTACATTTTGTCATGTTCAACAGCATCGCAAAAGTCCCTGATTCATATCTCGCCCACTCTCCGGCCGAGAGACCGTTGATAGGGAAATGCACCGGCTTTGCCGCACGAGAACAGACCCATCAATTGTCACGTCAGTTGGCTCCCCTTCCTTCTATTAGACCCATATGGCGGCCGCTCGCGAAAAGCTCCGCGCTTTTTTTGTTGCGATTATTTGAGGCTTAAGGGAAATCCCCGATTAATCACTGCGCAAATTCCACCGCATCATCATTCTGCGAGCCGAGGCCAGGAAGTCTGGATCATGATGACAATCCTGTTAAGCTCGCAGCCCACTCCTAGAGTAAGCCTCTCAACGAATATCTTGGTCGGGAATGGGATGCTTCGCTTGTGCGGCAGATCACTCAAGAGGATTTGTTCACAAAACGACGTTACTCAACCGGCTTCTGTGACGATCTCATCGATGACAGTCCGCTACAGTTCTTAACGATGCAAGTTATGATCCTACGCAGCCGATCATAGCCAATGGAGAGCACTGATCACACAGTAATCCCGGATGTGAGAATCTGTCACTGTTAGAGGTGTGACGGGGCAACGGCAGTTCTTCATCACTAATTCCTTATTGATGCGTCGGTTCAGGGGTCTTTCATTGACAAGCCTCAGCCCTCTCGACTATTGACAGGGGCCCTCTTAACAGGATCGACAAATTAGACTTGGTTTCCTCGGGGCAAGTAGCTTTTTCTCCCGCCCGAGGAGACGCTCATCTAGAATACCGCAAGTTTCAAGCAGCTACCCAACCAAAGAAGGCAACCACAGCGACCAATCCACTACTATTGTTCCCTGTATTAAACGCCGTCCCACAGCTTCCAGTCCGAACAGATAGAGCAGGGAGCAAGTCTTCTCTATCTGGAAGTGTTTTTGTTCTCAAACAGACGGCTCATTCTTCAAGTAAAGAAAACATATCTTACCGTATACAGCGCTTGCTCGAAGACTCTATCCGTCTGGCCATGAAGGCACAGTCAGAGACCGCCTTGCGACCGCTCTTCGCGACTCCCGACTGGATCCTTGTTTTGAGGAGAGGCCGATCTCACCTCGGTGTTGACCACAAGCAGAAGTACGGATGGTAACTGCTGACTTGTAAGAGTTTGACAGGTTGGCACAGGCACTCATCACGGATGGGATGACAGCTGTTCATTCACTGCAACGCCGCCAGAATCCCCTACACGATGCAAGGACCATGCTAGTATTGGCTGCAAAAGGGCGGCGCTAGCAGCCACCGGGAGTCCCTCTCTAGCCGTTCTAGAAACCTGCAGAGCTTCTGCGCGCGCACGTCGCAAACCATACACATTAGCAGGGTTTACTGCAGGATTCAGGCCGATCTGTGGCTTGAGGTGTGACAACCGACCGACTTCCTTTTCGAGCTTGCAGCCCGATTCTATCTTCCGGTCGGTCTCCAGGCCGGACCATCAATCGGCCGCCGTGCTATTCCGTTACGCACGTATGAGTTTCACGACCAAAAGTCGGCCTGGGATGGCTTACACCGAACTCAAGCCGGTGATGGCGGGGGTAATCGTGGCATTACATCGTGGAATCCAGCTTCCAATATATGACTCGGCATCATCGTGCTGGGACCTGATGTGCGAGGCATTTTGTCGGAACTACCTCGACTACCTGAGGTATGGTGAGAGAGAAACATCGTGCAGACACTGGCTTCCAACACTCACCGCGCCGCATTGGTGCATCTGCCCATGCCCTGTAATCAGGAGCAGAGTGCATTCGCTCATCTTGTTATGCTGCACAATTCCAGGGGCTGAATCCTTTGTTTAAATCTGCTCTAGAGTTTGCGCTGGATTGAATCGGTGCATGTTACAAGTCCATCAGCTGGCAGTAAGGCTGGAGGAGAGGGACCTCTCTTACTCCGTATAGCTGGCTCTATCCAAGCTTGATTCCCTTTGCCTATCATGAGCAATCCGCCAATGGCCGTATCATCACCAGAGTTGGTACTCTCCGGCATGCTGAGTCCTAATGCCGGCATTCAACTTGCACGGCGGCAGACGCACGACTTTCTCCAACAGGCGTCAGCAAACAAACTCAATGGTACTAAGTCAAGGAGCTACGCTTCAACGAACGGTAGCTATGTGGTTGTTCTGAGCCGACTCTATTTAGCCTGTACAACGGGCTGCTACGATAGAGGCAACACTTGGGAGAACTCACGGCTTGTCTATCCCATATTTTCAATATGTACGATGTTTTCGCTTCGCCCTCCTGAATCCTTGGTATTCACTCAGTCACAGAGGGCCATACCCTTGCGCGGAACGAGGTTGGATCTAGTTAGACTCGGCATTGCGCTCCGTCCAGCAGCCAACCCTGCCCAACTCAGGTCGACGTCCCGATGGCATTCTTCGACAATGGCTGCCGCTGAACCTGAACGGTTTCCCAGGAAGGGCTTCTCCAAAATTCCTGTCACCCTGTCTTGTTGTTCCCCACATCGTCGTTAGGCAGCAGGATAACGGGGTGCCGCCATCACCACCCATCGAGATTAACCATCATCTGAGATGGGATCAGCCCATCGAGCGTTTGTTCGGAGCTCATACGCACTACGGGACCGTAATATCACGTTTTCCCGTCTTGATCAATAGTATGCATTGACTCGAAATGCAGGCTCGGTTGGAAGTCACCGTGGGTTCCGGGCTGGAAGCACTGCGACCAACACCCAGCGTACACACAAACACTGACATGTCAGCATCATCCAAAAAGCCCCCTCTAAGCTTGTCCCATACACACCCCCTTCGCGAACGAGCCGTCCATAGGTGTTGAATTCGCCGAAGCCCCACTTTCGCCTGACTTTCTGGTGACTGCTTAGCAGGGCCAAAGTTCACCGTAACCCTCTCGTCAGGTCGGCAGTGAGAAGACGACCAGGGCTGTCACGCCTGTAGAAAGTTTGTCGCCAAGATAATATCTGGTGAAAAGCAAAAGGAATGACACGCACTACTTACTTTTGCAAGGCTGATCCAGAGTGTGCCGTCGACTAACGTGCGGAAAGAGGTGCTTCCAATTCGGCAGATGGCTCAGCTACTGTGTACAGACAGACAACACCCAGGCGAAAGGCACCGGCACGGTAAGGTCACAAGTCTACAGATTCCACCCTACGATTGAGGTCAACGCGAGATGTCTTCCTCTGCTAGGCACACCCACTACCACACCATTCCATGTTCTTAAGCTCCGAGCCAGCTCGGCAATTGAGATGCTGAGGTCATGTCTTTCACCCTCTACATACAGTGGACAGTAACTCAGCCACTGAGGTAACCAGCGCAATTCATGGTCGGCACGTGAGGGGCAGATTGTGGTGCGGAATTCAGCATCCCTGGGGTCATATTCCCAAAGAGGCTTCACAAAGCGAATCAAGCTCTTAGTGGCTCCCCAGCTCGATCGGACGCTAAACAACCGCCCTCGTCCATGGAATGGAACTCGAGATACGGAGTGTTGGCGAAGGGCCGAGCCAATTGTACTGTGGTGGTGGTGGTGGTGGGGGGCGGGGGGGCGGCGAGGGCTCATTACTTCATCCTCCACAATGCCATGCCTCTGCGGAGCTGATTATCACCCAGGACGGGCGCGGCTCAGGCCATGTCGGTATTACGGGGCCTGTTGGTGCGGTTGGCGCACACATCGTATGAGAGAGGGACCGAGGAGGAGCCAAGAACAAGGTCAGCGACCTTCCAGTTTGATCGGCCCCCAAGTCACATCCCTTGTGTGGGCGGCAGCGGTGCGAGATATCAATCCCCATCACTAGCCTGCCCGGGGGGCTTGAACAACAGGCTCGCAATCCTCGCAGCTCGGTCAGGCTGGAATGCTCGCTGGGCATTGGACGCCAGTGGCTGACGAAAGACGGGCCCATCCGCTACTCAAGGCTCGAGCGACGTTCCATGCGGCCTTCTACCACCGCTGATGGCAGCTACATGTTCCACTGTGCTCGAATCTCGAAGGCTATGGGAGGGCCATGATACACGAGGCTTTCCTACGCACTTGCGGGCGTGGCTGCCATGCGTCCACTCCCCGAATCTACGCAGTATCAACAGCTATGTGTCCGGCACCCATCCCGTCAACACCTAGTAGTGATCGGGCGGTCCCTGACATTGCAATCTACTCATCGCCTGCAGGTCCAGAGAAGAACCCACCAGTCTTACGCCAAGGATTTGGAACTGTTGCTACGCTCATCAGCGACATGTTGGTGATGCTAAACCATGGGCTTCCTTGAAATTACCGGTTGCTGTATGGGTAATTAACCCTTCGTCAGATTTCCAGAGCAAAGTTCGGATGAACGACCAATAGGCCATTTGTTTGAAACGACTTTCGGAAAGGACTGAGAGATGCGATGTTGCGTTGAAAAGCTGGCGTAACATCGTGTGCGGACAACAGCTTACTGAGGCATACAGTACAAAAAGGCCTCTCCGCTTCGTCTAAGAATAGCCGCGGTATTGCACACCAAACCCTCAAATCTATGACCGATTTCCTGGAGAGCAGATCCCCAGGCCGGCCGCGATGACACCCCCCGGGCCCTGCACTTCGGAGCCGTTGTCCCCCTTCTGAGGATGACGTGGGCCCGCGATGTGCTCGAGCCATTCCAAGTCTAGCCATCGATCCGTGTCCTGATTGAAGGAAATTTTGCTTCCGGCGCTGATTCCCAAGCTTTTCAACACCAACGGCTGGACTGGGGGTCACCTGTCAAGACAAGCCCGGTTCACCTGGGGAGTAATCCTAGACATGACACACAGCCGGCCGCTACTTTAGTCCTCGACAGCTACCGACACTGTTCTCCCCCGGGCGACCATGCCTCCCTCCATCAAACTTATGGATAGCCGATGTTCCCCGTTTGAGCGCACCGAATGCACCGAAACCACCTACCGCGTGAGCAGAGATCAGATAGCGCAGCATCCGAATCGCTAGCTCATCCAACGAAACCATGGCCTTGGGAGACCGTCACCCGCCCCTAATGCCCCTGGTGTTATGATATCCGCATACAGACACGGATACTGTGTAGTCAAATGAGGGTCCAAGAATGACCATTTCCATTCATTCGAATATTCGCCCACTACAACTGGAAGGGGCTCCAAAGCAATACTTCACAAGTTTTGAGAACAGTTCCGTACTAGGCCATTAACGGTGTTGAAGGTAGCCGCAGCCGAAAGCCAAATATCCGATGCAACGGGCAGTTCATTTCGAATTCTGGCAAGCCGGGGTGGCTGGACGACGCCGAGAGAGGACTGCTACCGTGAACCCTCACGCAGCTCGGTCTACTCTATCCGTACGGACACTTGCTATGTGCAAGGCGTCAGACTCCAGAGCCGGCCAGTACACTACTCCGTACTGCATAGTCCATACCGCAAAGCCGCCGAAGAAAGGACCCTGGATTCGCTCCGAATGAGCCGGGTGCGGCGCTTGGCTCACTCTCTGATGGAAGAGCACGTCGGAGCCCCCGTCGTCGGGATTTGTTCGTTATCGCATCCAATGCCGACCAACGTCGGTCCAGCGCGTCAGATGGTCTGACCAGCAACTAGCCTCTGTATAGTTTGTTTGAAACCCGAGGATCCGGCGAGTCTCTCTTCGCGCATCGCCCGCCACGAGGAGCAGTACGAGCAGCTGCAGAGACACCATCACAGTATCCCTCGTGCCTACTTTCCTAGCGTTGCTGCTGGTCTGCGGCCCAGCCCAGCCCAGGCCAAAGGGCCGTCTATCCTCAAGTGTGGCATGGCGTGCGCCGCCCACGCGGCGATGAGATGGGATGGCTGACCCATGGATCTTGTCTACGCCGCACGAGCGACAGCCAGAGACTCAGAGTATGCACGCCCTCGCGTGCCTACCTCTATAGTAGACGCACTTGTGCATCTACCTAGGTACTCGTCTGTTGCCATTACCAACTTCTCATTATCGTCGAGTCCATCCGTAAGGCTAACTCGCTGCGGCACTGCGGGCGACGCTTGCCAGGGGTCATCAGTCTAACCTTTCGGGACTTGGGTCTTCACAACATGGCACCACCATGGCAATCTGGACTTGGGCCCTGTCCACGGCAGTCGTTCTTATTGGCATTTGTGCGCTTAGCCAAGGGAACCCCGACGCTGCATCCAACCGTTTGCGGCACATCAAGAAGAAAAGAAAATTACGGTGCCTGGCCAAAGCTTCCTTCCCCAAGCATGCACTGGGATGGTCCTGGACCTCCTGGTCTCTCTTATGCGGATGATGTTGGTGGATTTGAGGCGGGGCCGATGAAGGGGACCCCAGTGCCGTTGCGCCGTGGGACGAACGGCCAGAAAGTTTGGACCCATTGCCAAGATTGGCTATCGGCACTGGACATATTGCCTTGCCTTGCCATTTCGATGGAGGAGCCGCCTCTTCAGATTTTGCTGCTTTGAGGCCCTTTGACTGGCCCAAACTACCCATCTTTCCTATGCTATCCATCGACGGCCCGCCACATGTGAGAGAGGCAACCGCTGGAGAGGGGAAATGATGGTCCTGCCAACACGAACTTTCTCTTGCTTTCCCTTGGCGGATGATCTGTGGTTCTCAAGGGGGCGGTCGGCCATCGAACTATCCGAGTGGTGGACGCCATGCCTACGGGACGACGGGCCCAGCCAGCTGCGGCTCCGATATCATTAGTCTCCGTCAACCTAGAGGAGTCTCCGCCTAGCCGACATTTCATATCTATCATCTATGATGGCCACGTCTTGCGACATAGGCAAGGGAGACATTTGGTGGGAAGACGTTACGCATGTCGGAATCGCACAGCGGAACTGCCTAGGCCCGTCGGTCTCGACTATGAACTCTCTCCTTGGGCAGACTGGGATCGATGGAACAACTCCTACATGGCTAGGCCTCCTCGGTCAACTCAACAGACCGGCGCCAATACGAGCTACGCAAACCCAGCCATCCTAGGTAGGCCGTTGAGTGAAGGCCAACTCAAAATGAACCTTATGCACCTGTCGCGCCTCTTTGAAATTTCCCAGCCAACAGGGTAATTTCACGAAGCCGACGGGCGAATGTTACGCCCGCGTCTGCCTTGCATCGCGATCAACAGCCGCCATGCGGATGGCCTTTCCGACATGTCGACGCGGGCCTTGGTGAGCGTAACAAGCTCAACTACTGTCTCCTTTTGCGGCATCGGACTAGCTCAATGGAAGGAAGAAAGCGGCAGGAACCTCGCAAGATGTCTACGCAACCATTGCAGAAGATGTCCCCTTCCAATGATATGTCTGTGTGCGCTTCTTAGCCCCGGGAGCCTTGTACACTTTGTACAAGATAGATAGGCTGTTAGCCTGTGGCTGCTAAAGAGGGAACCATGGTGTGTGTGCACCTCGCCGCAACTGTGCAGCACGCGTACATGCAGTAGGCAGTCCTTGAGGGTGCCCTCGACTCCCTATAATGCAGCCACTCTGTTTCGAGGTTGTTGAACTCACTCACAGACAGTGCAGGGAAGATGTGGGCATCGTCTGGCGGAGATGGCATCCCGCATCGCCCGTCGAGCAAAGCCCAGTGGCATGCGGGCGCGTGCCTCTCGGTGTCTGAGCACATCTCTTCGTCCAGTGGGCCCCGATCCGTACAGTCGGGACACCCTTCATCCAAGGCGCTGGATGGTCCCTCTCGAACAAGCACCTGGCATATGTCCTGGCATATGTTGGAGAGACAGTGCCCCGTCTAAAGGGGGAAGAAGGAGACCGGGCCGCGGAGCACAATCTTTGTAGGAAGCTCGATCGGGACATGTTACCGAGGCGAAGAGGAATTCGTTCCAAATCTCGTACGTAAAGCTGGGCAGTGGAGGAGCGACCAAGAGGCACAGTTGATTTGATTTTTGCTCGCTTTCTGACTGGTACGGAACGATTGGGAGACGACGGGTTTCTGCGTCGTTGCCGTCTTCTCTTCGACAGCGCGAGGGAATCCTTTCCGTGAGATATATTCCCGATGGGGGGCATATGAATCTTACCGAATGCAGGACGGTGAGCGAAAGTGCCACGCAAATCTGCGAGGCACCACTCCTTCCCTCCTTCCCTTCTCCCTCTCCAATCCTATCCCTCTCTCTCTCTGTGTGTGTGTGTATGTGTGTTTACTATTCTCCTTCTCCGGCAGGCAGGCTGGCAGGCTGGCAGGTTACTTGGCCCTCCTAGCCAAACGCAGCAGAAGTCGCAGCCCCCATACGGGAACGACATACGGATACAGGGAGGGGATGGGGAGGCGGAGGAGGATGAGGATCGAGGACGATACAGATGGCCCGAATGGAATCCCCCTATCCCTTTCCATCCCCCCCTTCATCGGGTTTGCGGCGCAGGCGTCATGGAACGAAGGATGAAGGAGGGCAGGATGCTCGCTGCATCTCTCAACCTGCAGCACAACGTTTCTCTGGCGTTGACGTTGCTGCTCCTCCACCTCCACCTCCTCCCCTCCCTACCACGCTCTACTGTCCTCTTTTTCCAGTTCTTCAGGGCGAGGGTAGAGACATGTGTGAGTGAGTAGAAACGGTGACAAAGTGGTGTATACGTACACAGCCATACCTACACGTATCTTAACGTTCAGCTGGAAAATATGTACCAGTAACTAGCAAACGCTCCAACTGTGCTACATGCATATATTCAGTATATTTGACCATTGTGAGGGATAGACGGAGGTCCCAGAGACAAAAGTACACGTCCATCAACCTCCTCCGCGGACTTTGCATAACGTGCCTCTCTCCCTCAGATGTGTCCATCTCTCTCCATTTGAGCGGGCCCAGAGACCTAAGCGACAGCGATCAGAGAATATGTCCATCCTGTTTAATCTTGAGATCGACCTGGACAAGAGATTGGCTACTAAGCCCCTTTCTGTTTTCCCTCTTCACCCTGCTGCATGGCTGAGGCCGGAAGCAGGTAAGTCGAGCAGGAAGGATCTTCGGGCCTTCTTTCTCTAATCTCTCACTCTCACTCCCAGTCCTTCATTCCTTCTTGTTGAAGTACCCGGCAAGACTTATGGCCTCGTTTCTTTGCTATGACGAGTGTAGGATACTCTCTCGTCAGTCGAGGAGGAAAGACGACGAGATGAAGAAAAGTGCTACGTAGACATGCCAGTTCCTCGAGGAGAAATATTCATTAACGAATGGAAAAAAAGTCAAAAAAGTCATGCTCGATGAAGTAAGTGACACCTATGGACAAGGACTACCTTTCTCACGTTCCCTTCCTCAATGCTATTTCATTTCCCTTTTTACCCCCCCTACCCTTCCCTTCCAATCCCAAGCCACTGTGTGTGTATGTGTATGTGTATGTTTGAAGTGTTTGTTAAGTACCAATGAAAAAAGTCAACCCGCCCCCTCCTTGTGGGAAAAAAAAAAAAGTGAATGTTTTTTTGTGTGATTTTGTCTAATCCGCTTTCATATCCCATTCCTCCGTCAGTGATGATGCTGCTTCTGCTGCTGTACCCGAGTGCTAACACCACACCTCCCCTTTTTTTGTCTGTCTTTTTCTCACTCATTTTTACCATTCTCGTTAGGTGTTACCAGAAATGTGAAAACGCCCTCTCCCCTTCTGAACCCCCCTGTTCACAGGCATAGAATAGCCAGTGTCAAGGTAGGCAGGCCGACAAGGGAAAAGGTTGATGCAAAGTATTTGAAAAAAAAAAGAAGAAGGAAGAAATCAGCCCACCCAGCGTCTGGCGCTCTTGAACATCCTGACCCACGGGCCGAACTCTCCCCAGCCCTCAACCTGCTCCGTGGGGACGTAGCTGCCGACGTCCGCCATGATGGTCCGCTCGGGATGGGGCATGAGGGCAAAGACCCTGCCGTCCCTGCTCCTGACGCCAGCCACGCCGCCAGGACTTCCGTTCGGGTTGTACGGGTACGCTTCCGGCTCCGCGACCTTGAGGCGGTTGTCGACGTAGCGGAGGGGCACGAGGCCCTCGCCGCTCAGATCCTCGAGGGCGTTGGGGTTGGAGAAGGAGGCGCGACCCTCGCCGTGGGAGACGGCGATGGGGAAGGACGAGCCGTCCATGCCGTGGAGGAAGACGGAGGGCGTGGCAGCGCGGGACTCGTCAATCTTGACCATGGCGAAGCGCGCCTCGAACTGCCTGCTGGCGTTCTCGACGAACGTGGGCCAGTTCTCGGTGCCCGGGATTAACTCCTTGAGACGGGTAATCATCTGACAACCGTTGCAGACGGCCAGGGCGAAGGTGTCGGGCCTCTTGAAGAAGTTTTCAAACTCCTGGCGGGCGTGCTTGTGCTCGAGGATGGACTGGGCCCAGCCGACGCCGGCGCCAAAGACGTCGCCGTAGGAGAAGCCGCCACCTGCCGCAACACCGACAAAGTCGGCAAGAGAGCGGCCTGCGAGGACGTCGGACATGTGGACGTCGATGGGGTCGAAGCCGGCGGCCTTGAAGGCAAAGGCCATCTCCTTGTGACTGTTGACGCCCACCTCACGGAGGATGGCGACGCGGGGCGCCTTGCGGAGGAGGCTGCCGAGGGAGGCCGTCAGGGGCATAATGTTCTCTGACGGAGAGAAGGTAAGGTTGTACGACAGACCGGGGTCGGTCGAGTCGGAGACGATGGCGTACTCGCTGTCTGCGCACGCCGGGTTGTCTCTCTCCCTCTGCATGGCGTACGATGTCCTCGACCACCACTGCTGCATCTCGGCGCGGTCAAGGCTGACGATGGGGGTGTGGCCGCCGTAGCGGATGTTGAGAGTCTGGTTGCCCTTGGGCTGGACGACACCGAACGTGCGGACGAGGCCGGGAGGAGGGCCGCAGGTGGCGAAGCAGCGCTTGAAGTTGGTCTCGTCCTCCTTGCGGACCTGGAAGACGGCACCGAGCTCCTCGTGGAAGAGGGCCTCGAGGATGTCGTTGGGGGAGCCAGACTTGGCGATGCCGTCGAGCATGAGGTCGGCGCCGCAACGGCCGGCGAACATCATCTCGGCGACAGTGGTCAAGAGACCGCCGTCCGAGACGTCGTGATAGGCGAGAACGACGCCGCTCTTGTGTAGTTGCTGCAGGGCATCAAAGTAGTCCGTAATGAGATCCACGTTGCGCACGTCCGGTGCCTCGTTGCCCATCTGTCCCAATGATTGCGCGAGGGCGGAGCCGCCCATGGCCTTCTTGGTCTCGGCGAGGTCGACGTAGATGAGGATCGTCTCACCCACGTCTTCGACACGGCGCAGCTGAGGGGTCCATGTGTTGCGAACGTCCTCGACGACGGTGACGGCTGTGATGATGACGGACATGGGTGCTGTGACGCTCTTTGCCTCGCCAGATTCGCGGTCCTTCCACGAGGCTTTCATGGAGGTAGAGTCCTTGCCGACGGGGATAGAGATCTTGAGCTGAGGACACAGCTCCATACCAATGGCTTGGACGGCCTCGTAGAGACCAGCGCCTTCGCCAGGGTGGTTGACGGCGGCCATCCAGTTGGCTGACAGCTTCACACGATCGAGGCGGCCCAGGATGTCGGCAGCGCCGAGGTTGAGCAAACTCTCGGCAACGGCCATGCGAGCCGACGCGGCAGGAGAGATAAGAGCCAACTGGGGCTTTTCGCCCATGGCCATAACTTCACCAGTGCGAGTCTTGGAGTCAAGGCTGAATGAGGTTGCCGTGACAGCGCAGTCGGCGACAGGAGTCTGCCAGGGACCGACCATCTGGTCACGGATGGACAGACCTCCCACGGTTCTGTCACCAATCGTGATGAGGAATGACTTGGAGCCGACGGCGGGCATGCGGAAGACACGCTCAGTGGCGGCAGCGATGAGGGCAGCGGTGTTGGTAGCCTCAGCAGCACCAGCGGCAGCGAGGGCCTCGGCAGCGTTGAATGCGGGGAGGTCCAACCTGCGAGACTCGACGACACGCTCGAGACGGCGGCCAGGAGGGAAAAGGGCGTTGAAAGGCAGGTCAATGGGCATCGGCTGCTCTGGTGAGTCGCGGTCACTGAGAGTCAACTTGGCGTTGCCTTGGGCGTCCTGGGCGGCGACGGTTCCCACGTCGGAAAAGGGGCATCGTTCACGACCTGGGGTACGGATTAGCATGATACAACAGCTGTGCCGGCATGATAGAGAGGGACTCACGGCAGATGCTGACGAAACGGTTAATGTTCTCCTTGTTGACAAGCAGGACATAACGCTCCTGGGCCTCATTGCACCAGATTTGCAAGGGACTCAAGCTGCTGTCCGCGCTGTGAACCTGGCGCAGCTCGAACTTGCCGCCGAAACCAGCATCCTTGACGAGCTCGGGAAGAGCGTTGGACAGACCACCAGCACCGACATCGTGAATCATGGCAATAGGGTTCTGGTCGCCGAGAGCAGCGCAGGTGTCGATGACCATTTGGGCGCGGCGCTCCATCTCAGGGTTGCCGCGCTGGACACTGGCGAAGTCGAGCTCGGCAGTGGCCTCGCTGGAGTCGTTGGAGGAGGCAGCTCCTCCGCCGAGACCGATGAGCATAGCAGGACCGCCGAGAACGATAGCGTGGGCACCATCGTGGACGTCACCGAGCTCCTTGAGGGCATGTTGAGGGCGGACTGTTCCAACACCACCAGCAATCATGATGGGCTTGTGGTATCCGCGCCACTCGGGTGACTCCTCCTTGCCGACATTGGTCAGGAGAGTGCGGAAGCAGCCGAGAAGACAAGGTCTTCCGAACTCGTTGTTGAAGCGAGCGCTACCGATGGGGGCCTCGAGCATGATGTCGAGACTGCTAGCGAAATGGGCGGGCTTGCCCAGGTCAACCTCCCACGGGGCCTTCTCATCGGGGATCAACAGGTCAGAAACCCAGAAACCGCAGAGACCGGCCTTGGGAGCAGAGCCCCTGCCGACGGCACCTTCATCACGAATCTCACCTCCGGCACCAGTGGCGGCGCCAGGGAAAGGCGAAATGGCGGTGGGGTGGTTGTGTGTCTCAACCTTGACGAGGACGTGGACGACCTCCTTGGTGAGCTTCCAGCTGCCAGTGGAGTAATCGGGGGCCCAGAAGCTTGCAGTCTCACCCTGGAGAACGGCGGCGTTGTCGCTGTAGGCGGAGACGGTGTACTCGGGGTTGGACTTGTGGGTGTTCTTGATCATCTCGAAGAGACTCTTGCCCATGCGCTGTTGATCAATGGTCCAGTTGGCGTTGAACTGCTTGTGGCGGCAGTGTTCCGAGTTAACCTGAGCGAACATGAAAAGCTCCACATCGTGGGGGTTACGTCCAAGGTTCTTGAAGACCTGGACGAGGTACTCAATCTCAGAGTCGTCGAGAGCCAGGCCGAATTGCTTGTTGTACGACTTGAGAGTCTCAACAGCCTTATCGGCATCGGCGTTCTGAACATCGTCACCCAGAATGTCGACAATCTCCAACGGGAATCGCTGGCCCTCAATGAACATGGCGGAAAGATCGGGGCGCGACAGGCCAATTGTTTCAGTCATGCGGTCGTAGACGACATCCTTAAAGGCGATTTCATCGTCAGAGACGGGGTTCTCAAAGGTGAGGGTGATTGCCCTGCCGCGCTCGATACGGTCAATGTTGTCTGCGAGACCGCAGACATGAGTGATGCTAGTTCCCTTTGAGGACCAAGGCGAGATGTTCCGCGGGGTGATGTAGTAAGTTTTTTGGGTATCAGTGTTGGCGGCAATCTGAGCGATTGTCTGGTCGGGCAGGCCGAGCCATTTTGTCAGCTTTTGCTGGACAATGAGGTTGTTGTCGCTGTTCTTGAGGTGAACGTAGTAGACCCAGATGCCGGCAACGCTGACGACCTTGTTCGACGCAGCGTCGAGCTTGTTGATGCGCGTCTTGAGCTCTTCGGCCTGCTTGGTGGTGTAGGCCTCCTGGCCAACGAGGGTAAGAAACTCCATTCTGCCTACAGTGGGCGTAGGACACGGAGAGCGGCCTTCGATCAAAAAGGAAGTCTCGCCCGGCGTTGATGGATGTCGGGTTGGCGATAGAGACAAGTTTTTAGGCGGCGGCATCTTGTGAGTCTTCCGCTCCGAGATGGCGGGGTGATTTTGAAATTTTGGTGGGGCAGCTGCAGATAGGCGGCCGATAATGAAAATTGGAGGCGTTGGTGACTTTTTTTTTTCCTCGTCGACTGGAGGCGCGGGGCACTAGACTTATTTTGTGGCGGTGGAGTGGCTCTCCCGCATTTTGCGCATTCACCGCGACAAATGTCACTGTCACTGCCTTCAAACTACAAACGTTGCCGCTTGACGAGGTCAACGTCCGGGAGTCAGGGGCGCATGAATCATGGCTGATGAACCTCTTTCTACTCGTACCCACGTAGGTATCTGTTTGCCCGCCTCAGCGTTGAAATGGTAAGTGCGCCCGCTGTCGGAACCTTTGTGCCTTACATGTTCCAAGTTGCTACTGTGTGTGGCTGGTGAGCTGGCTTGGGTGTGGCTGGTGGGTTCAAGCGGAAAGAGGCGGCCCAAAATAAATCAAGACAGACGGGACTCAGACGGGAGAAAAGGTCGGTGAGGGCGAACAAGAACCATCCTAGAGACGTCGTGACTAGTGCTTCACTTCTTCGACTCTCGAGACCCATAACTGGTCAGAGCATGTGTCGAATCATGGGTCGACTTGGGGATGCATGACCGAGGGCCAACCCGAGCACAGCAAGGAAGCCAGCCGTTCAAGCTCAGGCCTGCCATCGCAAAATTTCCATCCGATGATGCCGAACTCAGGTCCATCACAATCTGCAACAGTACTCTACCTAGACTTCTGACAGCAAGGACAAATCTAGCGTGCCCGTCCCGTCGTAGCGCAGTAGGTCATCAGGTTTGGCAGGCGCGAAGGTTGTATCTGTAAGGTAAGGTTGTTCAGAATTTCAGGTCGTGCGTGACCTTTCCGCTGCGAGTCCCGCTGTAAGATCGCCCAAACTTTCGGGACGCCGGGACCCTCCCACGTCTCCGTGCGAGTGGCCGTCAGCTGGCGGCACTTCACAACTTTCCTGCTCTTCCGCCCGCGTCCTCCACTCCCGCCCAGGTGCTGAACCCTGTCACTGCCACTCGGGCTCTACCTTCTAAGGTACGGAGCATTCGATTGCCGTACAGAAAAGGGCACTCGGGACATTTGACAAGAGGTCAAAGGCGACGTCAGCAAAAAAAACAAGCAATTCGCTTCACTGGGGGGAACACTGGAAAGTCCATACCTTTCTTGGCTTCAGGACTGATTGGCTCCCCTTATAGCAATACCCATCTTCCATTCTTCAATTTCTTGGACCGGCTTCGACGACTCTGCGATTGCCCGCCCGCCGCGCTCCGCTTCGTCACTTCTTTTCCTTTCGACGCGTCCGTCGTTTCTTGGGACGACTGGATCCGGCTCCTCTTTCCTCCCAACCTCATCCAACTTGTCTTGTGCTCCTGACTTTACTCACTTTCGCTCCAACACCTTGCGCGCCGCAGCAATCCGTACCCTCGACCGTCGCAATCATGCGCTGGTTAACATCTTTTGCGGGCTACCTGGCCCCCATCTTCCTCATCATGTCGCCAGTTCTCTCCTATAGCGACCAAGCCCTGTCGATGCACAAGAACAAGTCCAGCGCAGGCTTCTCTCTCGATATCCCGCTGATTATGCTGGTAGCCTCTCTGCTGAAGTACGTGGAACGCATCTGCCCCGTCTCTTCCGACGTAAGCTGACACCATTCGCGTTCCCACAGGATCTTCTACTGGCCCGGCGCACGATTCGATACTGCCTTGCTCATCCAGGCCCTTCTTATGATTGTCATGCAAGTTATCTTGCTCAAGATTGCTCTGGACCACCGCTTGCCACCATCGGCCAAAGGAGGAGAGGCTGCGACGCCGTTCGCCAATGTCAACGACGGTCCCGTCTTTGGCGCACAAAGACCCTACCACTTCTGGCAGTGGAGGTCGCCCAAGCCGTGAGTCTCTAATCTTGCGCAGCGCACCATGTGCTATGACTAACAGCTGCCATAGGTACTGGCAATTCCTCCTCTACCTCTTCATCGGCTTGACCGTTTGCGAACTGCTCCTCGCGCCCGTGCGACCCGTATACCAAACCTACTCCATGCTCATCGGCTACATTGGTCTCTCGGTCGAAGCAACGCTGCCCCTGCCCCAGATCTTCTCCAATTCGCGATCCAAGTCTTGCAAGGGCTTCCGCTTCTCCGTGCTGGCGAGCTGGCTGATTGGTGATGCCATGAAGATGTTCTGGTTCTTCACGTCGACGACGGAGATCCCCTGGGCTTTTAAGCTGTGCGGCATGTTCCAGGCCGGATGCGACTCGTTTCTTGGTGTCCAGTATCTCATGTACGGAGATGGCGAGAAGGGTGAGATCAAGGAGCACCCCATGTCCCAGTATCCTCAGTACCCTAACGGGGTCTACAAGCCTCCTTTGCCCGAGCACGTCAGTGGCAGGTCCAGTCCAGCCGGCCGAAGAACCTCTAGCCCCTTTGGCAAGGAGTTACGATGAATCGCATTCATCTCGATTGCCTGCTCTTCCAACGTACGATGGTTTTTTTTGGGTTCACGATCTACCGATATGTACGGATACGTCCCGCATAGCAGCGTTGTAAATTCTGAGAAATATTGCAAAAAAGATATGGGAGAGATAGCTTAGACAAGGATTAGAAAAGGAGTTTCAGGGGCCAACAATCTAGGGCCAATGGTAATTGTCGTGGGACTGCAGGGGTTTGATGAGCGAACGAGAGCTCAATCTTCTCTAGATGGTGGCCAATGTCGTTATCTAGCGTTAGTGAGTACTTTGCTGGCAGGTTTCCCAGACGGCGTTTGGCATCACGAATGGCGTAGGAATATTGTTCTGGGTGACTCATATTCATCTGGATACCCGATTTTTAAAACACATGCTTTAAAATTCTATTAGCATTCATTCTGATTTGATGGACAAGTATCGAGCCCAGCGATTAAGTCGCTCCTTAACTGGGCATCACCAAACATCGCCAATACCCACGAGTTGCAGAGGCTCCCAACCACCCACTTTTCGAGTTGGCCACCCAACTGACGACTGCCGTACCACACCATCATCGTCAAATCCGGTCTCAAGACGATTGACAACTTGAAGAGCTCAAGTCCAAGATTGGCTTCTTCTGGATAATCGAAAAAAAAAGAAGAGGAAAAAAAAGAAACACTCACTTTATCCCTTATTTTTTTCTATCCCTCCAATTTCCATCTCCTACGCCATATCGCAAGTTCTTTTGTCTGCCTTATATTCCATCTCACTATTTACCCCTTCACCCGGCCAACCAGCAAGGAATTTCCCAAATCGTCGAAGCAGCTCTCCGGGCACCTAAACCGACGTTAAAACAATCCGCAACTCGATATCTCGGCTTCAAGGATTCAAGGAAGGAAAAAATCCGGGGCCTTGCCGGACGATCTGTCAACTTGCATTCTAAGCTGATCTGAGAAGCTCCGTCGCCGCGCCTTGCGCATCAGCAGCATTCATCCCGGTTCGGTTTCTGGCTTAGTGCTTGGGTGTTCCTTGTACTGCATGAAGAGCAGTCAGAGTTGAGATCTCATAAAGGACAGTCTACGTCAAGAACTTTTCTGTTTCGCGGCTTATTATTTGTCTTGACAAAGAGCTCGGCTAGTCTGGCCCAGGCTGGAGACTTAGACGGGCCTTTACTCAAGGTAAGCAAGTGCAGTGTATTCCTTACTGTCCAGAGATTGTCAAGAGACGAGTGCTCTGTAATAAATTGGTCCTCCTGGTTTGAACCTTCATCAGTCCATCCAGTGGACCTTCGCTTTCCATTGAAGGTTGCGAGAAGTAGTATGATAGCCTTGCTGTGGATTCTGCTTTGGATTCTGCTTCAAGCCGGCGCTGGTCTTGAAGCCTGCTTTCCCGGTTTCCGTCTTAGACGCACGTCAGTCATGGAAGGAGAGCAGAGGACTTGGGACAGCTTCACCAAGAGGTGCTTCACTTCTCCGGGTGATGCCATTGTCGTTACCTACACAGAAGCATCCCCTTCTTCTCGCTATATCCCACGCATTGCTACTGCCTACAGCAGCACTCTTTACCAACCTCCTTCAAGCATTCCCACCTCTGAGCTGCATTTGGTCTCGCAGGATTTACGTTCAGACAAACTCTATATTTTCCACCTTCCTTGGCTTTTAGTCTCGCATACTTTTATACGCTTGGGCTGACTGGCTGACCTGTTTAGTCTGAATACTGCCTTGACTACCGTACTCGGTAGACACGCAACTGCGGAACGTCATTCCTCGTGTAAGTCGATACAGCTGAGCCTCTCTTTCCCCATTGGGCCCGCCATCGCCTTCTGCACTTCAAAGCAGCACATCCTTCCATAGGCGCAACCTCACTCTTCTGCCCTCACCTCGCTCGGCCTCATCTATTCACACTCTCTCCTCTTCACCTTACACTCAGTGCCAAAGCTGACATCTACACACATACTTCAGAGGCACACAGCAGCTGCCAACAACATTTGTAAGAGACTGAATCAAAACAGCCGTCGCACTCAGTAAGTATACCGATTTATCACCCGAGATTCCTCTCTGTCTCCAATCTTTGGAAAAAAGTGCAGAGAAATTGTCGCCTGCCGCGATTGCCTTTTCACCTTTTCTTACCACTCTACCTTCCTTTTTTCTCTCTGAGCTCTTCCTCCTTCCCGCAATTAACCCACCTCCGCGCTACCTACCTCACTTGACCCCTCGACACGTACCGAGCTTCTATCTTCTACGCCACAACACTCTCAACATCCACCCAGACCTAATCCTTCCATCTTAGGCCACCCACGAACAGAAAGTCCGCCATCATCAACAGGTATATATTCACTCGATCGTCACTGATCACCTCTTCCACTACGCTACATTCCTTCCTCTTCTCCCTCTGACCCTTCCGTCGACCAAATACTAATCCGTCGATTCCCTACCTTAGATCGCAGACCAAGATGGCTCCTGCCAACTTCAAGACCTACGAGTCTCAGGCTCGACTGCTTCGCGCCATCGTGGCCGCTCACTCCGAAGTCAGATGGAACTACAAGGGTAAGAACTACGCGTGTTTCCTCTCTTTCCATTCAGCCCAATAGTCCTTCTTCGTCTGTCTCGATTTTCCTTCTTCTTTTCACCATGGTCGACGTCATTTCTGACGTACCGCAGATATCCAGAAGTTCTACGGTTCGGATATGACCAAGGACGCTCTCAACCATCGGTTCAGAGCCCTCAGGAATCAAGGATTTGTCCTGCGGGAAGCCGATGAGCAGGGTGTGGATTGCAAGGCCATCCCCGTGGACCTTCCCAAGGAGAAGAAGGGTAACCGTTGCCTCTGCTTCTACATTCATTCCCTCGCTTTCATCCGTCACAATTTCCTGGCTTCTTTCTTTCTTTACATTTCTCGACTTCGCTACCTTTTTACTACGATTTTGACAAGGAGTATACTGACATGAGAAAACAGAGATTGCCAAGTTCTTCGGCGAATCCACTGCCGATGGCATCCAGTTCCAGTTCCGTGGCATTAAGAAGGACGCTGAGTCCCTTAAGCAGACTGCCAACAGTGGTGGTAACCCCGCCTCTGTCTTGACTTTCACTGGCGGTACTAGCAGCAACGTCTCGACTCCCCGCAAGCCCCGAACCCCGTCCGGTGCCAAGATCCGCGCCTCGGGCGGTGGTCGTTCAACCACGGCCAAGAAGACCATGCCGATCAAGACTGATCCTATATCTGACGATGACGAGGAGGGTAGTGATGCCGTCGACTATAACGCGCTCGAGGACACTCCCTCAAAGACTCGCGTCCACAACGTCATCGACGGCCGTGTGACCAAGAACAGAGCCACTCCTCGTCGCAGCGCAACGCCGAGCCGCGCCGCTACTATCGCTGCGGCTGCAACTATTGCACAATCCGCTGCCGTCGACCTCACCACCTCCGATAGTGAGGTAGACACTCCCAACAACGCTTCGGGCTACGAGCTCCCTCCCATTGCCGAGGCCAAGCCTGCTGCCGTCCAGCACCCGTCCTTTGAGGAGGCCGTTTCTCAGCATCAGACCATCATCCAGCCCGCCGCCGCCATGGCCAGCTTCACCGGAAACGACAGCTTCTCGCAGTCGATGGATGCAGCTATCTTCAATCCCATCAACAACATGAATGATGAGTTCAACTTCAGTTTCGCCGAGAGCATGGTGAACTCCAACGGCGGCTACGACTCGTCCTTCATGGGAGCCGACGGAGAGATCTGAGCTGGCTTTACATTGGCGTAGCGAAGAAAGACTTAGGACCCGGAGTATCCCGTGGTCTGCTTTCTTTTGCCGCTGTTCTGAACTTTTTCCACGTCGCGGCATCGATAACTCCTCTTTGCGGACTGGGCTTTTGGCGTTGGGCTTGGACTATTTCCTTTATCCTGGATGGATATCAACCACGGGTAGCATGTACAAAACAAAACGAAGGATACCGAAGTGGGCTTTTCCCTATGCGTCTATAGATAGATGGATCTTTTCTCACCGAGCTCACAGAGCTATAGTGCGTGGAAGAGATTCTCAATGAGATACCAAGGCACTAGGCCGACTTGATTTGCACATCTCGGCGTCGCGTTTCTGCCGTGACTACAGACTTCGTGGTGAAGATTGCTGTAGCTTCATAGTACATGTTCAACTAAGTACCGGTACCCACCTGAAGTTGTCTATTGCATTCATCTCTAGGTACCTATTTGGCACGATCGAGGGGATTTCACAATGCACTAAATCTAACCTTGAAGGCAAGAACTGACGGGTATCTCCTCTTTCACTCATGACTAAGGGGTAATCGCAACTATATAGAAGAACCAAACCCTTGTGCACTTTACTATTTTTTCCCTTTGCCCTTTTCATTTTGATTCTTTTATCCTAAATACGTTCAGCCTCCTCAGGTCTCCTTCTCACCCGACAACAACTTCCACAGCGCATCCCTCTCGACGTAGTCGTGGTGTATAATGTTGACGAGCCAGTACTCGGAGCCTATCCGCTCCAGCAGCGCCTCGCTCTCGCTGCCCTTACCGTAGACCTTGGCCCACTCGCCCCAGATCTTGAAGGCCTCCTCGGCCCAGGCACGGAAGCTGACCTCTTCGATGATGGTCGGGGTGATGATCTCCTTGCCGGGGAAGACGCCCCACGTGACGGCGTTTGTGCTTGCCTCCGTGCCCTCGAGGACGAGGCCGCCGCTCGCGTCCGAGGAGACAAAGTCGCCGGCGCCGTTGGCGGCGTAGAAGCAGATTGTGTTGTCTGTCACCTCGTTGAGGCGGGCGACGAGGCCGGCCCAGTCCGAGGAAGGAATGAAGAGCTCGACAAAGGCCTTTTGGAAGACGAAGCCGTGTTGGGGGCCCCAGCCGAAGGTCAGGTCGCGGGAGGGGATGCCGTTGACGGCGGGCTGGGAGGCGACGGTCCACCAGCCGCGGGTGTTGAGATCGAGGAGCTCCTGCTGAATGATGTTGGACTCGGGGAGGAGCTCCTCCTCGGACCAGGGGATGGCGGCGAGCTGGCCCTTGATGTGGCGGATGAAGAGGTTGTTAATGTCCTGGACCGTCTTGGGGGTGCCCCAGAGGCGCATGGCCTGCGTCACGGACATGTGCAGGCTAACGCCGTAGCCGTCGATCTCGCCGTAGGCGGGGGAGCGGGCATCACCCCAACGGCCGTTGGGGAAGTCGTCCCATGTCGCCTCGCGGCCTACTGCACCGACGCCCTCGGAGATGGCGAGGGTGTTTGCGCGGGTGTTGACGGGCTCTGAGACCATGAGGCCGGCGGTCGTCGTCTCGTATGCGGGATTTGAAGCTGAGCCGGAGACGATGATGCGGTTGTGTGGGTCTGAGCCCATTGAAGATGGCCGTCGACCGTTGGAGAGGGTGCGGGTGGCCGGGTGAGGTACGGGGGACAGGCCGTTGAGCTGGACTGCGGGGACGGCGACGGGTACGGGGATGCCCGGGCCGTCGTCGATGATAGCTTCTTCGTCCTCGATCTTGGGGTCGGGAATGAGGCCCGTCCGTTCGAGGATGAAGGACACGGCCTTTTCGAGGTTGAGGGTGTAGAAGTGGAAGCCCTTGGGACCGGGCGTCCTGCTCTTCACCTCCTTGACCTGCTCGACGAGCTCGCTGAGGATGTCGACACCGACCTGCTTGACCTTCTCGTCGTCACCCTTGGCCGCATCCAGTCGGGCCATGAGGTTGTCGGGGATCTTGGCGTGGCTGAGCTTGGTCGTCCGCTTGATCATTTGGTAACTCTGGATAGGCATCAAGCCGGGGAGGAGGATGATGTTCTTGAAGGCGCCGCTGGGGTGTTCTTTCAAGACTTTCTCAAAGTTTTCGTACGCCTTGATATCGAAGAAGAGCTGGGTCATGATGAAGTCCGCACCGGCCTGGACCTTGTCAACCAGGTACGGGAGGTCGTGCTCAAAGCTCTGTCCCTGGGGATGGCTCTCATCTGCGTGGCCCTCTGGGTAGGCTGCGACTCCTATGCAGAAGTAGTCGCCGTAGTTCTTGCGAATGTACTTGACCAGGTCAACGGCCCAGACGAAATCTTCGGCATCATCGGTCTCAGAGTCCTCGGTATCGCGGTACTCGTTCTTCCGCGGCGGATCACCTCGCAGGGCGAGGATGTTGCGGATACCCAGGGCCTTTGCGTCCTCCAGGGCCTTGTCGATGAGCTTGCGGCTCATGTTTGTGCATGTCAGATGAAGACAAGTGGTGAGGCCCAGCTCTCTCTGGCATATCTCGGCCAGCTCCAGAGACTTTGTCGAGGTAGATCCGCCGGCTCCCCAGGTGACGTTGACGAACAGAGGCCTCAACGCCCTCTCCATTCTATCCAGACGGTCGCGCAGGTTAGAAAGACCCATGGCGGTCTTGGGCGGGAAGAACTCCAAGGAGAAGTAGTTAGCGTCTGCCGGCAGAGCGGCGATCTTGTCCGTGATCTTCTCCATCTTGGGGGCGACGAGTTAAAGCTCGTTTACTTGAAAACTGATGCGTAAGATGGAATATTGGGTTTGTAAGGCGTTTTCCTCCTTGATTGTGCGTTTAGTGAAAAAATTACTCGGCGTTTAAGACCGTTTGAGATTCCTTTGTCGATATCAGACCGCCACGGAGGGGCAGGGCGGGGAGACGAGTCTTGGAATTTGATACCGCCTGGTAACGTGGGGAACTTGGGGATGAGGAATGAGAAAATGAGTAAAGGGATTATAGAAGACTCAATCGAACAGAGCTCCTTGTCTCAGCGGACAGAATGTGACGTGATTGGCTTGCTTGCGCTGTCGTCATTCCCCTAGAACAATTTGGATGTGCACCCGCGAAGATATTCAAAGACGCGGGACATTGAAAATGATTTTGGCGGGGCAGTTTCTTTTTGGAGATAGCAGCCCGCACTGTACCACCGACTTCGGATGGGGCGCCCAAGGTGCGGCTAGGCGCGGTATACACAGTGTTAGCAGCCGCGTAAACGGTTTTTAGTTATTCCGCCGCCCCCTTCTTTCTGCCGTCCGTTGCCCTGGGAGAAAACCCAGCTTTGTTGACAACCTCTATGCATCAGCTTAATGTTTCCAAAAAGGCGTCCTTGACATGTTTCCCATTCTACCTTGCCCAGAGAAAGAATTGCAATGCATAACAAAAACCGAACAATGATTCCCCAATCACGACAGAGCCCCGTGCCATGGTGTTGGTCCAGCACTGTAACACCTTCCTTCACAGATGATATGTCCCAGGGGTGTGCGGAACAAATGACGTTCCCCTGCAGGGCCACCTGCCAGTCTGCCACTAAAATTCCGCAGGGTAGGGGCGGAGATGCAGGGGTCCAGAGAGCTCTCCGTTTTTGATGGAGCTGCACGGCAGCTGCAAACGCGACCACTGCTTTCTTCGCTTCAACCCGCGATAGCGTGACGCCGTTGCATGACTCTAATTTTGCTGCCTTTTGCTTCCTCCACCATCGACCACGACCTACATAACTCTGCCCAACGACCATGACAACACCATAAAATGCAATTGATACACGCGAAACATGTTGGCCGTCTCTGGTCCAGTCGGTCCATTGCGACCTGGGCGAAGAATACACGACCGTCCCCAGCACTAGTAGCTACTCGACAGCCTCCGTCTTTCGCAAGCCCGTACTTAGCTCAAACAACGCAACGACGGAGCTATGCCGATATCAAGCTCGATTTTACCGCTCTCGACAAGAAGTGGCGTCAGAAATGGGACGCTTCGAAAGCTTCTACGGCAAACGATGACTCAAGCAAGCCGAACCAATTTGTGCTTCCAATGTTCCCATACCCCTCTGGTACCTTGCATCTCGGCCACCTGCGCGTATACACAATTGCCGATGTCCTCGCTCGCTATCATACGATGAAGGGGTCTCGCGTGATGCTGCCAATGGGATGGGACGCATTTGGCCTTCCGGCTGAAAATGCCGCCATCGACCGTGGAATCGCACCTGCAACTTGGACCAAGACCAACATTGCCAAGATGAAGGAACAACTGGAGGTCATGAATGGCAGCTGGGACTGGGAGAGGGTTTGTTTCCTAGCTCACCATCTTTGCTCTGGCTGACACGACGTCTCTTAGGAACTGACTACCTGCGATCCCGACTTCTACAAACACACCCAAAAGATCTTTTTGATGATGCTCGAACGTGGCCTCGCCTACCAAACCGAAGCAGAGGTCAACTATGACCCTGTAGATAGGACGGTCCTCGCCAACGAGCAAGTTGACGCAAATGGATGTTCTTGGAGATCCGGTGCCAAGGTTGAGAAACGCCAGCTGAAGCAGTGGTTCTTCCGCATCTCCGAGTTCAGGGAAGCATTGCTGAAGGATTTGGACACGCTTGCCAAGGATGAGGCTTGGCCCGAGAGGGTCTTGGCCATGCAGAAGAACTGGCTCGGAAAATCGACTGGCGCCGTCATCAAGTTCCCAGTCATGGCCATGGGCCAAGATGCCCACGCAGCTATCGAAGTCTTCACGACGCGGCCGGATACCTTGTTTGGAGTTCAGTATCTCGCCCTCGCCTCAACTCACCCGATCGTGACATCATTGGCAAAGGCAGACCCCGAGCTCCAAGCTTACTTAGATACTCTACCCGCATTGCCTAAAGACTCCAAGGTCGGTTACATGCTGCCGCACGTAAGGGCTGTCAATCCGCTGGCATACCACGAGCAGACTCCCGACGACACCAAGAAATCCATCCCGGTGTATGTTGCGCCGTACGTTCTCGGCGATTACGGCGAAGGCGCTGTGATGGGTGTTCCCGGCCACGATCTGCGGGATAATGCTTTCTGGAAGGAGCATCATTATGATGAGCCCGTGAGGTTTGTGCTGGCGGCTTCGGAAGACGAATCAACTTCCGCAATTGCGAACGATCCGTTCGTGGAGCATGGTGTTATGAATGCAAACAGCGGTCCTTTCAAGGGTAAATCCTCCACTGAGGCTGGCCGGATGCTCGTCGGCATACTCGAGGCAGCAGACTTGGCCAAGCCGGTTGAGAAATGGAGATTGAGAGACTGGTTGATCAGCCGTCAACGATACTGGGGAACGCCTATCCCTGTCATCCATTGTGGCTCCTGTGGCCCAGTACCTGTTCCAGATGATCAGCTTCCGGTTACATTGCCCGACGTCAGCCACCACTGGACAGATGGACAGGTTGGTAACCCGTTGGAGAGAGCCGAGGATTGGGTAAACACTAGCTGCCCTAAATGTGGCGGTCATGCGAAGCGCGACACCGACACCATGGACACCTTCGTCGACTCGAGTTGGTACTACGCGCGTTTCGCAGATCCTCATAACACATCGCAGCCTCTCTCTCTTGAGGCAGCAAAGTCACTACCGGTGGACCTGTACATTGGCGGTATTGAGCATGCTATCTTGCATCTCCTATATGCCAGGTTTATCTACAAGTTCTTGGCCACGACAGAACTGTTCCCTGCTTCCGGCGAAACTGACACAGTCCACGAACCGTTCAAGAGACTAATCACGCAGGGCATGGTGCACGGCAAGACGTACACCGATCCCGAGTCGGGGAAGTTCCTGAAGCCAGACGAGGTTGACTTGGAGGACCCTGCCAACCCTAAAGTCGTAGCCACGGGGGCCACGGCAAATGTATCGTTTGAGAAAATGTCCAAGTCCAAGTACAACGGAGTGGACCCGACCGACTTCATATCCAAGTACGGCGCCGATGCGACCCGAGCTCACGTTCTCTTCCAAGCGCCTGTGGGCGACATCCTTAACTGGGATGAGGACAAAATTGCCGGAGTCACGCGTTGGCTACATAGGCTTCATGACCATGCAGCCAAACTTCAGGAGTTATCGGCCGAAGAAAAGCCCATTGTGGCTTACCTTGAAGAGCGCTCAAACAGCTTGTCTTCTCTCAGCGACAAGGAACTGGCTGTCTGGGATGCTGACGCCGCCATCTGGAGAGCGGTTCAAGGAACAATTGGTTCCATTACCCAGTCCTACGAGACTGTTTATCCGATGAACACCATTATTTCGGACCTTATGAGTCTGACCAACACCCTCCAGGAGAACACTGGAGCGAGTCCGCTTGTCCAGAGGGAAGCGATGTCCGTTCTCCTTCGGATGATGGCTCCAGTTGCACCAGCATTCTCCGAGGAGTGCTGGAGTCTCTTGCATCCCGAATCCGGTTCCATCTTTGAGAATACCACGTTCCCTGCGCAAGACAACACGTCGTCCCTGTTGAAGCCGCGTAAGCAGCCAGTGGCTATCCAGATTAACGGAAAGCTGCGCGGTGTTGTAGAAGTTCCCAACCCCCCATCTGGTCTGGAGGGAGAGGCATTGCGCGACTGGATCGTCGCTGAGGTTCTCAAGTCTGATGAGGGCAAGGCCAAGTTTACTGGGGGTCAGTTCGATGTCACTTCCCCAAGGAGAGTCATCTTGGCTCGTGGCGGCAAGACAATCAACTTTGTAGTCTAGAGGTGTAAAAGTATGCGAGATACCCGGTGGTTTGTACAATATAGAAGCCGAAACGAAAAAGAAATCAACGTCACTCGTCAAAACAACTCCATTCATTTGCCAATCTTGTCTGCGATCCTCGATGTTGAGGCTGTCTTGGGTACACGTCAACGTTCGCATTGGAGCATCCGCACTGTTACCTCAAGAAATGGACCGGCGACTCATTAGGCCTACTGAGAATTTCAAAACTTCCCTTTGTGGCTCTTACAACACATTCAATTGTGGTTCATCTAAATTTACGCTCTCAGCTAACTCCTGCTTTATGCTCTCTGTGCGTTGCAATGCCTCAAAGTACGCATCATACTCTTGAAGCTCCACATATGCGCCTTTTATGTCGTGTAAGTGTGTTTCTCTATCGTCTACTCGTTTCGTTTCATGCGATCTTTGTAACAATCAGCTCGCCCTCACCGCCCTCGACTTCTAGAAATGATCCGGTCTCGAGCTTTTTCTTCCACTTCCCACTCTCGTAGCGTCCCAAAATCATAGTCATACGCAGCAGAGCTCCCTCACTGGAAGCATGCTCGGCCCCGCCCTCTGCGATGGGCGTGAAGGTCCACCGACCAAAGGCCCAGTTGAGAATGTACCGAGATTTGGGATGCGGCGGTGTGGGGATCTGAGAGTCCTCGTCAGAGTCCCTTACCGTCGATGAAGCGGTCAGGACAGCCTTGATTCGATACACTTCATCTTTTGGCGCCGCGCGCAAAAGCTTCTGTAGGCTGTCTGCGTTGACCGCGGCGTCCTTGGGGCCCTTGAGCTCGATTGAGAGTACCTCAACCTCTGTCTGGTGGTCGTGCGCGTGGTCCTCCCCCTTGTGGTCGTGGTCGTGTGTGGTGTGCTCCTCCTTGAGGTTCTGCGCGAGACCGCCGTCTACGCCGAATACAAGGTCAGCGCCGACCCAGCCCTTTTTGCTCTTGACCCATGGAATGTCCACCTCGAGGTCGCCCACCCGGTCGAGGACCTCGTCGAAGCGGTCCTCGGAGCACAATTCCCACTTGTTGAAGACGATCAAGTCGGTGTACTTTGCCTGGATGCGCGCCGTGTAGCTTGTATCCTCGTAGCCCTTCCAGTTTTCCGTGTCAATGACGCTGATGACGCCGTCGAGGGTGTAGTTGCCCGTCTCGCGTGCGAGGCGGTTGACCTCAAGAGCCAGCGTCGCAGGAAAAGCCGAGCCGCTCGTCTCGATGACGATGCGGTCCGGGCGTACGGTGGTGTGCAGCTCGGCGAGGGCGACGCTAAGCTGGCCGACGAGGTTGCAGCAGATGCAGCCGTTGAGGAGCTCCTGGACGCCCGATATGGCGCTGGAGGAGGCCAGCTGGGAGTCGACGGCCAGGTCGCCGAATTCGTTCTTGAGGAGGGCGAGCTTGTAGGACGGGTTCGCGGCCTTGAGCTGGGGGAGGAGGTTGAGGATCAGCGTCGTCTTGCCGGAGCCGAGGAAACCGGTGATGATTGTGATGGGAATGGGCGCCATGGTTGGCAAGAGAGAAAAAAAGTCGCAAAGCGCGCGCGCACGAGTGTCGGTGAACTCTATCGAATCGGAAAAAAACTGTGCACGAACGGCTGGGAAAATGACAGCTGTTAAGCTTTTGATACGTAATGTTTGTATTGCCTTACATCAGATCACCACCCAATTTTTTTTGGTTGAGGAAAATGGTGCCGCCGCTCGGAAGCGGGTAGTCGCGTGGTGGTGGGATGGAGGGGTCGCAGACGGGCTGAGCGCCGGTCCAGTCCGATAAGAAGCCCGATAAGGACCGATAAGACACAATCCAGGCTGGAGATTTTAAGGTTATCTTAGCGGGCAGCCAAGGGGACTGCAGTGCCGAGCTAGGCGGTTTGACGTCATTGGCCCCAGTTTGCGGGTGGCTCACACCATCTTTCCTGCATCACATCGACAGCACCCAAGCAAACCAGGCAAGCACGGCAGGCACCAGATCAGCCGTCCTCCCCGAAAATCGAATTGAATCGCACCAATTCTCCAACCCAAACCTGGAGGAAAAGGTCCAGTCTCCGCCCAGACTTATGCGATCATAGCCTAGAGCTGGGACGCGCGGTCACCGTCTGCCCCTCCTCGGCCCAGTCCTCGCTTTGCTGCATTCAGGTCCAGCCAAATCCATCCCAGCGGCCCCATACACCTCAGCCCGTGCAAAACCGAACCGTATGCCACGTTTGGATCCTGGCCTACCTTACCGTATTACTTGAAGTAACCCCCTTCCCCAGCTCCCCCAGCCCTGTCGGGCTATTTTCTCCTTCCATCTCACATTCTAGTCTATCAATGCTTGCTGCTCCGCCACACTCGAGAAACTCAATTTGACCTCACAAGAAACTCAGTACCCTTATTCAACACTATCGCCCTTACTGTCACTATCGTCTCTCTTCTCCGCAGCCCATCTCATCGCATCGACCCACCGTCTCAGCCCTACCACGTTGACGACCACGCCATCATCGCATCCTAACCCCCCTCCCTTCTTATCACCCGACACCAATTACCTTGAGCTGCAGCACAGCCACCCATCATGTCTGCCGAACCCAACAGCAAGTTCGCGCCTGAGCCTCAGATCACGCACAAAGGCCGCGAGTTGAGCTTCAAGCAGAAGCTGGATCAAGCGGCTCACGACGCCCGTAAATCCGAAGAAGAGCCCAAGCAGAATCCCATCGTCGAAAAAGGTTGGTAAATCATTGAACCCCCATCCCGCTTATGCAACCATGTCAAAACACATCATAACTACCTTGCCGTCTCTTCAGTTCCATTAACCTTTTGCAATCTGCACCCGCATAACCCTCACTATTCAGCCCAGCCTTGCTCCGTCCTAGCCACTTCAATCCCCCTTTGATGTTTCCTCCATCCAATTTGTCGAGATACGTGTAGCTCATCAAAGACAATTTCCACAAAAAAAGTGACACAGTACATTCCAGCCGCCGCCAAGATCCTCGGTAACCCGCAGGAAGAAAAAGAGGACAAGATTTCGCGTCCAGGAATTCCGGGACCACCCGAACGGCCGTACGACGACGTCCAGGTGGAGGAATTCATCCGCCAGCAGCACCGTAGCAAGGGAGAAGACGGCATTCTCCAATGAGTTGCGACAAAACACAAGCGCGACCAAAGGAAGAGAAAAACAGCGCCACCAAGAATTTACCTAGCAGAGACCAAAGGAAACAAACACCAAAGAAAGCCTGGATACATAAGTTTTTTGATTGAAATTGGGCGGCGTTTTCTTTGGTATTTCAATTATTTTCGGTTTTTTACGAAGCCTTCACGACGAAACGAAAGCTGGCTTAAGTCTGCACTCGCCTCTTTTGTCCTACCACACTTTTACCCCTCGCAACGTCATCCCATAGCGCGGTTCTGTCAACCGGCTTGGCAATGATCAAAGCGCGGGGAAGTCAACTAGCATCCAACCTCACAGCATCAAAAGAGAGAGAGGAAAGGGGATCATAGCAAAACACCCAAAGGAAAAAACCTGTATTCGTACTTCAATCTAAAAAACAACAAACAACGTTATTGATTCAAAATAATATCGCAACACCTCAGGGCCCTTTGTCCACCTATGTCAACTCCGCTGTGGGCAGCAGTAGCCCACAAATGCCGCCAATTAGTAAAAACAAAATGACAACTTTCTTTCATGTATGAGAGAAATTGAGAAAAACTCCCGGGAATTATAGCCAAAAAGGGGTTTACACAGAAACAAGGATCCAAAAAGAACCGTATTTCCAATTTGAACCCTTTTCTCCTTAACCCCCTTTTTTTCCTTTTTCCCTTCCTCTTTTGATCTTTGGGGACGCGAGCACACGGCGTTTTGTGAATGGGGAGATTGCATGATTGGGAAGAAGAAGACTAGAGAGTAAGTAGTCGTCTTAAGCAAAGATGGTAAGGCCGGCAGCCATTGCGATACCGCAAAGGAGGCCGAGGCTCTTCTTGAGAGACGGTGCCGAGGCGACCTGGACTGTGGACGGCGTGGAGCCGGAAGCACCACCCGTGGCGGTTGAGCCAGAGGCACCGCCGCCGGAGCCGCCAGCGCCAGACTGGCCGGGAGCGCCACCAGCGCCTCCAGCACCTCCAGCACCACCGGAAGAGCCACCGGTGCCAGGAGCACCAGACGCGCCAGGGGCACCAGGAGCGCCAGACTGAGCGGGAGTTCCACCGGGGGCACCACCGGCACCGGGAGCGCCAGACGCACCAGGGGCACCGCCGGCACCAGGAGCTCCGGAAGCGCCAGGAGCACCGCCAGCACCGGGAGCACCGGACTGACCGGGCTGGGCAGGGGAACCACCACCGGGCGCGGCGTTGTTGTAAGAGCCGTAGCTGCCGTAGACGCCGTAGCTTCCGGCGCCCTGGCTGCCGGAGGGAGCAGCGCCGTTGGAGCCACCGCCGTTTCCTCCGGCACCGCCGCCATTGTTGGAGCCACCCCCGTTGTTGGAGCCACCGCCGTTGTTGGAACCACCGCCGTTGTTGGAGCCACCGCCGTTGTTGGAGCCACCGCCGTTGTTGGAGCCACCGCCGTTCTGGCCGCCTCCATTGTTGTTATTGTTGTTGGCACCGCCTCCGTTGCCGGCACCTTGGCCGTTGCCGTTGCTGTAGGAGCCGTAGGAGCCGTACACGCCGTAGGGGGCGGCGGTGATGACGGGGTTGGCGTTCATGGTGACACCGTTACCGTTGATGACGACGTCGGCGGTGGGCGTCGGGATGGGGCAGATGATGGGGATGGTCTTTTGGGCGCAGGGCTCGCAGTAGACGGTGGTAGGGGCGAAGCAAGGGGGGATGTCCTTGGTCACGTACTCCCACGGCTGGCCGGTGCAGACTTCGGTCACCGTGTAAGTGGCCATCCACGAGGTGGAGGGGTTGGCGGCGAGGGCCGTTGTCGTGTACACGGTGGTGTAGACATTGGTGGTTGCGGTGGCGGTGACCGTGACTGCCGGGTCGCAGGTGAAGAAGGCCGAGGTGGTGAGGGCTCCGGAACTGAGGGTTATTTATATCAGCAAGTCTGTTCTACGCGAGAGGTGATGGTCATATATCAAAAGGGTGTAATTGTTCTCACCTCATCTTGACTGTTGTTTAGTACTGACTTGGGGGTGGGAAAGTTGATTAGGCGTATATGGTTTGAGGGTTTGGAATTAGTTGTATGGGCGAGCGAGGGATTAGATTGAGCTGTACGGAACGAGCGACAGACAGGTTATCCTGGAATTACGGAACGAATGTGAGGGGACAGAGTCCAACGAATGACTGGGTGAAGCGGGAGTTCTTCTGGGGGCGGAAGACCGGGGGACGGGGGGGAGGAGAGAGAGAACTGGGGATCGAAAGGGCTAATCCAAGAGTTTCTTTCATCACGGCCGGCATCTTCGTCTTATAGGGAGAGACCAGCAACAGTCAGGACCACGGCAAAAGGACGAGCCAAGAACCAAGAAGGGGGTTAGCTGGAACACTCACTCGCCTGGCGGGTCCCTGGGTACGTTGTCCCTCCTCGACTGGCTGTACGGAGTATGAAAGCAAGCATCTTGGTGGGAATGCCGGGACATTGCGGTACATTCCTCAGTGCCCGGGTCCGGACGAAGACGGTCCCCTTGGTAGGAGCCGTTGACATCAGACATGTCCTTTCCATCCCGTGCGAGAGGCAAAGCATGCGGTAATATCCACCTTTGAGGGCCGGAGTGGATGCTAGAGGTGGTGCGGCTGATCCGAGAAGTCGGATTGAGGATAACCATCTTCCAATCCTTAGCAATCCTTAGTGTTGCTTGATTGCTAGAGGTGGGGATACTATCGCCCGCTTGGCAACGACGACAGACGAAAAGAGGCAAGGGCACATATTGTGTATGCCGGGATCAGAGACTCAGACGGGTGCCGGGGCGTTGACGCGCAGCAGCATTGCTCGGGGAGCTTGGCCAAGAATGCAGCCAGGGGCCAAGACATGTGGCATGGTTACACATCAACGGAAGGAAAAGTGTGGATGAGGAGGAGAGAGAGAGCAAGGAAGAGGCCTATGGGAACGCTTTCAACCTTCTATCGTCTTGGCTTCAAAAACCAAGACACGTGCAAATTCGAGACTAACAGTCTAGAACCCAAACCGCTACTTTCTTCGTGCCTGGATTTTTCTCCCTTGTACCTGAGGCTCTCACGGCTGTGTCTCGTCCCCTTGGGATTTCGATCGACCCTCACGGCAACAGCACTGGGAATGGAAGGAACCAAGAGGGACGCAGGCTCCCTTGCGGCAGGAACTCCTACACCAGAGGATCCACCTTTCTTCTCTTCATGGTTCGCTGAAGAGTATCTTAGGTAATGTATCTTACGGAGTGCAGACTGGACTGTGCTGACACTTTTGACTGCACCTTCCTTCCCTCTTCAGCCCCAAAATGACGAGAGGTATCGTTGGCATGCTCTCTGCCTTCCACCACTTTCATACAAAGTCTGAATCCAGCTAAGGCACGCAGGGAATGGCAATCATGGCATCAATCCAGTCTAGCCAATCGACATGGCGTCAACTTAGGTAGACAGGGGATGAGGCTCGGGGCATTCTTTCATCACTTGCCGGCGCCGTTCCTGGATACTCAACGTAGGAGCAAGGTTAGAGGGTCGGCACTTTAGATGCAGGAGAGTGTTCTTCCTCCTCCAAACCCTCATATCTTTTCCATTCGCAAACGGAATCCAGTAGCGAGCAATGAGCGGCTATCCGGGTTCCTGGCACCACAGGTCTCACCATTTCAATAATAGCGTCGGTTGTTCTCTCGACGAGCATAGCGAAACACACACACGCACACACACGAAGCGTGAGAAAGAATTTACTACCCATGCCTGTTTCGAGCATTTGGCATGTCCCCCATCAACAGCATCCCTCACCCACCGCCCGTGAAATGGGCCTAGGGAGAGACTTCCTATAATCCAGGGAATTTTAATCTGCAGAGCGATCCAACTCCGAAGAGAGGAAAAGGCAACGCGACACCGTGAGAAAAGACTGGGTGTAGGTCGTGGCAGCTCTGGGTTACTTTTTGATCTAAGGAAAAGAAAAAGAAGAAGAAAGAGAGAAAGAATTTTCGCAGCGAGCCGCCCTTTTGAAGCTGCTGGAATTTGGCACTAGACCGTTCTGGGGACCCGACCCATCGGTCCTACCGTGCAAGGCGTATGCTCATTAACTGCTTGTTGGCACTGTACAGTACTGCAGAGATTTCTGCATAATCCACAGTGTCCACTTGGATTGTGTGGGCCGCTGCTCTTCAACCTTCACCGTTCCGGTGTTACCATTACCACGTTGATCATGCATGCTCAAGAATAAGATTATCATTCAGTCCCGTCTAGTCTAACCAGCCGAGGAGTACCATCATACCAGAGAAATCAGGAGACTCCATTGCCACGCGGAACGACACTGAAAACATCATAAGCCAAGATTGTTGGACTCCATGGGCTCGACTCGCTCGAGCAGCCTGCCAGCCCTACATTACGAAGTGCTTTCCCCCCTTCCATGATCCCAAGCGCCTAAACACCCAAGTATGCATCTACCATTAGCCGGTTCCCATGTCTCTCTTTCTCTCTCGCCTCTCTCCTCTCTCTGTCTTTGTCTTTGTACTTTCTCTCTACCAGTTCTTGGTGACCGTCATGGTTCTTGATCCCGCTGCGAAATCCTTGGCGTAGTCAGTGCCGATATACCGGCCCTTGAACGCCCAGATGATGATGCTGGGCAACCTCCACGTTCCCATCTGGCCGGTAGCCCTGCTCCGTCCAATCGTAATGCCGGCCACGACCTTGGGGTCGACGACATACGGCGCCGGCCTCGGCGCGCCCGTGAAGTGAGCCTGAATACTCTTCACCACGTGCTGCACCTGCAAGTCCGCCAGCCGCCCGTACGCGCCCTCGAGGTTGCCGACGTCGCCCACCACAAAGATGTTGTCGTGGCCGACCGCGCGTAGGCTCTGGTCCTGCTTGACGTACCCGGGCGGGTCAAGCATGTTGGACGGCAAGAAGGCGGTGTTAGGGATGGCGCCGACGGTCGGCAGGTACGCGTCCGTCTGCAGCGTCGTCTTCTTGCCGCTCTTGTCCGTGAGCTCGAGCGTCTTTTGTCCGTTGGCCTCCGTCTTGACGCCCGTGACCTTGGTGTTGTGGATCGTCTTGACGTTGAGCTTCTGCAGCTCGTTGAGCGCCGCCTTGCGCACGCTGTCGGTGAAGGGGGGGCCGAGGGGCAAGTCGTCGTTGTAGATAAAGTAGACGTCCTTGCTGCGCTTCTGCGAGTACTCGAAGCCGATCTCGCCCACCGTCTCGGTACCCGTGACGCCACCGCCGGCGACGACGATGCTCTTGGCGTTGGAGAGCTGCTGGCGGATGTCGCCGAGCGCCTTCTTGGTCTCCTCCGTCGTGCCGACCTCCTTCCACGGCATGCTCTCCTTGGCGCGGGTGCCGGTCGCGATGACGACGGCGTCGTATGCGATTGACCTACGACTGCCGTCGTTGACCACTACGTCGACGGTGTTCTTGTCGTCGTTGAGCTGCTCGGCCTTGCCGATGATGACCTCGTAGCTTTCCTGGGGGTACTTTGCGAATGACGGCTCAATGGGGTGGAAGAGCACGTCGTCGCCAAACTGGCCTGGCACAACGCCGCGGACGGAGGCGAGGTTCCAGTAGCTGTGAAGCTTGGGTGTAAGTGGATGACGTCTTGCATAGTGTGTGTGTGCGCGTGCCACGCCACCAAGGATGGGAACTTACTGCTCGGAGTTGGGCGTCACCAAGATGACCTTCAGGTCTTTCACCAGCGGCACCGTATGCTTCAAGGCATGGTGTGCAATGGGCAGGCCGGCAAGGCCAGCACCAAGAACGACGAGGGTAGGCATTATCGCGTGGCTGTTGAGACTTGCGGTTTTTGGGAGTGCGCGGTAAGGTGGGGGAGTTGCGTTGCGAAGCTTCTATAGCTCCGGGAGCTTGGTAAAGGTAGCTTGAAGACAGCGGTAGGTCGTATTAAGGGTTTTTGGTCCCCCTTGCAGTTATGCCAGGATGTAGCTCTTCCGAGTTTCTGATTCGTTTCGAAACGTTGGGAAGATGTGTGAGTTGAGGTGGATAGGCAAACTAGACCCTCCAGTACCAAGCAGAAGAGCGTGGCGACGAGAATTGCTTTATACAAGATTGAACGGGGCGGAACTTTGGAGTGCGTCTACTTCTGATTAAAGTTATGTACGATAGGGAAATCGGATTTCACAATTGCGCCTTGGGTTTTTTGCGTTCAATGGGGCGCCAAGGTGTAGTACGTGGTGTAACTCGGAGACATTTCTGCTCCGTTTTGGTGTAGAGCACCCGAGCATCGACAGGGCCTCCTGGAAGTCCCAAGTCGTCAACCCCGGACGAACACCAAAGACGGAAGGAATCACACCTCACATAGAGATCTAGACAGGTATCTTCGGTGCTAGATTGATCGTTGTGGGCCTGTGACAAGGCGCATCGTACGGATTAGCCGCTCGGGGCGGATACAGTTATTAGTCAGGTAGACGACTACAATCTATTACCTGTAGACTAGGCGCGCGAAAGAAAAAAAAAAGAGGTATAAGTGACTCGTGCAATGATTTGAAAGGGGGGAAGACATCCGCATGCGCAAGGTTATCAATGTGTTTCTTTGTCTACGCCTAATTCTTGCAGTTGTTCCCTTGCAAATGCCTAATATTGAGCACACTCGCAAGGGAAAGCTGTGTTTGAGAGTGCGAGGGAGCGCGCGGTGCGGAGCGGACTTTTTTGCAGGCACTGAGACATTGAAGAGCAGGCGCTGGCATGACTAATAACCCATACGGGGGCAGGTCGTGACGACCCTCTCGGGAAGGAAGGGCGTGACGACATCACATGATCATACATGTGACACGGAGCTGATCAGTACCCCGGGCCCGTGCGGAGGAAGGACCCCTAGCCAGGATTTCGGGGACTGGACCCAAATCCCTCCGGACCGGCCAAGTTCTTATCCCGATCTGGCTGTGTTCTTGTCCCGACCCGGCCACGCTGTCCCTCCGACTTCGATCTTGACAGTCCCGGTGCGCTAAGTCGTGGCACTCAGTTGGCTCTCACCACTGTTATTGCCAGCAATATCGGCTCATCATTTGCGCTGTCATGATAGCGTTTCGGTGGGAGATGCAAGTTCAATCGTGGGCCATTCTGGCTCAATGATCCACAGGTAGGGATGTGCTGCTGGCGAGCGAGCTATTACCAGGATGTTTGTCCGGAGTAATGGGGTATCAAACATCAATAACACGAGCTAATCACAACTACAAAGTGAACGGAACGCAACGTGGCCGCGTCTTAGCTGTTGTATTGGCATGCTGCTCTACCCTATATACGAATGGCATCCCTCGACAAATAGCCTACAGCGGCAGCCAGGATAAGAATGAAAAACATCTTCTGGCCTTTTCAGCAGGTGTAACCAAAACTCCCCAAACTGGGCCAATCCCTGTGCCCGTAACGACCTATGAAGGTTACATGAAGATGAACAGGGAACCGACGAGGCAGAGACCCATGGTCATGATGCCGAGACTGGGAGCGAGACTGAGACCGCTGGCGCGGGCAGGGTTTGACGGCTGAGCACCACCAACGGGAGGCGCGCTGGCACCGGGCATACCGGGCATGGGCATCGTCATACCAGGAGCCATGCTCATGCCGGGCATGTTGGGCATACCGGGCATTCCACCACCACCGGGGGTAGTCGGGGTTCCAGCAGGAGGTGCAGGGGCGGGCATCGGCATCGGGTTAGGCTGCATGCCGCCTCCACCACCGGTGCTGTTACCGCGGCCACCTCCACCACCAGTTCCTTGACCAGCACCAACGGGTCCGGCGTTCGTAACGCGGAAGAAGTTGCCAGCGACGACCTTGTCCGAAAGACCGGCCGCCATGAGGCCGTTCATGACGTTGAAGTCGCGACGGCTCTGCGCCGCGCCGGAGAGGGCCATCAGGCCTTGCTGCGTAATCATCGTGTGGTCGACCGCGACAAAGGTGTATCGATGGCTGAGGGGCTCTCTCGCGGGCGGGTTGGGACCAATGTACGGCGCCAGAGCGGCTGCGTTCATCTTGTTCTGCATGAGGAACACCTTCTTGGGCCCAGCGGTCGTGTTGAGCGTCGTCGGGGTATCGGCAGACATGAGGCCGGTCTGCATCCAGTGGAGGAGAGTTCCGGTCTTGGGAGGTTGGTTGGTCGGGACGTCGATATCCACCATTATCACCGCATACTGGCCCTTAAGCTGCTGCTCGGTCGCAATTGTTGGTTGCGTCTGACTAGCTATTGGGTGTTTGTTAGATTGACCTCGCTTTTTGGTCTCGACAGTGTGAAAACTTACAATCCCTAGGCAAGTTCACGCCATCCAGTGCCGAGATGCCTCCGTAAGAAACAATTAGGGGAGTGTTTGACTGGGGCATAAAGCCCATGGGCGTAGCGGCCGACGTCAACGTCGCCGCCGCCAGGACGGCAATAGCCTTGGACAACATTATTAAGAAATATCTCGAAGGAGCGGATAGTAAAGTCGCTACTGTGTTTAGAATCGAAAGAAAGAAAGGAATGAATAAGAACAACACAGCCAAACGGAAATACCTGGCTCATCCACAACGTCGTTTAACAGGAAAGAAAAAGAGTTTAAACTGCGCTTTAGTTGCCTTTGAGCGACCTGCCCAGACATTATCTAGGGCGCCTACTCTTTTCGCCTCAAGTAAACCTTGGGGGTCATCCGTGGGTGCGGAAACATTGTCGATCCAGGATGAAACGCAGTCTTAGCACTGTTGTTACAAGACGCAACTGCCTGCTGCATGAAGCATTGGCCCGCGGCCACACTTCCTGGGGCTCGGGAGATGCGCGTCGATGGACGGGGAGAGCCTGTACCTGGATTATGCAGGGTTGCCCTTATTTGAACTTAACAGGAGCAAGCTGCGACTGCATGTTGCGACATCGCGCCCTGCCGGAGGATCGCGAGAACTCCACCCTCTTTCCGCCTTGAGTGTTTGCTTGAAGTAGCGATACACCATGCCGAGATCTCCAGCATTATCCCGCTGTTTCCTTCCGTGCCGCTATATCCTCCCAAGCGACCCCGGAAAGGACCCTTTAAACCTGTCTATGACTACCTTGGCAGAGTCTGTGAAAATAAAGGTTGGCGATCATGTTAGCCGGCTAAGAGTAGTCAGCTAAGAGATGGGATGCTTATGCGACGTCGGCATAGTTTCTGGACTCAACCCGAGGTCTGTGTGTTGGAGACGCGCCTTTACTGTCTTCTCCTGGCGACTGGTCATTGCGGTGAAAGCCAATCCCATTGTGTTGAGTTGGGCTCCGGCTCTTTCCCGTGTTAATAGTTGATTGTAAGCCAATGGCAAAAATTCCCGTGACTTGCGAAACCAAGAACAATGAAAAATGATTTATCCTGCCACGGCGCTCCCAAAGAAATGGAAAAACGGATGCAGCCGGCCTCACTTCTGGGAATCCATGTTGACTTTGTGGCTGGCACAACCCCGCCACTGAGAGTAGGTACTGACTGCAGGAGACCATGAAACATCGGCCTTTTGTTTCCGATACTCGGCATCCGGAGTCTACCAGCGTCTTCGCCAATGGCCGCCCGGAACGTATAAAACCCAAAAAGGACGCCATCTGAACTTGTCCACGAGGCCACAGGCTGCAGAGAATAGATTGATGGTGGTTATGTGCGCAAAGCCCGCATTACTGCTCATCAGTTGTCCGGCTTATCGCGCAACAGACTTGGTTCGACGAGGGAATTTAGAGGGGAAAGTGAATCCCAAATGGCTGGGAATGACCCCAATCCGGGTGGGATTGAGGCTCAAGCTTGTCTCATTTTACTAATGATCTTTCCAGCAGCAAAATCGGCGTCAATGAGTCGTCACGGCATGATTTGCCCGCCGAATGCGCCTCAGAGCCAAACCCATGCTGCATTCATATAATCAGCACTGGAGTGCTGTGTGACCGCCAAGGTTCTATGTGGGATGCCAACATCGTCAACTTGCTTTGAGTGGTGATAGGAATGGTGTTTGACCGTGGTCTATTGGCTTCAGCTGATCGACTGCGCAACACCAACCATATGATTTTGCGGGAGTGATCATCCGTCGTCGTCTTCTCGTGAACACCCTTCTGCCACCTGGGATGAGCATGATGTGATTAATCGCCGCAAAAGTGTTTGTCTGCTCCAGGAGATCGACAGTGTACACAACTAGATGGGGATTCCCGGCCTGAGCACTAATGCATTCGTATACTTTGGCTTTCTGCGGGTGAAGAGGCTATGCTATCCAACTGGTTGGAGGGCATGATAGCCATGGCTGGACCACGATAACCCTCTGATTCCCTCAATTGGGAGCAGGGTCTGGGATGATTGATATACAGAACGAGACCTAGGCCTATTCGATGGTTTGCGGAGCCAAAGAGTCTTTTCTGTGTATGGTTGTCCGACTCAGAACACTCCGGCAGCGGGGTTGGTGGAGGATCGACAGCAGATCAATTTGGGCTGTCGAGTGTTGTAAGGCGAGTCAGGGGTCCTGAAGACAAGATCAGACGAGAGTTATCGTGGCATACGTCGGTGGGTTCAACGGTCGTCATCCTCCTTCCCGTCTGCGTATTTGTTAGACAGGCTATATTGCAATCTATCGCTACTGCTCAGGCCTTTGACCAGGAACGCAAGCGTCTGAACAATACTTCTCGGGCGGTCGATGCCGTGCCTGCTCCTTCAAAAGTCCAGTTAGCATCTCAAGATCGTAATCTCATGTAGACAGACTTCTCAAATACCGTGTCAGATCCGATGGTGTTGGTTTCATCTGAATCATGTGCCCGTCGTGGTTGTACGAGAGAGGAGGAAAAGGTAGCCGTGTGTCACTCGGAGGGGTAGATTTGAACACAGCGACAAATGCATACCTATCTGCCTCGCTTTCGCGGTTCGAATTGAGTGAGGAGGTTAAGAATCTTACTTCAGGCAGGTTGTGGGCATGTTGGTACCTACGTCAGCAGGGGAGCCTTTCGGCCGGGATGAAGCTATCGCATATTGAACTTACCGTGTCTGCAGGATGTGGCTGGAGGAAGAATTGCGCGAAGCCCATCGACTTCTCTGAAGTGGAAGCAAGCGGGTAGAAGGGTCGTTCACGTATCGTATAGAAGGACGCGCCTTTGGGACAAGTCATGGGCATTCACATCTGGTAGGTGCGGTCCGGTACCCCTTTCATGCTGCTCTCCTGGGTACGGCAGGGACGGTCGTCGGCGTGTCCAATCAACCGACACGTGTAAGGTAGATTACTCTGCATTGGCGATTTTGGTCGTCAACGTCACTCTGGACACTGTAAAGTTCACTGGATCATATCCAAGTGCCAGGATTGGAGAAATTTATTCAGCAAGACACCGTATCATTAAGGGAGAGTAGTTTTGTTACGTCCAAGTCGTTGGCTTTTTCGAAACGGGATGATGACATGCTGCGGGAGGTAAAGGATTGTGATCGGTCCGTGTAAGATAGGCTAATACTTGTCCCATTTCGCTACCGAAGGCTTATGAACACCACGTGCTGAGCTTTTCGAGGACGAACTGATTCAGTGATATATCTGGGACTCTATCAATTTACATTAGTTCCAGTCGGCATTCTCAGGAAAGGAGCACGTAGCCCTGGTTGTTTCTCAAGAATGGCATCATTGCAACCTTGCAATGGTCCACGTTTGAATAGCCCCTGGCTGATCTGAATATTACTGTATCATGTCGGAGTAGGAATCTCGTACTTGGATGCCTCGGAACTTCCTTCCCCTTTCAGATTTGTGATTTGGTAGTCATCATCTCGACTTTGCTCGGGTCGTACGTCTACTTACACGAGAATACAAGGACAGTTCTCCCTGTGGCTTGTTCCTTTTACTCGAGAAATGTTTCACACGATGGCAGGCCGTGACAAACTAAACGCTTCTTTTGCGCTTCGGGGGCAAGAACCATCAAATCAACCTTATGACTGAACAAAATCACGCTCGAGATGTACTCCATTGGCCCACACATCAAACCGAAATCTCTCGCAACAAGAATTCAACCGTCAGTGTATGATGATAGTGGCGATTCCCAGGACGATCCACCAGTTCTCCCGCCACGCTCGCGTGTCTCTCAAATGAGGGATAGGCAACCGTACCACAAAGGCTTTGTCGAAATGCCGTTGAGGTTGACAATCCATTGTGAGTTGGAGTCCACGGATAAGAGCGCCCTAATTCTCATCTCACAAGGGATTACACTCTAGATGGCTGAAGAGACTGCTTCAAGGAATCATATGGTAGGATTGTGAGGTTTAACCCGTGGCGAGAATCACCAGTCACTGTGATCACTCCCGCGCTGGGTGGCACCCACTTTCATGATCAAATACAACTGGAGCTGGTGGCCAGAATGACGGCACAGGCGATCTTTGCAGTAGGTAAACCATGAGGTCCTCTGGGTTACACTTACACCAGCGCTGATTCACTGACAGGCACGGCGTTACACGTACCTCTGGTAGGATTCGAGAAACCTTAGGCAATCAACATGGAGCACTCCCTCATCACAACCTTCTCTTCCAGGCTGGATTCCCCCCAAGATTTGGCCCGAATCGGCGTGATGGTGACGTACTGTAGGATTGTAGCAAGGGAAAAGACTGAAGACTAAGAAGTCCCCAATGATGGTCTGGTACAGCAGAAAGGCGGGCAAACCGCCACAGAACCCTATTGCTGCGAAATACACACATCGACCACGGAACTCTACGCTGACCTTGGCCATGTCTCGATCTCGATGTTCAGTATTGAGATGCGAAAGACGCTCGATGCTCGATGCCTGCTCAAGCTCTATCGGAGACCCATAGATGAGGAACGAGCTCCCATATCGCAGAGAGGGTCGCGCCTGAGAAGTCAGAACGGCCGTCAGGATGACGGAGGGGATCGCCGGAGAGCTCAGCGAGAGCCAATCATTACCGGGACGGTTAGCGGCGAGGATCTCGTTGGGCGACAAGTTCAAATCCCTCGGGCCCCAGTAAATTCGGACGCAGAGGTGCCGCAGAGTGGCGGGGAAAAGCACCAGGACGGTCAGAGAGGTTTCGGGGATCGAAGGGGGCAGCAGGAAAAGAGGACTCGGCGTGCTGCTATCTTCTCTCGTCTCTAGTAGGTGGTTTGGTAATGCTCGAGCCTAGGAGGACTATCATCGCTAAGTTTGAGGATGCGTAGACGTTGATACTCTCACATGAATCGGGGAATCGAATTCGGGGCTCGTCATTGTGGATGAAGTGTCGGCCGATAATTCTCTCTGGGCGTAGGGGAGACAATAGATGTCCGGCTGGAAAGCATCTGTATAGGTAGTATAACATCACTCATGACGTTTCAGAGGATGTTTCCCCAGACCTCCACGACCCCTCGGCCCCCATCAAAGGCCCATCGCAGGCGAGATCGATGTCATTATGCGGGCCATTTGATCATACTGCGTGGTCCAGCCGTTGGGACGGCTCCTACCGTGAGTTGAGGACGCAGGGGCGAAGGTAACCCTCCTAGCTAGTACGTATTTACCAGCTGTGATTCAGGGGTCGTCGCTGAGTACGGTATGCTGTCACAGACGACCATCCGCCCAAAGTAGGAGGATTGAGATCTGATTGTGTGTGCCAGCTCTTCGGGCATAGCGGCCGATAGAGATGAGGTGAGGTGAGAGGCATGGCGTCATCACGTGTGATGGCATACCTTTGACGGTCGCGCAAAGAAACAGTTCGTTCATATCACTTTGAGGTATGTGAGCTCTCCTTCTTTCTTGTGGTCCGGGTCAGACAGAGTCAGGGTCTGGAACCTTGGCGCGGGCCTGAGTCTCCATTCGAGGCTGAGGGGAGCTCATGGAGAGTGTGGATAGTAATGGTATGATGCAGGTGGCGGGAACTGCTTCATGGGTGCTCCTTTAGTATAGACGGGAGGCTTTTTTTTCTCATTGTCAGCCGTCGTAAGGGTCGCACGATGATGAGAGAAGCTGTGGCAAGGGGTGAAGCGAAGGCAAAAAATAAAATAAAATAATTCTAGCTCTAATAGCAGCTAGGTGTGCATGACAGACAATGCAGCAATGCTCGAACGAAGCGAGACGGGAGCCGCATTCTAGCTAGCAAACTTGCAAATCTTTGAAGATCTGAGAGAGAAGAGGGTTTCTTTCCGCCTCATGGAACTCGGTCTAAGCGGGCTGTCGACGTAAAGAGACGTAGAAAGACGTAAGTTGTGGTGCCGTCTGTGGTGCTATGAGGTCGTCGCGCGTATCATTCCTTCCTGTGACGGAATGGACCAGCGTTTGAGCCTTTGGGTGGGAAAAGGGGGGCGTGTTTGTGGTGTGTGTGTGACGGAGCAGCTTGTCAAAACGTTACCAGGGAGGAAGGGGGAAATGGAAGAAAAACGCTGGCTCCAACGTTTTGATTGGTTGACTGGACTGAATGCAGGCAGGGGGGGATCCGACCGTCGGACCAGGGGGTGAGAGAGCAGCCATTGACATCATAGGGCGCCGGGTTAGTGGCGCAGCGTGACTTCACACGAGACTTGATTGGCAAGACCTGACGACACACCAACCCCCAAAGAGCTCCAACGACGTAAACTGAGGCAAGGCCGAACGAACTGAGAGGATGGAAAAGCTACCTTCCGTCAGCCTTGACGTCTGTGTGTCCCATCCAGCCAGCCCCAAAGTCTGAATTTCTATCGTCTGCCTACGGATACACTCCCACTATTCGTACAAGCTACGGCCGGTTCGAGGTCTGTCCGTCGCTACGGATACGTCCTGGCCACATGCATCGATCCATGGTCCATCCCCATGAGAGCATCCATCCCTCTCGCGACCCCCCCCGGCCGTCTATCTTACGTTACGGTTTTACTGCGTATCGCGTATCTTCCGTCACAGCTGCCTCGCTACGGTCGAGGGAGGCAATCCATGCTCCAATGAGGTTCTAGGCCATCACACTACGTGACTACCTACCAAACACGCAAACCCGCCGTTTCGGTTGCTTTCCTTTAGCGACAAAGTGAGTTTTCTTTCTTGTCAGATCTCCCCGGCCTTTCAACCCCAGCGTGTATCGGAGCTTTAGTCCATGGACCCCTGACGCCCTGGTAATTCTCTCACCTGAAGAGATATGTCACCAATTTCTCGGTGAGGGTCAGATTAAGACCGAATGCAGTCTACGGTGCAATGAACCTTATCTGCTCCTCCGTGACCCGGCTCCGTGATGTCGGGGGCCGAAATTCGTTCAGAGCTTCCTTGTTGCTGGTCTTGGCACCTTGCTGGTTCACTGTTCAACTCTGAATAGCTTCGGCATGGGCTAGATCCGGTGGACCAGGTCAAGTGTGGGAGGGCGTGATGGGGCACGCCGCACGTCAAGATGCCCCTGACATGGGAATCATGGGAATCAACGCAAAGGCCTCTGCTGAATAGGGTTGCCACTCGCGGGGGGCAAAAGGGCAATTCTCATCCTCATCATTTCTTGGAGGAGGGGGGATGGGAAATTGAGGCCCAAGAGTGCCGAAGTCTAGTCTCGCCGCCATGGCAAATTCCTCAAATTCCCATGCCGACGGAGGATGGTGGGCATGAGGGCATCATGGAAATTTCCTACAGGTACGTTCCTGGCCTTTGGGCAAGCATGGTCACGATCTGGACATTGTCCCCACTGCCATGAAGATCAAACCAATGACAGCCCTTAGAGATGGTGGAGACCCGAGAGGTAGCAGTTCCAAAAAGTTGCTGAATGCCTTCAAATTTGGCGGCGAGCCTTCCAGGCTCAGGTTTGGGATCCGTGCTTTCTGCCTTGACGGCGTGGTGTCCGCGCCCCGGCACAGACCAGGGACGCCAAGTTGTAGCTGTTGTGGGTGAAGGTGAACCTGCCATGCCTGTCCGAAAGGTTGAGTACGACGGCGGACGACCAGGGCAAAAAGGAAGGAAGGTGGGAACACTGGACGGACCCACTGGCAGCAAAGTCCACACCCGGGGTCCGGCCGACGTAGACGCTTCGGCCAATGACGTCTGCTCCACCCGCCGATCTTTGACGACAAGTCTTGCTTGGCTACTGCTTGGCCGCGCCGTTGCCAACCTTCCGCACTTTCCCTTACACCACATTCTTCCTACTCTAAACAAGACAAGACTAACTGCCACCCTTTTCTTTCCTGTCATTGACCTATTGACTAGGGCAGCTCTGATCAAGTGCCAGTAGTGTAGCGCCTGTCTTTAATGTGAGCACGCTTCTTTTTGGCTGGCTTGTGACCCCCCGGCCTGGACCATCATCGTTGTTCGTTCGCGCAAGCTGCTTGCTTGCGGATGGCGACCTTAGCGTGAGCTTGCTTACTCCCCCTGGACCTGGATGGGAAAGACGTACCATGCAGCTGTGGCAGCACAATCGTACAACGAACATGCCGACCCTCCATCAGAGTTGGGGGAGGTTTCAAGCTTTCGATAATGCAGTCCTCCTGTAAGGTCATAGGGTGGCCAAAAATCAAGGGTCCAACACACCTTTTGAGCCTTTGGCGTCGGGATGGGCACGATGTTCGAGACAATCCTATTCGCTTGCAGTCTGGCCATGTCTATCTCGACGTATTGATGGGACATGGATCAGAAACCCCTCAAGCCTCTTTTTCTCAGGGTCTCCCGTCCAGCTCCACGCCCCGTCCGCCGGTCCAGAACCTCCAAGGGTAGGAAAGCGAAATGGAGAGGGGGACTGATCGTCGCTGTCTTTGTCCGAGATTCGGGGGGCAGGTATTTTGACATGTCGATAGCTAGGTACTCCAAAGAAGTGCGAGAGACCGAGAGAGAGGAACAAGCTGTGCTCTGTATGCGTGAGAGTGTGTGGCCAGTAGGTACCGGTAGACATGCCCGGTGACTTTCGGTGTGGACAACTGATCAGCAGGGTCTTTCCGTTCTCGACCGCCTCCCGCATCCGCAAACCACCGCTACCACCTCTTTTGTGCCCTGCAGTGTATCACCGTACCGCTTACTGCATCATCAGCCCTGTCCGTGGCAATAAACCCAGCAGTGGGCGAGGTCTGCTTGATTGGCCCCTTGCGCCTCGACCCCCGGCCCAGTTACGCCATATCGTGCAGACCTCACCCGGGGGTACAGCAGAACGCTAAGACGCCGTCAATCACTGCCGATCCCTAGCGGATTGAGTGTAGGCGGAATACCTATGCAACAGCTCCTCTTTGCTGAGTGGGAGGGATGAGGGGGTGAGGAGAAAGGAACGGTGCCTGCTTTTCTCTCACTCTCTGTGCGTGGGCAAGTTGCTCTGTTTTGCTCTGCTCAATCTCGTCTCTCCCACACTCAGACCCCTCCCCTCGACCTCGAGAGAAAGGGAGGGGGGGTGTACCTTAGCGTAGGTCCCATAGCTTGCAACACCCGCTAGTGACGGAGGACCCTGTGTTTTGCCTGATGGACGGCTTGCTCACCACCACCACCACCACCACCACACACACGACCCCGTCCTGCCCAACTTTCCCCTACGTCTGTGTTCACCTCTTCTCCACGACAAGCCTTGCAGCGACTCTTTTCGCCCCTCTTATTTTCTTTTATAAACCCAAGACCATTCCTGCAATCCACCGTTTCTTAAAATCCCGTTTCATCAGCATCCAACTACAATAACAACAACCTCACACCATTCTCAAAACATCTACCAAGCTTTCATACACATCTACTCACCCTTCATCACCTCACAATATTAAAGCAACTTTCTACATCATCATCACTCTCCAACAAACACCTTAAGCCTCTCTTCAGCGGCTTACTACCAAACAACACCACATAGTCTATTCAAACCGCCTCTATGAGCCCTTCCACCATGCCGGCTCGCCAGGACGCCTACTCCGTCTCCATCCCTATCTCTCCTCCTCCTCCATCGGATCTCTCCACCTACATGCGCTCGATGCACCAACACACTAAGCGCCAGATGGAGGCTGCCAACCGCTCCTCAAGCAGAAGATCCGGTGGCCGCACGAGTTACCCTCACATGAACGGTCACCACTCTTCATCGAGCCACGATTCATCGTACTAAATTATAATCGACAACACGTTAATGGCGACCTTACTCAATGACCCTTCTTCACGGGTCTTTGGTACATCAACCTGATCATAAGATTGGGCTGTGAACCACTTCATTTTCAGCGACTGCGACAGCAGAGAACAGAATCTATTCGATCTAGTGAAATACTAGCACGACGGGATCAGAATTACGGCAACATTAGCATTTGGCGCGAGAGAGCTTGTTTTTACAATGGCGGGTTTTGTTTCAGAGGAGAATGTTCCTCAGGCGTTGGTGGTTTAAAGACACCGGGCAGGGCAACTCCGAGACGTCGAGGTTGACTATCCATGATTTATGATAGGAACGAATAAATCGTTACAATCGCTACACACAAATCACTTCCAATTCCTAACTGTGACTTGATGTCCCTCACCTGTTCTCTACTATGTGGACGATTGTACCCAAACCAATCTGCATAGTTTAAGTATCGCGATTTTTAATGAAGATTACATGTTGCCGCACATTTCGTTACCAGCCAGTCAAGTACTGTAGGGATAAGCACTACTTTCACTTCTCCGAGCCCTCCCCCTGACAATAATCTTCTTCCACGGTCTGGAACCTGCCACCACTTCCAGTGTACCCCTCCCAAAGAGCAACTATTCTTTCCATTCCTACTTTGAAGCCATCAACCCTGCCTACGCTCGACGTGGTCCAGCCACTCAAAACTCTGACAACCAAGAAACCCACCGAGGGAGCCAAGAGGTAAGATGCCTACCGAACCTGGAAGTCTATCCACAAGCTCAGCCCACAATCGCAAACGCAAATATACATACCTACGCATACGCAACAGCTTTCGCAGCGCTGGACCTGTCAAGGTGAGAGATCTACGGTGGGGCTTGCGCAAAAAGCACAGACGACCCAGGAACATCTAGAACACAGCAAAGAAAAGGTGTGACGTGCAAAGCGAGGGAGAGGGGGAACGGTTGAAGTGACGTCCTAACAATGCTAGACGCCTAGAGTTTAATTATTTCGCTAGGTATTCATCGTCCGAAGAATGAAAAAAGTCAAGGGAGACAGGCAGACGGGAAGGGGAAAACGGGGGGTGGGCCTCGACCCCCTCTGTCGGGTGTTGCCTTTGACTTGTTGGACAATTGTTCTACCTGACCGCGCTTACTCCGTACATAATCATTGTACGTGTACCCTTACGCCATCAACCGCCTGTCCACCCGATGCCTTGATTAATGTACCCTGGGGAAAAGAGTCTGTGCGGTAAACCTCCGTTTTCCGAAACGCCATGCCCAAAGATTAAAGTTTGCCAGCAAGTAAAATAACAGCCTTATTCATGATGTGAAAGGGGAAAATGACGTGCAGCTGCTCTCCATTGTCCTTGCGTGGTGATGCAGGAAGGCAGCGACAAAGAGTCAGGGGGAGAGTAACGGGGAAAAAATTGCTGCAGCCACGCCCTGTCTCTTATTCCCATATCGCACACAGCTCTCAGACCAGTGAAGGCTTCTTTTTGATGCCAAGCGCCGCAGAGTAATCCTTCTTCTTCTTCACCACGCGTTTGGCGGGAGGCGGTGGCGGCGGCATCATTGAAGTATCCCTCACGGTCCCCGCCGCTGCAGCCTCCGACTTCTCCCCTGACGTTGAGGATGACGCTGCCAACGCTGATAACGAGGAGGAAGGGGATGATGATGATGGTCCACCAACGATCCCTCCATCGAACTCATCGTCGTCAATAATCTCTTCTCCAAGCCTCTCCCTCGCAGCAGCGAAAGCTTTCCTCGCAGCCTCCTCGTCCTCCTTCTCTTGCCTAGCTCTCTCCTCGTCCTCGGGCCTGACGACGTACTCGGAGAAATCCACACCATCCTTTTCAGATCGTTGGATGCGCGCGTTGCGCTGGCGGATCTCGTCGAGCGCGTCTGCAGCAGCCATCTCCAGCCTCGCGTCCTCGTTTTTAGCCTCCAGGTCCGCCATCGCGTTCTTCTCCTCCTCGCCCGCGGCTTCAGCCTCCTCGCGCTCCAACCGGTCCAGTCTCTCGTCGACGCTCTCCTTCTCGCCCTCCTTGTTACGCCAGGGCTCCATGTTCCGTATCGCGCCCTTGATGACGGCGTAGTCGGCAATCTTGGGGTCGGTCCTGATGATGATTTCTGCCGAGCACCGCGTGCATTTCAGGTAGAAGCGGTGAATCTGGATGTTGAGGTATCGCTCTGCTTGGTTCGTTTCCTTTCTGGAGTTGAATTTGCGGCCCTTGTAGATGTATTCTCCGCACGTCGTGCACTTCATCGAAAAGGGCGCCATGATGCGGACTGTCTGGACCTTTGGGCCGGTCTGCTTCGGACCGCGCTTGCGCGTGAGCGCGGAGGGATCGAAATCCGGGGGGTAGTACTTCTGGAGCACTTTTCGTTCAGACATTTTGAGCGATGGGCTTCCGCGATGTTATGCGACGATAAAGTCCGGCTGGCGCACTGGTGGATGACAATGAGGTTGTCGTGAAACTTTTTGGAGGTGTCGATATCTCGCAGGCAAACCGTGCAGCTGTGGCGGATGTCACTGATGGTGGGGCACCATGCCGTTTCGGTATACCGGCGAAACAGAACACCCGGTGCTCAATTACGGTCATGTTCACACAACATCCAACTTCCGTTTCATTCAAACCGTTTCACATGTGACCATTCTTGCCAAGAATCTCAAGAAGACGCCCGTATCCTCAACTCACTCACGAAATGCATCTGAAAGGCCATTTCTATGATCACGAACTAGGAGGTGTCACGCTATGCATTGCTGTTAGTAGTTCTTTGCTAATAGACTAGGGAGGTATTAGACGGGCCAAGATCATGCTGCCAGCGCTGAAAGAACGTGTGAAGTCCTCAGAAACAACCGCTGACGAGCCTCAACAAACCAGCGCGGGCAACTTTCCCTGTCTACACGTGTAGAATCAAGGTCCACCTTCCAGCAGAGTCCAGAACTGATCACGAGCACCCTGGCTTGAGCTTCAATTTCCCGAGTTGGGCTCCCTTTCCCAGTGCCTTGCTCGTACGGATACTCTCGGGCACCAACGCAACGCTCAACTCAAAACGTGGACGGCTACCGTAGACGGATCATGGACTTCCGCGAAGGAAACGCGCGGAGGTACGTCTACAGACTACGGAGCAGAGCGAGACGTTACATGTCGGCAGGTCTTTCACCCGCTCGCCAGTCGTCGCCCTAGTCGGCGTCGATACAACACACTCACCCCCCCTCTGGTCCGAAAATCGTTGTAAGGGACCCTTGGCTTCCAGTCACGACCGTTGGTGCTCCACCGTCGTTTTTGCTCGTTCCAAGGTTCGAGGCTGACTGGAGACGAAAAAGTTGGCATCAGTGCATCCCGTCCCCTGGCGGGCAGGGGCACGAATTGCATATTGCCTCAACACCGCCGGAGAGACGCACGTCGGGCGGCATCGTGAATACCGTGGTGGTGTTGTGATTCCCGTCGGTTCCGGCATGTGCGGTCTCGTGGTTGCGACTCCAAGGGTCTACGCTAGCAATCATGAATCACCACCACACTAGCAGCCTAGCACACCTTCATGCGAACGGTGTTCTCTCTTTTCAGGGACCGCAGCCAACTAAGGTAGACTAGCTGATTGAATCAGCTTATCAGATGCAATACCTAGGCACGGTTGGTTGAAGCTCAAGTCTGCATCTGTAAGGTATTGTCGAGGCATCGCTCGATACGGTTCAGTAAACCTCGTTTCGTGGCGGCGCTCACCGAGTATCGTCTCATGTTGCTGTTGACCGCCCACTAAGTTAACTTGATCATCGCTGCAGGATTCCAATAATTTCAATCTGCTGCAGGACCCATCTGCAGTGGGAAAAAGTTGGCGTTGGCCCGGCGGTTTGACAAGAGTATGGGAATCAAGGAATCCCATGTCGATCCCTATCCTTTTCCGGAATTCTGTAAACTCTAATGGCTTTGCGGGTCTCCACGACCAAGTTCTCAATTCTGCCAGCCGTCCCCTACCAACTTGGCAAAGCCTTCAAGCGCCCTCCTTGACACCCACCTCCAGCATTTCAGCCAGGAGGTCCCATTTCACAGCCGCCTCGTCGCTTGAGGCCCTGGCAACCCCTCGTAGGCCCCCACAGACGAATTTTAGGTGCCTCTCAAAGTCTGTCTTAATCTCCCGCAAACATTCTAGGTAGCCCTTGCCTGCATTAATTGCACCCCTTTTGGTGCTGGTCCCGAGACGCTCCGCACCTTCGTCGTCACTGTCTTCGGCGTAGACAGCCGGTTTTCGGCGGCGAGGACTCGCTTTCATCGGCGAGGACATGATGGAAAGACGGGATAGCTCCTGCTGTTCCTCAGCCTCCTCGGCGACGCTAGCGCTTTGTGCGTCCTCAAGTTTCGCGGCCAGGTCCATAATGTCTAGGATGCCACTGCGTATGGGATCCAATTTTCTGCCGAGACATGCAGCCTCGATAACTTGCTTTACGAAGGCTTCGTGAAGCCTGATCATGGCATCTACATCATAGGCCTCTCGCATTTTCCAGCGAAGGGATTCTGTGTAAGGGGCTAGAACCAGCGTTGCCAGATATGTCTGGATGCAGTTGCAAAACCACATTAACTTCGAGCGGAGCAAGTAGTATAGCGCTTTGCTACCCCAAATATCGCTTCGGGAAGCAAGCTCGTCGAGGATGCGGTTGCGTTGGATGAGACCGATGGCGCGTCTGATTTGCATGAGGAATGTGAAGACTGCTTGGTATTGAGCAGCTGTGTCTTCAGTGACAACAAGCTGCACTGGCCAGGGAAGACGATACTGGAGGATGATTTCTGGCAAGGCTGTACGGATAAGATCGCGACCCGCTACAACAGATTTCTTCTGGCCTTCGATCCGGACAGTGACGAAGAGGCGGGTGGTATCTACTCGTGGTGAGAATGCCTCCTGAGCCAAACCGGTCAAGGAGTACCGGTCATGCCAATCAGGCCTGAGAGCGTCTAACCGGGCGAAAATGCCTCTGCAGAATTCATCAGCCGCAGCTCCATCGGCCATGAGGAAGAGGTGATGCAGTGCTCCAATATTCGACTCTAGGTTGCAAGAGTCAAAGAGCGCCTGTTTCAGAGTTTCCGAGGTCGCATGATATTTGCTCTGCATCCATAGAGTGAAGGCCGATGTGAATAGCTCGGGAAATGGTGCAAGTTCCAGGCCCGGCGGGCAAACCGTGTCGAATGTTAAAGGGGGTTCGTGATCGTCCCAGAGTTGACGAAGTGCCTCAAATTTTCCAAGATGTTTGAGAACAACAATACTTTTCCCAGCCGTAAAAACCTTGCCAACACTTGGCTGCAGGAAGCTGGGCGCATGCAAGATACCTTCTGATGTTCGCCTCATCTTGAATTGTTCTTGCCAGACCTGACGGAGTGGAACCTGGGTTGGCGACTCAGACACGAAGAAGATCTTATCGCCCGGTACGAGTTGCCCTTCCGACATCCAAAGTCGAATTGGTCGAAGATAGACTTGAAAACAGTTGAAGAATATTCGTCCTAAGAAGCCGTAAGTCGAATCGCGACCTGAAAGTTGGGCTCTGCTAATTTCATCGTAGAGAAGCTCGAGAAAGCGGAACGCTCCGCCATTCGCAGGATCGTAAAGCTGCCTTATAATCTCTGAGAGAGATCCTAAAGGTTCCATCCTTGGTCTGAGTTCCTCTAGTATTGCTGCCATGCTGATGACTGTATCTTCCCGCGCCACTGCCAGATTGCCCTGAATATTAGATAACCTCTTGTCAAAGGACTGCAGACAGGCAATGACATTGTCACGGAAAACTTGAAAGAGAGGCGCTGTTTGGGCTCTCTTCGAGAAAGTCCGTATCTGGGCAACCTGGCGTCCACTTTCCGCGAAGCTGCTCACAAGTGCTCTGTGTGTATCCCATTCAAGACTGGATATCTGATATGCTGGGTCGGCAAGACCATCTTTCTGGAACAGTGTTGTTGGTAAGCCTTGTAACATGAAGAGGGCCTCTCTCATCGCCTGGAACTCTGTGATGGCGACCTTTTGCGGCCGGGCTGAAGACACGGTCTTTTTTCCTTCCGTCCTCCAGGACTGGCTGTCCTGAACAACCATAAGGGCTGCTCCGTCAGACGAGTCAATCTCGAAAGCCTCCGGTCTCCTGCCAACCGATGTATCCAGAGTTGAGAGAGATGTCTCGTCAGATATACTTGATGTATCTGACTTGGCCTCGCCATATTCATCGCCAGAGTGATCGCTGTAGTCGATGGAGTCCCATATCTCGGCATCTTCGTGCCATCCGTCCTCTTTCGCGATGTCTTCCCATCTTAATGGCGGTTCGAGGTCTTTTTCGGGCTCTTGGAGGAGCTCTAGGTCGCTAAGTCGGGTTTTCTGTGTTGGTTTATCGGCAAGCTCGAGGAGGAAGTGAAGGATGTCGGGGTGCCACTTCGTTCGGAATTGTGATAACGCATCGAGCCGCTCCTTGAAGGCATCTGCCAAGCCTTCACGATGGTGGACCCTGAATCGCTCCTCCAAGCCGACGAGCTGCTTGTCAACGTCGAATTGATTGGTGCGCAGGAAGTTGTGATGCTTGAGACTGCGATGCGAGGATTCGCGCAATAGATTGAAGCGCTCTTGACTGATGTGCTGCCGTTGGTGTTAGCGACGGGCCGAGCTGCATTGCATTGTGTATGCCCATGCAAGATGGGATGAACTGTCTCCCACCTTGTCCGGTGTTGATGTGATGACCTCGACCAGCTCGTCGGTCAAGGCACCGAGCTTTGCAGCGAATGCCATTGTCTGTCGTCGGAAGTAGCCAGATTGCTGGCGGAGGATGTCAAGCTCAGGTCATGAGAGCCGGGGGGCGATGTGTCGGCATTGAGCTAATCTGCCGACATCGTCAAGAGACGCGTTATAGAAAGTGCTTGTCGCAAGTACACGCGACAGCCATCTGGTGCGTATGGAGCGTAGGTGGTGGGTGGTAGGATGCCGGCCGAATAGAGGGGCGCGCGGGGGTATAGATCCTCCCTTATCGCTGATTACAGGGATTCGACAGCTGGACAAAGCGCCCATAGGTCCTTGGTTCTCCCAATGCAAGACGCTAATTGGCAAATTTCACGGGGTGACATCAGCCTCAAGCATCCAACGACCTGGGACAACTGCCATCGACGCCCCCTTTTCCGATTTTTTACGCGTCACTCTTCAATCTGGCCTAGTGGTCAACAAATCTCCCTTCCACACCACCGAACGGCCCTCAAAAACCGACGGCACGAGCCGCGACCGAGAATTCTCCCACTACTCGATCGACTTCGACGACCTGGCTTTTCCGCTAGCCGTTGACTATTTGCGCAAACGTCGAACCTGACATCGCTCGACGGCTCGACTTGTCGAGATACCTCCGCCTTCCCACATCCTCTCCACGATTGCTAGCTTGCTTCCAATCCATCTGCCAAAATGGCGGTCGCCCGCCCAGTTCGAGCTCTGGCGTTAGCTGCCGTGATGCTTTGGTGCTTCTTCCTTTATCAGATCTTTGGCCCCGAAAGGCCGATAAGCCAGAAGCCAGTGCGCTACGAAAATGGACGAGACCCCAACCTCGATCGTAAGTTGCGCCTGCAATTGCTACAAAGTCATCGCACAGATCGCTGACGATGATGTCTCTGCACAGCTACCGGTGAACCTCAAGGTGTTCTGACATATGTCTCCGACAAATATGCCCCCGGCATCGAAGACTCCGCTCGCATTAATGCTACCCTGTTGGCGCTGGTCAGGAACGAGGAGTTGGATGGAATGATTCAGTCAATGGTCGATCTCGAGAGAACCTGGAACCATAAGTTCAACTACCCTTGGACATTCTTCAACGAGGTCCCCTTCAGCGACGAATTCAAGAGAAGGACTCAGGCAGCCACCAAGGCTGAGTGCAGATACGGTAAGCTTTTGCGACATTTCCATGCGCAACCCTTGTGCTAATCAAATTTGTTAGAACTCATCCCCAAAGAGCACTGGGAGATGCCCTCGTGGATCAACAAAGACCTGTACGAAGAATCCGTCAAGATCCTCAAGGAAAACGACATTCAATACGCCGATAAGGTTTCGTACCACTCCATGTGCCGCTGGAACAGTGGCATGTTTTACAGGCACCCTGCCTTGCAGCACACCAAGTACTACTGGCGTGTCGAGCCCAAGGTCCACTTCTTTTGCGACGTTGACTACGATGTCTTCCGCTACATGCAGGACAACAACAAGACATATGGTTTCACTGTCAACCTGTACGATGCGCCCAAGTCCATCCCGACGTTGTGGCCCGAGACCAGAAAGTTCCTCGCGCAGCACCCCGAATACCTCCACGAGAACAACGCCATGGACTGGCTCACCGATAAGGCTGGTCGTCCCGAGAACAACGTTGATGCGAACGGCTACTCTACCTGCCACTTCTGGAGCAACTTTGAGATTGCCGACATTGACTTCTGGAGGAGTCAAGCGTATGAGGACTACTTCCAACATCTGGATCGCGCTGGAGGTTTCTTCTACGAAAGATGGGGCGATGCTCCTGTTCACAGTATTGCTTTGGGTCTTTTTGAGGACAAGTCCAAGATTCACTGGTACGTTTTGCCAAGCCTCACAAAGCTCCATACAAGAGAATAGTTAACTAACATGCACCAGGTTCCGCGACATTGGATACCAGCACATTCCCTTCTTCAACTGCCCCAACTCGAACAAGTGCAAGGGCTGTGTGACAGGCCGCTTCACTGATGGTGAGGCCTGGCTGCACAAGGACGACTGCCGCCCGAACTGGTTCAAGTACGTCGGCATGGACTAATCAACCGAAGTGGTTTCAAAGCACGAATGCTGTTCTATGTAATTTTTGGTTGGCACCGATTGGGGATTTCCAGGGAAGCATCTGGGTACATTGGTGTTGGGCGTCTGCGGAACATCCACGCGCGTGTGTAGAGTACCACGGGGTCAGAGACGGACATGACTCTGTATGATTTGGAAGATTTTGTTAGATACGTGAACGTCCGGAATGACGATACCTCATCACTGTTGTGATTTTATCATAGCGATGCATCATAAATGGCTTCTAGAGTGAACCAAAGACAGTAGCTATCCCTGATGTGCCGCCGACGCAGAACTGATCTCCCCATCCATCGCCCCTCCAGGCCATGCAGCTGATGACGTTGCTCCTCTCCTTCTCCTTGCCATCTTTGCCCAGCATTCTCTTCTTGGGTTCGAAGCCTTCTGGGCATGGCACCCGGACCGTTGCGACTAGCTTGCCTGTCAAGAGGTCCCACGCCCATATCTTGCCGTCACCGTTCAAACCCGTGGGTCCCGTGCCGGCTGTAAGCTCATCGCCTGCAATGACATATTCTTCCTTGCTGCCGAACACGGCCTGCACGCGCAGCTCCTCATTTCTCCATCCGTCTTCGGCATACGTCTTCAGACACGTCCCGCTCTCCCGGTCCATCAGCCTGATCTTGCTATCCAACGACCCGACCAACATAGCCTTGCCGTCCCGCGTGAGCTTGAGACTCGTCACGCTCGCCCCGATGACATCCGTCACGCACCGTCCCATCCGGACATCGTAACTCCTCACCCTCCCGTCGACGCTGCCCGCGATGACTTCCGCGTCCCTCACCGCGAGCGCTGTGATGGCGTCCTTGGCCTCGTCCAAGACCTGAATGGGCTTTGCCGAGTTGGACTTGGCGTCCCACACGCGCACGCTCGTGTCGAAGCCCCCAGAGATGACGAGCGAGTCCACGTCGCCGGCAAACGAGACACAGTTGACGCGCGCCGTGTGACCGTGCGCGTTGCCGCCGAAGCGGCGGATCGTCTTGGCCGTGGCGACGTCCCAGAGGAAGGCGGCGCGGTCGCCGCCGACGGAGGCGAAGCGCTCGTTGTCGGAGGAGACTGCAAGGTCGAGAACCTCGTAGCCGTGTGCGGTGTAGGTCTGAATGAGGCGGCCTTCTGGCACGACGGGCTTGGTGGTTCCTGGCGTCTTGTTGCTGTTAATGGCGGAGCCGTAGCGCTGGGGCTGGTTGTGAGATGCCGGGTTGTAGAGTCTGATGTTGCGGTCTGCTGAGCCGGTGAGGATGTATGTTCCTGGCGATGCTGAATATGAGACAGCGTGAACGGGTCCTAGTTGAAGTCAGCTTGGGGCTGCTGCAATTTCTCGAGGAAGTCGACTCGGGTCTTTTCTTGGCCTTTCAGTCTCACAATCGAGCGACGCAACTCACCATTTGAGCCCAGCAAGTGAGCGACCGGTCTGTCAGGAAACGACATCTTGAAAGATCGGCAATGTGCCCATCACCGAGTGTGTCTGACCAGAAGACTGCAATTGTTCATTTCTCGACGAAAAAAAGAGTTTTCAATTACGATGCGTCCATGTTTGTCCTCTCTTGCGATGGATGAGGTTGATGATCCCGCAGTGCCAGAGAATAAGTGCCTGTCTGAGTGGATCGCTTTAGTGCATATTCGGTATCCACAGAGACAGCTTCAAGTGATTCTCACGTCGCAAACACTCAAAGTCTTGTCACTGACATGATCAGAAATGCTGGCGAAGACTAACAGTATCACAGAACAGTATAATCCATTGAAATCAAGGCCTTGTGGTCCACGGCTGGTCCTGAACTCGGTTTTTGCGCCGGCTGCCAGACTCTCAGGATCCAAGTACAACATCTGGCCCTGGACCTTTAACAACGGCCGGTTGGCCCAATGGCAAGGCGTCTGACTACGACTTAGTATGTTATCAGGAGATTCTGGGTTCGACCCCCAGGCTGGTCAATTGTTTTGCATTTCACGGCCATGAGGCAGATATGATGTGCTTTTTGTCTTCCCATTGTCGTCGTTGGCTCGTTTTCATTCCAAGAGAGATGTTTTTTGCACTGTCACGCCCTACGACAAAGCAAGAAGCGCGCAATCGATGTCCGCCGTGATACTCTCGTCAAATCCTCTCCCGCGTCCATCGTGCCCTTGATGTTTTGGCCATTCATTGAGGACGAAGAAGACTGCGATGTAGGGCGCTGCTTGAGCTCTTTCAGTGCCGTGGCTAGCCGTTGAATAGCTATGGGCATATAATCCCATTTGTCGGTGTAGACCAATCTGAAGCAGCCCGGGTCGGTCGATAGGGAGAGCTATGCGGGTGTGAGTCAATCTGATTGAAATTATAGTTGAGCCTCGCAGAATGACCTACCTCTCCAGGACTGAGAAAGACACCTGCTTCATGCAAAAGATATCGACAAAGTATCATCTCGCGGCTTCCGTCGAGTTCAGCCGACTCCTGGCCGTGACCCAACCAACTCGTCAGCTTGATGAAGATGAAGACCCCACTGTTGGCCGGGACAAAAGGAATCCCGTTCTCCTTCAAAAGCTGCGCAGTCACCCCATACTGCGCCTCGAGTCGTTCCCGGTAGGTTTTCAGGTATCTCCCGACGGCTTCCCCATCAAGCAAGAAGTGCGTGAAGAACGCAGCCGAGAAACTTGAGACCCATGTAAACAGCACTAACCTCCTCAGACAACGCCATAGTAGCTCGTTCCGCGTTACGAGGAACCCGAGACGCAGACCGCCGCAGCCAAAGTCTTTGCTTGCGCCGTACATGCAGTGGATGTTCTCAGCGAGCACCCCGCGCGGCGGATCATCCCGTATGCTTAGCACGGATGTGAATGGGGGAATCGCCTGTCCATGTGTGTCTGTCGTTCCGGTGAAGGTTGACATGGCGTAGATCTCGTCTGATAGGAGGTGCATGTTCCTCTGCCCGCAAAATCTCGCAATCTCGACAAGGGTAGTGCGTGGGTAGGTCCTGCCGCAGGGATTGCTCGGGTTGCAGAGGAGGAGGGCCTTGGGGATAATACCGTCCTCCAGAGCTACGGCGTATGCTCTAGACATTGCTTCGATGAGCAGAGGGGCATATTGCTCGTCAAACTGGCTCTCAATGGGCTCGGGGTTGACATTGATGAGACTGACGCCTGCCTTGGCATACAGATCGTGGGGAAACATCATGTAAGTTGGAGTGATGACCACAATACCCTCGCCTGGATCGCACATTCCGAATGCCATCATGTCGATGAGTGAGGTCACGCCGTTGGTCACCAGTATATCATCGGATGTGATTGAGCGCGCAGGACCAAAATAGCGATTTATAAAGCCACTCATTGCCTTGGCTAGCTCTATCAAATAGTTTGTTAGTAAACAGTATCATTGCCATGGAATATACTTGATACTCACCTTTCGGTCCCATAACATCACCGTATCGAGTTGCTGTAAGATCATGTCAGTTCAAATCCTCAACCAGAATATGAGCATCTCATGCCTTTCACAAAATCATAATTCTTGGAAAATTGGTTCATCTCTTCCGCCAGCACATCATCCATGAGACCATTGATGGCGCCGGAGAGGTCAATGACCCCATCTGGGCACGTAGCCGGGTCGTACTGCGGGAGTTTGCTGGCTTCATTTTCCAAGTCAATAAAACCACCGGACTGCAGGTTTGCCAAGGCTCGCGAGGACGGATTGATCACGCGCCTTCCGGATGCCATTTCTTGGGAAACCTTGATTCACAGGTGTGAGTGCGGACGGAGAAATAGGTTGATCCAAACCCCGCCCGAAGCTGATGCCGGATAGGATACAGCACACCTGACCTCCACTGATTCGGCACGATGAGATAGCCGAAATCTTGATCATGGCACTCAACCTTGATTCGTCTCCATAGTCGAAGAGACTCCTGGCCCACGAAAGCAAACGCCCATGCATCGGATTGTCACGAGAAACTCACGTTGATACAGCATTCACGTGAAGTTGGGTTTAAGGACTAATCCGACTATCCAGGAAGAGGTTCACTCTGCAGGCTGCAGTTCTCCCGCGCATTCATTGTCCCCCATCAATCCAAGCCGTAAGGAATCTCTGACGCCGTCAATCATGACAGGAGCTGATCAACGTCTCCAGCATTCCACTCATCGGATCTAAACCCTTTCCCGCTGCCGTTCTGGCCTCAATCCAAAAGCCCAGGGCATGGCGCGTGTGTCGCCTGGTGACGCGCAGTACTCTTGTGTGGCTTGCAAGGGAAGACCCTTTTCATTTAACTCTTCAGCTTTAACGCGCAACCCAAAAATTCAGGAACAAACCGGATCGTTGGGACCAAAGGATGCTGACGGCAGCACACGCGCAACCGACCGTTGATGATCAAGCTCATGGCTGGAATGTTTCTTTACGCCATCTGGACCCCGGTTGTCTGATCTCAATCACTTGAGGCGCACAGGGTCCAGCTGTACCGTGGGCAGCAGAGACACGATGTCTCTGTGTAATCAGAATGGAAACACCACTGATTCCTCGTGGGAAATGACTTCATCGCCGTTGCTTCCCTTGTTTCATGACACAGGTTCAGGTGCCTGGTCTTCTTTCAATAAAGCTGTCAGTTGTGAACCACAAAGACGGGAGTGAGCCAGCTAAGGCACGCATGTAAGATCGCCCCGAGGAGAGTTCCAGCGGTTACAGGCCTTGGGCCCGCTGAGCGACCGCTAGAAAACAGGGGATCTCTAGCGCTAAACCGGCAGAAACCCCACCCTCGATCGCTGCGCGATCCTTAGCTCGTCGCCGGACCTGTTCTTCCATCAATGACCACTGGCCCAGATCGTCTAGTTGGTTAGGATGATACGTTGTGGTTCTTCTATACAGCGATCCGTGTTGACGGCGGTTCGAATCCGCCTCTGGGCAATACTCTTTTGCTTTTGCCATAAATCATCGACTTATGAAGTCGGAAATGATGTTATTGACCACTCTATACGTATTATTTGTCCTTTTGCAATATGGGAAGCGCCTGACATGTTCTAGTGTGGGATGTTATTATAAACGCGTGTATATCCATCCAAGGTTTTTGAAACTCTGTCTCATGGGCGAACCAGGACGGATCGAACATTCCCGCTGCCCTTGACAGCAATCATCTCCCCATCGACATCGAATGAACTCACTTCATCCTCTTCGGGCGACAAGTCTGGCCAATCCCTCCAGAGCTCGCACAAGGCATGTCTCGTAAAGTCATTGCGTCTGACGAGTTTCACGACCCTGAAAGCCTGTTCCTCATCTCCCACCTCGAATAGTAAGACTCGCGTGCGCAGCCAGCTTCCAATGTCGAGCATTCTGGCGTAAAAGACGTCGGCATGATCACACCCATCGTACATGGGCACCGTCTCCCCCGGCACGAGCGCGAGCTTCGGCTCGTACTTTCGCACAGAGTAGCCCATCTGGCCGTGGCCATAGGTCCAAACCTTGCGTGATATGTACGGCGGGTTTGATACCAGCACATCGCACCGTTGAAGCGACTGCATATCAGCCTCCTGAAAGACGTCTGCTTCTCGGAAAGTCACCTCCAGGTCGAGAGATGGCGGTATTAGTGAGTTCGTAGCCACGTTGCGCCGCAAGTTTTCTCGCGAGAGGTTGACGGCGATGGACGAGACATCGACGCCCGTGACGCTGAGCTTCTTGGCCCATCGTGTAAGACGCTCGTACAGCGCGAGCGCGATACACCCAGTGCCCGTACAAAAGTCCACGACCCGCAGCTCTCTGCTCTCGAAACCCGGCAGCTGTCCAAGCGAGATCATGTCGGCCAGGTGCATAGCGTATGCCTCCGTCTCGGCGCGCGGGGCGAGCACGCCGGGCCGGCACTTGATGTCGAGTGCACCGAAGGGCTGGGAGCCGAGGACGTACTGCAGCGGTACGCCGCGGCCGCGTTTTGCGCAGAGGCGTGCGACGCGGGCTTCTTGCTCATCTTGGCTGGGCAGAAGCGCCTTTGATGGCGACTGCCTACCGCTGCTCGCGACGTGCGACCTGATCCAGCGGAGTTCGGTCACCGCGGAGGGTACATCGCGGCAGGCCGGCAAAAGGACGGCGGCATAGGGGGAGATGGCGTGGGCGCGGCGGAAGAGGCAGGGCGGTAGGCGAGGCATCTACCGCGGTGCGTGCACACTTACTTTCTGTGTGGTTCTTCTCTCCGGCCGCTGACTCACTGCATTGCGCGTCATGAGGGGAAAGGATGACTAGATGGCGTGAGGGAATTTGTGGATGAGATGAAGTTTGTGTGAGGAAGACAAAAGGGTAAACCAGGTGTGAGGTGAAAGTTTTGGGGGAGCTTGGGAGCTTGGGCCACACCGAGCCGCATACACCGCGGGAGGTCGAGCTTATTGAAGCCATCGTCGGTGTATTGGAGACCTGGATAGTGGAAGAAACAATGGTCTTTCTGATCGTGTTTATCCAGAGTTTCGAATTTCAGGTTTATAATCCTGTATGGGAATGCTGCGTATCACTGGTCGGAGTGAACAGAAACCGATTCTCCCCCGTGCCTAATTTGGACTAACACGTCTCTCAACCATGGAGGTCCTCAACTTTGCAGTCACGCGGGACTCCTGGATGGCCTCACACTCACACTCTCTATCGGTTTCTTCAAGGTTGTAGAATCTTATCCTCAGGGTTCACTAATGGCTATCTTGGCCTACGAACCAGACCTAGCTTCCGCTTTCCTCCTTCTGTCGGCATACTTCAGGAAATCACCTAGTTTCCTACGATCCATCCTATCTTCCTCCTTCTATCCAAAAAATTACTCCATCAAACTCTTGCTATCAAGTCACAAAATCACACATCGCCAGATCAGATTACACAATATCTCAGCTCGAAACAAACATCACTCTACTCTCAGACAAAACAAACCGTCCAAAAACCCAACTCACAACCCAACCCTCTCCGACAAAATGCACATCAGACTCCACCACTTCGTCCTCCTCCTCGCAGCCCTCCTCTGCATCGTCGACCATGCCGACGCAAACCGCTCCTACTACACCTGGTTCCGCAGAAGGTGCTGCAACCAACCGGAGCGCAAAATGTGCAGAGAGGCCCTCGTCCGCTGGAGGATTTGCAACGACGCTGCCCGCAGGGGCGGCCTTCCGCCCCCCCCGTGCATCTGGACCCAGCAGTGGTGGGAAAGGGCTCACCAGGCCTGCAGGCCCGGTATCGAGGGCCCTTCGGACTGGGTTGATCCCGATAAGCCTGTTCTCCCCAAGACCGAATATTAGAAGTGAAAACATCGATCTTTTTTTGTCATAATGGGAATTCGGAAATGGGGGATCCCCTCGACCGAGCGAGCTGGGAGGTTGTCGGTATCGCTTAGGGGCTAGAGACATCGCCTTGTAGTATCCGAAGTCAAGGGATGGAGGCATCCCAAGATGCTGTTGTTAGTTGCGGTATTTCGACTCTCAGTCTCCGTCATGATGTATGGAGTTCCTGTACTTAGCCTATTGCGGTTCAGTCAATTTTCATCTAAGTTGTTAGTCCAAGGGAGTTGAGTGTAATCATGTGACATGAATATTATAGGGACGTCGATGACATTCAAGCATCAGGGCGACCCAAAAGGTAACAAATCATAAAGGCTCTCTTTTTGTTCCGAAAAAACGAGTGGGTAATCGCGACTAAATCTCAAGATCGTACAATACTGTTACAATGTCTCAAACCCCTGAAAGGTGATTGAGATATCATCCCATCCGTAAAACTCCCCAAATCCGAATCGGCGAAATAAGTAACGTCGAAGAAGAACCTTCACACCTCCGTAACCGTGATATTCATGACGTTGTTCTTGTAATCCTTGATAAAACTCTCGTAACGCGGATAAACCTCCTCATCGTCGACCCGAAGCCGGTCTTTTTGGCCCTCGTTCTCTTCCTCCTTTTCGTCTTCTTCGTCGCCGACTTCTTGCTCCTCCTTCTTGACGGCGTCGATATCTTCCTCTTCCTCTACCTTAGTCTCATCTCCTTCCTCATCGCCATCCGAATAGTCATCCCAGAAATTGCCGTCTTCAAAGTAGTAATCCGCCCACTCGCCGTAGACCTCCGGCTCAGATTGCTGTTGTTGCTGCTGTCCCCCCTCGAAATCCTCTTCCGGCCGCGCTTCTGGTAGCCACGACTGGAATCTTGATATCGGGGCCCCTGTATTGAGTATCGTATCTTTGGAAGAGCGCCATGAGTACTTCCGCGGCACCGGCTCAGGGCTAATGTTCATCTGGTGAACAATGTGATCTGAAGGCGGAGGCGTCATCGGTTCGGATGTCGCCCGCAGGCGAGGGTCCGTGAACGGTGTGGCAGGCCGGTCTTTCACTGGCGTCAGAAGGGGAGGCGAGTATGAGCCAACAGACTCGTCCCCGACGACAGTGGGTGACAGCGCCTCGGAGGATGAGCGGACAGTAACTCGCTGAGGGCATGGCGAGTCCATGTCTCTCGACGAGAAGAGGGACTCGATGCTGTCATCGGACCAGCGAGATGTATTGGCTTTTGGCGTGTGAAAGCTTAGCCTTGATTGACTGCGGGACAGAGTCGGCGGTGGAGAGAGGGGGGCAACACCGACGGCCACTGTAAGACCGCATCGGGGCTTTTCTTCGACGTCCCCTGCGTCGCTAACACTGGGTGTGCTGGTGTGGTATGATCGTCGTGATGCCATGGTCGACTTGGTCGAGCTTCTGCCCACTTCCACAACCTTGGCCGGGCCGGAGGAATTTGTCCTCGCGAGACGAGCTTCCTCCAAGTGCACACTTTCGACCCTCACGCTCCGCAGATACCTGCGGTCCTCGGCCTCCTGCTCGTCCGGGTACGGCCACATCTTGAGGCCCGTCTTGACGCCTCCCCTCTTGTGTTCCTCTTGCCTCTGCAGAGACATAAGGAATTCCATGCACTGCTCGTCATTCGGAATGGCCCGTCTTGATATCGGTCGCTCCGGCCTGTCAGGCGTGTGTATAATTCGAAATGACGAGTCCTCGTCGAGAAGCTTCGGCGGTAGCGTTCTGGGTGATTTGGGTGATAGAGGGAATCTCGGCGATTTGGGTGAAAGTGGAAACCTCGGCGACTTTGGGGATTTCGGTGACTTGGGTGATTTAGGAGACGTCATGAGGTTCTTGATCTTGAGGCCTTTCAGGTACGGCGACAATTGCGTGGTCCAAGTCGATTTCCTACCATGATCATTCATGTTGGCTGTTTGCGGGATTGTCCATGAGGAAGGCAATGCCGGCGGGGCCGGGTGTTTAATGTCCATTGCTCCAGAAGAGGATTCCATGAAAACCACTCTTCTTGACAAGCATCCAAGTTAGGGGAAGAAAAACCTGGATGGCGAGAGTTCAAGCTGCTCATGCACCGTCGAGGGAAACTCTTTGTAAAGGCTGCAGACGCAAGCCCATCATGGTGGTCCGGTCGCTGGCAGACAAAGAATGCTTAGTTGAATAGCTTCTCATTTCAGCCAAAGACACTGAGGAATGTGGCAGGCCCCAAAAGAGTTTACCACCACATTCCTTTGTCCCGGGTGATGATCCCCGACATAAGCCGACACGCCTGAGAAAAAATAAACGCCAAAGTATGAATAAACCCCCGCGTGGTTTGACCTTATCATGGATGTTCTCCCTCGTAGGATTTGAGACACTGCCCCACCACGAGTTCAGACTATAGCCCAACCGTGACAGTCATATTATTACTCAGGACCAACATGACGGGAGGGAGCGCGTGGCAGAGGACTTCAACGTCCGATAGATACTGCACACTCGCCAGCTCATCCTGGCAAGTCCCCTCCGTGGGCACGGGCAACGTGGTGAACATAACGGCTGTATCTTTGCTGTTTTGCCGCATCAGCTCATTGAGGATGACATGCTGCGCTCGCGATGGCAAATCGTTGAACGAGAGCGAGATGCCTTGTGTCGAATAGGGCGAGCCGGGCCCGTCTGCCTCGGGTCTCGAGTCTAATCTATAGCGTCCCACAAGCTCCGCCATGTTCATGTGGACGTCGCCTAGATCTGCGGTAGACGCGACCGAAGCTTTGCGTGATCTGCAAGAGGGTTCCGCAAACGTACTATTCGGCTCGAACTCTTCAGCCGCCGTCACCGTCATCTCGGGCACTGGCCGACTGGAGAACCGTCCTGCAGAGGACTGTCTTGAGAATGCGGGTTGTTCCGCCCGCGGCGTCTCTTCCTCGGTGGTGTCTGCAAACATGATTGTCGGACCAGACACACCCTCCACATCGGTCCTGGTCTCCGGCATTGGACGACTTGAGAACCGCACTGCTGATGATTGTCGAGAGAGCGTTGGCCTTGTTGCCGGGGTTGCTTTCCCAGATACACTTCCTGATGTCGCATCGTAAGTACTGATGCCCGCCGACCGGAATCCGCCCATGGAACGAGCAGATATGTTTCGATCAAGCGCAGGTCGTTCCAGCGGGGTTGGAGGCGCTGACACGTTTTCAACTCTTCCCACGTGGCTTGGGCCCGCCTGACCTTCAGAACGAGCTTGTGACACCATCGTGCCGTATGATGCTGCCGGTGCAGCGCTCTTATTCGATTTGCTCCTTTTCTGTTTCGACGGACTTGTGAGTAAGTCGTCGCTCTGGCTTCGCCCTCGTCCTCGCCCAAGTAACAACGGCCGCCGAGGAGTGTCGACCTCTGGCATCTCGTCCTCGCTGTAGTCACTGCTACCAGGTTCAAATTCAGAATCGGAGTCAAGGCAAGATGGCTGTTGCTCCTGATCACTAATCTCACCGTCGGAGCCAGAGGCGTCCTCAAAGACCTCATCTCCCAAGTGAGACGTGTGAATTCCAACACTGACGCCAAGGCGGGACAACCTCGATACCGTCGGCTTCTTGGGCAGTTCCCCAAAGTGCACCAGACTTGGTCGCCGTCCACTTTCAATATCGTCCAGTGATACATGCGGATTGAACACGCCAGGCCGCCCTGCCGTGGACTCGATAATATTCGCGAAAGACGTGAGCTCTTCGGTTGAGTTCAGGTTTGGCTCACGGCCTCGAAACCTCTGCAGGTCGTCCCACCACTCTTCATCCTTTAGTATATCGTGAACCATAATCTGAGATTCGAGGTCGTTGCTTTGGCCGTTGATAATGAGCTCATACGTATTGAGCTGTCCGGAAGCTAGCCAAAACACAATGACCTCGGCCTCGATCCTCAGCTTGTCTAGCAAAGCCTTGACTCGCGCCCGTTCTTCTTCCACTTCACTTTCGTACTCCACGAACACCATGACGCGAATGTTGTAGACTTTATGCCATGTCGGAACGCTGTAGAGGATATAGCCTAGTTGAAGGATCAAGGTATCTGTAAATGAGTTAGCGAAATTCGGATTGAAACAATGATTCTGCTCACATGTGTCGAAGTTGGTTGTCAAGACACTTTTCCCATCTGACAGAACTTCTGCCGACATTTGTATCGGCCAGAGATCGAGATGCTTCTTGACATTGGCTTTGTCCTTGCGCGGCGTTTCCAGATTTTCAAAGCCTTTACCAATTGCGACGTTGAGTTTGTATCTCAGAGCGAGATCCTCCAACATAGTCATGTAACTTGTCACACTCATCATGCCCTCTGTCTTCATCACATCTGTAGGCAGTATGCCTTCCATCAGACGCGCTGATGTGTCGCCCCTTCTCCTGCGTGGAGGCCTCTCTTTGGCTTTGGCCTGAGGGCGGGTGTTCATATTCGACGAGCTTGGAGCTTTCGGGACTTGGAAAGAAGGTCGAGAATCTCTTAGCTCATCCATGTTGTAAAATCCCATGACGGCAATATTTGGTCGCATGCCCCCTAGCCCAGCCGACAGAATCAAGTTTCGGATACCCCAGGTAATGGTCGGAGACATTGTAAGCTGCACGAAGGCCTTGATACGGGAGAACTCCGAGATGTACTTTGTCCATGCTGCCTGTTGAAGCCTGGCTTCGTGAACGCCGCTGTTGAAATCGTCCGTAACAATAACGTGGCCGAGGATATAGAGACCGCCTTTCTTTACGGAGTTGCAGAATTGAATCAGTCGAGTTTGGCTCCTAGGATTGTTGATGAGCAGAATGATTTGGGGCCTCCAAAACTTGATATGCTCGGGCCGTAGCCGCAGCAAGTACTTCCTCACTTGGTGGTAGATGAGATTTTGGGAGACGTCACCCCATCGCTTCGGTGGACTGAGATAGTGAATCAGGGAAAAGAGAAAGATGAGCAAGCAGACTGCAGTAGCCGCGTAAGTCTGGTCGATGAAGAACATGGCCGCTGCAGACATAATGCTGCCAGCGAAAGCTGTCTCCCAACTGAAGAACTTGAATGCAGGCCGAAAGTTGGGAGCTGATCCTATCTTGAGTAGAAAACAAGCCAGGTTCATGACGAAGAATGTCATCTGTTCTCTGTCAGTTCCAAAAAGCTTTGTCAAGATAGAGTAAGCGGATGCTCACCTGGTAGCCCATGGAAATCAAGGTCGCAATCTGGTTCAAGTTGGCGAACATGGCGATCTGGGCGAGCACATATGTGAGAATGATGGCTTGGATTGGTTCATCGGCCCTCTTCGTTCCTTTCGAGAATGGCAGCAGACCGGGCAGCAACTTGTCCCTGGCAAGGGCTTGCATGAGCTTGGCAGCACCAATGAGTCCCATCACGGCGGAGAAGAAGGTGACGGCACACTCTCCTGCAAGGATCAAAGGCGGGGACAAGCTCGTGACCGAGATAATGTTTGTGTTGTTGAGAAATGAAGCATGCGTTGTGGTGGAAGCCATGGAGAAGACTACAACCAGGTACGCAATGAAGGTGGTCATCATCGCCCAGAGAGTCCCTTTCGGGATGTCTTTGCTAGGATTTACCAGATCTCCAGACATTGAAGCCCCTGCGAAGATTCCTGACGTGGCGGGGAAGAGGATGGCAAAGACCTCCCGAAAGGTTTCAAATCCCTTGAAAGACTCGCTTTTTGTATGAGGAGCAAAGTTGTCAACCAACGTCTCGATACTAAAGCCGGTGAAGCGTACACCAAGTCCATCATCTCGAAAGGGAGACTTAAATGCGGAAGATATCGGAATGCTTATAATGGCGAGACTCAATATGACAAGCAGCGCATTGCTAGCCTTGGCAAATATGCCGCTCCCAGCCAAGCACAATCCAGCACAGAGCAGCAAAGCCAAGGTTTGAAGCATGTAGACAGTCCAATAGCCTTGGGGAAAAGATTCCCCGACGTTAAGCTTTATGCAGTCGATGAGACCAACAACATTGAGAGCGGTGTTGAGGACCTGAGCGAGATAGAAGAGCATCCCGATGGAACCGCCAAACTCGGGGCCGAGAGACCTCGAAATTACGTAGTAGGCGCCTCCGCCCTTGACTTCGCCATTTGAAGCTATGGCAGACAAAGAGAGCGTTGTCAAGAAGTCTACAAGATAAGCCGTAACGAGTAGTCCTGTGGGATTTTGTTAGTGTGGGCTGAGACAGAGTGAGCGCGTCTGTGTTAGTAGCTGACGAACCAAGCATGCCCAAAAGCCCAACTTGACCGAGAATCCAGCCAAAACGGAGAAACATGAGAATGCTGAAGATGTTGAGACAGACGGGGATATAGACCCCGGAAACTGCACCCAACTTGGCCTTGGTACTGGTCTGCTCCATGCTGGAGAGACTCGGTCGTCTATCGTCGCCGCCCATGGTGAAGGTCGGAAAAGGGGGTCGGTCGTAGTCAACAGGTCGACCCGGAACTCTTCCCGGAAAAGGGGACGGGGGAATGCGCCACCTCCACGATCGTTTTCCTCGGTGCCGAACCACAGTGAAGAGCCGACACGACAAAGATTCGACGAACTTCAGTGACGGAGTTGGGATGGTTGTCGTCGGTCAACAACAACCCAACGGTGTGGGAGCGCAACGCATAGGTATATAAGTTTGAGTCCCCGCCCTTAATCGCACCAGTGTGTAATGTTGGACTGGGCTGGCTAATCAACCCCCCAGTACGTCCAAGTGTAGTTGAACGATGGCTTGCGGCGCGGCGGCGGTGATCACGGCGACCAGTAAGAGAATGGCCTGGCTAGGACGGCGGGCCGCACAGGCATCCAACTGGCCCGGCGCATGTCTCGCGTCTTTCTCGTCGTCTCGTTTTCAGGGTTCACCGTTCTGCGAGCCAGGGATATCTGGGGCGATCCAATGCAAGCCTCTCCAATACCCCGCGTGCCGATTGGAAAGCTGCGATATGCTCCAGCCGGTCGCGCCGTATTTGTTGGTGGTCCACTCACACAACCAAGCACCAAAGTCTGGGAAATGCAGTGAGATGCAGAACAAGAGGCCGAAGTAGGAAGACGAAACGACGTCATCCAGCAGCGAAGGACAGATCGGACCGGCCAGTCGCCAATGCGTGACAAGCGGTCACTGTGGTGGCACTGTGGGTTGTGCAGAGCTGCTTTCTCATGTCCAAGGATCTGTAAGGAGGGGTAGTGGTAGGGTATCCTGCAGAATCGAGATGCGATTTCTTTGGAATCCCCTAAGATATCCGTAGTGTAAGGTACCTGTAATTAGGTATGAGGACTTCGATGTTTTCGGTTGGGGGTACGTCGTCCGGTTTGCCCGATCCCCCACGAGCTTCGAGAGAACTTCCATGCCACAGATAGATAGGTGTGATAGGGTGATGGGCATGGCATCACAGGCCAACGAGAGTAGCGTCAAGTGTCAAATGCCTGGCATCTGCCAGCCATCTGGCTCGACATTCCATCTGATGCTGGCGTGGCAGGGTTCGTCCTCCAAAATAGAAAACCAGAGACCAGTCGGTTGACTCAGGCGCATGACAGCGGTAAGCCGGAGATTTCAATGGGATGGGCCGGATTGGCCGCTGGTACCGCGAAATTCGAACGAGTACGGTACCTACCTAGTCATCAGTGTGGCTTTGCCGCTTATCAGCCAGCAGCATGGGAGTGTCAGTGTGGGAGTGTCGAGTGTCTCTGCTTCATGACTCGATGATGGGGTTTCAACGCCGGAGATGAAGGGCTGGTGAAGTGAACCTGAGGGCGAAAAGTACAGGCGCACGGGATGCCAAATCAGCGATGCACCACACCCAGACACCAGGTACCGCTACATGCGCGGGCTCACATGAAGTCCTGAGGTGAGTTGAGGTGCCGTTCAACTTACGGTTCTGGCCAGGGGAGATGGGAGGTGGACCGCTGAAGAGCATCCGCCGCAGGGCTCCAAATCACACCTCATTCACACGCAGCCCGCTCCAGGATCCATGAGCGCGCTAGCCCCCCACTCTCTCTCCAACTTCACCGTGCCACCGTCAGAGCAAGAGGAACAAGTGAGGCGGGATGTGCATGCAGCCAATGACATCTCTTCGCTTAGTGTGGCGGTCGAGCTGTGCCTTACCTAAGCTGGTAAGATCCGATGGGAACCTTGGTTTTTTGGTAGTGTGCGCTGGCAGCAAGACGAAATACTCGGCTCATTTGTAGTAAAAAACTGTGAGTCGTATCCACGATGAAGCGTTTGAGAAGTCTCGAAAGGACCGGAAGATGGCCGATCATTGGAAAGAAAGACACATATCCCAGAGATTTTCGCTGTGCTGTTTTGCTGTGCTGAATCAGACATGCGACTGACGGTCAATACGAGCCAGTCCGATGGCCAGAAGCAGAGGTCCCGGCGTAGGTAGTAGGTACGGTCGAATCTGCGGTTCCCGGTCCAAGAGTTCAGGATATTACATAAGAAAAAAGTTAGAGACGAGAGCAGAAGTAGAGGTAATGAGATGGAGATATGAACAAGACGAGGAATAATGCTTGGACCTCTGCATCTTGTTGTTGTAGAGAACTTGAGATGTCGATATGTCGCTGCAGTAATGTAGATAGATAATGCATCTGCAACGCATCGTTGGTGGCTGAAGCGGACAAGCTGTGACATGGAGCACAACAATGTGATGATTCAACCTAGAGTCAGGTAACTACCGTTACCGAGCATTGGAAGGAGACCTCGCAACCCATGTCTGGAACAAAACATCACCTGGAGGCTGGGGCAGCGTAGGGCGGCTAACACAGGCACAACATTGCCTTCCAGGTTCAGTACGAAGCATGGTCAGCATGCCTGGCGGATGGAGCGAGGAACCCGAGAGAGCTCCTGAGTGCTACCTCAGGCTGTCGGTTGTCATAGCCCGACGGGTTTCGGCAGCGCAGCCACAGCACCCGACACCTCCCAGGTCCTGCTACAGCCTATAAGACTATAAGCCTACAGGGCAGGGCAGGCTGCCAGGTAGCGCTACCTACCCGACGCTATCTGTGCGAGCCACAGACTCTCCAGACCTGCCAGATTAGGTCACCCGACCCGCATGGAAGCGGCGTCCTTATCACGGGTTCCCAATAGCAACAGCTTCGAACGCACATCCCCCAAGCCGTGCGCTGCAATTGATCTCGTCAGCTGTCTTACAACTGAGTCCAGGTAAACTCTCCCCATACTTGAACCGAACCTACTTCTTCTCCATCATCTAGCTCTCCTTTTCTTCCCGGTTCCGTCTCATCTTCTCCCGCCCATGACACCTCGCTAACTCTGTTGTCTGTTGTTGATTCAGTTCGGAATCTGCAACGCTGTGGTTGGAGGCTCCTCGATATCCCGAATACCGGCATTCGATAGTCCGCGACCGGTTTCATTAGGTACCATCATGGCATCTCCTTCGAGAGATCCCCTCAGCATTCCCAGGGCCGACTCCCCGTCCCGACAATTCGGCTCTCTACCTCGCGCAGACGCCACCGCTCGCCTGGCATCGCCCGTACCCTCGCAGCAATATGGCACTCCCCAGACCGGCCGCTTCGTCGGGAGCTCAAGTAGGCTAGGCGACGCCAGCGAGACGGCCAGCCTTGCTCCTCTTGCTGGAGCTGCTCCTTCAAGCGTTCAAGGTCCCGGCGTCTCGGCTCTCGCCGCCGCCTTGTCCAACTCGCTGGGAACATCTCCACCGAGGCATGGTACACCACCGGTGCGCTCTGCCACTCCTCCGGCACGACCTCTCTCCCCTGCTGCCGCCGGCGCTCAGCTTTCGAGCACGCCCATGACGAACTATGGATCTTTCGACTCTCGTTCGCGGAACGCCGGTGCCGGTGCCTACGAGGACCCCGAGATTGTCAAGAGGCATTTGGTCCAGCCCACCGACGCCGCTTCTGAAGAGTCTAGCATGCGTGATGGCGTGAAGGGCAAGCAGACCGTGAGCGCCGACGCCGAGACCGGACTGAACGAGGACGAGTTTTCGAGCTTGCAGCTGCAAGGCGGAGACGTGACTCGAGGCATTTACAAGTGGACCGAAGAGGCAGAAGCCCGCAACAAGATGCAACGCAGCAAGAGTTTCAGCGTTTCGCGTCCGGACCCCGAGACTGATATTCTTGATATCAACACGATCAAAGTTCCCGGAGGTTTCCGTCGCAACTACCTCCGTAGAGCAGCAAGAAGCCCCTCCACGGCCAGAGATGGTGGTGAGCGCGGCGAGGCTAGCGAAGCTTCCCAGCCTCGGCTGCTGACATCCAGCTTCCTCGAGTTCCTCTCGATCTATGGCCATTTCGCAGGTGAAGAACTGGAGGAGGACGATGAGGCCTTACGACCCGGCGAATACTTCTCCTCGGGCGAGGACATGTACGAAAGCGACGACGAAAGCGACGACGACAGAGAGCCTATGGAAGACAGCGCGCTGTTGACACCGTCGCGCCACAGGAGGAGACGCAAGCAGCGTGGCGGCAGTGGAAAGAATAGCCCAATGAGCGCGGCGCTGCTTCTGCTCAAGTCATTCGTTGGCACGGGAGTTCTCTTCTTGCCTCGCGCTTATCTGAACGGCGGTATGGTCTTCAGCAACGCCGTCTTGCTTGGAGTTGCAGCACTGAGCTACTACTGCTTCGTTCTCCTGGTCACGACCCGTCTCAAGGTCGACGGATCTTTTGGTGATCTTGGCGGCATTCTTTATGGCAAATGGATGAGGGCGACTATCCTCTCGTCTATCGTTATAAGTCAGATCGGGTTTGTGGCGGCGTACATGGTTTTTACGTCAGAAAACCTGCAAGCCGTTATCCTAGCAGTATCGGACTGCAAATCCAATATCGCTGTCAAGTGGTTGATCCTCTTGCAGGTGCTCGTCTTCCTGCCATTCTCCCTGTTGCGAGATATTGAGAAGTTGAGTTTCACTGCTCTTATCGCGGATGCCTTCATCCTACTTGGCCTGGCATACCTTCTATACTACGACATCCTTACCTTGGCCACCAATGGTATTGCGGACATCATCCAGTTCAACCGCAACGACTGGACCTTGTTCATAGGCACGGCAATCTTTACGTTTGAAGGAATTGGCCTCATCATCCCTATTCAGGAGTCGATGAAGAACCCCAGCAAGTTCCCTCGTGTCATGTTGGCGGTCATGATCATCATCTCGGTCATCTTCATCGGCATGGGTGCCATCTCCTACGCCGCCTACGGATCCAAGACAGAGACTGTGGTGCTCCTCAACATGCCCCAAGACAACAAGGCTGTCAATAGTGTCCAGTTCCTTTACTCTATTGCCATTATGTTGTCAATTCCTCTGCAGCTTTTCCCCGCCATCAAGATTACCGAGAATGCGTTGTTCACCAAGAGTGGAAAGTACAACCCCTATATCAAGTGGCAGAAGAACCTCTACCGCTTTTTCTTTGTCATCCTTTGTGCCGTTATCGCATGGGGTGGTGCGGATGACCTAGACAAGTTCGTTGCCCTTGTCGGTAACTTTGCTTGCATTCCGCTTGTCTACATCTACCCGGTAAGTATAACCATGGACAAGAACCTGCCAATATAAAGCGTGACTGCTAACCTTCAATAGCCCCTGCTTCACTACAAGGCCGTTGCGAGAAACAGGCTCTGGAAGATTTCCGATATTATACTCTGCATCTTCGGCTTCGTTGCCATGGCTTATACCACAACCTTGACTGTTTACAGCTGGGCTGGTGGCTCAGATGGTGCCAAACCTCCGGCATACTGCGACCGCAGGGGGAAGTAAGCTGGCACAAAGTGTCTGAGGGAATCGCATGCGACTGCATTTTTTAATTGTCATTCAGTGCTGTCTGAAAAGCGTTGGGTAATCATTGCATGGATTCCAGCGGGTTCTTCAAGGGTTTTGGACAGCATCGGTCGGTCGTCAATGAGCATGGGCTTGTACATAGACTGAAGAACAAGAGGCTCATCGCCACGTTTATAGTTCTGTATGTGTATACGTAGCAGTGGTTTCAAATCGACTTATCCTTCAACTACTTTTAAAAAAATCTGAGGACAAAGAGACCGTGAAGTTGAAAATTTATCATGTCTTGGCGAATTTGAATCTAATCTATTGAGGTGAAATGAAGATGGAGGAAGATGTGGAAGGTCAGAGCAATACCTTATGCACCGCCACATTTGTGCTTCTGTGGCGCAGCCCACCTCTTTGAGGACCCACTAGGACTCCAGCCCATCCTTACTGAGAAGGAGCCTGAGCTTCACCACGTCCAACTCACTCACCAGCATCTCTCATACCCCGGGTGAACTCTCAAATTCTATCACAATACCAACCCAAAGGTAGTCATTAATCTCTCGTCATGAAAGAACGTACCACTAACAAGATTCCAGTCTCACTGCAGTATTCTGCGTTCAATTATCTCCAACCACGCATTATCTTCAGTTTTGTCCTCAAAGTCTCGTTACCACCGACTCCACCCTCCCCTTCACAATCACGAATCACCAAGATGAACGCGCCTGATCGGTAAGAAAATTTGACTCCTTTGTTTCGGTGAATTTGGGAAGTATCCTAGGTCTGCCTGGTCGGCAGATGGACTCGGGACGGCCTCACATTGTCATGATTCCTCTCAGGCTTCCCTTCACGTTGCCCTCGAGGAGGTGGCCGTGGTCTTCCCCAGGCTTCCTTGCCAGATTCTGCTAGAGGTGCCTTCGCAAGGCGTGAAACTACATCTTCACATCTCTATCATACATTTCAACATTGTTCCTGTTGTTCCATACACACAGATTATCGCGTCACTGCTTTCTCAGGCATATCAAGACTCCAAGACCCCAGAACCACCCTCTCTGAACACGTCTGAGCTACATCATGTCTTCCCAATCTGAGAACCTTCCTCCTCGGCGCGTCTCTTTTCAAGAAAACGGAACCCGGAAATTGAACTAACTCATTCATAGTTTCGAGCTCTTCCTGCTCGGTGAAGGCGAGAAGAAGATCGAGGAGAATGTCTTCTCTGGTACATTTTGCACGCCCTTCAACCATTTTTCTTAGCCATTCGGCCAAGCTAAATTCTTCCCAGGAATGTCCAACACGTCCGACTTCGTCATCAAAAAAGAGGACCACACTCTCGGCAACCTCCTGTCCGAGCACCTGAAGATGCACAAGAACGTCCTGATGGCGGGCTACAAGAGTAAGGTGCATTGCCCTTCGACTAGGGCCACGCATACTAAAATGTTGTCACAGTCGCGCATCCAAACGTCCCCGAGATGTTCATTCGAGTCCAGACAGACGGCACGATCACCGCCAAGGAGGCCTTGGTACAGGTAATCAAGAAGCTCATGCAGGACCTGTCCCACCTGAGTCGCGAGTTTACTCGCGAGTTCGAGCTTCGTCGCATGGTCGAGGCGGGCCGTTCGAATCAGCAGGGCCAGTAAGGCGGACACACTTGAGACGATGGGTTACATCTCGCGTGGGATTTTTCCTCTGGGCGTTAGGCGGATAAGGTCATTACGGAATAACGGTCTGATACCGAAGTTTGGCATGGGGAATCGTCATATTGGTTTTCGCATTCCGGGCTGAGAAAGGGCCTCGGATTAGAAAAAGTTGATCATTGCGCATTACGTCGTCAATTTCGCGATGCTTTGAAAGCCTCTCTACGTGACACTTTTGATGTTCATGCCCAGTCCCCAGAGGCCCTCTTTCTTGCTTTACCCTCGGGTAACGAGTCAACGCCTTCAGCTGTTGTGGCATTGCTCGTACCAACCCTGGTGCCTCCGTCATGCGATCCCTTGGGTTACAGAAATCATGAACCTAGTCTATCTATGATCTTGAGGAGCGGCTGCTTCTGCTCAAATTTGTCCCTCGTCCAAACTTCTTCATGCGGTCACCGGACCCTCTCCTCCAGGAATGAGCTGCTCATCGTCAGTCTCTCTTCCCCTCTCAAGAAATCCAATGGAGAACGTGACGTACCATGCAAATGTTGTTGCCGTTCAGCAGGATCTTGGGAAGCTTTGTGTGATTTCCAGAGTAGTCGCTAGCCTATAGTTAGCAAGGGTATATACCACCTTCAAAACGGCCACATACAATTCTGTCACGTCCTCCAACACCATGTCTGTTTTTTTTTCGTTAGATATTTCGAGAAATGGGTAGCTCAACATCCAAAGTTTACTTACTGACGTAGTCATCGAAACCCAGGAGCGTGCCGCTGAATTCTGCCATCCCTTCGAGTCAGCAGATCACGTTTAATCGAGCCCATGATGGTCGGCCGTACCCTTGTCACCCTTCATGACAACCCAGATCCTCGATCCAACACATTTGTCGATAAGTTCTATCTTTGTCAGCTTCAACGATCTGCATTTGTGGGCTTGTCCACTCACCCAGAGGGAGCAGTTGCGACGCCATTTTGCCGCTTAAATCTTTGAATCTGGTGGAGGTTCTGAATTGTTTACGTTTGAAGTCTCCTTGTAGGGGTTACGCAGGGATTAAAGTCGTCAAATGAATTGATGGTCGTTTCGATACACCAAACGAAAGTTCCTTGCCAGACCAAAACGTCGATGCTCAAGATGATGGACGTCGTGCACTTGGGCCGGAGGGGTGAGCGTAAAAGCCCATGTCAGGTGACTGCGCGATGAGCTGTGAATGACTAAGCCACATCACCCCGGACTCTTGGAGCTCCCAGCTGTCGCTGCCGCCAACTGGGCGCGTATCACCCACAAAGCCTACTCCGTACTTTAATTGAACCCCTCCATCACCCACGACGCGTCTGCCTGAAGAATACCGTTCTTCACTTTGTCGCGCCAATGCCCGGTGGCAAATATGGCGCTTCACTCCCCCCTCAAATGCACCCGCGAGCAGCGGTGATGAGCTTCCCTAGACGCAGCAGTTCTATTCTATATAAGTCTCGACTTTTGCCGAGATCGGTGCTGGTCCAAACGTGTGTACACCCTTTTCATCGAATTGCTAGTTACCATTGGGTTTTTACTGACAGCATCGACAACTCGCAGACGTTCCAGATCAACAATGTATCCCTCCTCCTACGCCAGATTATGGAATCCCGTTCGAGGCATCGTCTTCGGACAAGCGAGTCCGAACGAGACATCCCATCCGCGAGTGGACATGTTGCGTTCTCTCCACATCTCGACGCCAGACAACAGCCAGCCCTCAGCCGCGACGGGGGTGAATAACGAGATTCTCGACTCTGACAGCGATGACCTGCTTTTTCACACCGCTCCGGAGTACCAGCCCGCCTTAGACAACGTTCCCACTGCCCAGACGCTCCAAGCAGAGACCGCGGGGGGTCCAAAGGAGGGCAAGGTTGAAGCCAAGACGACGACGGCTGCAGAGCCAGCAGAACCCCCGCAAACAGACCTGGACTTCAAGATCCCTCTGCCGGCATTTCGGAAAGCCCAAGGAGCGAAGGAGAACACGGGAGACTCATTCTGGTCTTACACACTCTTTCGAGGACCCTCGGTAGATGGGGCCGAGCAAAAGGTCAAGGTGCACTACTGCAAGACCAAACACACCATGGAGAGAGTGTGTCAGTATTTTATGAACGATTCGGTCCTTGGGTTCGATCTGGAGTGGTTCCCGGATGCGAAGAAGACCTCGGGTCCGAAGAAGAATGTCTCCTTGATCCAGATCGCCAACGAGAGTCGGATTGCTCTGTTTCACATTGCCTTGTTTCCCACCGACGACTTTGTCGCTCCGACGTTCCGGAGGATCATGGGGGACTCAGACGTGCGGAAGGTCGGCGTCAACATCAAGGGCGACTGTACACGGATACGAAACCACCTGCAGGTCGATACGAGGGGAGTCTTCGAGTTAAGCCACTTATATAAGCTTGTGAAGTACTCAGCAAGTGGTGAAGTGAAAATGATCAACAAGAGGCCTATACCTCTGGCTACAATGGTCAAGGAACACCTCGGTCTTCCCATGTTCAAGGGACAGGATGTTCGGTCGAGTGATTGGTCCCAGTCCCTGAACATGGACCAGCTCATGTGTAAGTGCTTGCGGAACCTTTCCTCTGTTGCTTGCTAATTCCGCCTAGACTCTGCTTCGGATGCCTATGCCGGCTTCCAGCTGTTCCATGTTCTCAATGGGAAGCGCAATAACCTCGATCCAACTCCGCCGCTCCCGTATAATGCTGAGCTCGGCCTGAGCATCCGGCTCGCAGACGGGCTCCCCCTCCCAATGGCAGAAGAGAATACTGAGCCTCTAGAGGCTGACCCGCGCAACATCTCAGCACCTCTTTCGGCCTCGGAGTGCCAAGCAATCAGAGACAGTCTCGAAGTTGAGGGAGATGGCGAGGGTCAATCAATCGCCGAGAGCGTGAGAGCCGCCAAATCGACTGCTCCGACCCAGAAGCGCCAGAAAGACGCCAGGGTCGTTGCCGCCGATGAGAAGCTGGCCAACTACCGGACCACCATCAAATCCCTCCGCGCCTCACCTTCCGCCGTACGATCCTACTTTATCTGGAACGATAACGAGGACCTAACGCCTGAGGCCGTTGCCAGGGTCCTCCGAGACCCACCACTGCAGACGAACACGGTGGTGAGCTATATTTTGGAGGCTCTCAAGTTGGAGAAGCTGCCGTTCGATAAGAAGCGGCTCCGGAACGAGATTCTACACACGCTGCCGAAGGAGGTCTTGCAGGGCAGGTACAAGGCTTTGATGCTGGAGGCTCATAAGCCCGATACCGGGGCCCCGTCTTCGGTTGCGTGAGATGAGCGCTAGCTACGTATATGAAGAGGGTAGCATGACGAGTCCACGAACCAAGAAAATACGTTGTTTAGTTCAGCATTGGATTCATGCATAATGGAGATACCCGCATTGGTTACATTCACCTCCTTTTACGATCGTAGTCTTCGCAACCGTCCAACAGGCCGTGAAAATCGTAAAAGATGCAGAATGGACGTGTCAATTCTTTGCCAATTGCCGAGCCGTACGTCAGCCACAGCCGCCTCTGCATGTTTCGAAACATGTATTACGGTGGGCTCTTTTAATTGGTGCTCTTGCTTTGTCTTCGTGATGTCGTCCATGGTGTATTCCGCTGCACAATACGCACCCGCCCTTGATGGACCTTCATCCCATAGTTCCTCTATAGGCACTGCAGACGGGCCAGCTCATCAGCAAGCATCGTCCGTTGTAGTCGATGGCCGAGCGGTACGATTCTGGTAAAGAACGTATGTTGGCTCACGGTCCTACATAATGCCATGGATAGCTTGTTTTTTTTTGCGCTTGATAGGTTGCAGGTTCGAGTCGACTTCAATCGACTTCTTATTTCGTTTTTTGAGCCATGGAGATTTATTTAGATGCGTTGTATTTTTCAATCATCTTTTCGGGTCGACTAATCAGGCTCTGGATGCATGTCAGTAAGCTCGTTTTTGGAGGGGAGAGGCACAGCACAGCACAGGACTGGATTCGTGCTGTTGACTCCTATTGCCTGGGTGATATGACTTGGGGTTACACGACATGGGAGATCTGCCCCGTCGTCGATGTCATCGTGTCGTTTGAATTGGGCGTTGGACGATCTCTCTCATCACAGCCACAGTCTTGCGCGGCGCGATGACACGTTGTAGGCAATTACCTATGGTTGTCGGCGCGTGCTGTGAGGCTTTGAGGCTTTATTTTGTCGCCTTTCTTTCTATTTGCCACATTTTCGAGTCACGGTGAGAGAAGAATACATGTATATGTGGAACAGAGGATATGTTCGGCCGAGTTCAGAATGCCGCCATTGTTTGTAGAGAGTACATGCGAGATGTGACAGGCAGCCTGGTGCGATACGAGATGAACTACACGTGTGGTGGCGAATAAGTTGACGGGTATGCGTTGAGAGCATGGGATGCTTATAACTATTTGGCCTTGAGTAATGTGCCTCAGTGCTTAAACAGGAAGAAAACAATCTGCGCTATTATTCTGTTACAAATTACAACCCTCTTTGACGGTTCGTCTCTCGATAAGGTCTCAGGGAAGTGACAGGTACAAGAATATCATCAGCATAAAACTTTGTTACGATTACCAATCGTGGAAGAAGCAGATGCAAAAGAGACTGTACAAGTCATAGAATAGCGAATGCGAGACAATGTTCGTGTTGTCCAGACGGGTTCGGACGAGCAGGTGTTCCTGGCCAGCCACCCTCACAACTATGATGAAGGGAAGTTGGTTCAAGTCCCAAGTCAGGCCAGCTCAGATGTCTTCCGCATTTGGCCACGACTGAGATCCGAAGTTGAAAATAGCTCGGAATGGCCGAGCGAACAGGCCTCACGGTTCTGCAGGAAGGAAACAAGTTCGACGACATCATCCCGAATCTGTCGCAGCTTGCGAACGGTCTTCCAAGCAGACCATCATCCGATTGTGGCTCGCCTGATATATTCTGCTTATTGACGATCTTGCCTCGCCGTCCGAAGTTTGGCATTACAGGGCTGCCTCTACAACTAGATTGGAGAAGTCCCCAAAGTCTCTAGAACCAGAATTGTGCTCGGTCCTCGCTCAAGTCGTAAGGTGGGTGTTCTCGTAGAAGCGCTCGGGCTGTTTTGGCGGTGCGTTTCCCGTACGGCTCCTGCCTCTTCCACGCATCGTTGACATGCTTCTGACCCGAGACCTTCGTTCGTGTGTTCGGATTGCGAAACCAGTCCGTAGCCCTTTCTTTTCTTACCTGCGTTTGAGACTCGACTTCGCCAGGTGCTGTGGTAGACTGCTTAGACCTCAGGCCCGGTGACACCGTTAGTCTGGCTTATACGAGGCAGTCAACTGTAGTATCAAGGCCGAGTGATTGTCATCTTGAAAGTTCATTCGTTCACGCCAGACCATTCCGTAGGCTCAAATCTTGCAGAAATATGTCGATTAGGAGATGAGGCACTGGATCGAATATGCAAAGTCTCTCGGCCGAATCCTATCAGGTTGTTGAGCAAAGCATGGCTTTTCCATCCGTGCTTGTAATGAGGCACATTCCTGTCATATCCAGTGGCTTCTTGTCTTTGGCCAAGCGTAGACAATAAGAGTCTTGGCCGGGTTCGAAGCCCTCCGCGATCCCACTTGTGGATGCTGCCAACCGATCGGCTCATGGTGCTTGAAAGCTTATCGAGATAGCTGTGGAGAGCCAAGGGACCAAGCATGCTCTTCAGCGTGGTGACAAGACTGATATCTAGACTTCAACTCGAAACCAATGGCAATCAGAAGAGCAAATGAGCAGTGGCACTATGTGGGGCGTAATGAAGCTTAAGCCACACCCAATTTGCACCACATGCCCTGGATATTCTCGAAATTTCGACGAGAATCATCGTGAACTGCTCTTTGTAGTGCCTGGGGTGGTCTTTCGCCGTGGAATTCGACGTCAAGGTAAGTATACGTCCGTAAGAGCGTCCATAATGCAACGACATATATGAGAATGTATGCTTTTAAGAGAGACCGGGAATGGGCACCGCCTTAGCTGAGGCGATATCTGGCCGGGATGTCAGACTCTCGAAGGCTTTTTGCTGCGAGTTCGGACTGGGTCAAATTCATCATGAAGGTGCCATGTTAACCGTGGCATGAGCCAGATGTGGAGGCAGTATACGGACAATACCGAGACCCGAGCTTTTGTCTAGATCTAGACTAGCACACAAAGCTAGAGACTGGCTACGCGGCCGTTGTCAAATAAAAATTTGTTCCAAGAAGGAATCGCGAAGGTGGACTTACGGGGACGCTTCAGACCTTGGCATGGTCATCTCATTGTTCAGCTGGGTCCTGCACCGAGTGGGACGTCTGTCTCTAGTCGGTGAGATTGCAGATGAAGGTGGGACGGGACCAGATCCGTCATGACATCAATCAGGGGTGTATCCGTCAAGCAAACGGGTCTCGATGAGCGCTATCAAGTCAAATATGGAGAGTCAAGGCTCGAAGGCGACATCTTTCGTTCCTGGGGGCTTTAAAAAAGACCTGGTGTCTCCATGTAGTCCATCATGGGAAGCAGTACGAGAACCGGATGGCATGACTGACGCTTTCTGCTGGATGCTGCCAAGTAACATGTGTTCGTGAGCGCGAACGCGGCTGCATGTGCGGAGGGAACCAACATAGCGCATCAGCCACGGCATCAAGGCAGTTATTTTGGACCGGCCGGCGGCTGCAAAGCCGGGAAGCCGTCACTGGGGACTGGACCGGTTTTCAGCGGGCAACTGCCAGCTGAGAGTCCCCGCTGACAAAATGTAGCTGCGAGTCGCGCGCTGCTTCCCGCCTCAAACAGTTGGGGAACCGTCAACCGTGAACGTGGTAACGAACCCCATGCCGCCGACCGCAACCGCCCAGGAAAGAAAACAGTCGGGTCGAGCGATTCAAGCAAGAGATGCCAGTGAGCTACGGTGCCTCAAAGGTCAACCAAGAGCAAGAAGGAGAAACACCAGAAATCTAGAGAAGCACTGGCCAGTCAAACGACCATGAACCGTTGCCACACGAAACTGTCGGCCCTCCTCCCTCGCGCTAGTGTAGTCTGGTGTTCCTAAGCCATCGTCCATCCGCCATCTGAACCACCAATCTCTAGCGTCTGCTTCCAAGTTCCCACCTCTCTCAAGCCGCAAGTCGATCGAGATAGCGCGCAGCCGCCGCTGGTCGCCGTGCGCAACGTCTGGGTGACGACTTGGGCTGCGTCGTTGGTGCTATTATTCAGTTGCCGCTTCCTGCGTCTCTAGCGCCTCTTATCGCACTGCCGCCTGCAAGCTCCTGCAGAGGTGAGAGAGAGAGAGAGAGCCTATTGCATCGTCGCACAGCTGCCATGACACCGGCTTGTGCAACCTTCACGTCACCTTCATTTACCTCTGTACGGAGCGAAAACGTAGCAACTGGTCCGTACTGTGTAATGGAAAGGAAAAAGGAAGTGGAGGGTATCTGTACCGTACTCTGGAACATTGACTTTGGAGACGTCGGGAATATTCTGCATCGAGCGGGGGTAGAGACTGCATGTTTCAAGAAGTTTACCAGCGTGACATGGACTGCAAGGTAATTTAAGCTGCGAGAGGATACAAAAAATGAGCGGCCAAAGATTCAGGGTTCCCGCCGGTCCAGGCTTGTTTCGGGGGCGGGGAAAGCTGGTGAAATGAGGAGACGTACGGAATGGAATGCTTCTTTGCCTGGGCGGGTTCAGCTCTACCGGCTCGTGGAAGACGCCTAGAAGACTTGGGCTTTTCCTTTGTTCTCATCTTGCCATGTTCATTTCATCTGGTACATGTCCGAGACCTACATCAAGACTCTTTCGGGGCTTGAGCTGCGCTAATCGGCAAGGTGACGACGACGACCAGACGACGCATATTGGAAGTACTTTGTAGAATTGGTTGCATATCAGGTAATCAGAGCTGAGATGAGGCCCAGAGGGGAGTTGATGCGGTCCAGGGGTGGAAACGACCAGGTGCGGGTTGGAAATGAGAATAGCATGCACCTGAGGTGGGAAACAAAATGGCGGTTTATGCCGTGTGGTTGACGATTGATATTACTTTAGGTAGGTACCTACCTTACCTAACCAAAGCACGTACTCACAGTTGCTGCCAGCTGCAGAGATGAGCTCGATGACTTGAAGTCTGGAGACCGGAGTAAGGTATACTTCCATACTCGATATTGCCAGCAAGACTTTGCGATCAAAAGAATCGACGGGTAGAGGCAGCCGTTTACGCCAGGATCTTCAATGAAAGAAGGAATTTTCCCAAGCTCCTGACTAGCAAGTTGGGCTCCAGTTGACGCAGCGGGGACCAAAAAGAAACGGCTTGATCCCGTGGCGTAGTAGCCCGCTACGTCAGTTCGAGACATTTTACACCAATACATTCGATTTGACCAGTTTCATCGAGGTATTTTCCTATCAGCACCCGGCTAATGCTTCCTACTAGTCAGGGGTCTCGGTAGCAACAGTGCACAAGCAGCGCCGGTTCCTGAGCCGCGACACCACCACCACCACCTCCTCCTCACCATGAATGACTCTGAGCCCACTGACTCCAGCGCAAATCCAAGACTTTTCAGTTTCTGAACCACTTCTGCCGCTCCCACTCGCCCGCCGCCCGCCCGCGCCTTCTTTTCGGCGCGTCCTCTTTAGCGGGCGGGCATTCCACACCTGCGAGACCGGCCATCCCTGTCTTCTATCTTTTCGTCCGTGGCCCGCGGCAGTTCTGCCCGCATGTCCTCTGCCATACAAGACAACCTCCAGAGGTACTTACAAAAAGGTAAGTACACACACGAAATAGTCGCCTCCATAAGATGGTAAATTCGGGGAGGGATCCAATCCAATCCATCCTACACATCCACCCCTTCCCCAATCATCAATCGAGGTTGCCCTTTCGCCCTTTCCTAACACCGCGTGATGGCCCGGGCTACAAGTACGGTGTACATTCCGTACGGTACTACGGGCAGTTCATGGGCAACGATCTCTTCAAAAGACCCGAAAGTCGTCTGCCAATTGATTGTGAATCATGGAAGGGGCGGCACCCACTTGACGCGCGAATCTCCGGGTCCCCTTCTGCCAATTTGCCAGATTGTCAGATTGCTGAGCTTTGAACGAAGCCTGTCGAAGCCTGGCGCCGGTCCTACGACGTCAAACGCCGTCCCATCCACACCCCTCTTCCATCCCAATGTGCCAATCCTACCCTGATTTTGCCATCGCCATCCCGCTGGTGCAGTGACTTGACTGAGGCTAGGTTACCCAGTTTGTTAGTGCATATTTGACGACCAAGCAACTTGCCCTGCATTCGCTGCACTGCTTTTAGTAGTGTGATGGGAGTCGAACGGCATGGATGTATCCGTACTTCTGTCTGTGATTGACGATTGTACACGACATTGAGCGGAGGTCGTAGTTGCAGTGCTCCTGAAGATCAAAGATGATTAGCATCTACACTATCTTTGCCATTGCTGCCAACTTATCCCCATCCTGACTTTCTCCGTGCTTTTCTGGTCCTCCTCCTCTTCTCTTCTTCATCTTCATCTACATCAATCGCTCATTCCCCTCAGTCGTTGCCTTCGTTATCATTGCACACACTCTCGCATCCAGAGCGTTCGTTTGGTGTCACACGGGAAACATCTTCACCGACCTGACCAACACTCGCTCGCTCGCTTTCGCGTCACAATTCGTTACTAGTGTTCTCTCGTTCCCTCTCACGTTGGCTTCACCTCGTCACAAACTCCGCAGAAGCAGCAGACCTACCTTACTGTGCTCAGGTACTGGGCTGCAGTAACCTCGCTGTCCAGGGTCGCCGCTGCACTGCTTGCTTTTTCTCCCTCTTCTTTTTTAGTCTTTTGGTCTTGCTTGAGCAAGGAAGGCACCGGTTCATTTTGTCTAATGAGAAAGGAGAGACCAGGGGTCCCCCTTCTCTCCTAAACCGTTCTGAAGGTCCCACTTTCACTCGAACCCCCCGTGCCTGTCCCCTCCTTCCCTCCCTCTCTCTCCTCCCCAAGCCCAGACGCCCACCACGTCCACCACCATCTCATTCTCACTACCACGACTACCCAGGTATACTCGCTTTTTCCTGAGGTATCGACCAAAACTGACCGGGGGGAAACACTGACACTGGGGCTCCTTCCTTCCCCTAAAGTGCCACAAACCACGCCGGGCGCAATCCACCAAACTGACCAGACGAAGCCTCAACGTCTCCAAATTTAACCCTGTCCACCTACCTGCCTACCTGTCCAGTCCCGCTGTCTGAAGTGCTCTTTTTCCTTCCTGGCCCCAGGTTCCTGAGGTACCTAGCGAGAGAGAGAGAGAGAGAGAGATATCAAGGCACAGCTACCTATCGTTACCGCACTATTACCTGCCTCCACTTCGTCTCCTGCGTCGCACTGAGAGCTGCAGCACACCTCACTCTCGCCTCCTTCACTGCACTAACACCTGCACCCGCCTGGCACACTCAAGGACCGCGACGGGTTTACTACGCCATCGTCCCCAACTCTAAAAATTCCACGCCCCGTCAGACATAAACACGGGCACCTCACAATTCAACCCTCGCGGCCTGCCCCTGACCTGACCGCGCTGCCTCCGACCTCAAAGCCTCTTTTTCCCTCCAACAACCCAATTCACCACCCAGACCGCATACTTTCGCTGGTTGCGAATCCAACACTCCTTCACACTTTGAACCCCATTGCGAGTCGACAATACCTCGACGGGCGGTGGACAGAAACAGAGCATCCTAAATTAAGCAGACTCCCACCCAGCACCTGCTGTCATCTGTCTTTGACGATTCGGCCGTTACCCCTAACCTCAACGCCAACGACCAAAGGGGTAAATCGACTTTCTTCGATACCCCCCAACTTTCGCTGCTATTTCCTTACTTTTCCACAACCACAACCGCAACCGGTCGATCGCGTCTCTTTTTCCAACCCCGGAACAGGATCATTGTCTTGTCAAATCGGCCAGGGGCCCCATCGCCAATCATGGCGAACACGTACGTTGGCATCTATTCTTTAAACCGTTCAGTCCCCTTTTCTTGGGACGCCCACGAGGACCGAGACATTAACTTTGCCATGACAGGTTCGGCTTCGGTGCGGCTATGCGCTCTCTCTGGCACGATCTGACCAGCTACGACCGACGTACGTTTCTTCCCCCCCCCCTAAATGGCCTCTGCAACGCCTGCCTCTATAACAAAAACTAACGTATCTCAGACTCCACGATTGACTCTCCTCACCGAACCGGTCGTCACGTTCCCCTGAATCGCCAGAGCGGCATCCTTACTTCCGTCGCGACTGCCTCCGAATCCCGCGCCGATGTATCCTCTCCTTTCGCCGACGATTATAACAGATTCTCGCGCGAGAACAGCTACCAGGGCGGCGGCATGCCCTACACGCCAACTAGCCCCAACCCTTCTGCGCCCTACTCTCCGGGTCTGAGATCTCAATCTGCTCGCCGCGAAAGCCAGCACGATGGCTTTGAGCTACAAAGTCCCGGAGATGTCCCCATGCAGTCTTTCCAGGACGGCTCACCTCCTCCCCCTCCCGTTTCCCACTCGTGGAAGAAGATTGACGCTTGGGCCGAAGAGCACTACCCGGAGCTGTGGGACCAGCTCTGCGAGGGATGCACCGATAACGATCTCAACGAATTGGAGCATCAACTCGACTGCTCCTTGCCCCTTGATGTAAGAGAGTCATTGATGGTTCACGACGGCCAGGAGCGCCTGGGAATGCCTACTGGTATCATCTTCGGCTCCATGTTGCTTGACTGCGAGGAGATTGTTCAGGAATGGGACCAGTGGCGCAAGGTCAACCAGGAATTCCTCTCCGAAGCGGCCTACCAAAGACCTGCCGCTCTCCCCAAGGCCCTCGGCAGCAGCAACCAGGCATCTTCCTCCAGAGAACCCGCATCTCCTGCGGTCGCGAACAATGGTTCTTGGCGTCAGGACCTCATTGCTCGCCAGGATTGCGTGCCCCCCAACGCAGTGCAGCGATCGTACGCCCACCCAGCCTGGATCCCCTTGGTGCGCGATTGGGGTGGAAACAACCTGGCTGTCGACCTCGCCCCCGGTCCCAGTGGCAAATGGGGACAGATTGTTCTCTTTGGTCGCGACTACGATACCAAGTACGTCATTGCCCGCTCCTGGGCTCACTTCCTCGCCATGGTCGCGGACGATCTCTCGTCTGGCAAGTGGTTTGTGGACGAGGAGACCAACGAGCTCAAGTTGCGGGAGTTTAAGGAGACGCGTGTTGAGCCTCCATACTTTGGCATTCTTCGATGGCGCATGGATCAAAAGTACGGCCGCAGAGCCGCGAAGCGCAGATCGGTTGCGCCTACTAACAGAGCCGGATCCCCGGCTGGATCTGGCGCCAACTCCCCGTACACGAGCGCGAGCCCGACATCAGCCGAGCCTAATGGCGAACAACGAGGAAGATCAATGCAACGACTGGGAGGCACTTCTCCGATCGCCAGCCCCATTCGCCCTGGCTATGGCAAGTCCAGCCCCCTGGCACGAGTGGCCGAGGAAACCCCTCTGCCGGAGCTGCAGACAAACGGCCTCAAGCCAACGAAGCTTGTCGAAGTCGAAACCCCCCGGCCGAGCGAAGAGACCCCCAAGGGCTCCCGCGTGTCGTTACTTTCGCACGTCGAGACCGCGGAGGGCGAAGGAAAGGAGAACGCAAACCCCGCTGGCAAGATGAATGGCACCGCCAAGGCCAACGGCAAGCAACCTGAGGTATCGGAGGAGCCGATGAAGGAGATCGAGATATAGAAGGTGTGCAAAACTGGATACGACAGAACGACGATACGGTTTCCCCTATTCTCGGGGTCTTGTTACGCGACAAGGCCCGTCATACAGCAAAACATCGGCGTTTGAGGCGTCCGTGACTCTAATCATCATGAGAGGACGTCCGCAGTGGGTCATACAACATTGAAGACTTTTTTTTTTTCGAGCATCAGGGAACACGGCGGCTGGGCTTATTTCCAAGTCTATTTTCTACTTCTTTTTTCTTCCTTTTTGGGCTCTCTCTGGAAAGGGCCGGGACCGGAATACGTCGGGTGGGCCACTCCCCCATTCTGAGGTTTCTGCAGTCTATGGACATAGCTGCGCGGCATACGTACATTTGCACCAACCTGCCATATTCGGCCAATCTTCGTGGGCGGCCCTACGGCTCTCTTGAAAGGGATGCTGCGGACCACGTCCTCCTAGACGAGGCGAATGGGACGATAATATCCCAGGCTGGAATTGACAGGCGTGCCGGTAATTGTTAGTGTACTATTAGGACCTTTTGTCTACTTCTTTTTATCTCGAGCGCTCCGAGGCAAGGGCGTAGGATTAGTCCTCAATACAGGTTGGCTGTGACGGCCTTGGCCAAATCGTATTCTGTTTCTCGTGTCAGGATGAAAAAGATGGGCTCTACGCCTACGTGCGTATGTTTGGGGTGCAGCGGCATGCGCCCCTCAATTCCTCGTATCCCGTGCTACTGGGACCGATTCGTGTTTGCGGGGTGTTAACGGGGTGTTAACGGGGGTCAACCTAAGCCCGGAACACCACGATGAACTGCTCCGCATCGATCAGATCTACGAAGAAGGGTCCAGGCCGTGTCTTGAAGCATGGAATGTCGTTCATGAGCACGGGTGCAGGCAGAGTCATGTACAAAGCAGGGGACTTAGAGGTGTAAGCTATGGGTTGGCTTGCGGATGGCGTCGCAACAGCACAAGATTATCAAGGTGGTCTTTACGTTTAAGAGAGATTAATCTTTTGCTCAATTTCGATCATACTTGCGAGATGAGACTTTCTCTTCAATCTTGTTCCGTTCCCCTTAGCTACCTTACCTACCTACACAGTAACAGGGTGCACGAAGGTACATTTGCGATGTGAAGATCATGTGACGTTCATATAGTCACGTGATAACGGCAAAGCTCCGGGACAGGGATCAGGTAGTGGGACTGTGACGCCTCAGCTGTGCCGGATCAACGTCAAGGCGACCAACATCCGGAACTTGCGCCTTCGTCACCCACGCCCAGCCTTACACCGAAGCAGACGACAACCGCCGACGAACAAACGCACGCGCGGCCCGATCCATCCACTTCGCGATATACCGACGACACTTTACTTCTCTCCACCAAGAGCATCGACTGCTCGAGAACACTCCCGACGAAACACGCCCAGATTCCCCGCCCGCCCGATTCGTCTACAACGGTTTCGCAGACGGGAAGCTATCTTCAGCTAAGCGCTTCCGAACCTAACTACACCCCAAAACCCAATCCATTCATCACCACATTCGCAGCTATGGAGGAGGAACGCCTTTGGAAGTTCAGCAAGCCAGAATGGCTCAACAGCGCTTGGGCTCGTAACTTTGGCGTCTACGGTGCCGGAGCTCTGGTAAGCCTGTCCTTCTCTCTCCTGCCTGATGGTCCCCCGCCAGTATCCGTCGTAGGATAGCATATGAAGGAACATCAGCTAGTTCCCTTCTCCCAATAACCCCCTGTACAAAAACCACAGGAAACAAAGGATGATTCAAGAACCTTGCTAATCATTCAACCCCCAGTTCTCCATCGCCTTCTACGTCATGCTCGACTCCGCCGTCTGGTCAAAGTCAGCCCGCAACGGCTCCGACACCCACGTCACCTTTGTCGACTGGCTGCCCCTCATCTTCTCCTCGCTCGGCATGCTCATCATCAACTCGGTCGAGAAGGCGCGCCTGTCGGCCGACAGCTTCTCGTATAGCGGCAACGGCGTCGCGTGGAAGGCCCGCGTCGTGCTGTTCCTCGGCTTCGCCGCGCTGGCTGGCGGTATGGCCGGCGGCGTGACGGTGTTTGTGCTCAAGTTTGTCGTGCAGGACGTTGCCATGCCGGCGCTGGGCATGGGCATCGAGAACGTTGTCGCGAATGCGCTCGTGGGCTTGAGCAGCGTCGTGCTCTGGATCAGCCAGAATATGGAGGATGAGTATAGCTACAACCTCGCTCTGTAAGGGGGTTTGGTAGTCAGTAATACGGGGACTGGCTGGTCTGGATGGAAGAGTCATCCCGAGACTATGGCATGGACCCCTCGGTATGGATGAACCGAGTTGGTTTATCCAGAATGGCTGAAGATTGTATGAATCGGGTGATTCGGATCGCGGGTGTATAATTATAGCACTGAGGGTACTGTGGCGCATGGGTTTGACATTGGCGGCATGGCTATAGTCTACTTTATTCCCTTTATTTGAGCCTTCTTTTCGCAGACTCCTCTGTCTCTGATCTATTTCCCGCGTCTCAGGTGCTGCCGAGATCGTATACTTACTCTCCAATTCATGGAGACAAGCGCCGTTGCGATCGTCACACTTGGGTGCATGACAAGCAGTCACCAAAGTTCAAAGGTCAACTTCGGCCTGACTGGCTTATCTACTTCTCACAGCGATGTCTGATCGCAAATGACACCAAAGATTCGAGGGATCCTGGCAGCTCCTTTAGTTCCGACGTAGGTGCAGGATAATACGTTTGATCTTTGCCCGAGGGACTAAACTCTACAATAGGAATCGGAGAAAAGTAGCCAGGGAAGATTCTCGTTCCTTGACAAGGAACATCGACCCGAACTCATCCTCACTTTTGGGCACGAGGGACAGAGATTGTCGCGTATCCACGACCGTGAGCGCAAAACTAGGCAGGCGGGTGCCGGCTGGCCGTATCTTCATCAAATTCACATAAGGTGCGTACCAGACCTTCATCCGATGAATACCATACACAGGAAGGAAGACTATATACCCCCCCCCTCCCCCCTCAATCCCATTGCCGTCACCAGCCAGCAGGCGCCCGTCTAGGTCGGTGGGTCAGGTCAAACTGGCTGCCTGGTGGAATAGTCCAAGGTCGACAATCAAAATCGTCAACCAGCCTACTCGACGACAGGCTTAGCGTATACGAGTACCCGAGTTCGAATCCCAGCATGAGCACCGAGACATGTAGCCACACCAGTGGTGAACTCTTTTTTGTTTTTTTTGGGTGAGCGTATTTTTCTTGCGTCACGGCGTTATGAGAAATAGTATTTCGACTTGGATGCTTTGATTGTATTACGTTGTTGCCTCCAAGGAGGTTGTTGGTTGACTTTTGTACTAGTCTTATATTGGGCGTGTGTACTGAGGGCTGCTTTCTGGCAAGGAAGACGTCTATCCCGTCGACGGATCGCGGTGGTCGTACTGGTGGTCGTCAAGGGACTGTTTCGTAGGTGAAATACACCCTGTCCTAAATCTTCATTTAGCCTAAGTAAGCCCCTTACACCGTTACTGATGAATTTATTAGTTCGGGTGTTGTAAGCGGCTTCAACTCGTGATAGTCTCGAGGCCAGGGCATTGCTTCGAGCCCCATCAAATGAGCAACAAATGTTTAGTTTGCCAGTGAAATCCGTTTCCTCCATGCGCCACAACAACGGTCTCCTCGTAGTTTTACGTCACTGGTATTTACTGTACCTGGGTCAGCTAGGTATACCATGGCAACATTCACTGGAGTATCTGGAATGGAACCAGAAGTTTCAGCAGAAAAGGTTACTATATGTCGAGCATCGCCATGCTGTACGTATACGTGAGCCGCCTCTCGTACACGACCATCTGAGTCTGGAAAAAGCGCAAATTCACGTTGCTGGATGTCTTGTACATGCACCTTGATTAGGCAGACAAGTATAAAGATCTAAAACAAGCATCTTAAACTACATCTATGCAAGAAGTTCATAAAGCAAGGGAGCTGCCCGGTTCCTCTTTCTCTGGTGCCACACACGCTTCTGAGTTTGCTGCCTCCCGCCGTTGCAGGCCAAATACCAAGGCAGCATCAAACGTGACTTGCTGCCGTTTTGGATAGCCCGGCACAGAATTCAGGGGATATGTTGTGTGGCGAAATGATCATATAAAGAGAGACTGTGGGTGCTCTCATTGTACAACTCCACGGACTCTCCAAGCGAGTTTTCGGAGTAGTGAACTCGGAGAGTTTGGTCCTTTTTGGTCATGAGGGAATGGGTTTCCATGTGTTTACGTCGGTCACGTTGTGATTAGGAGAAATTCCAACACGCTGCCACTGTCCTCTCACTTCGTTCATAAGTGAATTCCATATGGGATCCCATTTGGGTCACAAATAGCGAAGGGAAAGCGAATGCCGCGATTACTAGATAGTCTTTATCATTGATCAAACATCATGAGTTTACCGCTACAAGAGCGTCGGCCGTTGCCCACGCAGTAAACAAAAGGTGCTGCCCACGGTCTGGAACTTCGACCTCTCGACAATCCAATCGTCCTGGTGGTAAAAGAAGTCCCGCGATAGACGTCTCCGCGCCTTTTCATGTAATTTTCTGTAATGACTGAAAGCTAAAGCGGCCTGCAGAGCTCCGGGCCTAGTATGTCTATCGAGCAGTCAACATCATAAAAACCCTCCTCTTGTTCTTCTCCAGAGGCATTTTCTCCACATAATTACCCGCCGCGTAGACAGTCACATCACGAAGAGATCAGCACGCAATGATAACACCTTGCTCCGCGAAGGACAAACTCGCAGTTTGGACACACGTCGATTTCCGGTGTAAGGTAGGCCCGTCTCGCCTTTTATGCTTTAGAGTTAGTAACTAGTAGGGAATAAAGCCTGGATCCGGGTCATATGAGTAAAAGTTTAACTCATTACGAATTACCCTTCTCTTCCATGGATTACCTCAGGAATGATCAACGGCTAGAAGTATACGACACTGAACGATTTAGGTGAAACCATGGTTATCCCACGACTGATACATTGCCTCCCCCTTCGCTATACGTGCCCATTAACTCCGAGGCTGTGATCTGCCTGGAGATCTGCCTAAAGTTCGTCTTCTGACCACAACAGCGCCGATACTATAACCAGATGTGCAAACGCAGCCTATGGATATCTATATGTCATGGCGCGGGGCGTCATGGAGGGAGTTACAGCTTCGGCGACGGCGCTCCAGATGGAAACCGAGTCTCAAAGTTGAGTTGAAGAAGACGAAACGGGTTGATACACGCTCATGACTTCAGTTGTGCCCACGAGCTGTTCTCCCTGACAACAATGGATCGGGCTTAGAACAAAACGTACCAAAGGGAGCGGAACTGGCAATCAGCTACTGTTCGCAATGACTCCCATGAATCAAACAAGGAATGACAGGAGACAAATTATTTCCAACATGACAAGCCGACAGAAAGCTTGTATCTCGGATGAGCAGGCAATGACTCAGTCCATGAGTGTTGAGGAGGATGGTATCCAGTATAAAAGTATAATCGAACCCCCATCTCGCCCACCGCCTAGTTGGATTCAATAAACATACGTATCGTAACCTTGAGATGGAAAACACCTGAAAAAGCTGGTGCGTCACGCGTGGAGGGATCATAGAATTCTCTATAACCACATCATGTCTTGATTTCTTTCATCGGAAAGGACTCTACATGGTGCTACGGAACTGTATCGTGGTCTATCTCAAGGTGTGGCTCATACCTTATTGAGGACTACACTCCAGGCAAACCCAAAAAAACATAAAAGCCATCAAATCGTTCCAAATTCCTCACCTTCCCCTTATGGAAGGCTCCAGATAGGAAGAGCTCACAGCATCGATGGTCAACGCACGACATCTCGATGACCAGGGGGATTCCAACAAACCGGAAAGCACCTCACAGCTCCCCGACGCTTACACGGAAGACGGACAGCGCAACCCCGGGAGTGAAGCGTACTATCTGCTCCACAACGCTTCCCTCCTCAGTCGTGAGCCCGGCGTGTAAATGGCACTCGGAGGCCCTGAAATGGGCACCACCGCAGGGGCTTATCGAAAACCTACCCAAAAGCCTCAGACCCTCCGCGGGCCGGCCCGAACAAGAAGGTGAACCGTCGACGAGGAAAACCTCCGACGACTCCCGGTCATGGACGGGTTGGGCAAGGCTGCCGGCCCGAATCAGTGTCCCTGGCCCCCCCACGCCCACTTCAGACCCCTGGCTCCCGCTTGAGAGTCGAGCGTGTTTGGGGGCGTCCGCCTTCTCAAGATACGTCGACGAGACACTGAGCTATATCCAATTCGGCATATACAGCGCAGACTAATTCGTAGAATCCTAGCAATGTAGCAAAGCTTTGGAACAATTTCGGACTTTCTATGAGTAGAAAAAAGGACACTCTAATCAATACTCTAGCCAGACACTTGTCTTGGAAACACCGCAAATCAGTTCTCCCGTACCTGCGCCGTGGCACGGCTTTGGTCGGGTGGCTGTTGTCTCGTTCAGAAGAATCGAAAAATTCGGTCAACAATCAGGCGGTGAAGAAAGACTGAAAAAGAAATTTTTGTTGGGAAGCCGGAGAAAAGGAAAAAAAAAAAAAAAAAGGTTCTTCGACAATCTCATCGCGCCACCCCTCTCGAGAACCCGTCGGTGAGAGGCCGGTCAGCGTTTGCGCACCGACAGAGATTTTTCTGGCGTTCAGACATGCAGGCGTTGAAACATGTTGCGCTGTCAAATTTGTATTATTCGCGCTCCCGGGCCTGCAGAACCCGTCCGTCATCGGCGGATGAAAGAGAGACAGAGAGAGACAAAAAAAAAAAGCTGCTTTGAACCCAGGGTCCGCCTCCTGCCGATCCTGTTGGGCGGGAGATGCGCCCTTAGACCGGCGGCGTGCGTGAGAAGGCTTGCTGTGAGGTGCCACGACAAAACGCGGCTCGAAGGCGGCGATGGCGGCGACACGAGCGTCCCCAAAGCCCGTGGAACGATCTCATTCAAACAAAGGAGCCGCCAGCTGACTTCTCCGTCTCTCGGACCAGCGACCTGGGCTGATCTTTACTCTATGTATCGCAACAACAAGCAAGGCCCGCCTGACGACGCTCGCATCAGAGGTCTCACCGTTGTTTGGCAGAGAAACAACCGGCCATCAATCTGGAACGAAGACCTGGTCGTCTCTCGAGAACAGTAACAATTGAGGTCGTTGGGAGGAAAGAGTTGAAGATTTCACATCGAGTGAAACAGGATGCCATTGGTACGAGTCACTGGGACCATCTGGACGGGCCGCTACAGCTGCTTTCCGGAAAGGCTGACGGTGTCCTGCAGCGAGGCGTCCGAGGCAACTCGATGATGCAGGTGAATGAAACATTTTTGTGGTTGTGACACAAAGCTCTGCAGCACAACATCTCTTAACACCAGAGCAGACCAACCATGCCGCCATCATCCATGTAGCGTGCCGTTGCAAGGTTGACTTTGGAGGGTCGTGATACGGATTTAGCTCAGCATGCAGGTCACTCGAAAGAGGTGAGGCACAGCAACTCGCAGGCACCCATTGAAGATGGATTGCTTCAAATGTTCCCCAAGCAGACCGGTAGCTGATCTTGCGGTGGCGGGCTGGCTGGCTGTGACCCATGGCCGGACTGGCGATCTCTCCGAGAATCTGTCACGAACAAAACCAGGTGGGTTTCTGCAAGATGCTTCGTCAAGGACAAGATCATCGATGTGTCGTACGATGCGAGCCAATGCCGGGCCTCGTGCGTGTAATACGCAAGCCCATGTCAATGATGATGGCAATCCGAGATGAGAGAGAGGGAGGCGCCTTGGGCTCGCCGTCAGATGATGAGGCGTTGAAGGTTGCTGCATTGCTACAATGTCGAGTTGGTGTGTACATCCTCAACATCTTGGCCACCATCAGTTATGATAGAATTTTCAATAGTGAATATGCACGTACCTGGCTGAAGACCATGGACCTGATACGGCAAGGCAAACTTACAGATGCCCATGCAAAGTTGACCGAAGTGGGATTTAAGACGGGCGTCTGGTTGGCGATCTTGCCGAGCAAAGACACTGCCCGGCAAAAGCCTGGAGACGACTTGCTCTTCTTCTGTAAAGATCAAAGGTTATCAAAGTGACCGTTGCATTGCAGGGCCCACTCGGCAACATGTCCTGCCTCGTGCACAATTGCAAGAGAGTTACATCTGACGCATGCTGTCAGAATAGCACCGTTCCGTCTGATTACGCATTCGCACACCTTGCTAGCGGCGGTCGGTGAGAAAGCAACAGCCGCCGAATGATCCGGGCTTTCTGCAAGGATACACACACCGAAATGCTCGGTGGCCGTCGGAGATACGTCGAGGGATCTCAAGACCTTAGTGCAGCCACAAGTTAGGACTTGCAACTCGCCATTGTTGGTAGTATTCGAGCCCAAGGCGTATTGAAACAGTCCAAGACTCGAAACTTGCCAACTTTTGAGCCGCTGTTTGGCTACCTTGAATTTGTTTGCCACTGACAGCCTCGAGATTTATAAGACTTTCGCCTCAAAGTGACACAAAGCTGAGCTGCATCCTGAATGTCTGAATCCAGAGATTACCGGTATGATGGTATCTCCTATCAAGGTCAATGTTCCCATGTCACATGGTGTCGAAAGGAAAGTTATCGGATCTTTGGGTGTACTGTTTGTAATGGCGGATCATTTGGCAGTATTTGTAACCCATCCATTGGCACGGGCAGTCATGGTAACTAGCCGGCCGCTGGAGATGGGTCTCTGATGCTTCCCCGGGGCCCTCACCGATGATAATTCGGGCATGGATTTGTGGGTAAGAAGTCGAAAAGACCAGGCATGATTCGACTACTCGGCACACCAAGCGGTCTCAACCCCAGCGATTTCCCTTGCGGCTGCAGGCGGCCGTTGCAACTTGGCATACCCATGGTTGAGGGATGAGGTCTGGTGACGATCCATCCAATGGTGAGAGCCGCAAAAATTGCTTTGACCAAGTTCATGTCTGTGCGGCAACTAGCTAGCAATCCGGGTCTGTTGTTCTGCAGTTGGGTCGGGATGTACTGAGATCTCTCCACTCGCAACCGAGAAAGGGTGTGACGAGAGGAGGCAGGAATAACATCGCCCACGGGACGACAGCATGCCTCTTTTCTTGCAGTAGGCTGGCCATCCTATGGCGCAACATTGTCCTTTGGAGTGTTTGAGGACCCACCATCTATCGACCGTGTGACGGGACAAGTACGTTGCGCGGTTGCTTCGGTCTTCGAGTTTCGCAGTACCTGGCCCGGAGATAGCAAGCGTAGGCCAGAAGCCTGTTGAGTTGCAATACCTGTAACTCTGTAGTATCGACGTCCTTCTCTTTTGTCACATATCTTTTCTTTCTCCAACGGGTAATTTGGAAGGGTTTCATCGGAATTCTGAGTTTTACGGCAGAATGCCACGTTGGAGTTCAGCCACGCGAACGACGAGCGGCTTTCATGGACCGCTTGCCGTCCGTTGAGTGCGCCATCCCATGAGCAACGTCTTCAACCCATGCCCCTGGCCCTTCCCGATGGAGGCTAAGTAGGTTGGCGGCGGGATGGTTGAAATGCTACACTATGGCCAGGAAGCCTGGAAGCCATGCGGCTGTTGCGAAAGGGATGCGGTGACGAGATGTAGTGCATTACCGCTCGGCTCAGGAATTCAGAGAGGGCCTGGCAGGCCAGTCAACGGATGCGTGGCAGGGGGGCCGACATGGGAACTCGCACACGTCTTAGTCCAACTACAAGCTCTGTCTGTGCGCCTCAACCAACAGGAATGGAACCCCCTCTCCCCCAAAGATGGCCTGCAGGACATTGAATGCAAGTCAAACAAGTCTGTGACCCAGCGCGCGCCTCTCTACTGCCGTATATTGAAGCTGTGTGCTTCCAGGGACGCAGACGCAGACGCGGACGCAGTAGTCAATCCAAACCTTGAGGCTCACGTGGTCGGGAAAGGGCATCGGATCGAACGTATGAGATAAATAGGCAACCCAACGCAAAGGTCGAGTCGGCGTCGGTGGCGGGCCAGCCATGGTAGCCGAATGATGATCAGCCAGTCGCTGCGAACCCGAATGTGACTTTGAGGACGACGGGAGCTCGTGGTTGCCAGTTAATAACGCACCGTAGGGGCGGATTCTCTCGACGGAGGCGGGCGATAATATTGGCCAGATCGGCCGACCAATCCGGGCGGCGACGACACGGCTGCAGGGACAAGCCAACGAACTACAGCGACTGAGAAGGCGGGGATTAGTCAGGCCAGCCCACAGCTTTTCAATATGGTGCTTCATGCCGTATTGAAGGCTAGGCCAGCGGAGAGACAAGGTACGTCGCGATTCCTGAGAGGAGTGTGCCAGGACTGGCTGGCATACTTGACTGGCAATGGCGAGGTACGTCGTAGAATTGACGCTGTCAGCCCGAAAAGCCTTCAGGGCGAGCGACAGAGAGAGAAGACTGCGCGAACTTTATGGCACATTGCGGCTTATGTGAGGCTAAAATTCCCTCCGTCCGCGTTTGTCAATCGTGTGGTCACTGGTCCGTATGCCCGCGTCGCCCGTTCCTTCGGAGGTTTCATTTCGGCAGCGACAGGGCACCGAGCTGCAGACTGGATGCCGGGACGGAAGAGGGTCACCGTTGGTGTGAGAGGTATGCGTACATGTGGTGGGTGGGTGGTGGACATTGCTGGATGGGAGGCTGCGCGTTCGATGACGAAGAACAATAGCTAGGCGCATGGATGAATCTCGGTTGCCGTAGCAGACTTTGGTCGAATCTCAGGTCCTCTTTGGAGACGGTGCAGTGAGCTGATTGAGACTCGAAGAGGAGCTGAGCTTCAAACACACGAACCCCTTGGCGAAGGAAGCTGACGACGTTGACAACCTGTGCTGGGTTTGTTCAAAGTAAAGTCTCAATGGCCGAGGTGGTAACAAGAGCCTAGGTGCCTTTAGCCGACCTCTGGGTGGTGTGTGTAGTTGTGAGAACTTTGAAGTCTCACAGTGAGCCGCTGCCCGCATGGTTGGGTTCACAATGTCTAGCTTCCTTTTCCTGAATCCTGGGAAGCTGCGTGCGTGCCGGCCGGTCTAGATGTGTCCCCTGATCATTGAGGCTCCTCGTTGCGTGGTACGGTACGGTACGGTACGGATACAGCTCCTGTTCGGCCGTGGTTGCCAATGACACCTGCCACGATCCACGGGGAAATGCCCCTTGCGGCTGGTCGTGTTGAGCTCGCCTCGCTAGAACGGCCGGACTGAATAACATGACTATCGACACCGGGGCGGGGGGAATACCCAGCAAAGAGGAGCAGCTCAGGAGCAGGAGTAGGAACATGAGCTGGAGCCCTGGATGCGCCTAGAGTGCCAGGCAAAGGATAAAAAAAATGATCAGATGCTGCTGACCTCTGGTGGTCCAGGTGAACCTAAAATCCATCATTAGCGTCGCATGAGAAAGGTCATGAGACCTGTTTGTATCCAGAAAAAGACAGACCGAACCCTGGGGGGGCTGCGGCGCAGGACGGGTTCAGGTAGAGAAGTGCCTTTGCTAATAGTTCCCACAGCCCACCACGCTCCGCTCCTCTTTCCTCCACAAGGGGCCCAGCCAGCCCACTGCACCTGAGGTGATGGGGGTGCAAGCCCGCAGTCTGCAAGTTAGCGAAGGGATATCTCTCTCCGTATAGCATGGTAAGGTACGGAGTATGTACGGACAGGCTTGCTCGTGGGCTGTGATGTGTGTTTTTGTCTTTCCAGAGTCCCTTAGGTTCCATTCCTTCCTCATAAGTTTTGCATCCATAGGAAGGCAGGTATTTTGTGTTTGCGAGCCCCTCCTTCCCGCCGTTGAGCTTTGGCCCTGGACTGCCATTGGATGACAGACAGTCCGCTGCTGGCGGCCGGCCTGTCTAGCACTCCGTACCTAAGGTGACGAGGTGAATGGAAGCATGTCACATGCATCGAAAGCTTAGGTAATGATCCATCGTCGAACCTGCCCTACAGGGTACGGATACAGCATGGCAGCAACACGCGATTATATGGAGCACGTGGACAAGGGCCCTTGAGCCAAAGTGACGGCGTGACGAGAACAAATCGCAGGCCTCTTGCTGGAGTCCCGGAAAGGCGCCAGCGAGTCGTAACCACCAAATCACAATTCCCAAGCACCCAAGTTGCTTCCAAGTTACCAGAAAGGCAGACCAGCCGAAAAAATAGACCCGCCGTTGCTTGCTGGATCCAGGATGTTGGTCAAGAGGCTCAAGAATCCATGCGCTTCAAGGCTGCATGATTCAACAAGCTTGCCCATCCAGTATCCAGTACGGAGTGCTCCTTTCTCGACTCTCAGTACCTTAGTTAGTACTTCGTACTCCGTACTGCTTTTGTTATTATGCTGCTGCAAACTTTGGGCGCACGTTCTAGGTACCTTATTGAAGCCCAAGCCCCAAACAAGGACCAGGAGCTTGGACCGTGCAATGACGTAGGAGTCTCTCATCAACATGAGGCATTCGCAAATAGACCAGCTGTCATTAATTGCTGCATCGTTGTAAGCATCGTCAGTAAATAACACATCCAACTGTAGTTGTCCGCTTGACATGATCGGATGCTAAAGAGGTGACAGCGCATCTGCTCACCCAGATGGTTGTGGTGGCTTGCAGCCGTAGCGCACTAATGCCGATGTCCTCGCGACAATCAGATAGACGTTGGACGAAACCAAATCTGTGTTGGCTCGACTGCGCAACCACCAAGTAGTCGGACGAATGAAAGCCATGCCCATGCAAAGTCAATGGCTTTGATGGCCCCTGTACTCGGTGCAAATTCAACCATTGTCAATCCAGTGTGGTCATCTTGGCTGTCGTTGTCGTTCAACTTCATCGTTGACTCGTAGCTGGCAACGTCGCTTGCGAGGCCTACCTAGCGGCTCTCACATCTCGATTGCGGCAAGGGAAGACACAGAACCAGAAGGCAGATCCTACTCTGCTGTCACGCCAAGGGTTGACGGACCTGGGCAATGGCAACCGATTCGCGCGACGACTCCACTTGGTTGTTAACAAAGAGCATCCGCTCATGGGAATTGGTGTCATGCTGTGCCTCCATCAACTACTGTACTGTACTTGGTCCGTCTTGCTAATGTAGTGTTGCTGCGGTACTTCGTAAACGACTTTGTGGTCCTGGAGAAACACCAACTTCACATTCGCGAGCTCCAGGCTCCACCCTCTCGGCCCCTCCTCAACGAGACGCGAGCCACAACCACGACTCTTGCTGGGCTCACTGCCCCGCACTTGGCCGTTTCCTCCACACATGGGAACGTCGTCATAGGACCTTTCAGACAAGTCTCTTTGGCGGGGTTGGGGCCCTAGGGGGGACATGGCAATGTCCAAGGAGGAGTGGGAGGATCCAGCAGCACAGGAACCCAGAGCCACAACAAATGCAGAGTTTCCGTGGACTTTTGAGAGAGAGGGAGAGAGTTCCAAAAGTCCACATCTGGGTTTCCCTGAGACTCTTTGCCTATCCCATGGACGGCGAGATGCGCAAAATCCCTTTGCTTTCCCCTTTTCTCTCACCCCTTCTTTGCTGTTGGCCGCCCGCAGCAGGGCACGCACCAAGGCAAGCCGCAAACCGCAAGCCACGGAAGCTCTGACCATTGATTAGTACCAGCTCTATCCCTTCCCATCAACCCAGCCGTCCGCTACTCATCGTAGCTCGGCGAGGTTCAACCCAGTGACTGCATCCCTGCTCTTGCATGTCCAGACGGCCGAACAGACTGTCAGAAACGACCGGAGCGTCCTGGACCCCATTCGAGTGCAGAAAATATGCGGCGGGCGAATCCCAATATAAAAGAAAGCATGATGTGAAAACTCTTTGTCCACCCACAGCGCCGCGTGAACAGGGGGCTCTGCAAATCCAAGCCATCCACAGGCTAGATTCCTGGAGTCGCTGGACATGTTGCTGGCAACTAGCTGTCGCCAAATTGGCCGTCAAGCTGCTTGAGATGTAGAGAGAACAATTCGCAAGGTGGTGTGTAGATGAGCCTGCCCTCCTGCAGGTAGCCAAACCTCCATCGGTTGTCGGATGTGGCGACTATGAACTGCAAGATTCTGCGATTGCCTTGACACTATATTGATCTTCCGGATTGGGAGTGTCGCTGTCAGTGCGAGTCCAGCCGAGTCGAAGGCGCCATGTCGTTTCCACGCATGGCTGACCCGGAAGGGTCTATTGTTCTCTGTCTTATTGGGAAATCTAGTCGATTCACAGTGAACATTGAATCTTCAAGGCAACGATCAAAACATCTCGTGCGGCGTCCAGGAGGCGGGCAGGGCCATTGGGACTATGGCGGGCCGCGGAAGAAATTGAAGTCGGGTTGGAAGAACCGTGCGAGTGCCTATTGGACCCTGCAGAATCGGGGCCGCTCAGCAGGTCGGTCCTGAGGCGCATTGGTAGCCGGCTACGCAAGATGCTAAGGTAGTGCGTGCCTTAATCACATCGACTTGTCGCGCGTCGTGTACTAGGATGATACACGTAGAAGACCCAGCAGGTCAGCTGGCCAAAGGTACCCGGCAGTACCCTAGCGAATGACAGCGGATTAGTGGACACGGCCCGTTTTGGTCCAAGGTACGGCAGCGTATGTGGGATGAGCAATCTACGAGGGCTGGGAAAAGAGGGGGTTCTGGCACGTACATGATGGAAGTGTTATGGGTGATAATGGAGGTGAAAGGGAGTTGGCTGCTTCAGCATCCATCTCAACGGTAGATGTCAAGGAAGTATTCGTAGGCAAGCAAGGCAAGACAGGCAAGGTAGTACTAAGGGGAGGCAGGGGCAGTTGCTACTACCTAAAGGTACCCCTCCTTACCTTACTGACAGTCCGACGGCGTCTCGAAGAAACTACCAGCCTATTAGGTAAGAAAAGTAAGTAAGGTAGGTAAGTAGAAGGTTCCTTGGGTTTTTATCCTCAACCACTCGGGCTTGCCTGCCTGCAAAAGCCGCACCGAATGTTCTCTCGAGATGCTGTAACTACAACTAGATTATCATGAATGTGTTGGAAAGGTTCGTGACAAGTCGATTCTTTTCTTTACTCTTCCCACTTTGTCTACGGAGTTTACAAATGGGAGACCCAGTCCGAACCCAAGTTTCTCTTCAGGTAGGCACGCAGATGCATACTACCTCATGTGCCTGCGTGCGTGCCTACCTTACCTCAGGTACTTGCTGACCACATCGGGTACAGAGTACTTGAAGGTATAAAATCAACTAAGGCAGAACGAGTGAAAGGCCGTGGTATCTACTGTGCCACCTACCTTACCATGACGGAAGGCACATGTGTACTTGAGGTAGGTAATCTGTAAGGTGGTAGCTTCCATTGAGAAGAATAAGACAGAAGAGTACGTATCCAAATGCTCGTAATTGGCAAGACCTGGGCAGGTGGGAAACAGCACAGGTACATACTGAGGCAGGCCCGGTTGACAGGAGCAAACAGGGAGGTGCACATCCATTGGGTTTTTGACTTCCGCTTGCCGAGTTTTAGCGCCTGCCTCCCCGTCTCAAAATGAGCACATGAGCAAGCCTGGTGCAGCGGGTCCTTGTCTGGAGACGACGAGGGGACGACAATGAAAGGCTAACCTGGAACCATTCGAACTGCGTGTCCCGCCGGTGCTCGGTCCCCACTTCACCAGAGCTCTGGACTCAGCCTGGACTGTCTCTGGACTCTACCTCCAGGGACTGTGTAATAAGTTAGACTCGATAAGTGTGCCGAGATGCACACAGCACGAAGGAAGGAGCATTCATTTGATCTGCTCTTTACCCGTTGTGGGCGGGCCAATTTATTGACTTGAGTTGATGACTCTGCTCACTGTTTACTATTTAGCGGCACTCTCGGTCGATCAAGTTCCAGGATCAGGTACCATAGGTAAGGCACTTTGAACTCCATGTTAACTTGGATTCTATCTCGTGATTTTCCTGGGCGCCTATATGCTGTATCTTCTGACCAAAGCTCGTTCATTGCAGGTTGCTCATCACTGCTTGCTTGGCCTACTCCGAGCTTACAATCATTGGCAAAGTAGGGCAACGATGTTAGTTCTAACAAAGTGCCTGGGTTACCTACTGCCCGACCTTGTCTGGCTCAGTTGTCTCCAACCTGCCTCGAGCAAAAGCAGCGTGCCGTTGATCATCTCAAGGTTTGACTTGAGTCGAGACTCGACAAAACCATACCATCTGGCACTGCAACGCAACAACCCCCAGTGCCAAAGTTTGAAAGCTCTTCAGTATTGAAGTACTGTGGTTCAAACAACACTCTGTCCGAACCGCACGCAACCTTGAGCTACTCTCCGGCACCTTGAGCACGGCACGCCGCACGCCGGCCTACCTTGCTTGATATCCTGGAGACCTCCGCCGCCCCTCTCTTGACCCCGCGTGGCCTGCTCCTTCGAGAATCGTACCCTCACGTTCTCGGCGACATGCCCTGGACTACATCACTTGATTTGACTAACAATGTAGTTCCCATTCTGTATGGACGGGGATGTGGTCTTCGCCATCTTACTGTCTATTCGGGTTAATGCTCAATCTCGATTGTGGTTTAGGTGATCAGGCTGGGGCCTCTTATTGCCACTTCCGGGAGCCGCTTCATCGTGTCAGTCACTTTATGATACAGGCCTTACAACCTTGAGGAAGCAGTCAAGCAGTCCATAGAGTTGACAAGTCTGAAGTTCCTCCAGTTACTTGCCTGCTTACCTTCTTTCAAACTATCACAGTTGACACTAAATAATGTCGAGCCCGTGCTCTGTTCACCCCCAGGATTGTGGGCAACTCAGGCACCAGGCAGACAATTTGGCGATGATGGCATCGCGAAGAAGGCGGATGAAGAGAAGGAAGTCCGAGAAACAGAGTCCGTGTAAGATTTATCTTGAGGGGCGTCTACCTTAATTGTACGTACATGACTTGATAGTAGGATAAGGAGAATTGTCGAATACAAAGGTGATGGCGTTGTCGTATTCTGGCAGAGTCATACTAGCCGCGGCAAGTAGCAACGATGAGGTAAGCTACTTAACTAGGTACCTTGCCTTGGACGACGATGATGTCTTCAATTCATTTGGCCTATGCATTTTCTGGTGCATTTTTATTTAGTTGTGCTGTGTTTTATTGATTTTCCCTCCCCTTCAGACTGTATCTCAGCACCCCAAGGCCCAGGCGCCCAGGTAAGAAAGCATGGTAGGTAGGTAGGTAGGTCACCCCCCCCCCCTTGTCCCAGTCACTGGACTTGGGACGCACTCCGTCATTCCTCGTCCAGCTGCGCGCGCTAGTCTGCCCTGCCGTGTGGTCCGCGAGGCCTCGAGCCCAAAAGGCAAAGACCAAAGAACAAGACGCACAATCCACCCCCCGGGCTGCGGGCTGCGGGCTGCCCCTCTTTCAAAGTACCTCCCTACCTCTCCCCTACCGTGCCTTCCTTACCTTACCTTGCCTACTCCGTACTCCATCCACGTCTCCACCACCGACCACTCCTTCCCACCAACCAACCCACCTCGCGTTTCTCTAAACGGCGTGACAACATCCTCTTTCTCCCACCTCTTGGGTACCCAACCTGAACTTCACCAAACCTCCCCACCCCCCGTGCATTGCTCTTCCTCTTCTCACCTTCAACTGGCATTTCGCCTCGACTTTCGCCGTCTCCAGTATACAGATACCTCCACGCAAAGCTTCCCCCCTCAGCTACCCAGCCATTACACCCATCTGTCCTCGAAACCACTTCGGTTCCAAATCTCACGATCCTTCTTCGCCGCCCGAAGAAGCACTGTCTCCCGTCTGCCCATCCGCACCGCACCCGCACCCGCACCCGCACACCACCCACCCCAGCAAACCAAAGCTCCCCAGGGCAGTCATCGCCTCTGCTCCATTTTCTCTCTCTCGCAACGCACCTTGCCTGTAGCCGCCGGCCGCAACTACTCTGAGAGCACCACGAGAGGAGAAAGGTTCAATCTGCCATCTTCTTGTCTTCCTACAATCCCGCCTTCATCGACAATTTCCAGTCATCGTAAGTAATTCTTGCCTTTCTCCTTCTAGCTAGCCCTCCCCCATCCAATTCCTATCACTTCGTGTCCCGTGAGGCAGAAACATCATCATCCTCCTTGAGCTTGCTTGCTTGGTCCGCATGCCCTGCCCCTCAGCGACGTGCTGTTCCGTCATCACCACATTCCCCCTTCCCAGTCCCCTTCCCCCTTCTTTACCACTCGCTTCCACAACGCTGGACCGCAATCCGCCGAATCTTGCCCTGTTTCTCGGCCCGTCATCAGCAGCTCACCTACACGCAAGAGAAGTGGTCTTTGCTGTGTGGTGACATTATTTCCCGCCCAAGGTGTTTCTAGGTAAGGTAGCTGCCTCGCTCGCACTACCAGCCTGCACGTACCTGGCATTTTCCCCTCTGCCTGAGCGAAAAATCACCTCACTGCGTGCTGCATGCATAGCGCAGCGCATATACACACAACACTGCCCACCCCCTCTTATCCTCTCTGTCTTGTCCTAAACTTGTCCTGTCCTGGCTTGCTCTGCCCTCCTCTTCCTCCTCTGGCTGCTACCTTACCTTTTCCAATACTTCCGCTTCTTCTGCTCCTCGCCTTGCCACCATTCACCTTGCATCGTCGCCATCATTCATATTCCCCTGCCCTGCCATTTTCTCCTTCTCCCTGTCAAAATACCTCCCCACCCCGCACCCCTCGACCGTCCGTCCGTCATCCTCGCTCATCACTGCTCGTCGCACAACACGCTCCATACCCTGCTCATCGTCAACCTATCAATCACGATCAACTTGTTCAAATCTCACACTGCCAGACGGCCTGCTAATCAACCAAACCACCAGCTCCTTGGAGATTGCCAACGTCGACTCTGAAACAAATCCAGAATTTCCTTCGCGGGCAAGACTGAACCGACCCCCGACGCGAATCCGCTACCGGCGCCGCTCTCAATTACAACCTGCCTCGCGACCATCCATTTCTTTGGCTCTCGAAACAAGCGATTGGTTCGTCGGCTCCCTACTTTACTCTCGTGCAATCACCCTTGCCCGAATTCCACGCCAGCGAAGCATAGTTCTCGTCCTCCGCTGCCCATCACGGCCCGTCTTCGAGTCTCGGATCCGTTACCCCTCACTCCTCTCGATCTCAACTCGCCCAACATCGGCCAACAATAGCAGGGCTTTGCCGTGCTGACAACACCTTCCGAGCCATGGCGCAGAACCGCCCCGCCGCCTTCAACACTCTCAGAATGGGAGGTAAGCTAAACAGCTAGCTGGAAATCAATTTCTTACACTGCCATACTAACGCGACCGCCAGAGGTTATTCGCGAAAAGGTCCAGGACGGGATCACTGGAGAGACAAGAGATCTCCAGTACACGCAATGCAAGATTGTCGGCAACGGCTCTTTTGGTGTCGTCTTCCAAACCAAGCTCTCGCCCTCAGGAGAAGATGCGGCTATCAAGCGTGTCCTCCAGGACAAGAGGTTCAAGGTCCGCCCTCATAGCCACTGGCCTTGTTTCGCTACGGCATGCTGACTTTTCCAAAGAACCGTGAACTGCAGATCATGCGGATTGTCCGGCATCCCAACATCGTACAGCTGAAGGCCTTTTACTACTCCAACGGCGAACGCGTAAGCATCGCCCTATGCCCGAACCCGAATACATGCTGACACGACACAGAAAGATGAGGTGTACCTCAACCTTGTCCAGGAATTCGTACCCGAGACCGTTTACCGTGCGTCCCGCTTCTTCAACAAGATGAAGACGACAATGCCCATTCTCGAGGTAAAGCTTTACATCTACCAGCTCTTCCGCGCTCTCGCCTACATCCATTCGCAAGGCATTTGCCATCGTGATATCAAGCCTCAAAACCTTCTCCTTGACCCTACCTCAGGCATCTTGAAGCTTTGCGATTTCGGTAGCGCCAAGATCTTGGTCGAGAACGAGCCAAATGTGTCGTATATCTGCTCTCGATACTACCGTGCACCAGAATTGATTTTTGGTGCCACAAACTACACTACCAAGATTGGTGAGCTCATTGACACCGTGGACGACCCCCAATGCTAACAATATATGACAGACGTATGGTCTACCGGTTGTGTTATGGCAGAACTGATGCTCGGACAACCTCTATTCCCTGGAGAGTCAGGCATTGATCAATTAGTCGAGATCATCAAGGTCCTGGGCACGCCAACACGAGAGCAGATTCGCACCATGAACCCTAACTACATGGAGCACAAATTCCCACAGATCAAGCCGCATCCTTTCGCTAAGGTCTTTAGGAAGGCTGATGCGAACGCCATTGACTTGATCGCGCGCCTTCTTGAGTACACTCCTACCGAGAGACAAGCAGCGGTGGAAGCCATGGTTCATCCCTTCTTTGATGAGCTGAGAGACCCGAGCACGAGACTGCCCGACTCTCGTCATCAGAGCGGCGAGATTCGGGATCTGCCACCTCTCTTCGACTTCACTCGCCATGGTAAGTGTTGTACTCCGAATATGACCGCTTCGTAATGTCTAACAACTTTGCTAGAACTATCGATTGCCCCGAACCTGAACCACCAGTTGGTGCCTGCGCACATCAAGCCCGTACTCGCAGGAAGAGGCTTGGACATTGATAACTTTACTCCGATTCCAAAGGCCGACATGATGGCCAAACTGGATTGAGCCAGTCGAGGACTTGTCCAGGAACTCAGCGCACTCGTGGATCGTTCTCGACTTATCTCGGCTGCAAGCCTATCGTTCGACCAGCGCACACCGAGATGGAGTTATTGCATGCAGCGTAGGGGCATCGGCCTTGACTGGACGATGGACTAAATGATGATGAGATGTTGAAACGTGCGATAACGACTTGAAGCTGGACTGCATCGACTGCTCGAAGCGCAAAGGCTTACTGGCGAGGATTTGCGAGGTATCTTGTGCTTCGTCAAGTGTCAGCCCCGCCACTACAGTGTAGAGGAGGCACGGCAAGAACTGGGCTATTGGGGCATGCCTACGGGTTCTGCAATACATGGCTACCTTTTCATAGGAGGCTGCATTGCTGCGTATTGCAAAAGACGCCATTCTGGACTATATCACGATACAGGATTCGGGATGGCTTTCACTTTGTTCTTCACCTTGTTACCGAAAACGCTCCAGAACGCTTTGGCAAACGATTGTCTGGACGGTTCAGCCTCACCTTCCTTCGTCTTCTCGTCACTCAGTGTGGTCTGGCAAGACTTCCTCAATTACCGGAACTCGGGAGTGCGTGGAAGACACTACGTGCGATTGTGGGGTTAAATCATCTCATGGTTGTTGGTAGAGAAAGGGGGAAGCTCTGGAGTCGGGATGCCCTCTCCTGTTGGTTGGGAGACGTGGGCGGTAGGTCTGGATTGGTATTAGGCATGATTCCGAGGAAAAGATTTTAGCTTTCTCTGTTTATTCATGGCAACGCAACGATGGCGAGCCAAGGAGGTCAATTAAAAGGGTCGGGACTGGCTACTTTGCTCAGACATTGGGAAAGACTGCTGTTATGAATTTGGCTTGGAGTGGCCTAGCAGAATAACTGCATGGCAATCGACTCTATTCTTCATTCTGGGCTCACAGCCGGTACTCGCTCGCACTCGTTTGCATTTGGTGATGAGTTATTGTCGACCGCCGAAAGTAAAAAACTTGAAGCTGAGAGACCATTTGGCGAGGTCTGGTTCACAGAAAGGTATTCACGCGACGTAAGGGTACGAGGTGAGGTAGGTACTTCGCGATGGCAGGCACTCTTAGGGTACCTGGAAGTATGTCTTCCCTCTGCATCTGTGTGTTTCTGCCTCAGGCCAAAAAGCAACATCTGATGGTCTTGACGGGCAGGCAGGGGCCACCGGGGCCAATGGACGCGGCCTGCACCTACCTGAGTACCTTAACTTACTGATGCTAGCAGGGGAAGCTCGTGTCTTTCCTCCGTCACTTTTCGACGTGGATCCTGCCTCGAGGCTACGTGCAACTGAAAGGAATCTCGTCCCCGGTTTACCAATTGACCTTCTCACACACATATCATTACCATATCTAACCTTGCCCAATCATCAAATACGCAGCAGGTTGATATGGGCGACTACGAGAGAAGACGTTACCATGGTGGCGGCGGTGGTGGAGGCTACAACAACAGGAAGAGAAGGTATCGAGGTAAGCTTTTCTCCCCATCGTGCCCCCAGTCTCTGTTTCGGCGCAATCCCACTAACTGACTCTGGCCACGACAGACGACGATGACAACGATCACCGACAGTCGCGACGAAGGATCGATACCGCACCCCTTCCCGTGAGAGTGCGTAGACAACTCCTCTCTCTCGCCGAATCCCCGCTGCGACGCTGGCATGAAGAGGTTCAAGGCATCGCGCACGTCGTCGCCGAAAACGCTGAGGACGCCGAGCTCCGCGAGAGCTTCGTCAGTCTCGTCTTACAGCTTTCGCTAGAACAACCGCTCAAGACACCGTTTGTCGCTGGTGTGGTTCTTCTCGTTAACACGCTCAAGCCCGAGATTGTGGATGAGGTTCTCACCAAGCTGAGCGCTGCTACTCAAGAGAAGATTCAAGCGGGTGAATGGAGAGATGTGAAACTCTATCTCAAGTTGCTCGCGTGCCTACAAAGCTCTCTGGACGGCGAGGGAATTTTTCCCGTCCTCGAGGAGCTATTTGGCCGAGCGGTAGACTTGCAAACCGCGAGCTCTGATGACGTAGGCATCCCCTATCCTTTGCTACGTTTACCCGAGTTGCTGACATGCTTGTAGACGATTGGCACCGAGCTTGTGAAGATCATTCTTCTCACAATTCCGTACATCATGTCAGCAGCGCCCGATCAGTGGCTCCAAAAAGCCGCCGACCTGATGGACAAGACCGAAATCATTGCCTCGGAACCTCACGCCCTGCAAGCTCTGATCGATCCGTACCTTCCTGAGAAGCAAGACCAGCCCACCGGGTCCATGAGCTTCATTGGTATGCTCCAAAAGCAACTGCAGCATGAAGCCGCCAACGGCTGGGGGTTATCTTGCCTGCCTAGGCCCTGGAAGCTGCCCCTAGAGGAGATCGAAGCACAAGAGAAGCTAGACAATGCTACGAAGCATACCCTCCCCACCATCACAGTACCCGAGAAGATTGTCGCTGGATCAAGGCCGCTATTCCCTGAAGTCTACTACTCGGTTTACAGCACTCAAGACGTCGAGTCTGTCCCGCCTGTGACGGATATTGCAGCGTCACTGGTCAGAGATGGCTTGGTTGATACGATCAACATTCTCGACTTCAACCGCAACGTTACTGCGCGGTATCTTATTGACCTAGACTGCTATTTCTCAGACTCGACTTTCGTCAAGCGTGCAACCCCCTTTGATAGACTTCGGGACGTCGAAACTGGCCGCTCAACGTGGAAGCCCGAGGATGTGGCGGTAGATGCCGTATTTTCACAGCTCTTCCAGCTTCCACTCCCGGAACACAAGCTTGTTTACTACCACTCAGTTCTCACCGAGGCCTGCAAGATTGCGCCAGCGGCAATTGCTCCCAGCTTGGGTCGAGCAATCCGGCACATGTACCGCAACTCCAGCCGAATTGACCTGGAGCTCTCTCAGAGGTTTGTTGACTGGTTCTCGCATCATTTGAGCAACTTCGGCTTCACTTGGAAGTGGACGGAGTGGGTCGATGACGTGTATCTGCCTGACCTTCACCCTCAGAAGGCGTTCATTATTGGCGCTTTGGACAAGGAGATCCGGCTCAGTTTCGCTCAGCGTATCAAGGGCACACTGCCCGAGCCATACCAACCCCTCATTGGGCCTGAAAAGGAAAAAGATGTTCCGGACTTCAAGTTCAGTGACGAGAGTAAGTGACGAGCTACGATTGCGAAAAGTTCAGCAGACTGACAGAATCGATAGGTACGCCCTTTTCAGCAGAGGGTCGCGAGATCGCTGCTCTGCTGAGACGCAAAGCACCTGACGAAGAATTCCAGCCGATTATCGAACGAATCCACTCACTTGCGATAGAGCGCAGTCTGGATCCTTTGGTGACGAGTACCGATGTTTTTGTTACAGCCGTGTGCTGGGTCGGATCCAAGTCGCTCAGTCACGTGCTCGCGTGTATCGAGCGCACCAAGGATCGTTTGCTTGACGTTGGCGCGGCATCTGAGGCGGCTAAGTCCCAAATCATCACCGCAGTCATGTCGTACTGGGCGGCGCAGCCCGGTGTTGCAATTTCTATTGTCGAAAAGCTTTTGAACTACTCAATACTTTTGCCCATTTCGGTTATTGAGTGGGCTCTTTCTGGAGGCAGCCACGTGCAGGGACAATCTTCGGGCGATTCTTTGGCGCAGCCTCACGTCTTTGAGCTGGTGTTTGGTACCGTGTCCAAGGTGACTGGCCGCGTCAGACAGCTTCTGACCAAGGAGTCCGAGGCCGACGAGGATTTGAAGGAGAGAGAGACCAAGGCGATGCGCGATCTCTTCAAAGCGATGGAGGATGCACTGGTTAGCTGGGCTTCAGGCAGCAAGGATGAGATGATGGAGGAGATGGACGGAGCCGGTCAACGTGATGCCCTGCTTCGCCGCTGGGGTGAGCGTTGGCTAAGGGCGTTCCGCCGAAGGTCCGCCATTGAGGAGGCCTTCATTTCAGAGGCGACCAAGGAGCAAGTTGCTCTTGACAACGCCGTCTGAATCAGCCCGACTGATAATAACATGACGAGCGTTGTCCCTCGTTTTAGGCAGCGTGCCTTCAGTATGTACGATTACTTCAAAATGGTTCATGGGTTAGCAGTGGACCAGGCGAAAGCTCTGGTGGATATGAGATCAAGGTTTCCGATCTCGACAAGGTAGCTCAAAACAGACTCGGAATTTTTCTTAAGGAATCGGTGCACAATGGTGGTTTGAATAGCCAAATGGGTGACCCGGACACCGGAAAAACCCATCAACGTCAATATTCCCCCTAAGGTTTGATTGTGATGGCGGGGAAGCCAACGACCTAGGGTAGTGAGTAGGTCGTTTATGACTGGAATACCAAGTACATCTAAATCAACCAACCCCCAGTGCTCAAAAATCAACGGATGCGGGGCATTCTTCAGCCTGGTGGCGATGGCGGTGGTCCCTTTTTGCGCTGGAGCTATGATTGGGCATGCCTAGTTCGGCGGGGTGGAAGTCTCCTGCAAGGCTGACATCCAGCTTGGGGGAAAGGAAAAAAAAATTGGAAGTGCCCCGTCTATCAACCACCGAAATCAAACATACGTAAAACCAATCGAAACCACTCTCGCTGCCCTCGGACTATCAACTCTTCACGGGAACAAAACAGTTAAACTGCCCGGTATTTACGAATATTAGGTTCGATTTCGATTCTTACACGCAAGCTTCAAGCCAATCGCAACAAGAAAGATTCTAGACCCTCGTCGCAATGGAGTCCTCAGTGGCCCAGGTGAAGGTGAACTTCACGACAACCCATGAGGATTTGCAGTTGGACGAGAGCAAGAGACAGTTGATCGTGCCCGCAGGTATGCACGCGCGACCGGATCCCACGACCCAATGGCTTCCCCCCAAAATCTAACCTTTTGCAACTCGTCTACAGACATTAAGCGATATGGCCTCTCAAGGATATTGAACTCCGAGTCCATGCTCAACACATCCTCTCCTGTGCCTCTCGACTTCCTCGTCAACGGAACCTACCTACGGACCACGATCGAAGAATACCTCAAGGAAAACGGCCTCTCCTTCGAGACGACGCTCACGCTGCAGTACGTCCGCAGTCTGCTGCCCCCGGTCTACGAGGCATCCTTTGAGCACGACGACTGGGTCGCCGCCGTCGACGTACTCTCTGCCACCTCCGCCGCTGGCCGCTGGTCCGGCGATGCCCTCGCCCACGGCCAAGACCGCATTCTCTCCGCCGGCTACGACGGCCTCATCCGCATCTGGGACGGCTCCGGCCAGTGCCTCGCGACCTCCCCCTCGGCCCGCGCCGGCGGCCACGCCAAGCTCCTGACGGACGCCAAGTTCCTCTCGTCGACGCAGATCGCCTCCGTCGGCCTGGACCAGAAGGTCGTCGTCTGGAAGTATGCCGAGTCGGCCGACCGCTTCTCGGGCGAGCTCAAGCCCACGCTCGAGCTCCACGGACACAAGAAGATGATCAACTCGCTCGCCGTGCACGGCACCTCCAAGAAGATGCTCACCGCCTCGGCCGACGGCCGCGTCGGCCTCTGGCTGGCCTCGAAAAAGGGCAGCCCGGACGTCGACGCCGACGACATCCCCGCCACCCACGCCAGCAGCGTCAAGCGCGCCAAGCTCTCCAACTCGTCCGTCACCGTCCCGCAAAAGGGCGCCCTGGCCATGATCCAGGCCCACGCCGCCGACGCCTCCGTCACGGGCGCCGCCTTCCACCCCACCGACGCCACCGTTGCCTACTCCGTCTCGGCGGACCACACCCTCCGCACCCTCGACCTCACCACCGCCAGCGTCGTCTCCACCCTCACCACCCTCCACCCGCTCCTCTGCCTCGCGCCCATGCCGCGCAACTCCTCCCTCGTGGCCGCCGGCTCCTCGGCCCGCCACGTCACCCTCCTCGACCCCCGCGCCTCGGCGTCCGCCACCTCGGTCCTCACCCTCCGCGGCCACGCCAACATGGTCTCAGCGCTCGCGCCCTCTCCGGACAACGACTACAGCCTGGCGTCGGCGTCGCACGACGGCACCGTCAAGATCTGGGACCTGCGGAGCGTGCGGCCCGCGACCAAGGACGAGGGCGGCGGCAGCGTCAGCGAGGCCGTCTACTCCATCGGCCGGGAGTGGCTCAAGGGCAAGAAGGCGCCCGCCGGCGGCGAGGGTGTCAAGGTGTTTGGCCTCGCGTGGGACCAGACATGGGGTCTGGTCAGCGGTGGCGAGGACAAGAAGGTGCAGATCAACAGGGGGAGAGATCTCGTTGCTTCTTCGTGAGAGGATGACGGGTGCTGTGATGATGTGAGTCAGGATTGTGAGAAGTGTATGGGATTGTAAAAGAGGAGAGAAAAGTGAGAGGAGATGTGGAAAATTCATGATTTGTGTGCGTGTTTTCGTGTACATGTGGTTGGGAAAAGTTTGCTGGCATTGAAAAAGCTATAGACTACAAGAATAATACCCCCCCCCCCCCCAAAATTTGACCAAGACTTGCAGGTTGTCATCCCTCCCAGATAGTAGTGATGGTGGATAACGACAACTCTGGTTTGCAAGTCGTAGCCACGAGGTGGGACTGACACCACATGATAGAGTCAAGTCCAGATGATGTCAGTAACGCTCTTCTCTGTTTCTCTCCATCTCCTGAACGCCTCGCAAAGTGCAAAGTATAGGTAAACCACAGCCAGCCGGCCATGATTGAATCAGCTACACATCATCAGCCCTGGTAAAACAAACCACGTCTCTCTACTTCTTAGCCCGGTGTAAAGCCCCAAGGTGTCTCTAAGTCTGCCACATGTGCTCACTAAGCCCGAGCATCTTATCCGCCATCTGCCTCTTGGCGGCGCTGGCAATCCCCCGCTCGGGGTTGGACAGCTGCTCGCTAAAGCACAGCTCCAGCAGCGTCCTCAGCTCTTCGTAGCTAAATGTATCAGACGGGTCCGCGTGCTCGTCCTTATCCTTGTCTTCACTGGCCTTTTCGACAATAGCGTCGGGCCCCTTGTCAAAGAGGGCAAAGTAGTTTGACGCGCGCGCGAGGTCGACGCCCTCCTCCACGTTCTTGAGGTTCTGCTGCAGGACCAAGATGTTGAGCTGCATGCGGCCGCATCCCTTTGCATTCATGGGCGAGACGAAGGCGGCATTGGTGACTAGGTAGTCGTTGATCAACAGCCCCAGACCAGTGCGGATGAAGGCCGTCTCCTTGGCGCGGAGGTACCGCGCAATGGTCTCGTCGTAGAGGACGAGGTCCGAGTTGAGATTGAGGATTTGCGGATCCGGTTCCGTGACTTCTTGATCGAGGAGGTAGGGGGCAGTGTCGGTAGACAGGGCAGTGCGGAGGGAGTAGATGATCTCGCATCGGATCTCCATGTGGAGGGTCAAGAGCGCGGTGCCGGCAAGTTCCTCAAACGACGAGACGATTCCATCGAAAGCCCTGATGTTTTTGTTAGTAAGGTAAGAAGGGTATGGGGGCTTCAAGAAGAGGAGAAAACTTACTGGACGGTCTCCTGTGTCATTGGAAGACACACAGGTCCATCTTCGTTTGTCGCCTTGTTGGGGTCGTTCATGAGCGTCCACCGCTTGCTCGAGCCTCGGTTCATGTTTGGGCGGGAAGAGTCGGATTCGTTGCGAGTAATATGACGCAGACCTGAGATCTTGACTGCAAGCCACTTCATACTGGTGTATAAAAGACAAAGAGAAGAGATGGTATCCTTGTCTTGGATGATGTCGGCCATCTCCATGCGCTTCTCATTGGTCTGAACAATGAGCAGACCGACTTCCTTCTCAAGAAGTTCGCGCTCCAGTGTGTCCGATATCCACAGTTGCTTAATGGTTTCTTGGACATCGCCCTCCTCTAGAGCCATCGCTGCCGACATGCGTAGCTTTGTGGGCTTGTCTGGTTGCGCCTGAGTTTTGCTCACAAGTGACTTATACCACCCAAAAGCCCGATCGTAGTATCTCATCATTTGGGTAATTATGAGCGTGCTCAAAGCTTGATCGTGTGGGATGGTGCCCAGCATGCGGCAGAAAGCTGTGACAATGGCAAAGAAAGCTGTTGTTCCCTTGAAGACGGGGCGTCTGGCAACTTGAGTCCATTCCTGGTCTTGCAAGAATGTATCAGCTTCGCCAAAGATGGTATCGCTCAGCTTTCCGAGAGTCTCATCCAGCTGAGGCTGGAAGACGTTGACCAGGAAGTTATCCAGGAAGGACGTCAATGTGCTGGTGGCGAGATCTGAGCCCGGTGGTACAATCATCTTGAGACGCTGAAGGAAGACAAGAGTAGGAGGGAGGAGCAAGCTCATGTTAAAGACGCTGGGCTCGACCAGAGACTTGTATGTACCAGTTGTCTGCTTGTTCTCCCAACTTGTAGCGCCTCCTCCTCTCTTGGTGCTGCCTTCGGGTACTGGCCGCTTCTTGTCAGCCCCGGCCTTCCGAGAAGTGTCAGTCAAACCGGGAACAGCAGATCGGATAATGCTCTCAAGAGCCTCGTATTCAGTCGTCATGTCAACAGCCTTGGGGTCGCCCTCAGAAAACTTAAATAGGTGCTCTCTAGCGGCATCCTTTTTACCATTGGCATTGGTCCCAAGCTTTGGTGATGTACTAAATTGGTACACGTCGGCGTCCGTGGTAACGTAGTTATGCAGCAAAGAACGAATCTCGTTCTGGTAGAGATTCCAAAGCTCCTTGAAGCTACCCAACAGGGCGCTGTTATTTCCAGCACCTTCTCGTCGGATGAGGGCCTTGATCGCCTCGTGGAAGACGCGGTGACCCTCAGCAATAGCCTCAAACTTGCCAAAAAGCGTCCACAGGAGATCGTAAATGACGTCTGCTCTCATTTGGGTCTCTCGACTGCCGTAGATGTGCAGTCCTTGAGAGTTGGCCGAGCCGCCGCGTAATGAGCTGGGATGCCGTTGGTCGACCTCGTTAAGTGTCTCATTCACAATGGTAAACAGCTCGACAGGCAGTCTCTGCTTGAGGGTGTCGACAGCCGTCTCTAATCTTCCCAGCTTGTTAAGGGACTCCACAAGCAGAGACACGTATGAGAAGGTGTCGGCCTCCGGGTTTTTGGCCGGATCTTCAGTCGCTGATGCTTCGAAATCCATGGCGTCCAAGACTTGGTGGAAAGGGGCGATGGTGATTGATTCGTAGTTGCCCTCCTTGAGAGCGCCTTGAGTTTTAGCCAGGTTCTGCCACCGCTCCTGACAATACGGCGACTTGAGGTACAGGTGCTCATGAAGCTCCTCAACCAATATATCCATGAGTGCTGTGTCCTGGTTGGCAAGGTAGCCCCTCAGATCGCTCAGCGCGCCGATATCATCCAGCTCTGGTTTCCGCAGCTTGCGCAGGGCATTCTGCAAGACCTCGACTGCGCTTAGGAAGCGCTTCTCGGAGATGCGGGCCTCTAGCTGATCCGGCACCAGACGCAGCTCCTCCAGCTCGTTAAGCGTGGTGAGAAGCTCATCGTAAGCCTGCGATGTGGCCGAGAGTTTCTTAAGGTCCGGGTCCGACGTGCAGAGGCTCACCTTGGACGTCAGCAGGGAGTCCTTGAGCGTGCGCACCCTCTTCTGAGAGGCCTGAATGCTGCCTTGGATCTTGTGGAACGTTCCGATCGAACTGTTGAAGCCCTGGTGGTGCTCGTGTACGATTCCCTTGAGGGAATTTTGCAGATAGTCGTGCGTCTGTCGGAACTGGTTGTAGTCGTGTGCGCGGCCTACGGAGCTGGTGTCGAGCAGCTGTAGGGCGAGCTGGACGGGCACGCAGTCGGTCTGGCACATTGCCGGCCACTCCACCTTGACGCGCTCGAGGACCTGGCCAATCTGTCTTTCCGCGTTCGTCTCCTGGATGCGCTCGCGGCTACGGACTGGCGGCGGGCCGCCGCTTCGAAGTGTGGGTGGTGATCGGGGGTTCATCGCTGGCGGTGATCCCACGGCGTATCGGTCGCCGCCGCCTCCTCTGTCGCTGCCTGAATACCCATTTCCGTATGGATCGTAGTCCTCCTCTTGTCTGCCAAAGTTGCCATATCCGTTGCCGTTGCGGTAGCCGCCGCCGCCGCCGCCGCCGCCGTACCGATTGGACATGGTGTGGGAGCAGGTATGTGAAGCGAATTAGGTCGGTAGGGAGGGGAATCGCATCGCGAACGAGGGGTCGTCAGGGAGTGAGGACCGGAAAGTTTCGGTAGAGAGCAATGATCGGCTCGAAGGAGAGATGCGGTGCTTACTCTTGAGTTAATCGTGCTGTCAAACTGTTGGTGATCGGGCGAAGGGGGGTGAGAATTCCAAGTCGATGAAGTTGTATTCGTGGTTGAAGTGGACGGAGCTTGTCAACCTGGAAGGTCCTGGCGTCCCGCTGCAGCTAGGGGTGTCGGATGGCTCTAGCCCAGCCGTCCGCATGCATGTTTCAGCGATGTTTGGATGTCACCCAGGGCTCTCAGTGGTTCGCTTCAGCGGTCGACATCAGTTCTCCACCAACCCCGGACGGACTCCATGCCAATTGACCCGCCCTGCCGTCTCGACGCGCCGTTGCGCCGCAGACGCTCCTTTCTCAACTCCCGACACCGAAGCTTGAGACCGGGCCTGCCGACCGAGCCCGTTACTCGCACTGACTCCTGAATAATGGGATGCCTGCTGGGATAACACGACGTCTTTTGAAATTCGGATCCAAGTGCTACGCTACATCATCCGCCGTCATGTCGGAACAATTCCCCATCCAGCCTATTGGGCGTTTCTATGCCGCAAGCCAGCCGGTCAAACGACCAAAGGTATGCATATATCTCATCCACATGAGTTTCATGTATCAATGAAAGAATTTCACGCATTTTGGCTAACACGGATCAGGAGTTTTCTTGCTTCTCATATGACGACAACCATGAATTCCACCTAGGCGATTCTTCATTGAGATACTACTATCCACCTACCCTCGGCGCCGACTTATCCAAAGGTTATGATACCTTCATCAAGCACGACGACTCTAAGCCCGAGCACCTCACAGCTCTCCTCAAGACGATCAAGGCGCATGAGGAGGAGACGGGCGATAAGATTGACGCCCAAATCGTGACATGGCGTGGCATGATGACCAAGGCATGAAGTTACTCCCGCTATCCCTATCCTAGGCTCAACTAACCAAGAGAACAACAGATCATGGCATCGCCCTTTGAGGATCGCGATGGGTTAGTTTTGCAGCTATTATTGCATATTTGCTTGAACGGCCAGGGGCTGACAGCACAGCTAGCTTTGAAATGAACGCAACGCTGTACCAAGTGCGCATGAACAAACTCCCATACCCCTCCACAACTAAACCGCTGAGCTGACCCAAGAAACCCTCAGGACTGCATGTACGGAAAGCACAGCAACGCCTTAACAGATCGCCCTCTTCGAGTCAGACTGACAATTGGAATAGTTACATTGAAGAGAATCACGAGTACAAAGTGGCATCTCAGAAGCAGCAAAACGCACAGCAGAGACGGGGACCGATCCCGCCCGAAGTGATGCAGTTCTGGGGTATGTTCAGACCAGAGCCGCCCCTTTTCTTTTTTTTCTTTTTTTTTTTTTTTTTTTTTTGATCTTTCAGGGAGATGAAGTATGCTAAAAGGAAATCCAGGATACAAGTTCGAGACGTTAGCCACGCTCCCTAACACCTGGGGTGAAACGCCTAGAGAATACATCGAGAACAGAGACGTCGAGGTGGTGAACAACAAGGCCCAATACTGCTCCGTAGTCAGAACGGGTATAGGACAAACCGTCATCTGCATAGGCGGCGAAGTCGACGCTGGTACGTGCTACCCCCTCACCTCAAACGTCACCCGTGGATCATTCTACCCCGTTTCCTATTCTCAAAGAAGAAGAGATATTGACAACGAGGTACTAACGCCACCTTTCCAAAGTCTGGGACTCGAAGCCCCAAAAACAAGGCGCGCCCACAAACTGGGTCGAGCTCAAGACCAGCCTCGCCATCCGCGACGACCGCGACGTCGACAACTTCCACCGCAAGCTCATGAAATTCTGGATCCAGTCCTTCCTCCTCGGCGTCCCCAAAATCATTGTCGGCTTCCGCAACCGCCACGGCATCCTCACCGACGTCGAGGAGATTGAGACGGAAAAGATTCCCGATACAGTCCAGCGCCGCGGCAAAGCGACGTGGAACGGCGACATGTGCGTCAACTTCGCCGCCGAGTTTCTCGTTTGTGAGTTCTCTCCTCCCTTCCCCCCTACCCCTTTTCATCTCAACCTCTCTTACCTTCTTTTCCATAATTTCTCTAAATCTACCTTCTGTCGCGACAATTCTACTACGTTAGCTGCTTGAGTATGAATAGAGCCGTCACTGACTCTTAGTCGCAGGGCTTCGGCAGACAATCAACGACGACGGCGTGTGGAGGATACGCAGGCGGGCGGGCGAACCCACCATCGAAGTCTTCAAAGTCGACGAGGCCGGGCACGGGGAGCTCTTGACGGACGAATTTATCAACTGGAGAATAAAGCTCTCCATGAAGAACGTCCCATTGGCGGAGGAGCCATAGGAAACTACTCCTTGGCTAATTCAAATATCATGTCACAATGTTGAAATATGCGCACAATCTCCACGCGACGGGGAGACCTCGAATATAGTGCAACGAATCCCTTTTTCATTGTTAAAAAGAGCGCAATCTTGAACGCTACCTAGGAGGTATCTAACTACTACCAGACAAAGACCAAAAAAACGCCAAACCCAATGCGAAGAAGAAGAGCGAACATGAAAACCCGAATCGGCCGTGTGTAGATACTCATCCCGTCGTGAAGGTAACATCATCGCCGGTAAAAAGTCAATCCCATCATCAGCGTCTTCCATCCGGAGGGGGAAAAAATAAGTAAGCCTAACCCTCAGTGGTAACTCTTCAATCTGCCAAAAGCTGAAATGAAAACTCTCTCCCAATGCTTTTTGTGTGTGCTGTCCAACCCGGTATGCTGCGACGTGTTCATACACTTCTCATCATACAGCATGTTTCTCGTGAATAATAATGTTGTGTCAATCTTTACCCATATCCTTCAGATGACCGTCAAAAATTGGTCAAAGCTAGACCGCTGGCCATCTGATTCTCAAGCCCTCCGTCCATCGGCCGTAGAGCACGTCCGATAGCTGCTTGCAGTGCTCCATACCGGGTCTGGGAGGGCGACCGGGATATTTGGCTTCCACGGCCGTCTTCTCGCTGCGTTCCTTCTCGGCAGATTCGGGTGTCGCAATCGACCCGTTGCGCCTCCTATGGCTTTTCAGGTGCGGATTGTTTGGTGCCATCATCAGCTTGGTCGGGCTGCTTGATGGCGTGGGTGCGGCGCTCCTGATGATGACCGTTCCTTGGGGAGTGCCATCTGATGGAATCTTGACCGATTGCTGGGGCATCAAGGCCTGGTTCAGCTTGGGATCCTGGGAGACAGCCGTCATCATGTTCTGCATGAGATGGTAGGCACCCTCGGGATCAACAGAGTCCAGAAGTGCGAAAGCATCAGTGAGCTTTGCAAGCGCCTCTCGCCTCTGCATGCCTGACGTCTGCGCGTGAAGCTCGGCGAGGGTAGGGTCCAGGACCCTGTTGAAAAGTCGCCGCCCAAGCAGTGCCTCTTTGCTATTAGTATCGATCGCGGCTGCCCGCATCGGTGCTTTGTTCTCATTGCCCATGGTACCCTCAGGCGAAGTGTCCTCCCATGCGGTGACGGAGCCATCCGAGGGCACCCGGCGGAAGAGCCGCACGGAGGACCCAGAGTTGCCGTACGACATGTCTGGTTGTAAAGGCCGTCTGGCGACGGTCGAGCGAGGCGAGCCGTTTGTTTGGATCTGTGTGCCGGAACTCTGGCGGCTCGAGGGCTGGCGACGCACAGTCGACCGGCGAACCGTCCCGGGAGCGGGTGACGAAGGGCCGAGCGGCGCGTCCTTGGGGTCGAGCCGGCGCATGGCCTCTTCTGCCGCAAAGTAGGAAGGCTTCCGTGCATGACCATTCGGCCGCTTTGGCGCCACTGACTTGACCGTGTCAAACACCCATTCATCCGTGTCGTCCCTAGAAGACATGGTATGCAGGGTCTCTTGGTAAAAGGTAGGGTGGGACCTCCGGTTCTGGTTCGCATCCCACATCTGCTTGCGCGCAATCAGCTCCTGAAGAGCCTCAACCTTGCCCGCCGATCTAATGAATCGGTGACGAAGGAGATCCTTGGCCGAGGGCCTGCGGTCAGAGTCCTTCACCAAGCACTGAGCAACAAAATCCCTAAAGTCTTTGCTGAAGTTGTTCTCCAGTCGGGGAGGAGGATTCTTTGGGATATGGAATAAAACCTTCATCGGATGAATGTGCGCCAGCGGAGGTTCGCCGTTGGCCATCTCCATGGCAGTAATTCCGAGAGACCAGATATCTGCCTTGAAACCATAGCCATCCTGCTGGATGACCTCGGGGGCCATCCAAAAAGGGGTGCCGACAAAGGTGTTCCTTTGGGACTTGATATTGGTCAATTGAGCGGCGACGCCGAAATCGGCTAGCTTGACTTTTCCTGCCTCGGACAAGAGAACATTGGCGGCCTTGATATCTCTGTGAATTTTACCCTCGGCGTGGAGGTATTCGAGACCACGAAGAAGCTCTCGACAGATGATGGCGATGTGGACCTCGGCAAAGTTGGCGGGTTTGAGCTGAGGAATGTTAGCTAGCCGGACTCCGGTAAACTTGTTGCGCCGAGTGACATACCAAGTCGAGACATGAACCACCACCAAGATACTCCATGACGATCCAGAGCTTGTGACCGCGCAGAAAACTGCCTTTGTATTGCGTGACGAAGGAACTCGCGCATGTGCTTAGCACAGCGATTTCGCCTTGGATCTCTTGGATGTCATCTTCGCTTGACTCGAGGTCGATCTTCGCAGGTTTTGGTTAGTCTGTTGTTTGTAGTACACCAAGTTGAAGATGCCAAGTTGAAGATGTGATGCGTGCACTTACATGTTTGATGGCGACAGTCTCGCCAGTGGCCTTTTCAATGGCCTTGTAAACGACACCGAAACTTCCACCTGGATATCATGTCAGCGCAATTGTTTCCAAAAGGACATAGACAATGGCAAGACTTACGACCGAGCTCCTCCAAAACCTGATAATGTTCGGCGACACCCTCGTCGGCCATCGCGGCCGATTTGGACGTCATTGAATCGTTTTTGATGGGTCAACAGAATTCCTTGCAGCAAAGATGGAGTGGGAGGGAGGGAGGAGCTGGAGTGGGAGGGAGGGAGGAGCTGGCGACGGTCGACCCGGGAGTCCTAGACCGAGGGATTTCGAGAAGGGAGTTGCGCGGGCGAAGCGACAGGATGCTAGGAGAGAGTTTCAAGAGAAGAAATGGGTATCCAGGGAACGGGCTGTCCTGTGTCAGTCAGGACGGCCTGGCTTGTGTATTTAGGGCGGACCAAAAGCAATTGGATTTAATAAAGCAAGCGGATCGACAGCAGTCTGGTTGCTTGGGACAGCGGCGGTAGCGGGCGGGCTTGTTCGCTTGTTCGGTTTGTCGAGCGGGAGTCCAGAGGGCCTGGTCCAAGGTGAAAGTGGTATTTTTTCCCCCTTGGTCTCCCACTTTGGCTGTGGTGCTGTGGTGCCGCGGTCGAGTGTCGAGTTGGGCGTTGGGCGGTGCTTCGTCGCAAAGCTCGGGCCCTTTGTTTACTTTCTTCCGTTTTGGTATAGCTGGGGGAGCTCCGGGGAACCGCAATTTGGCACCAGGGGGGGTACTTTGTAGTGTACTATGAACCGGGGCGAGTCAGCCGATCTTGCGACGAAAAAAGCAAGCGAAAAGAGATCGGTCGAGAGCCGCTGTTTCTGAAGCATCGTGAGAATCGCGAACAAGAGAGAAAGCGGAGGAGAAGAATAGGATGTGGGAGTGGTTGGTGTTTAGTGCTTCCTTGATATGCATGAGAGATGGAGTGAGAGGAAGAGACGTACGGATACAACGGGCGAGGGCGAGAATGCAAAGTGTGCTACGTGATTAGAAAGAGGTGTGCTCACCGATGGCTGTCGTGTGAGTGCTTGCGTCGTTTGCATGCCAGAGAGATGGAAGGATTGCGAGCGTGACCTTGATCTGAGCTTGATCCGGCTTGCAGACTTTCTTGTCGCCCGTCAGTTTGTCTTGCCGTCCAAGTTTCCTGCGACCTTATTCGACGCGCCAAACGTTAGCTGCGTTGCCTTGCAGATTTCTGGTTGCCAACGGGAAGTGGAAGTGAGTGGGCGGCAGACAATGTGTTTGGTGTGCGGTGGTGCTAAGCTAAGGTATGCAGGGCCTCCCCATGAGACGGCGCTGCGTTGTTCATCGCACTAAAACGACGTGTCTACGACTGCCCCTGCTTTTCTACAGAGAACATCCTCACTCACGCCTCATTCTGGCCTCTTATTTTGCTATCATGCCAGGTCCTTCCAGGTTTGCTGCTAGGAGACAAGCCTTTTTTTACCGACTCTTTTGAAAGCGGGCCGGGGTTGGATGGCTGCTCTCTCCCTTACCGAAGCTGGCAGAGACAATGTGCTACCTACCTTACCTTGGTATCTGTACCTGCAGACTTATACGGATAGGTAGTCGCATCTCGGCGAGTGATACGTACTGCAAGGGAGAATCTACCTTACTCCAGTCTCCGCGCATCTGTGTATCTGCGACGTAATACTCCGTAGACAGCTGGGCGATAACACGACTTGGATCAGGCAAGCTGAAGAGAAGGTTAATAGTGGGAAAGATGACGGGGTCTCTGCCCACCTCAAGCCTCAAGGTACCGAATCTAAGTACTCTGTAAGGTGCGAAATACTTGGTCAGTGGTCCTTGCTCTCGGCATCGCAGGCGGTGACCGAAAGCTTTCCAAGACTTCTCCAAGGTCCAGGGGCCTCAGATGTGCCATGCCAGGCTTAGCGCCGCGCCAAGGAGGCACTGAGAGGGGCCCACTAGTCGCCGGTGGAGATGCGCCAGCCGCACAGGAGGTCGCAACCCGTTACAAGCTTGCCCTGACTTGCGCACCTAAAGTAAGGTAAGCCCAGGCCCTGATTTACAGGCACACACTGCGTGCAGTTCCATAAGGTAGGTTGCCAGTGTTTGGGCTCCCCTCTGGAGACTCCCGACGTCCCCCCGCCAACGAGCCCCTCTGTTTGTTGGTTGCCCCGGGTCCGCACCCCCGGCTTCGCTGACATTCACCGCATCCCCTTCTTGGAAGTCGTGTCCGACAGATCGACTTTCCACCCGACTTGTACTTTGTTCCGCCAACATTGACCATCTCCCACACCACACCCGACGTCAACTCCCATGCCCACGCCCTCCTCGCGCATTTACCAACTACCTTTACCCACTCAAACAAGGTCATTGTCGCCGTGCACGCGAGCCTCACCTGCATTCCTCAACAACAAACTCCCAGAGGCTTGCAAGAAATTCCCACGAGCCCTGAGTCCTCTCTCTCGCTTGCCTCTCGCTTCGCTGCGGGAGCTCGATCTTGTCATCATTCCTTGCCACCAGCCTTTGCGCGCGCCCACGTCTTTGCATGGCCATCACGATATCTCATTGCAGCTTACACAATCGCGTCGAATCAACTTGTCACTGCGTGAGCCGAGTGCCAGGCTCCGCGAACAACCACTGAGGCACTCGATATCGACACACAAATAGTCGCATTCCTACCAACAGCCTTGCCGATTGCAGGTGCATTCGTCACGTCTTTAATATGGTGCCTGCACCACAATCTCTACCGACACGGTTCCCGTGCTGGTGTAGAGCAGTCTACTCTTGGGGCGGAGAGGTTTGTTGCAGCTGATCGAGCCTCGTCAAGAGGACTGGCTTTCAAAGTACTGACTTGACTTCCCGCAGTCCAAACGAGATCTCGGCTTCATCGAGGGTGATTTGATCGAATGTCTCAACGCTGGAGATGGTTCGTGGTGGACGGGTAGACTATGGCGCGACAGAAGGACTGTGGGAGTGTTTCCGTCCAATTTCGTGGAGGTCCTCCCGGCCGACTTTAAACCAACGACGAGGTCAGCCAGCCCTCTTCCAGCAGAGAGCACGCCGAGCCCAAGCACACCTCAAAAGTCGAGGACTTTCCGAAAGCCTTTCGAAGCCTATTCCAAAGCACCGCACTACACCGCTGCGAAACAGCCCGAGGTCTACCGGACGAACCCAAACCCGAGGCCTAGAGGGCACTCTGGAGAGTCGATTCACAGTGCAATGGTGGAGCAGACCAGAAGAGATCGGTCACCGGCCCCGGAAGCCTTCCTTTCGAGAGAGAACTCTTTCAATGAAACTGCCTCGACTAGAATGCGAGCATACACGTCGCCAGCTCCAACCGGTTACGTATCGCGGGGTAACTCGTTCAACGATGGCGCACAACAGCAGTACATGCCGAGAGGAAGGACTCCTGTGCCAAGAGGAAGAACACCCGTTCCAAGGGAGAGAACTCCAGTACCCCCCAGAGAAAGAACGCCCGTCCCCGACTATGGCCACGGCCACGGATCAAGACAGAACTCTTACAACACGGAAAGGGGCCCTTCACCCGTACCGCCATCCCATAACTTCCACTCAAGAGGCCCGTCGCCGGCTCCCTCAGTCAGCTATAAGCCTTACCGTCCTCCCACTCGAGAAAAGGTGGATTCTCCTCCACCCCCGGCCCCACCTCCGCACCGACATGTAGCGGCTTCGCGACACAAGCAAAGCATATCCTACGACAGCAGGCACGACAGCTCTCGTCAGGACTCACATGGCTCGTTTGACAACCGCTTTCATTCCAGTCGACATGGGTCGGGTAACTCTTTTGACAAGCGATTCGATGTCGTGCGTCAGGACTCGAGCGCCTCATATGATAACCGCCATCCTCCACTGGACAGGCACGGCTCTCATCTTTCATACCAAGCCCATCGGCCATCGCCGATACAGACTCAGCGGCATCACTCTCCGGCTCCACCTTCGCCTTCAGCAAGCCACATGACTCCGTCGCCTTTGCGGGAGGCAATGGATGGTGTGATTGAGCAGCTGGACGCACTGGGAATGCCCCGGGATCCGACACCAGAGCCGCCACTGGATCCGTGGTCGCCCGAGTCGTTTGACATGGTGAATGACCGCGCTAGGAGAAAGAACACTTACCAAAGACCACAGACATCCATGGGCATAGCACAACCGGACGAAGGGTACGAAACCTGGAGCGGCGGATCGTCACGAGACCAATCCTATCACAACGGGCATCGGGAGGATAAAGAGCAGCTACCTCAACTGAGTAACTACGTCGAACGTATGGAAAGTCGTCTCAAAAAAATGCATCAACATAGCGCAAGTATGGCTGACCTTGAGGATGAGGCACCGAAGCCACCCCCCAAAGGCCAGTTATACGAGAGACCCAAGTCTTCGATGGGTGGACCGGAGGAGAGGAAGCTTCGCGGACGCAAGTCGGCTTACGACATTGGCCGCAACGTCCTGAACAGGACGTTTACGACGAAGACCAACTCTACCAGCGCCTCCTCAGGCAATCAGAGTTCGACGACGCAAAGCAGCGACAGGAGTTTGATGAGTGGGTCGTCAGCCGGCGCTATTAGCGCAACGAGCGCCGGCAGCTTCGCTCGCAAAACCCAGAAGCGGGCTCAGAGTGCCCTGGGCATGCGTGATGCTGATATCGAGCGTCCAGAAACACCATTCACCGGTGTTACATATCACAGCAGTCACGCCTCGGAAGCATCTCGGCCAAAGTCGCAAGCTGGCTTTCATGACGATGCTGGTCTCGGAGGCCTCGTCACCCCGAAACCCCCAAAGAGGAACATCTTCAAGAAGCTCCTCGACACAGCCAAGACTGGGGTGGCATCCGGGCGCAGCAGCATTGCGATGGGTGCCGACTCACCCAGATCGTCGCCTTTTGCTCGCTCCATGCCCAATGTCGCCGCTCAAGCTGGTGCTAGCGTCTCCAACTTGACCAACTTGGGTAGCACAGGCTTCGGTAGGGAAGCGGCCAGGGAAATGGGGCTTGCAAACGGAGTGGACTGGGTTCAAGTCCGCAGAGACGTCAATCGATCCAACTCTCTGAGTAAGAACGAGAGAAACGAGCGAAAAGACCGCTGCCAAATGCTCGATTACCCTGCGTTGAACCCAGTCGATGAATTGTATGAAGGCATGGAGGGTGACGAAGGTGCCGACGGTCTGCCTGTGGAGGACCCCATCGACTATCAATCAATCAATCTCACCCAGGTGGACAAGAACTCGAGGTTCGTGGCCAGTTTCCCACCAACGACGACAGCGCAGAGCTTGGCAACGACCTACGTATGTCGTCCATACCGCAGCGACGTCCAGAGACTACGGGCCATCTTCACTTGGGTGTCCGAGAAGCTTGTCTGGGAAGAGGACTTTGAAGGCGAAGTCGACACTCGGAGAGTGCTGCAGTCCAAGCGAGCGAGCGCCGAAGAGTATGCGGTCATTGTGTACGAAATGTGCTCTGCCGTTGGCATCCAGTGTGAGGTCATCCGCGGGTACCTCAAGACGCCCGGTGAGATTCCAGAGCATAACATCATGCCTCGGGCCAATCACTGGTGGAATGCGGTTCTGGTCGACAACGACTGGCGAATGGTTGACTGCTGCATGGCCAGCCCTTCATATCCCAGACGGCATCTCTACTCGAGTGCTAGCAACAGCGCTGCCGACTTTTGGTGGTTCCTCACACGGCCGACAGAGCTCTGCTGGACACACATCCCAGAACACCACACTCAACAACACATGTGCCCGCCACAGGCCCATGAAGTTCTTCTCAACTTGCCTTGCGCCTGCCCTCCGTTCTTCAAGAATACGCTCGAGATGGTCGACTATAACACGGCGGCAACTCGCATCGAGGATCTGGAGATGGTACATGTCAAGTTCAACGCTCCACCCGATGTCGAGATTGCTGCTGAAGTCGAAGTCCGCGGCTACACCAGAGATGTCGACGGCGATGTGTTCGAGAGCGGTGAAGTCGTGAAAAAGAGAGCGTTGGCTCAAGCGGAGTGGTTCAACGGCAACAAGAGATACACAGTCAAGGCTTTGCTGCCTGGTGATGAGGGCCAGGGAGTCTTGAAGATTTATGCCGGCAAGCGTGGTCTGATGCATAGCATCAAAGACATTCCTCATCCGGTGGCGTTTGCGCTACCCATCATTCATACGGGCGAGAACCCTCCGTATGAGTTTGTGACGCGGCACCCGACACCTCACGCGCAGCGTCACGATATTTACGTTGTTCAGCCCCAATGTCAACGCTTGGCTCTGAACAACACTTTTGTTTTCGCAATTCGGCAGCATCCCAGCTCTGCGGGCGCCGTCGGCTCGGTGATGACACCGTCATCAAACCCTGGAGGCGCAAGCCCAATCCCCTTTATAAGACCGAGCTCTGCCATGAGTATGACCGCCTCCAGCGCCAGCGGCTCAAACCTCAGTTCAGCAGCTGCCGGTGGGAAGAAGCCAGCGAAGTTGGCGATTCAGACTCCAGGCGGCAAAATCCTCCGTCTTATGAGGAAAGAGGAGCGCAGGGGAGTCAGTGTCGGCAGCAGAGGAGCTGAAGAGGATCTCAGTGATGGTGGTACTTGGGAGACCATCATCAAGTGTTCCGAGAAGGGGGTGTGGAGAGGCCTGGTGTTGGCAGACCGCACCGCTCGCTGGTGCGTCTTTGCCGAGTGGGTATGTGTGGGATGAGCATTCTGCGATTTACTGCGTCGTTTGTCTTTTGTTTGATTTGAACGCGCGATGGCAGTGTCGAAAAAGGGACTTGAGCGGTTACGACTGGGTGGGTTCGGGGTATGCATATCTCGGCGTTTTCTTTGCTACCGGCTCTTTCTTGTCTTCTTCTTTTGTGTGTATTTGGGAACCTGGGTATCGATCGGTGGGAGGTCTTTGTCACGGCTGTGGGAGTTTTTTTCTAATGTACGATACATAATGGGAATCATGCATGTCCAGGCTAGGATGGTTCTGTAACATAAAAAGTTTACGCGAAAATGCAGTCAATGAAGTACATGATGTTCAATTTGTTTGGGCCAGTTCGTGGTGTCTTCATCGTGTAAGTGAGAAAGTAGTGAGCTCGGTGAGGTGACGAGGTAGGTGCTACAGCGGGTACTGTGTTTGCCAGCTTTCTTGGTCATCCGCACTGTCCGTTATCGATAACCGCTGCGTACGGTGCCTGGACGACCTCACTCTCCAAATGTAAACAGAGGGGCGACCTGCGCATACAGACTACGAGCCCCATAACCTGCCAACTCAATATTCAACGTCCCCTTTTAGGAAGATTCGACATCCAACATCCTTGTCATATTTTACGCGCTGAGATTCTTGAGTTGTCACCAAGCCAATAAAACGCTTACTATCACGCATCGACAACTATACGTTTTATAGCCGAGGGGAAATATCAGACAAAGCAAGGAAGGAAGAACGGAGATCAGGCGGCTCTTCATCGCTATCACAGCACACTTTTCCAAAAAAGAATTAAAAGGAGACGCAGAAGAAGCAGAGTAAGAAAAGAGCAGGCGAGGGAGAAAGATGGCAGACAGGACTTCGAGGGCTGCACCACCGCCGCCCGGCGCCCCGCGACGAGCGGTCCGGCGCAATCTGTTCCAGGGACTTACGAGGCGAGCGACGGGAACTACGACAACGGGAACTACGGGGCAGCCCATGGCCTCTACTGCCGGCGCGGGATCAGTATCTACCACTGCTGCTGCTGCTGCTGCTGCTGCTGCTGCGACGATGGGAGGAGTGGGGCCAGGTGGAAGTTCTTCGACTGGTGCTGCTGGTCACGGTAACGGTAATGGTCATGTCGGCGGTGGCGAGACGCTCCGCCTCGAAGTCGACGTCCTCTCTGACGGCGGGCCGCCGTCCGCCATGGGACCCGCGGAGATTGTGGTGCGCGACGAGCACGGCGAGATTGAGATCGGGGACCTGCCGACGTTGGTGTTTGATGAGGCCGATGAGGCTGCTGCCATGGATGATCGGGAGGAGAGCAAGAGTAAGTTTTTCTTTCCCTTCCCTTTTTGCTTGTTTCCTCATGTTTCTTGTTCTTGTTCATGTTCATGTTTCCTTGTGTATTTCTGGTTTCATTGGAAGGGGTATTGATTTTTATTTACAATGCTAAATATGCTTTTATAGAAGAGCGACAGCGGCTCGCAGAGGCGGTGAAGCAGCATCAAGTCAACCATACCGCCGTCCGTGAACAGCCTGAAGGTGAGTCCTCCCTTACGAGATACTTCTGTGTCCAACTCTTCGTTTGGAGGGAAAAGGGGGTTTCTAATCAGCTCCCGTGTGAGAATAGAGCTCCTCGAAGCTGTCAAAGCCAGTTTAAGAGCCAAAGTCTCGGCTCTTGCCGACGATAATTGGATGTTCGAGGCTGAGCCGGAGCTGCCCCGTGGCTTCTGAACACGATGCCTAGCGTTTCCCATCCGGATATCCTGGTTGTTACCTCGACGACATATGTTTTCAACGTCTGCTTCATCACGGGCGTGCTCTCACGCACGGTGGGCATCTATACCGTATAGACGGAAAACATCTTCATCTAATCCAAGCCCTCGGCCGCCGGTGCCTCTACCCGTCTTGTCGCAGGACGTCTCTGTTGAGGAGCACCACCACCACCGGCACCGCCAAACAGGCTGCCCATCATGTCCATGAGCGGGTTGCTCTGCCTCGGGCGCGAGATGCCAAAGTACATTTCGGCAATGATCTCGAGCGCCTCACTCCATGCGCTGACCTCGGAGATGTTGGATGAGTACTTTGCCAGGAGCTGCTTGTAGGCATCCGGGGCGCCGCGCTGGATCGCCAGCAGGAGCAGGCCGAGGAAGTTGAGGAGGGGCAGGCCGGGGAAGATGCGCAGGTCGGCGCTGTTGCTGCTGACGTCCTGGACGCCGAGGCCCTTGTTGTCGTCACTGAGGGAGGAGGCGAAGAGACGGTAGCAGGTGTTTGCGGCGCGGACGTTACCGACGAGGAGGTAGGGGAAGATGGCGCGGGCGGCGTAGAGGGGCGCTGTATGCGAGTCGTCCTCCTTGTACCAGACATATTCCATCTTTGCGAGCACCTCAGCCGAGTCCTTTGTTCCTAGCACCAGGTGTCGTTCCGCCTCGTAGGCATCGTGTTCTTCGGCGTAGAGGGACCCGGCGACGTGGTGGAGGTCGGTATCGCCGGCAGGGTACTCGCCGAACTTTGATGACCATCTGTAGCCCCAGTAGTCAGAAACAACTGATCGTCTTTCCCTCTCCCCTGTATACTGCGCACACAACGGACAAAGGCTTTTCACTCACGCAATAATCTCCCCAATAAACTTCTTTCTCGTGGGCTCCTGGGCGGCAAACAGGCGCAGGAGGGTGAGCAGCTTGCCCTTGTTGGCGGCGTCAGGCTTGAGCTCGGCCTGCTTGAAGACGTCGACGAGCATGACGGCCAAGTCGCCGCCGCTGCCGCCTTGTTCGGCCTTCAGCAGGGATTGTGCGACATTGTAGAGGATATCGATGGCGGCGGGCCAGTTCGCGGCCTTGATGTAGCGGGCGGCGACGACGCGGGTCTGCTGTTGGGCCTCGTAGAACTGGCCTTCGCCGATGCGGGCCTGGAGCCGCGTGATGATCTTTTCGATCTTGTCTCCTTTGGCTGCCATGTTGGGTGGGTTGTCGGGAATGTTGTCTGGGTGTCGACGTTCGGAAGCGGGGTGGAGCTGTCGGAGGTTGAGATATGTATGGTGGGATTTGACAGTGCTGGGTGAGGTGTGACGATGTCGTTTTGTAGCTTGCGCTGTGGCTTTGGGAGTTGAGATGGTGGGGCTTGGTGGCAGGTCAAGTACCTCTTCCAGATTGTGGATAGAGGCACTTCAGCCCCTCGTTTGGAGGGAGCTTCGCTTCCATTCTGTCATTCTTTCGGATAAAGTACGGGTAATGAGAGCTTCTGAGCCGGGGTGCGAAGGTCCCTGGTCGAAGCACCGACCACTACTTTATTTACCTTAGGTACAATGTTGCAATCATCCAATTCACCAGTCTCTCACTTACACCGAGAAAAGGGGGGCGCTTTCCTAGTCAATTTCACGGCAGAGAAACACAATTTTGTTTCTCTATTTTCTCTAGCATGATCATTTGGAAGTCATAAGCCTCCTCCACAACTCTTTCTTCAACGCAGTGAATTCCGACTTTGTGCGGGAGACGGCATCTCGGTTCTCAACCGCCCGCCGCAAGAGATACGACGTACAATCACCAAGAGAGCCCCAGCTCAAGCACTTGTATACCTCTATAGGGGCCCCATTTCCTGATCCCTCTGCATCGGCCCCCTGATCTGCGAGCTGGAGCAGACTGAAGCTGACTTCGTCGGCCATGCCCAGAAGTTGCCCGTACTGAATCTTGATCAAGGCCTTCCCTTCCTTGGCGCGAGTTTGCTGCAGCTCGTTGGCCTTTAGGACGCTGTTCTTATTGTGCGTTGCAAGGAACAACTCGATGCTCGGGAACGACTTCCCACCCGGCACGCCATAGTCTCTATATTTTTGTGATAAGAGCCCCCGTGCGATAGAGTCATACGAGTCGTCTGTTGCTTGCTTGGTATCGTTGATCATGTGCCTTGGCTCCGAGCTGATATAAGCCCCGCGCACCAGTTTGATACCAAGCACAAAATCGTCCTTGTCAGCTAGCGCCACGTGCTGGGCCAGTGTATCCGGTGTGCTCTTCAAATAGGCTTGGTAGGTATTGAAGACGACGGCGCCTCTTCCCTTTGTGTTGAAGCGGCGCATGAGGTCTGTCGCTACTGCGTCGATTCCTGGCTGTACTGAGATCTGTTCGGCGTCCATGAAGATGCGTGCTCCGCGCTCTACTGCGCGAGAGCACACGTCTGCGAGAGCTGACTCCATTTGCGCTGGGAGCGACTTTCTTGAAGTGAGCGCCTCCGAAACAGCGGCACCGGCACCAGTCAGTCTGGGGAGTAAATTAGCAAATTACGCGAATGGATGTTGACGCGTTCGGGGGCGCCAACTTGAGGGCCAAGATATCTCCTTCACTGAGCATATCCGCCGTTTCCAAGACACCTTCACGCCAGGCGTCGATCCCAGCGTCTGATCCGATTTCTGAAGCGGAATCCATCTCCTTCAATCCCCGGCCGCTCTCCTCTTCCGTCGTGTTGTCGACCACAATCTCGCGAGCATAGGTGAGGATGGCTCCCCGAAACCCCATCCGCTTGATCTCCGCAATCGTCGACGTCACCTCGTGTCGGTTCTCGCCGGCGCAGAAGTGGTTGTACATGGTCTTCTTTAGTATAGCGTGCAATATTGTGTTCCTCTGCACGTCAAAGACCCAACTTCGGTGCGAGCCGTTTAGGAATTTCAAGATAGCCAGAGAGGGGCCCAGCAAGATCCGGTTGGAAGAAATGGTCGCCACCAACAAGGACCGTAGCAGAATCTTGAGGGATAGCTTGGAGTGTGGCAGCAATGTTTCTAGGTTCTTTGCAGCGGTGGATGCGTATCGCGACTGGAGACGTGTAAGAGACGCATTGTTGGCATGATGAACAGCTGGAGATCGCCGGCTCAGAAGAGCTGCGAGCCGCTGACTGTGAGGGTTCGAAAGAGACATTGTTCGCTGTTCAAACTGCAACTGGCAAATTTTGGCTCACTCGAAACTGTTTGTTAAAAATTGCCGAGTGAGCCTATTTGAATGCCTGCGTTATCCCGCATCTAGATGCGGCAACCCCTCATGATACCGTCAAACGAGGTCTGAGGAGAGATACACCGTAGCCGATTTCGGGCACTGTGCCACCGGCAACGCGACAAACTCCAATCGCTCTCCCTAGTGCAGCTTTCGGCAAGCGCAACTCGCTATGGGATAATACCTCTACTGAGAACAATCAGAAGCGATGACTAATTTCTGGGGCTGATACGCAACGGTGAAGATCAATTCCTAGTTGAACGTTCCATTCAGAATGCGAAATGAGAATGCAGTATAGATCTCAAAGAACAGTAGACTTATATAAGAGTTTGGAGGCAGTGGACAACACCGAGCCATTCAGGATATACAGCACATGGGACTTATCAGGACCAAGATCTATAAACTTGAATCTACCTTAATTCTATCATATGGGTCGTCTCTATGTTGGGGAATCTCAACTGAGAGCCCCCCTAACAAGCTCGGCCCTGCAAGTGAGTGTTAGTCAATGCTAAGGCGTACATGATAATACCAACAAGATAATGAACCGGGAAGGAGCACTTACGTTGCAAAAGTCCCAGCGGAAACGGGCATCGCCCTCAACAGCGCTGGAACAAGTCCTCGAAACAGTCCCCGAAAGCGACCCTCTCTCCAAGTCTGACTGAAAGCATCTCTCATGGTCAAGTACTTTTGATCTCCCCCAAACCCGTCGCTCTGCATCTTACTCTTGATCACGTCGAGCGGATGACTCCCCAGCCATAGCGCCTCGCCCGCAAGACCTCCACAGACGGCAATCTTCCAGCTAGCCAAGTCTCTTCTGTCCTTGACGCCTTCCCACGCCATCGCCATACTGAGAAATCCCTCATACGCGGCGAACCAGATGCCGTACCCGTGGAACTCTCTGAAAAGAGTGACGACTTGCCCGCGGTACAGGCCTTTGATGCCAGAGTGCTGCGTGATCTTGCGCACGCAGTCCCAAGGGCCAGAGTACAGGCGTGCCGCGCCGCTGGGTTGTGTCTGAAGCCTGATTCGAACGTGTTCGATCGGTCCGGAGATGATGCTGTTGGTCAGGCCGGCGGCTCCTCCTATGAGGTAGAAATCAGTCAAGGAGAGTGATTTCGTATTTGATCTTGCGTCGGCTGGACAAATTCCGCGATACTCTTCGAGTCGACGGCGGAAGAATTGGAACGCGCCGAATTGTATGCTGACCTATTCAAAATTCGATATGTTCAGACTGACTGTGTTTCTTGAATGTGGCTATATAACTTACACAAGCACCGACACCTAGCAACGGAGCAAGAGTGCCCTATATGCCCAATATCAACTCCCAATTCTCTAAACTAAAAGATGACAGAGCTGACCTTGTAAAAAGCCAAAGGCCCTTCTTTACTCCAGATGCTGCGGACTAGGCCCAGGGCATGTCCTCCTCCGCCTTGGGTTTGAAGGCGCACTTTTACGAGATCTGAGAGTCTTTGGTAAGTGATTGAACTTGTGCCACAACCTCATGGCATTCAAAAGAAAGGCTTGAGCGACGGGCAGGAATGTAGAGGGTTCACTTTACCGAAAGGTTGGCCTGCGTAAAAAAGTGTTAATTAAGTCTATAACCCTAAGATGCAAGACTCATGACGATGAGTTAGTTACATACCTATCAAAACCTGCGCTACACCTCCGGCGGCTCCCGATGTTATGTCCTTGACTGAATCCAAGGCAGCAGTCCCCATTGTAGCGACTGGAGATCCGGGTGTTGAATCAGTTAAAAGGGCCGGACAACAGAAATTCAGTGGTTTTGGTAAGTCAAACAAACCAGACACGCACGGCGGGAGCAAACTGTAAATCATTATCAGTTGGAGACTTTTTGACATGAGATTCCCCCGCTGGTAGCATGCATTCAGATAAGAAGAAGCGGTGGGGTCGCCGTTCTGGCCAACGGACCGGCTCCCGACACTATCGCTTGATCAAACTGCCGACCTCACGGCAATGTGCCATAAGCGTCGGCAACGGCATCGCGATGCCGGAGCTCTGCATTGCGGCTCCCAAGACGTATAAATGTAATCTTCATAGTCGATTTTCATATTGCTCTCATTCGAAAGTTAGATTTTGCCTACAACCAGTTTCAAAGTTACAGGTACATCAAAATGTCCGTCTCTTTAGTACGAGGTCTTACGACCCCTTTCCAAAAGGCAGGCCGGCTCACAGCACCATCCTCCCGCTTCGGAGTCAACTCTCGGCCACTCGAAAGAAGCATCAGGGGGTTCGGCACTTTCAAGGCACCTCCAGTCCGCAACGAGCCCAATGTAAGTGTTCCGCAGTAAAGCATAACTCAGCATAGGTTGAAATATCAGCTAACAAAACGACCCTAAGCCATCATATAGCAAGGGCTCAGTCGAGCGTCAAAAGCTCCAAGATGCGATCTCACGACTGAAGAGCAAGCTTCCCGTGCGAGTCCCGTCCTTGGCACCTGGGATCGTAAGTGGCATCTCTTCGCTCATAACTCGCAGCTTCCGGGTTCCCAGGCTTACATGCTCTCTCTCTCACCTCCCAAAGACAAACGCAAAGTCAGTGCTAGCCAAGCAATACCTACCAAGCGACCACTCCGTCGCCTTGGCCGAATACGCCCAGACAACCCCTGAGCAGGTGTCGATAGCCATCGGCACGGCGTTAGAAGCCAAGCCCGCGTGGGAGAACACGTCTTTCAAGGATAGGGCTGCTGTCTTTCTTAGGGCGGCGGAGCTCATTGCGGGAAAGTATCGCTACGATATCATGGCTGCGACGATGCTTGGGCAAGGGAAGAATATTTGGCAGGCGGAGATCGATTCGGCAGCGGAGAGTTGTGACTTCTTACGGTATGTTCACGAGAAGCAGATTCGATACCATGCATGCATTTAAGAAAAGCTTTCGCTAAATGTTGGTGGGATATTGCAGATTCAATGTTCATTACGCAGCTCAGTTGTATGACCAGCAGCACGCATTGACCGATGCCGGAATCATGAAGTAAGTTTCTCCTTCTTGTTGTTCAAAGCAAGTCGTACACGAACTAACAGCACCTATCAGTCGAACAGAATACCGGCCGCTAGAGGGCTTCGTCTACGCCATCAGCCCCTTCAACTTCACCGCCATCGGTGCCAACCTGACCGTCGCCCCCGCCATCATGGGCAACGTCGTCCTCTGGAAGCCCTCCGACTACGCAATCTACTCGAGCTACCTCCTCCAAAAGGTCTTTGAAGAGGCCGGCCTGCCCGCCGGCGTGATCCAATTCCTCCCCGGCGAGCCCGAGGCAGTCACCTCGGCCGTCCTCGACCACCCCCAGTTCGCAGCGCTCCACTTCACCGGATCCACGGACGTTTTTCGCCAGCTGTACGGTAAGATCGGGGAGGGCGTCGCCTCGGGCAGGTACGAGAGCTATCCGCGCTTGATCGGCGAGACGGGCGGCAAGAACTTCCACCTGGTGCATGGCAGCGCCGATGTACGGAATGCGGTGGTGAATACTGTTCGTGGTGCCTTTGAGTATCAGGGGCAAAAGTGCTCTGCGACGTCGCGTCTCTACGTCGCCGAGTCCATCTGGCCAGAATTCAAGGAGATGCTCTTGCAGGAAACAAAGGGCCTGAAGGTCGGCTCTCCGGAGCAGGTCGACAACTTCATCGGTCCCGTCATCCACGAGCGTTCGTGGACAAAACTCCGCGACATAATCGAGAACGCCAAAAAGGACCCTGCAACCGAGTTGCTAGCCGGTGGTCACACAGACAACAGCCAGGGTTGGTTCGTCTCGCCCACCATCTTCCAGACCGAGGACGCCCAGCACAAGCTCATGAAGAACGAGCTCTTTGGCCCCATCCTCGCCGTCCATGTCTACCCCGACGCAAAGTACGAGGAGATGCTCCCCATCATCGACTCCACGACGCAGTACGGGCTAACGGGCGCCGTCTTCGCCCGCGATCGGAGCGCCATCGAGGCCGCGGAAAAGGGGCTGCGTCACGCGGCTGGCAACTTCTACGTCAACAGCAAGAGCAGCGGCGCCGTTGTCGGGCACCAGCCTTTTGGAGGCGGTCGTGAGAGCGGTACCAATGACAAGGCCACCAGCGTCAATCTTTTGACCCGCTTTACCAGTATGAGGAGTATGAAGGAGGATCTTGTTGGCGCAGACACTGTATTGTATCCTTCGAACGAGGCTTGATTTCGGGTTTTCTTGGGTCTGTAGCATTGGCCAGTAGATTCTGGCTAGATCCTTCTCCCAACTGCTTTTGGAGTTGTCGTTGTACCTCACTTAGATGTCAAATGTAAAATCCAACATGTCCATACCAGTGAGACCCATCAGTTGCATGTGATTCTCGGCAAAAGTGGCTGGGGGGAAGTCAGCATCCAGGCCTAGATCGAACGGTGCCTCTTTTGGTAGCTCAGGCGCAGACGTTGGCAGTGCAAAATCTTCAACCACGAGTGTTTGGTTGGGTGTAGATGGGTTCCGAAGCTGGAGCAATGCAGCAGCTTCCTCCCACATTGGCGATGCGCCAGCAGCAGCCTGTGCAGCTTCTGAATGAGCACGCGACGATTGTCTGGTTGCATTGGATCGATTTCTTCCAGTTCCAGATGTTTCCGTGTTCCTGTTCAGCCAGTCTGTCCAGAGAAGGTACTCAGAAGCCTCTTGGTTGACATTCGCATCGAATTGTGTCGAACCGAACGATCTGACCTTGGCTCTCGCCTCCTCAGCGATTGACATGAGTGCCTCTACAAATCGTACTGCCATTCGACCAGCCATGTGCAAGTCAGCCATCCTTCTGAGACAGCGCAGACCAAAAGCGACTCGAGCTTCGTAAGCAAAGTCTCGCTCCAGAATACCGGTAAGGATCACAATGATTGTGGCGATACTGCAACCTTGAAAGTCCGTAAACGAGCTTGGGGCCATATTTCCAGATTGACTAGCGTCTTCGAGTATGTTCAACATCTTCTTTGCCGCGATGCCACATGATCTAAATTGCCGCGTCATATCATCATCTTCCGTTGTTTGAGGCTCCGGTATGCCTGATGCAGCTGACCGTAAATGACTTCGAATCTTTGTAACGACAGAAGTTTTACCTATGGCAATCCAAGCAAAGTAGTAGTTCAGGTAGAGGTGGAATACGGCGCGATAGTATGGCGAGCGGGGTTCTACGTTTGGTAGACGTAAGTTGGGAGGCAGAGAGCGTTTCCAAGTTTTTAACGAAACCTCAAAGTCTTGCAGAGGAGGTTGAGAGTTGCTTGACCACGTACTGGACCATTTCGAGTCAGTGGGAAGAATCAATAGCATGCATCGAGACAAAACTCACGCCGGCTCAATGAGAGTGTCGATGATCTTGACGAATCGCGCGTTGGCTACTTGTTGGTCTAAGTTATCGAAGCTTTGCAAGGCATCAGTTGCTCGGCGCTGAGGCAGATGAGCTGTTATAACATCCTGAGATATCGATCTCGGTCGGTTGAGCTTGATTGTCAGAGTTCTACCAAGGAGATGTCAATCCTGGTTCACCGTGATGGAACTGAGTGTTGGCAAGGCAACTAACCTTTCAAGAGAAAATACAGCCCACCATAACCTTCGTCTCGTTTCCCTCTCATGGCCGTCGATGTCTGGCTCTTCTGATTCATGATGCAGCCCAAGAGCGATAGCTTTCCTCAAGGCAAGACCCATATACAAGTACGAGGCTCCTACCGCACTCGATGGCATGAGGTATATCCCAAGGACGAAAGCCGCTTTGACAGAGTACATACTCACTCTGTCCATGGTATCTGCCATTAAGACCCGGGCATGACTGCAAAATACCTGTCCAGGGTCTTCCGCAGGAATTGGAAGAGACCCAGACAGAGTGGATGGGCGGGCTCGCGGACTCCAGTGGGCTCCAAGAGCAAGAACTGACAGCAAAAGGCAGAGAAAGCTGGGGTCACGTCGGAGAGGCGAGCTCAAGTCGTTGTAGAACTCTTCCACCTCGGCCAGGAAAGAAGGTTGATCAAAGTAGAAGAAGCAATCGGTCCCATGCTGGATGCAGAGCTTGCTCAAGAAGATGGCTACAGATCTGGGTGGGAGGCTTTCGGTGGCCGCCTGCAAGCGGATTGCTTCCGCAGACTGGTGAGAAGCAGTTGTTCGTGACGAGCGAGCTTCAAGCCTAGCGATCTCTCTCTCGGCGGGTGACGAGTTTGGCTCGAGATAGAATGCGTTCCTGAGTCTAGATAGAAATCGCGGCCACATGAAGTTCTCGGGGGCGTCACTATCGGAGCAGAGATCCCGGCGTGATGACTGTATGTTGTCTAGGGCATCAGCAAGGGGGCCGGGGCTCGGGCTGGGACCCAGGTCCGCGGATGATTCGTCATAGTTTCTTGTAGGCGATTGCAGTACTTCTGAGGATTTACTCGACCGCTGTGTGATGAAGCTACAAGTGTGTGACCCCTGAAGACATCGTTGGCATATACCCGACGTCGTCTCAATGCATTTGCTTTTGCGGGCCTTGCAACGGGCACAGGCCCGAGGTGCCCGCTTCCGATCCTCGTCTGCGACTCTACGGCGACGAATCCTGCGGGATGAAGGTACCGGAGTCATGCCGGTGACCGTGTCCAGCGCTTGTTCGAAGCCACAAGGGAAGATTGCGAAGGAAGAGTTGGCAATGAGCCGCACGATGGACATATTGCCGACAGTGTGCACGGACCACTAATTGTGTACCGGGCTGATATACGATCATTTCTCTCTCTCTCTCTCTCTCTCTCTCTCAACTACCTTACTACCTACTTGCAAGAGTAAAGAGTCACTTTAGAGGTTTTGCTTGAGCTTGAGCGAAAGTAAGGGATGTGTCTTGCTGAAGATATTGGAAGGTCATTAAACTGAATCAGGTAATCTTGATTCCCGATGTAGCTGCCTGACCTTGAAGCTTTCTGAGGTTACTCAGCTCTTGATCTCATGTGAAAGCCGGTACATCCATGATAACTTCACCCGGGTGGCCTCGATACTGCAGGTAAGGCGCTGCCATGCGGTGAAATTACCACCTACTTCTTTTAGAAAATGTAATTGAATGTGCCATCAATCTACCTTATGGCGAAAGTGGAACTCGGTCATCCATCCACCCACCTGCCCATCAAGGTAACGCTTACCTCCTTTCCTCTCATAATCAGCTCACCAAGGAAGAAGTGTGTGCAACGTGAAGCCACAATGTCCTGGCAGAAATGTTGAATTAAATCATGGCTCCCTAAATATTCCCAGTATGCTTTATTTTCATTGCCCAATACCGTTCCCTCCCTTTTTTTGGTTCATGTATATTCCTACATGGTACCATTATATTGACGGTATTGAATAAACCCTCATTTGAACAAATGCTTAATTAAGCCTTGGCGAAGGACTCGATGAACTTGGCCAGCTTCTGGGCACCTTCGAGAGGAATAGAGTTGTAGTTGCTGGCACGGATACCGCCGACGCTGCGATGGCCCTTGAGGCCGGTGAGACCTTGGGCAGTGGATTCCTTGAGGAAGGCCTTCTCCGCGGCGTCAGTATCACCGCCCTTGGTGACGCGGAAGCAGATGTTCATGCGCGAGCGGACGGTCTTGTCGGGGACGATGCGGTAGATGTCGGGATGGGCCTCGAGGGCGGAGTAGATGAGAGAGGCCTTCTCATCAGCGATGGCCTCCTGGCCGTCGACCTTGTTTTGGAAAGTGCGGAGAAGCTTCTTGAGGACCTGGCCGGCGATGTAGACACTGTAGAGTAGTGATTAGTTGAGTGGAGAGAAAATGTGGATAGCCATAGAGGAATGACTCACTCAAAGATGCTCAATGTGTTGTACAAGCTGTTGTTCTTTGCAATGGTCTCGTATGAGAGAACAATGGGGGCGATAGGGAGACCAAGCTTGCGCATAAGCGCAGGAGAGGGCTGTGCGGCAAGAAGGCTCTTCTTAATGACGACGACAGTGATACCAGTCGAACCGAGGTTCTTCTGCGCACCAAAGAAGATGGCGCTGAAGTTCTTGACGGGGATGCGCCTTGAGAGGATGTTGGACGACATGTCCGCCACGACGATGGGGCCCTCGCCGTTCTCCTTGGGCGCCAGCGCACCAGGGAAGCCGTTGAACTCGACGCCGTCGACCGTCTCGTTGTCGCAGTAGTAGACCATGGCGGCGTCCTTGCTGAGCTTCCAGTCCTTCTCGTCGGGGATCTTGCCAAACTTGCCATCGTTGATCTTGCGGGCGTCGGCGGCAACGTTCACGAACTCCGGACCGAGCAGCCTCGCAGCCTCGGCGCTGGCCTTTTGACTCCAGCCTCCGGTGACGAGGTAGTCGAGCTTAAGCTTCTCATCAACAATCTTGCGGAGCTCGGCGACGACCTTTTCGTCATTCTCGTCGGTAGCACCGAGCTTGGCCAGCACGGCGTCGCGCTGGCGGGCGATCCAGGCGCCGACAAAGTTGTAGACGGTGGCGGAGAACTCGCCGCTGCCGCCAGCCTGCATGAAGAGGACCTCGTAGTCGGAGGGGATGTCGAGGTAGGTGGCCAGGTCGGCCTTAGCCTCCTCGATGATCTTGGTGGCGATCTCGCTGCGGTGGGAGTGCTCTGCAATGCCCAGACCGGTGCCGTTGAAGTCGAGCAGGGCTTGCGAGGCCGTCTCGAGAACGTCGGTGGGCAACAGCGCGGGGCCGGCGCCGAAGTAGGTGATGTCGGCGCGGGAGGGCATGATGGGCGGAACGGTTTCTTGGGGCGGTTTCAATTGGATTGGGTGAATCGGGTTTGAGCAAGATTTGATCAAATAACAGACACAGAAAAGGCTCTAGGCGGAGAATAGAGCGGTAGATCAATTAGATTTATGTAGGGCTGAGACTTGTTCTAATGAGTCACGGAAGACGGAGCTGCGGTGGTGCCAGAAAAAAAAAGTTGCTATTCCAGACAAGTAACCCCGCCAAAATGCGGAAGAGACACCGGTGTCGGAAACAACGACAGCGAAAAAATGACGTGAATGGATGGAGGGGTCGTTCCCCGGATTCTAGCGTGGGGATGCCGCTGGAATTGCATCGTGCTGGCCCGTCACCCGTGGCCCGTGGTGGGGCCCGGGCTTCTAGGTATGTAGGTATGTACTGCTCGCTTCGGCCGCTGCATTCGATTAGGTAGGTACCATCCTTAGGTCCAAGGTAGTGACAAAGCGCTGGATCGGTGGACAGTGGTAGCTGCACCTCATGCGCGAGGTGGGCGGGGGTACCAGGTAAGGTAAGGTGAGGCTTGGGGGGCCTTGGGGGCCTTTCCTACCCTCGTCACGGAGGTCGACAGGGGTGTGAGATAGAGATTGGGCTGGAACGGCTGTCATCCACTGCCACTGCCGTGCCGTGTTTCTCTCAACCCCATCACCAAATTGATCAACTACCACGATTGCCACGCCCCCCTTCCTCTCGATCGACGCCCTCTGCAGACTACACCCAGGGAATGCGACCTTAATGGCACGTCTAGCCGTTCCCGAACGTGCCCCCTTGTGATTGAGATCGCCGTATCAGCCTCTTCGTCGGGAAGCTGTTAATAAGATAATGTATTAATATCCCTCCCCCTTCTCGTCTTTGATGCAGGTCTCCCACTCTCTCAAGATTGACCTACATAAAACTTCCCCCACGTATTCACCGCTTTCGATATCCCGTACATCACGTACATACACCTGCAGCTTCTCCATTCGTCTTTCTGTCCATTGTGTAGTAGTACCGCTTGTGTCTTCGTGTGCTGATTCGCGTGTTCAAGGGACGAGGATTTGTCAGAAGTGCCGCCGGGCATGGCGGACCGCAAGGGGGCGGACGCCGCGAAGCATTCCCATTCCATTCCCGCGGCGTCTTTCCGTGAGTTTCTCACCTCACTTCACTAGCAAGCACGGCTTTCCTTGGCAGCGCACCTCTTGGCTAATACGCCCCCTCCTCAGCTACGCACAACTCGCCGAGGACCTGGTTCTTGACGACAGCCCTCTCGCCGCTCATCATCAGGCTCATCAGACTGCTCCTGGGCCACGGTGACTATGTCGTCGCCTGTCTTCCGCCGAGCGAGATTGAGGACGACGGCCGCAGCGCCGAGTTCAGAGAGTTGATCTATGAGTGTAAGAGTAACCGTAAGGACCGCGAAGGGTGGAAGGACAGGATACGGGGTATCCGCTGCGATGGGCGTGTCATGGGCCAGTGCGGTGCCGCCGTGGCGGAGGCCGTTCAGGTGTTCGGGAGAATCGACATCCTCCTCTGCTGCAAATCCGAAGGTATCTCATGGCAAGCCCTCTTTTGATGTGAATGGTACAGTACTGACGACCCCTTCAATAGCCGTCGTGGGGAGCGTGGAGGAGCTATCCACAAATCCTTTAACACAGAACCTAGTCCGCGACCAGTTTGAGACAATCTTCTTCTCTCAGGTCAATTTCATCAAGGCCGCCCTGCCACTCCTACGTTCACAGCACACGGGACACATCATCATCCTCTCCAGCACGGGAGGCCACATCGGCACGCCGGGGATGCCCATCTACACGTCCGCCATCTGGGCCCTCGAAGGCTTCTGCGACTCCCTAGCCTATGAGATTGCACCCTTCAACATCAAAGTCACCATTGTGCAGCCCAACAAGGAGATCCAATCTCTCACCAACAAGATCATCTTCGCGCCCCAGCTGCCGTGGTACGACGCCGAGGTCAACCCGGCGCCCAGCGTCCGCGACATGCTTGGCAACGTCCTCAACATGAACCCGGACACCGCCGTGCCCGACCTCAACGAGACCGACGAGGCCCAGGTGCGGTACCCGAAGCTGCCGTCCAGCGCCACCGATCGCCTCGTCTTGGAGACGGTGCACGCCCTGACGGCCATTGGCGGGCACGAGAACCCGCCGGCGAGACACATTGTCGGCTTCGAAGGCGCGACCGCGGTCAAGGAGAAGCTCAAGACGGTGACGGAGGAGCTCGAAGACTTTGTGGACGCGAGCCTCGCTGTTGACATATTCGATAGCGAGCTCAAGGCGGAGGCCAAGGAGGGAAAGACGAGGGAGTCTACGCCACCTGCGCCCGCGTCAACCGCGTCAGGCTGAGCCAAACCAACTTGATATGAGCCAAGCATATCTACAAGGACTCTGCTGTTGTGAATATATTTCATTTTTGGTCATCTATAGGTATCTGGAAAAAACCAATACAAGCGTAAAGCGTACCTAATGCTGTCCGATCATGGCGGAGTCGTGCGTGGCATGCTGTTCCATCGAGCCGATCCATCCACTCCAAATGACCACTAACCCCAATAACCAATTTCTAATACGCTCTCGGGGAGTTGATCATCTCCCAGGACTGAGAGGCCGGTTGAATCCACCCTGCCGATTCATGTACTGGCGGTACTCCGTCTTCTTCTCCTTCCTCACAGTCCCGACATTATTTCCGGCAATCTTCTGGCCCTTTGTCGACCCGAACCCGCCAAAGCCGAGCATCGCCTGCATGGCCGCCATATCGTCATCCTCCACCTCGGGCTCAGGTTCGTCATCGTCCTCGCTTCGATCGTCCCGGCGGCGACCACCGCCACCACCACCACCACCACCACTCATCGGTGTATCTCCACCGCGCTCACTGTCCCTCCCGCTGTCAATGTGCGGCGAGTCGTGCCGTCCGACCTTGAAGGACATGGTATGCTGCTGCTCCTTCTTCCCTCTCTGAACCGTGCGAGTGGGTAGGGACTCTGTGTACCCGCCGCCGCCGCCGTGCTCGCGGCGGGAGGCACCAGGCTGCGGCGGGCTGCCACTTCGGCGTGGGGAGGCGGATCTTCTGCGGTCTCTATTGTCGCGCGGTGTGCCTTTTTCACAAGTCAGTCAGTCATTCTCTCCCTGTTGTGCCGCTGCTCCGCGAAAAGCCAAACGGGAGACCAGGACCAAAAACTTACTGCGTCCCTCATCATCGTCTCCAAACTGCCGCCTCGGAGGCCGCTCGTCCATCGCCGGTTCATCATCGTCCCTGCGCCGCCTAGTGCTGTCCCTATCATCTCGCCCTTGCCAACCACCGCGGTCTCTGCGCGGCGGCCTCGCGCCTCCATCGCGATCGTCGCCGCGTCCAGGGCGGTGGCCGCCGCTCTCGCGGTCTCTGGATCTGGGACGGTGGTCTCTGTCGCGGCGGTCGCGGGATCGGGAGCGATATCGCCTGGCGCCATCGTCTCTCCTATCGCGGTCGTCTCGTCTGCCGCCGCCGTCGCGGTCTCTGTAGCTTTCGCGGTCTCGGTCTCGAGTGCCGCCTCCTCCTCCGCCGCCGCCGCCATGGCGACTGCGTCGGTCCGGCTCGTCCCAGGTCTGTCTGCTATCGCGTCCGCGTCCCATTCTATGTGTGTGCGTTCAAAATTCGAGCTACGGGATGTGTAGAAAAAGATACTTGGTGGTGTGGAATTCCGTTTCAGGCCTGAGAAATAACGTCACTGTGAGGCTGTGGAAATTTTGGGGGATGGCAATCTTCGGACGGAGTTGATGTTCGGCAGGCACCTGAAAGGATGCTTAATTGGGCCGAGTTTAAGCTTTCCGCCCCCCGAATTTTAGCGCGGGAGCCTTGCAGGAGGCCAGTGGTCGGACAACACTGGGCAAGCTCCACTAAGCTTACTGGAAAGCTCTAGCGGGTTCATTAGGTGCAACACCGCGACATGTCAATCTTGAGACATCACGATGTAACTTCACGTAGGTCAACTGCTGCCGCTCACCGAGGTGACGCATGTTTCGAAGAACTCAAGAAAGTTTCCAGATTAGCAAGGAGGGGATGCGGCATCTTCTTCGCTGCCCTGAACAAGTCAGAGCAAGCAATGAAAAACCTTTTGCGTCGCCTGGAGGCAGTGTGATACCAGGGACACGGTGGGAAGCGGTGATATGGCAAGCCAAAGGGACCGCTTCCCGGAAAGATCAAAAATAGGAATAATATTGATTGTCCCCTATTGGGAGACTTCCAGATATTAAACTGAAAAGAACAGATACTACACTTGATCTAAGCCAAAATGGCAAAGAAAAGCTAAGGAGAAAAAGAAGGAAAAGGTGAAAAGTCGTGGGTGGGAGGAGGGGTTGATATAGGTTTTGGACATGGCCTGTGCAACGGCCCCCGATCAGTAAAGATACGTACTGGAGATACCTTCCATGATGAGTGCCGAATTATTCAACGGGCAGGATCGAATTTCTTGATTGGTGAGTTCAACTGTCGGGTGGTTGATGCCTGGTGATGGGAGGCAGCCGCGGGACGCTGCTTCCTTCCGTTTGATATTTTGGCCTCAGTGGGGAAGGAAGGCGAGCCACTACCTTACCTCAGGTTAACCTCAGTTGCCTAGCATTGGCCTCAATCTGTGATGATACCTGGCTAAGGTGCCTAAGGTACCTAGCTTACATTCACCTCGCCTAAGTCCCTTCGTAACAAATCGCCCTTCATGTCCGCTCTCCAGATGCCTCAGGAATACGTCACTTTCATGTTGCCATTGGGAAGAGGAAGTCTCATAATCGTTAGAGCGTGTCTTGCCTCAGCAGTGAGTTAGCCTAAATCTCGTCCTCCTCGTCATCAAAGTCATCCTCCCTACCCATCTCATACAGGATCCTACCACCCTCACCAGCCCCTATGTCCGTTTGGGCGTCAAAGTAAGGAAGAACGATGCCCTCTCTGTCCCTTCGCTGCTTCTCTGTGAGACCCAGGTTGAACGTGCTCTCCGGCTCCTCATCCTCCCCGTTACCTGCTTCTGCCTCTCCAGAACCCTCAGGGGCGGCGAAAACGGGGTGCTCCGCAAGGAGAAAAATCCTTGACCCCTTTGCTGCAGCAGTAGAAGCGGCGGAAGAAGAGGCCTGCTGTCCCTTCTGCGGCAAAATGACAAATTTCTCCGCCATGGCCCGCCCGCTGCGCCTCCTGACCTCCATCTCGACCACGACGCCTTGATAGTCCTCCGACTTGACGTCGCCCTTGAGCCCGACGAGGACGCCCTCCCGCCCTTCCCCCAGCCCCCACTCGGGTTCCTGCAGACTCCTGTTCCGCGCCTTTTGGCGCTCAATCTCCTGCCGCAGGCCCGAGAGCCGCAGGATCGAGGTCGCCAGGTGGGAGAGCACCGTCAGCGGGTGCGGCTCGTACTCGCTCACGGCGCGCGGGAGGACGAGGGGCACGTCGGTGTGGTAGACGGCCACCAGCGACACGGCGGGCATGATGATGCTGGAGAGGAAGCTGAGAAGGATCTGCGGCGCCGCTGTGGCGAGCTCATTGAGGGAGTCGAGCAGGACTACCGTTTCTGGTAACGAGATGTGTGAGTCAGAGGGTTGTTGTGTCACGACGAGGCCATAGAGAAGTGGCCACAAGATGGGTATTGACGGCACTTACTCTGAGATGGAGGCGCACCCTTGGCTGCCGTAGGGTCCATCTTGGGATAATGTGACAATATCTCTGCTCTCAGGGCCTTGAGGTTTTTGCCGCGGGCTCTGACGACGACGTCCACGCCGCGTGGGCGTTTGAGCGTCGCGAAAGAGAGTAGAATTACCTTGGCCTTTGCAATCTATAGAGTTTATTAATACAAAAAGTCAAATTTCTGACTTTAGAAACAGTGATAATGTCTTTAAGACAGGATATTTATCTACAGAGTCATGAAAACCAATAGCGCATACCTTGGCTCTAGAGACGAATTCCCGAAGGACTGGTGCGGCGCCTTGCTCGAGGCTGTCCAGCACCAAGGTCAAAGGGCTCGCGCCATCCCTAAGATTGAGAAGCTTCTGGAATAGCAAGAGGCTATGTGACCGACTGTGGTTTTCCGCCGAGGGTGCCATCGCGATAGGTCGTGGGAGGGATATTCCCGATGTATTCTGGAAGAGGGAATTTGCTGAGCAGTGTCTAGTGTCTGAATTCGCAAATCGTACCGCTGTTGACGTTTCCCCTCAGATTAACCTGCGAGACTGTAATGTGGAGGATTCGCACAAAAAAAAACCTGCTCAGATGGTTTAGAATAAAGATTGTCAAGGTGCGATTACTGCGATGAACGCTTTTCGCCCACTCAATTTGGGGTTTCTCGGTGATGTGGGGCACTGACCGAGACTACCACCGTCGGGCGTCAACACCAGGACCTTTCACCGAAGCCGACACCAAGTCATCCGTTACGATCATGAGCTTTTTAACGAAAAAGTGATTTGTAGTGGCTTGGATCATATTGCTAGATCCTATTGCTATTAGGCTCTACCAAAGAAAGCCCGCCTCCGGGCGACAAACCAGAAGATGTCGTGCCGCCCAACAAATAGGTATCTCCTACCTGCCCGAATTCCATTCCTTCTCATGAATCATGATTCGTGATGCTGCATATGGACAAATGGATTTGAATGTATCTCCCTCGGTAGCTCTCAGCCTTGATGCTCTGGCACCTTCACACCCTCTTGAGCCTTGCCAGCACGAGGATGCTTCCCTCGGATAAGCCTTTGTTAGTTTCCTTCCGTAGTTACCCGTTTCTTTCCCTTTTGCGTCTCTGTCTGTTTGTTTGAGTTTTGGTGATGGGCCTTTGGGGATGAATCGTCAGGAGAATCGCCCCCAAGCGGCACCTGCGAGGATTCTGGCACCTGCTCTTCAGGGGAGATCTCGGTAGTAGCTTTGCCAATCTTTGCTGATGAGATGTCTTCAGGAAGAGGGGACCCAAGTGCGACACCCGGTGCTTCTCTGGAATCGGTCTCCTCTGCCGTATTAGCGTCACCCGACGTGTCCGCAGCCTTCGTCTCCTTCACCTGTTTGATGGCTTCTCCCTCCACCTGGACCTTGTCGATGATATCTCCCTTTGTCTGGTTAGTGTTTTCCTCCCTCTGCTCGACATGGACCTTTCCAGCTTCCGCAGGCGCAGCGAGGCCTGGTACGTCGCCACTTCTGTTCGGCTTAAAGCCCTCTGGCAGCTTGCACGACCACTCATCCTCGAACTTCTGCGTGACATAGTCGTCAAAGTCGCCCGCCCGCCGCCGCTCGCGCGCGCCCCACGCCTGCTCGAGCCACTCAGGGTCGTGCCTGCCCTGGGAGATGTTGTCGGCGTATGTGGCACAATCGTGGCGGAAGTTGTTGTTGTTGCGAAGTGCGTCAAAGTCCGGGCGGGCTTCGTCGGTGCCGGCGTCGAGAATATGTGTGTCGGCTGGAAAGAGGTTGACAATCTCAGCACGCTCCTCGTTGGTGAGTATGTCCCATGCCGCTGGCTGGCAGAGTATCGCCTAGAGAGAGTCGCGGTAGGTTAGCGTACTCGAATCGAGACAAGAGTTTCTGAGATGACATAACATCGTCCCATCTAAGCTGCGACGGTTCACTTACTCTCAGATTCGCGCTGGCAAGCGGCGACTTGGGGTCCGTCAAGAGCTTCTGCGTCGTCCATTTTGGCCCCTTCTTGGACACCACTCTGGTGGGCTGCTTTCTCTTAGCGACTTTCGGCGGGGAAGCACTCGCTGACTTGGGCTTGTTCGAGTTGCGCGCCGAACGTCGCGCCATGTTGGGCAGATCTGTGCCGGGAAGTTGTGGGTTGATAGCTTCAGATTCCGGGTCGTCCCGCACGTTGAGTGAGTCGACAGTCTCTTTGACAGTCTCTTTGGAAGAATCTGTCTCGGCTTTCTGAGAGAGTCCCTCGTAGTCTGGGCTGTACGTGGGCGGAGGGGAGAGGCCAGATGATGAGGACGAGGACGAGGATGGAGCGCAGGCGTCTGCCATCTCTATATCCGATGCGACGCCTCCCATTTTGAGTGAATGGCCAAGTGGGTGGAGGATGTTTGCTGGTTCACGTTTACGGTGTCCATGGGAGGATTCCTGAGCTGGGCATTAGCCAAAAGGAATTCAAAGAACTGTGCTATAAAAACCCTAGTGAAAGAATCCTGTCGTTTCTGGAAGGTACGTGTCGCAGTTTTGACAGCATGGGAAGGACCTCCTTTGCTGATTGTTCTTTCCCACAAAGTGGTCTCCGGACATGAGATGATAGTGAACACATGTTGAGAACTTACAAACAGCACTCTAATGATAACAAAGATGAGACTACAGCGCCCTGGGCAAGTTTAAAAACAGAACAATCGAGACCTTATCATTAAACCCCGAGGTATCGGAATAGCCCAGATGGTTTGTGTCAAATAATGATATGGCGGAATAAGGTTATCCTCCCGCCGCACCTCCCTTCAAATGTGTGTAAGTGATGTGGTTAGAGTTGAAGAAGAACTCATGAGCGCAGAGCACTGAGTGAGTTGAGAGGGTTCCCCTAAAAGTAACATATTCTTAGCATTAATATCTCCTAAACAAGGCTGGAAGGACCGAGCCACTGACGCCACATCGACCACCAAAACCGCAGGGGCTACACCCCCGCGCAAGCCCTCCAATTGGCTGGTGACGACCGCCCATGGTGTCATCTTCAGTGCTAGTACGTTGAGAGCTCCCGTCCCTACTACAGCCCAGACATATTATCGACTGCGATCCTTGGTTTTTGATTTACTTGCTAGCGAAAAAGCGACCACTCCTGGCTCGGAAAAAAGACACAACAACGAACGCCTCAACGATACTTCGAAAAAAAGTACCCGTGACTTTGATCAACCCAGTCAGATCTACCAAGCCACTCGAGTACAACCTCTCGTCAACCCGCGCATCCGGACTCCCAAGGATAGGCAACGAAGCTATCTCAGAGGACACGTCGATACAACGTCAACTGTCGATAGCTCCTTAGCTATACACACCCTCTTGATCTACGAGCGACTACAACTACTTTTCCTAATACCACACGCCAGCAAACACATACATAATGATCCGCTCAACTCAAATAGCAAGGCTCGACGGTACGCACACGCGCGCGCGCACTCATCCCCATACTGAGAGCCACCATCAACTAACACCCGGCTCGTAGGCCTCATGCTCTGCGCTTCCGTCGACGACGAGCAACAAGAAGCAGCCCTCTCCGAGGTCAAGTCGCAGATCAAACAAGTCCTGCGCAAGCTCACCCGAAACTCGGAACCCCAAGCCAGCATCGAAAGCGGCGCCTACAACCTAAAGTCCGTCTACTCTCCTCCCCTTCCACCCCCCTCCCCCTTTACACCCAGAGCAGCTAGTCGAAAGGAGAAGATGGAGCGAGAAGAACCCAACATCTTTGCTAACCTTTGCTCCCAAAAACAGCTATCTGATGGACTCGGACATCACCTTCATCTGCATAACAGACAAATCCTACCCGCGCAAGCTAGCCTTCACCTACCTCTCCGACCTCGCCCGCGAGTTCACGACAACCTACCCCGTGTCCCAGCTCCACTCCCCCTCCCTCCGCCCCTACGCCTTCATGGAGTTCGACACCTTCATCTCCCGCACCAAATCCACCTACTCGGACGCCCGCGCCTCCCAAAACCTCGACAAGCTCAACGACGAGCTGCGCGACGTCACCAAAGTCATGACCAAAAACATTGAGGACCTTCTGTACCGCGGCGACTCCCTCGAGCGCATGGGCGAGCTCAGCTCCCGCCTACGCGACGACAGCAAAAAGTATAGGCGCGCCGCCGTCAGGATCAACTGGGAGCTGCTGCTCAAGCAGTACGGGCCCCTTGGAGCGCTGGGGTTCATTGTCATCGTCTTCTTTTGGTGGCGGTTCTTCTAAAGTGGGGGATGGGGCTTGGTTTGCCTCCTTTGGCGGTGCGAACGAGGACAAGGAACGGTTTCCTTCCCTTCCTTTGGGGGTATTGGATCCTTTGGCCTGAGAAAGGCAAAGGCTCTTTGACGATGTTGGGCGTTATGTTGGCGACTGTGTATATCTTTCTTGATTCATGTACATCAATCAAATTACGGCACGGACTTCTCAGGCGGATGCAGGGGAAGACGGAGAGGGGCAACAAAACAAGAATTGGTTTTTGCGTCTTTAATGTGGATTATGATCCAGCACTACCTGACTGTGGTATCTCTGTTGCTGCATGGGTCTGTCCAGACCGGTGGTGAGGGCCATCCCCAACACTTGAGGAGGTGGAAGCCTTCTGCCATCGAATAAAGTAAATGATAATTCCATAAGTCGTAGGTGCGGATGAGACATTGTCCGCCCTCTTTGGAAGCCCCCAACGCCTCGCCATTGTCAAGACCACACACTGTGAATATATGTACACGAACGAACCGCCATTTTACGCCACCAATAAACATCGTTGTCGAATTAATGATGTCACATCACCACGCAGTCCTTGGCTGCCTTGGGCAAGGGGACGGCAGGTATCGATGCAGCTGTGTGTTGCCACTCCAAGTGCTCCTGGAAGGCCTGGAGATCTTCGAAGCCGGATTCATCCTGGGCATTTCGCATTTCGTCGTCGCTATCACCGCCTGTCTCGGTATATGGCGCCTCATCGCAAAAGGGACATAGGAGTCGGGCTACCCAGTCTCCCTGATACGGTGCCATGTGATTTGCTATAGCCAGAGGCGCAAATATGACCGTCTTCTCCTCTCTTCGTTTATCGGCGGTGAATCCGGTCGCCTGCCAGTTTGGCATTCCGGTCGTGGGCGAAATAGGCGGTACTGGGCGCGTGCTGGATTCTTCGGCTGTCCGTAATGATGGCATGCTCTCCAAGTCCTCCCATACAAGGTGGCCATCGCAAAAGTCGCAAACGAATGCGATACCTCCGTCGCCAAACCGCTCAAACTTGCCACTCGTGTTGCATGCTACTACCTCTTCCACGTGTCGTCGGTGATGCTCCTCCTCCGAAGTAGCTGGCCGATTCTGCCATTCCCGCTGTTTTCTGTAAACGAGAAAGGCGCCCAGGCATCTTGCTGAGGCCTCTTGCTCTGCCGCAAATATCCTCCTAGCCGCTCGGCATTGTGCGCGGTGCAGTTCGCGGCGCAGTTGCGTCGTTTCTCGTGCCCATACCGGATTGATCGGTCCGCCTGTCCTTGCCCAATCTTTAAAGTTATCGATATGATGCTCAACCTTTGACTGTAAAGCTCGCAACTCGGCTATCGACGGAGCTTGAAGGCGGAATAGTTAGCAAGGGTTCATAGCTAGTTGTGCGTGACGTGAGCTAGCACGAAGCGAAATTTGACGGGGAGCTGGCTAGCAATCGCAGAGGCCTCCCTCCCGCCGCTGTACGGCAGGGCTTTGCAAACCCTCGACCAAGCTCCCAAGCCAGCGCAAAGCAATCAAGAATGGTGTAAGTGTGCTTGTGGACTCACGTTTGCGGTCGTTCATATAATAGCGCTGTCCATTGACAAGGACAGATAGCTCCTGGAAGTCCTTCTTGGCGTCGTCGAGCGTATCCTCCAGCAGGCGCAATTGCTCGTGCTCGTCAGGTCCCCATTGGCGCTTATCGGCGAACTTCAAGATACGCAGGCCATCGCTGACGAGTGTCGCAATGGCAGCCAGAAGGGACCCGACGGTAGGACTGCTCATGATTCGGCGAGCCCTCCGGTTCCCTCGAAAGTGTCCTTTTCGAGGGAATCGTTGGGGGGATCAGGAGAGTGTTACTTGGCGGCGACGGCGCACAACAATGAGATCGAGGGGTAGTCGGATTTTGGCGGTGCGGTGCGGCGCGCGCCCCAATGATAAATGGGCGTAGGAGCGCCCCCTTGAGGCCCTTTGGGGGGTAAAATATCCCGACTGGGGGACCAGGGGACTGGGGAGCTGGAGCGATGTGAATGACGGACGGCGGGCGCGGGCACGCGGGCGGCACGGCCACACCGTCCGAACAGGTTTTGTAGCTTACGTTTCCCGTAGAGTAGGCCTTGGCTCCCTCCCCTTGGAGCGAACGGGGTGCCGGGGACGACCCTATTTGGGATGATGAGAGACGTCAGGTACGCGTTGTGGAACTCCACTGTCCACTGCGTACGAGGCAGCGTGGACCTCGAATCCCCGTCGATCGAACCGAAGGTCCGGAGCTCTGCTTGGCGGGTGCGTTCGCTGTAGTCCGGCGACCTTTTGGGTGTGGCTTGTGTGCCTGTGTGCCTGTGCTTGTGCTCTCTGAAGCGTGCTAGGCGGGCTTCAAAGTAAATTTCTCGAGGTGGTTGTTGCTGGGGGACCCTATGCACCGTCCGTATGTCATGACCGAAGCGGACGCATGGGACGAACTTGGAGTGATGGACGGGGGAACCCGGGCATGTGACAAACGGAGGGACCGAGAGGCTCAAACGGAGGTTGAATAGAGGAGGAGCCCACGCGACGGCAACGGGAAAAACGTCGACGGGCAACGTGGTAAGGAGGGAGGTTTAAGGTAGGTAGGAATGTGGAAAGAAAGTTTAGGGAAAAGAAAAGGTACGAGACAGAAAGAGGCAGAAATCAGAGAGAAAGAAAAGAGACTGGGGAGTTTGAGAAAGATTGCGTTCGGTCGTTTATTTTCCCTGGTTGGTTGGTCCTGGTGTGTGTGTGTGCGTGTTTGGTTGACTGCGCTGACTGGGCGAAGGAAGGAACGGACTGGATCCAATCCTCCTAACTTCTAAAAGACAAGTATTATGCGGCTGTCAAAGACGGAGGGCGGTCGAGGGAAGTTTAGGTTTTGAGGGTGCCTCTGAGAGTGGATGGCCTGGTCAGCCATAACTGCTTTGTGCAACTTTTAACTCTTCGTATTGTCGATGACATTAGGAAGACCCCAACTGGAGAGGGTCCAAGGGGAGACGGGGGCCCTTCTTGTTTCCTTCCCGAATCCCGTCACCTTCCATGAAACCTCGAGAACCACCTCACGTTTATCTTACGAAATACACACTCTTGCTTCACCTTGAATTCATTCCATCCAAACACTGCATTGCGTGGACACGATCCGATCAACCGAGTTCAGGAGAGGCCAAGAGCTATTTGCTCTGCAGCTCAGGAACGACGGCAATCACTCTGAACTATTTTCGGTATACAGATCCCGCAATTCTCCACCTTTTGACGAAAGACCGACACTAAAAGGTCTCCATGCCACATGGTCCATAACTTGGGCTACTGGTAGGGGGTGAGCTATGGATGCCTAGGTACCCTACCTTATTACTTGCTGACCTTACCTTAAGGTAACGTGCTTAATTACCGTCTACAAACACCAGCATGCTACCTTATGAATAGCCTAGCATATAAGGTAAGGCACCTTAGACGAAGAACAAGAACAAGAGCATAGCAAAACGTGGAGTTGGCACCATCCTAGCCCCAAAACACCACCGTTGGAGGGGGACCTGGCGTCATCTCTCTTCGGGGCCCTTCCAGGTTCCCCAATGGGACTCTCTGATAGGCGCGGTGACATACGAGCTTGTCTCTGCCCTACCAGGCACGGGGCTCCGACAGCTGTGAACCCCCCGCCAAGCGACTCTTCTGCCGGGGCCCCTGTTTGGTTCGGGGGGGACTCTCTACCTTACCAAGCTGTCGCGTCTCTCTACGGCATCTTTAGCCGCGAAGCGACCCTCAGAAGAGTTTCCGGGCCGCGAAGGGGGAGCAATTCTACTACCCGTTGGCCGTGGACCTTACAAAAGGCAAATCACCGATCTGTCCGGTGGGATATCGCACCAATGTAATATACGTATAGGATACGGATCTCTGTTGGATCTTCTGCCCAGGTTTTCACTCGACTTGGATTGTCCGGTCTCCCTGTACACAGACATGCGGAGCCCCCCTTTCAGCTGAACATTTTCTTGTTGCTTTTCCTCAACACTTTCTTAGTCGTCTCGTCCTCTGTCCAAGCGTGCATGTGGTAGTTTGATGTGCTTCTGCATATGAGATGCACCATGCGCGAGATATGTGAATTACGATGAAGACTGGACCTGATCACATTGGTTGTCTCAGCTAGCTATGTGAGGCGGATATATCTCATCCATGCTAGTCATTAGGCAGTACCCAGGGCACCTAGCTGCCAAGTCTCCCATGTATTGCTTGTGCCCAGCTATCTGATGTACACGATATTGGCTGCACTCTCTCCCTCAGCCGTGTAACATCTACTATTTACTTTCTCTTCTTGGCCTTGCCGGTGTCAGCACCCGTGGCCTTACCCGCGACTTGCTTCACCTTCTCCACAGTAGGGTCGCTCTCAAGCAGCTCCTTGGCCTTGGTCTTGGCGGCATCGTCCTCTTCTTCATCCTCACCGCCCTGGCCGAACTCGTTGACACGAGAGTAGTCGATCCGGTAAGCCCAGCGTTGGTAGAGGTAGATGAAGAAGATGATGTCGTCGCGGAAAGTGGACAGACGGTGGAGGAACGGCATCTTGATGGTGAATGCAAAAAGGTCGTCGATGAAAGTGTTGAGGAACTTGTAGATCATGGCTTTGCCGGGCATATGTGCAACGCTCTTGAGTCGGTAGTTAATGTAAAGCGAAGGAACCATCATGAGGAAGCCGTAAGCATACACCGATCCGACGAGCGTGGCGATGATGTACGAGTACCAAGACTTGTGCGTCTCGTAGACCAGCGAGTAGATGGCGTAACCGATGAGCAGAGGCACACCGGCCATGTACATGTACTTGAAGGCAATCTCGTCGTACTCTTTGGTCTTCTCCTCCGTCTCGCTAAGCTTGTGCTTGTCCTCGACAACGATCTTAAATGGTAGCAACGAGCCTGCTGGCGCAGCCTTGATTGCAACGTTGACAATGGTGGTAATTTTCCACAGCTCAATAACGATACCGATACCCTGACCACCCAGGATCATCCAGCTGGTGTTTTGCGAGTTGTCGATGAGGTAAAGCAGGATCACGGACTGCATGAACACGTTCGCCAGGATGGAACGGACCGAGATACCGACGTTATCCTTCTTCTTGCGGTAATGCGCAATATCGGAACCGAAAGCAAGTGTCTCCAGGATCATATGCGCAATACTGACAATAATGGTAATGCCGAGGAGAATCGGGTTCGTGTCGCCAAAGATCTCCTTGACCATTTCAATCTCAGAGCCGTCGCCGCCACCAGGCAGCGATCCACCGTAAGCAGCCTGACGTGCCGACTCCTTGGCACTGGCCTCAATTGCGGCCAGAGTGTTGAATTGCCATGAACGCATGTTGTTCAAGTCAATGTGCAGAGGAACAGACGTGACGGTGTCGTTGAGCAGGATCATTTGACTCTTGAGTTGCCAAAAGGTGTTGACAAACAGGATAGGATCTACGGCAATTAGATTGGTCCGCCAAGAATAGCGCAAAGGGCAACTTACAGTACCAAGAATGCTGACCGGAGCCATCTCTGGCACCAGTCGGCTCGACATGGAGGAACTGGCGAATCGCGGGATGGGTTTGGCGGTAATCGAGCACTCCAGTGTTGGGGATGATGGAGAAGCTGGCATTCGGGTGGTAGTAACTGGCAATGATGGGGCCGGTCTCCTGCTCCTCAGCCACTTCTTCCACCTCCTCCTCGGCCTTGCCCTCGAGAAGGGATCTGGTCTTGAACTCCTTCTTCTTGGGGATGTACTGAGTGAGAGGGAACGCAAAGTAGTAAGCAGAGGCTGGGTCGTAGGTCTCGGCGTGAGGATCGGGCTGGCTACCGGGCAGCGAAACGTAGAAGTGGCCCCAAAGAGTGCCATTGTTCTGCACAGAGGGCGGCACCTCGATAGTGGTATCAATGGAACGTTTTTCGCTGTAGTTGCCAATCTTGAATTTCTCCTCCTTGAGAACAACCTTCTCCGGGGGAGTTTGGGCCAGAGGGATCGGAACAAAGGTGTCGGAAAGGGTGACGGTCACGTCGATGTAGCTATCCATTGGCCATATCGGTGCCAACTTGCGCGGGATCTGGCTCCAGGTCGCACCCTCGTCCAATTCCTTGGGGCGGAGCAGGTAGGGCGGAATGTCTTCGGTATTCGCGGGTACACTGACAACATTGCCGTCGGCATCTTTGACCTGGGTGCCGGATTGCGTCTTGGAGAACATGTTGTTCATGAGCAAGTTCATGCCGAAGTACATAGAAGCTCCAAGTAGCAGCTTTTGCGTCAAGCTTATGCCCTGCGATTATGGTACATTAGTTCAAGGCCTCTTGGCGCGGTCCGCGGTGGGCGATGAGTGGGATACTCACGCCTTGCTCCTGCTGCTGGCCAGCAGGGCGAGCGCCGACTGCTGCTGCGGGTTGAGACATCTTGCACAATGCGCTACAATGTCTTTAGAGAGATGGTGTCGAAAATCGCAAAGCTGCGGAGGACAGATCGCGTGCTCGTGGGAAGCGATGCGGGGACGTTGCACGGCGGACTCGGCTACCGATGGCGTATGGCAGCTCGGCTACTGATAGTTGCAAAAGATAGCAACTCTTCAAGTAGAGTGGCAAGCAAAACCGTGTCTTTCTCCGGCGCAGATACCGAGGATGCCAGCGATAGCGGGTGCTGGAGGAGTGAAGTCGGAAAGTCTTCACGGAGATTGGATTGACATGGCCCCGGAATTTGGAAGGCACTGGATCGCAAACTGGACCCTGGAGGCTGGGTGGCGGGCGGGACAAATTGCGTGCTGTTCGGGCGAATCAACGGCCGAGGCGCCGCCACGATCCCAGCAGAATGGCGCGGAAGGCTTGGGGGGAACAGGGGCCCAGGACGCTGAAGGGGAACAGATGGCTGCTGGAAATGCAGTGTCGATGGTGGATGCACCTGCCAAAGAGGCATTGAACCTCTGTAAGGTACCTTGGGTGTTCCATCCTTGCTTGATTAGGAAGCAACGGACGATTATTTAGGTTCCATTGCGAACCAGAAAGATCTCTTGTACATCGTGTTGTCCATCATCTCGACAACAAACGTACACGTACAATCAAGAACTAGTCCAATCGACATCGAACACGGTCTCCCGTGGCCCATTCCGTCCATTCGTCAGCGGCACGTTCCACACGCGGATATCCATCTTTCGTCACACCGAGCATACACGGCACCCCCTCAAATTGAGAGACATTCGTCTCTACCTTACACTCTCTTGTCTCTCCCATTTTCGGTTCTTCGTCACGATTGACGCTACCGCAGCTACTTCCACGGGTCATCTATTTGGGTAGTTGAAAGTTGACAGTCTATGGAGTATGGTGCCTAGAATGCTCGATCATTGAGGCTCTTGAGTCCCGATCGATGACTTGAGCCTTCCTGGTTTCCTGTCTCCAGCTCCGGAAGGATATCCCCGCGGGACGGCCCTAGCTAAGGTCAGCTTTAGAGTCATCGAGGTTGAATTACGCACTACTTTGGACTCGGACCTCGCCTCCGACATATCACCTGGACACTTCACTTGTGCGGACCAGTCGCAGCGTAACAAGTTGACAAACCAAACACGCAGGCAAACTAGGGTGCCCCCGAACCCATAAGGTCTCGGGAACGGTTGAACCAGTCGAGTTCAACAAAGTCGATGAAAAGTGTATCAGACTTTCTACAAAGGTACCTCTCCATCTTAGGGTGCAATGTGTTACTGCTAGCCCCAGATCCCGGATCCGTCTTCTGGTTCCCCCGTCACCGTCCCAAGTCCACGTCCATGTCAACCACCGTCACCCGACCCCGTTCCCTGTCTCTGGTTTAGCAACCAGCGAGGGGGAAGGGGGCTCTCTGAGTCTGGAGTCTGCTTTGCTTTTCCTCCCCAGCTGGAATACTACGCATCGACTAAAGCCTACACTACTGTACCGGCACTGGAGCCACGGATCCCCGAGCGAACCCTTTGAAGCCATTGATTGTCCCAGCTAGTACGCTAAACCCAGAACTTCGGCCCTTCGCCATGCGCCGTGGCGGTAACTGACATCTCGTTGTCTCATTCCCATCTGTGCTTCCTCTCGCCTCGTCCAATCTTTCTTTTCTTTTCTTTCTTATTGCCCTTCAGGTGGTTGCTAGGATAATTGATACACCAACTCGCCAACAACACACTTGCCCACTTGTCCTGAGCCCATCCCAACCAACAAGACAAACTAGCATCCCTTTTTGGGTCTCGAGAGGAACGTATATAACAGCGCTCCTTTTCACCGCCATCTGTCAATTCCCTTAGCCTTCAGTTTCTCTCTTGGGTTCTTCTTCTCTGGTCTTTTTTGTGGACTTGGACTCTTTTCCTAAACTCTGAATCTTAAGGAAATACCGCAGAAAAACGCGGCGTCTTCCGGGTACTTTCTTTCCGTTGTGACTCTTGTCTCTTGGCCGGAACGGAACCTCATACTATCTTTCTCCACAAATCCTCCGTCATCTTCACCTCCAACAACTGCGCCTCTTAGTGTAAAGACTGAGTACCATCTCACTCGCAAACTACCTACTCTAGCATTTTCTCTCTTCTTCAACAAAAAAATCCTCCCTTGAAGCCCAAGAGTCATTTTATTTGGAAGTTCCTCCTACCGCAAAACCTTGTTTTCATCACAAATCAAGCAAGCAACGAACATCATGCAGTCCGGCGGCCCTTCTCCCTTGCCATCATTCCCGGCATCCCGGGATGGCACGCCCAGTGGCAACGGCACCAGCACCAACGGAACCACGAATGGTAACACCAACGGCACCAACGGTACCACAAATGGCGTGCAAAAGAGGACCAAGATCTGTGTCTACTGCGGCGCCTCTCCCGGTTTCAAGCCTCAACACATGGAAGCCGCTCGTGAATTGGCAAAGATCATGGCTGAGAACAACATTGATCTTGGTGAGTCACTATTCTCTCGCTTCTTATCTTACTCAAGTCCCTCGACTGCCCAACTTCAACCACGGATATGGGCAACGATAAAGTCTCAGTCACTACATCAATGACAACATGTGGCGCAACTCTTGCCAGACGAGATGAAACATAGGAGACAAAATCTCGAGCAATGTGTCTCTAGTCCATCGTACCTGTACTAACAAACATCTCAGTCTATGGTGGTGGAACCGTCGGCCTGATGGGCGAGGTGGCAAAGACCCTCGTTTCCCTCGCTGGCCCGGACTCAGTCCATGGCATCATCCCGGAGGCCCTCGTCAAGTATGAGCGTGACGGCACCTACGGCACCATCAACAAGGACAACATGTATGTCCCCGATGAGACCGTCTACGGCCGCACCACCGTCGTCAAGGACATGCACACTCGCAAGCAGATGATGGCCAAGGAGGTCTTCGCCGGCGGTCCCGGCAGCGGCTTTGTCGCCCTGCCCGGCGGCTACGGCACCATCGAAGAGGTCCTCGAGACGGCCACCTGGAACCAGCTGGGCATCCATGACAAGGGCATCTGTCTCCTCAATATAAACGGCTTCTACGACGGCATTCTCGAGTGGGTGAACAAGAGCGTTGAAGAGGGCTTCATCAAGGCCGCTAACGCCGATATTCTTGTCACCGCTACCACCCCCGAGGGCGCCATCACGGCGCTCAGGGATTACCAGGTCTCTGCGGCCACCTTTAAGCTTGACTGGACCAACTCCTAGGTCATAGGGCAATCCGTAGTTTGTCGGCAATGCTTTCCAGGCGACAGGAAATCAGGGACGAAGAAGGATAGATGTGACGATCGGGGGTGTGCAATGTAAAAGCGGATGCGTACCGGAGTCTTGGCGCCCTTTCGTGTTTCCCAATTCCTACACGTTCAGGCTCGGTAGGTGGTCGGGTTGGAAAAAAAGAGGCGAAGCGAGAGGAAAGTGAGTCATTTTCCCTCGATTTCGATCGTTGGTGGCACACGGGATAAGACATTCGAAGAAAGGGGTATGAATGGGGGATCGGTCGGCTATCTATCATGTCACATCGGTGTTGGTTGCACGTATTGTAGTTTGATAGACCTTCATGAGTTACACAACCCAATAAATCAAACCCGCATCTTCAGGTACCTGTCTCAGGCTCCGGATCACCACCAGTGAGGAGGTAGATTGCATGTCTTCTTGTTTCTTGAATCATCTGATGCAGCTCATTCTTGGGCCGTCGAATCTCCTTTTTGCAGTATATTGGTACAAGTCTAAACGGGCCGGCTCCTCGCGTTCAAGTACGGTGAGTCTCCTTCCCATAGCCGGGTCCAGTCAGCCAAACCCCGGATAGGAGGTTGTTTGGTGACGACCCGGCCTAGCCCAACGCAACGCAGTGTAGAAGCCCATCCGCGCATCTTTCCTCGATTTGTCATTCCCGCAGCGCTTAACCGTCAACCTCCATACCCTCACCGCCCTCTTCGCCGCCGCCCTGGCTCTCGCTAGCGGCGACGCTGTCGAGCCACTCCTTGACGTCCTGGCCGTCGTACAGCTTGAATGGCTGGACCGTCTTGACGCCATCCTTCTCGGTGTAGCCGACGACACCGACACTGGTGTTCTCGACCGTCAGCTCGCGGTCCTGAACCAGACTTTCCTTGAGGGCCTTGAGGCCGTGTTGCACGAGCTCCTCGCGGGAGCACGTCTCAAAGGCGTCGATATTGCGCTCGAGGTAGGTGCGGGCCATCTGGCTGCGGGCGCCGATGGCGAAGGCGACCATTTCCTCCGTCATACCGCTGGGCTGGAATTCAAAGAGGTGGGGACCGCGCTCGTCGACCCCGGCAACGAGGAGGCCGACACCGTAGGGCCGCTTGCCGTAGACCTGGGTGTTAATCTGGGCCTTTTCGCCAATCATGTCGACGAGGGTGCGGAGGGGCATTGAGCGGCCGTACGTCATGCGGTGACCGAGGCACTGCTGCTTCATAAAGTTGGAGAGGACGCGGGCGTCCGAGGTGAGGCCTGCGATGGCGATGCCGGAGTGCTCATCGACGGTGAAGATCTTCTTTTGGTACGAGGACAGCTCTTCGGCGTTGCGCTATCGGGGAAACAGTGGCATGTTAGCTTCGTGCGCTCTGTGACAAAGGTACGCGATATGGATTGACGACGGATGATGTAGGGAGAGGCAAGAGGGAGTGATCCCAGGTATTGGCAAACGTCGTACCTTGATTGCTACTAGAACGGCGTGTGTTTTGCTGGCAATGCCCACTACCACGGAACCCTGCTTGACTGCTTCGGCTGCATACTCGATCTGGAATATCCGGCCTTGCGGCGAGCTGTGAGACGATACGAGTTAGCTTTCCATCTCTGTACTGGCCTCCTTCAAGACAGAACCGGGAAGACTGAAAGGGAAGGCTGAAGAAGCGGGCCAAACAGCTTACAATGTCACCGAGTCGTTGTCGTAATTGTTTCTGAACATGGCGGGCGTGAGGGGTGATTCGTAGCTTCGTCAGGTGGTTGGGTGGTTCCTGGAGACGGGAGGAACTTGAAGTATTCGTGTAGCGGATCGTGGGTGGTTGAGGGAGACGGGAGGGAGAGATTCGATCGCGGGGTGGTTGTTGGGCAAGCAGGTCGGTGATGGGAGAGCGAGAGAGAGCTTGGTGGATAATAAAGCGTCCCTCCCACACGCCAGGCCCAGCTCAAGGCAGGTCGAGCTTTCGTAGCACTCTCTCAGCCTGGAGCCAGGTGCCAGGGTGCAAGGTGCTCCGTGCATCCCTCGCTGGGGTACGTACACTTTCGTGACCCCGTACCTGACCTCACTCACAGCCGGGGTCTTTCCGAGTGGAGACGTACTCCCACCATTCGCAGTTTGTCATTGGAGGCTGTCCGGCTGCTGGAACAAGGTTGCGCCGTGCGCTGACGACGGCCTTCGTGCGTCAGGCCCAGGACCCGCCATCGCATCGCAGCTCAGCCTGCCAGCCTAGCCGCGAACTACTCCACGACCGACACGACCGATTCATCCTCCACCACCACGAAGCTCCCACACGACTATTCACAAGACGGCCTAATTGCAAGACACGATCGCCGCCCGAAGCTCTCAACGGAACTCACAAGGAAATACCAAAGGAATACATTTGCACCCCCGGCGGGGCCGTCTATACCCAGCTCCGACTTCGATACCCGTCCGAAACAAGTAAACCACAGCCCACCTACCAACGATCTTCAAGATGCCGACCGCCGGCCTCAAGACCATCATTGCACTTTCCTTCGTCCTCGCCGTCGGATTCCTCCTCGTCATTCTCTCCTGCGCCCTCTGGAAGGTCTACTACCCGCTTCTCGTCGTCGCTACCTACGTGCTGGCCCCGATCCCCAACTGGGTCTGCTCGCGATGCACCAACCCTGATGACTTTGGCGAGGGTTCCGGCTCCGCCGTGCTGGACCTCGGCCGCTTCTGCACCGGTTTTATGGTGGTTATGGGAATTGGTGAGCTTCTTCTTGTCTTGATTCATTGGGAGGGCCGTGTTGCTAACCATGCTCTTCTATCGCAGCCCTGCCCGTCGTTCTCGCCCACTCCGATCTCATCCAGGTTGAGGCCATGGTCATGTCGATAATCGGCGGTCTCCTCATTTACGGAACCATCATCAGCTTCGGCATGTTCTTTCAGGAGGAGCAGGACTTCTGACTAGCGTCGGGCGCAACGACTGGGGACAATTGATACAGCTGTGAGTAGGCGAAGGGGAAGTAGTGTCAGCAGAAGCAGCAGCACCAGAAGAAGAAGAAGCACCAGAAGCACCAGAAGCAGTGATGGAGGGCATACGTATTTGAACCAAATTGGCGGCAGACGTGTACAGTACGACGAGACGAGGTCGGAAACCATTGTGGCGCTCGGGTTCGGGAATCCGGCAAAGTGGGATTTGGAACGGGGTGCGCTTTACTTGGAGGCTTCACATGTATATCCAGCATCATTCCGTCAGGCGGGCGTTTCCTCTTTCTTTCTCGTTTGTTATGCAACGACAAAACCATCTAATTCCCATTGACCAATTGCGGAAAGCTGATATTGCAAACATGGATTATTTAATAATGATCTTGTTTTTTCTACTTGTTTCGTGTGGATGATCCGGGTCGTCTAAACGTTGAGTCTAATACCCGTGAAGGTCCAGAGTCTAATATCCCAGATACGTTGAGGTATCAACCAAAAACCCCACTTACCATGAATATCCCCCTTCATGAATTAGTAAACGCCAGTAAGCCAATCCCAAGGCATAGCCAGGTCCCCTCCTCCCAATCAATCCCTGGATCCCGAACCCGCTCATGATTCCGCAAAGACGCCCAAAGGCCCCGCCAATTTGGTGAACATCTCCTCCCTCTCACCCTCAGCAGTGCTCAGGATGGTCACGGCACCGCCGGCTCCGATATGCCAGACCTCTCTCGGCTCCGTCTCGCCTTCCTCCGGCGGCGCAGCTTCATCATCCCACTTGAACATAGTTCGGATCGTGACGCTCCAGTCCCCCTTTCCAGTGACATCCATGTACCCCACCACGCCAGAGTACAGACTCCTCTCCCTGCGCTCCTCAATCTCCTGCAACAGCTCGCAGCTCCGCTTCTTCGGGGCTCCCGTCATGCTGCCCGGCGGGAGACTAGCCGCAAGGACATCGAGCCCCGTATGCTGACGATCGGCACCCGTCGTCGTCATCGTCTTGGGCTTCGGCAACTGCCCGTTGACAATCGTAATCATCTGGAACACGGTCGCGTATTCCTCCACCTTCATCAGGTGCGGCACCGTGACGTTGCCGGAGCCGCAGACGCCGTGCAGATCGTGCCGGACGAGGTCCACAATCATGAGGTTCTCCGCCTCCTCCTTGGGTACGTGCAGGATCGCCTCGGCCTGCGCGAGCGTTGCGACCTGGTTCGACTTGCGGACGGTGCCCTTCATCGGCCGCATCGAGCAGAAGCCGTCGGCATCGTACTCGAGGAAGCGCTCCGGGGAGCTACTGATCAGAGTCGCGCCGCCGAGGCGGATGAAGGAGCCAAAGGGCGCGGGCTGGCGAGCTCTGAGCGTCTTGTAGAGCCTCCAGGGCGCGACGTGTGAGGACTTCTTTTGTCGTTGTTCTGGCGACGACGGGTGTCTGTTGGTGAGGCCGTTTTGATGGTCCCTTGTTGGCCGTCCAGGCAACGTGATTGTCGTCTGATCCGTCAAGCACAGCTCGTACGACTCGCCGGCCGCGATGAAGTCTTGACAGCGAGAGACCTTGGCTTCGTACTCATCCGCGGCGGGGACCCGGATAACGGGTCTCGTGGATACGGTCGAAGCATCCGAACCGTTGACGGTGGCCTTGCCCGGTGATTGCCAGAAGTGGGACGTCTGCAACGATGCCACCACGGAGTCGATCCAAAAGTCGGCATTGAGTTTTCGCTTCTGAAGGTGCTGGACGTGCAACAAGCCTTTGACGTGATCAACCACAATACTCTTCGTGACCCAAGCGAAGCACAGGTCGGGCCTCTGATGCCCTCTGTTAGCAGCCAATGCCACGTCGATCCCCTTGAGTCCCATCTCGTACGTGAGATAGCCCATGAAGCCTCCTCGGAACGGCGTCTGGAGCTCCCCCAAGGCCGGGATGCGTCGCTTCTCAAGGAACCCGGAGAGGAGATGCCAAATGTTCTTCTGCGGTCCAAATGGGACGGTCTCCACGAGGTCGACAGGCAGTCCCTGGATCGAAGGGATACGGGCCGTGGCGAAATCGTCTCCGACGTGATGCTCGATCCGCAGAGACTCCTCCACATCCAGAGCAACGACGCTGAATCTGCCCCGAACGTCCGCAGCTCCCGTTGCCATGTTGCTCGAGTTGGACGAATCCAAGATGATGTGCTCCGTCCTGCCGCTCTTTAGTATCTCCACGATATCCGGCACCTTGACGTTCGCCGGAAGGCTAATTGTCTTGTATCGGTACTCGCAGTCGAGTCCGACAGTCGCCAGGGGCGTGGGCATCTCCGTCCACTCGAGGATTGGGGCGTTCCCTCGCTGAGCCGCGGCACGGTTCTCACAGAGGAGACTCGGCTTCACTGCATTCCTTGCCAGGAATCGCTCTCCGGTCAGAACAGTCCTGTTCGCCTTCAAGTTCCACGCCATGGCTTCGCGAAGCCAGTTGCTGATGACCGCATGACCTGCCGGCTGGGTGCAGACGGACTCTGGGTGGTACTGGAGGCCCCAAAAGGGTTTGCTCTGGTGCTTGACCGCCATGAGGATTCTCTCGCGGCCGATATCCCTTTCCTCATCCACCCACGCCAGAGGCAACAGCTCAGGAGCCGTCTTCTGGGTACGCCAACGGGACTCTGCCCAAATGGAATTTGAAATGGAATCTTGTCCGATGTCGGCACACAGGCTGTGATAGAGGGTTGCCTTGAACTCGGAGACACCATTAAAGATGTCCTCGGCGCACGTCGCTTCAGGTTTCTCATGCTGAATAGTGCGAACCATCCCGTGCAACCCGCGTTGAAGCCTCCTCACTTTACCGCCCGAGCTGAGGACGAGGCTCTGGAACCCAAGGCAAATGCCAAGAACTGGCAGCATGTGCTCATCTTGCAATCTCCAAATACATCTCATGAGCCCAACATCCGTCTCATTCTCGGGGGAGCCAGGCCCAGGTCCGCAGACTACTGCATGGTACCGTGATAACTCCCGATGAAAGTCAACCGAGAACGTCGGCGACTTTTGGTCTAGCAAGGGCGTGTCAATCGGTAAAACGTGAACATCGGCGTCAAGCAGTGTTGTGAGAAGGGATACGATATTGTTCGTAAAGGAGTCGTACGCATCAAGAAAAAGAATCTGAGGTCGCGTCATCCTTGGTTATTAGTGAGATCCCGGGTTTTCCTTTTAGACGACGGCAACGACAACCTCGAATGCAACGCTCGCAAAACGGGAATGGCTTGACCAAAGCTTGTACGGCGGAAACGATCTCTCTGGGTTGGTAAAAAAAGGCCCGCTGTCGGCTAGCACCGGAAAGCCGCTCCCTAAGGAAAATTTGGTGGCAACAGCGGAAACGAGAAGGCGGTCAGACCCACGCATGAATCGCCCTTGAGCCCTTTGTTCGGGACGCAGGGATGAGCTTAATTCGATCGCCGGGCTGATCGGATTGGACCTTGCTTGAACCCTTCGCAGCTAGTCAAGAATTCGTAGCGGCTTGAGTCGTCTATCAAGAAGTCAATTGTCTACTTATTGGAGGCCGCTGCGATCGTCCACTCCACCATGGTCTGAATCACTTCTTCTACATGTCCATCATCATATAGTTCGTCATGTGAATGGCTCGAGTCGCTAGTCCTGATCCACTACCTTGATGATACAGGGTTGCCTTGAGTGCCATATGCGCCTTTCCTTTGCACCAATGATCGCGTTGAGTATCGTCTGAGTGTCCGATCGCTGTCGGCTCTCTTGTGTCTCTTCCTTCTCCTTCTTTTCCTTTGGCTCTTCCCAAATCTGGTACTCCTCAACGGATGCCCCTATTTCGAACTCTCCTCGACAGAGTGCCATGGCTTGAATCTCCACCTCTGTAGTCGCCTTAGCCGCCAACAGCGGAAGTGCCTGCTGTAAGGTACCGTTCCAGGCAAATTTTCGCGTAAAGTCCAACGCCACGTTCAACGGACGGTGGCACAAGGCCGGCATCAGTCTCAACATCGGATAGATTGGCTTGGTTGACCGATTTGTGATACCAATCTTGACCTGGACAAAGTTGTCGACGAGTATCGTCTCTTTGACCTTTTCGCCTACAGTTTGGCCCGGGTCCTGTACTGATATTTCGATGCCGACATCATCAATCCTGAGAGCGTCCATCATCCTGGGTGAAAGCCTAATGGTTCTCAGGTCTATGTAACCGCTTCGCTTTGGGCCAGATGCTGTCTTCCATCTGGCTGTGAGCGTTTCCAGTATTTTTTCCCTCATCCAGAATGCTTCGCGATTTGAGCGCTCCATGTCGGGCGTAATCTTGCTGGTGCTGACAACAAATTGCCGCTGTCTTGATGGGTTGAGGGCCGGGATCGATGCGTGAGGGTCCTCAAGGTAAATGCGCCGTAGGGGAACGATGACGCGACTGGTGTTCCCTGGGAGAACATGCTCCTCAATCACAATGCCGTCCTCCCCGTCCATTTCGACCTCCATATTATTCGGCCAAGCGTTGCGCAGATCCATAGACAAAAGACAGTATTCATCTGCCAATGTCGAAGGATCAACTTTGGACTCCAGATTTGTAAGACTAAGAAGCGGCTTGGGTACGGGTCCGCTGAGAGGCAGGATATCAAGTCGCGTGAGCTCGACGCTAGCATTCACAGTGACCGTCAACTGCAGCGAGACTTGTCGGGTGTGGAATTTGTCCGTCACTTCCTCAGGAGGCACTCCGAGATGAGCATAGTCGATCTGAATGGCAGCGTTCGTCAATCCAGGCTTGCCGAGAATCTCGAAATCAAATGTGGCGGTGCCTCCTGGAGCAATGTATCGCTTCTCCGGTTCCTTTTTGTTCAACCTCCGAAGACCTTGGCGCCTCATGAGGATGTACTCGTATTCGTACAACTCGGCTGGAGTAGCATCTCTGTTGTTAATGCCTGCCTGCAACGGTCCTTGCGTAGAATCCTGGAAAGAGAAAAGCATAAAGTCCACGGGTGTTGTTCGAGAGAGATTCTGTAACGTGACGGAGAACACCTGTCTCTCTCCCTCGAGCACCATGACGGAAGCCTGAGGTAGCGTCGTCGACTTGACAATAACGATGGGCTGTTTAGGGATGACATTCAATGCAACACTCTCTACCTTCAGCGGTTGGCCAACAAGGGCTCCTGAGGCAAGAGTGGTTTCCAATGCTTGAAGTCCGGTAGCCTTGACCTTGACGTCTGCTTGCGGCGTCCATGGTTGTTTGAATATGGGGAATCGTCTCTCGCGACAGCCGCGGACACGGATGATTGCGCCTGTTACCTTCAAGGCACCCGGTCCTTTTGGTGTTCCCGAGACTTTGAGAATCTGCGTTCGGTACGGGCCAATGATGGTGCTCTCAAAGTTTGATTCGAATCCTGCGCCGCTAGTGTCCAGGCGAAGGCTTTCAACATCCACCTCGATGTCATATGGGTTCTGAAGAGTAACTCTAAAGGTTGCGGGCTCGTTCGCAACGAGAAGGTGGTCAGCAGCTTTATCGGGCTGCTTAACGAATGGGTTGTATATAAAAGGGTTGACGTCTTGAGAAGTTCTTGCAGTCACTGCCCCAGGAAGTGTACTTTTGGCATGCGGGACTGGGATTCTGGTAATCGGAAGTGGTTCTAAAGCGATGCCACGGACGAAGAACTCGTCCCAGTACTCCGCCGCGAGCTGATTGAGGCCTAATCTTTTCGCAAGATTCGATGTTTTTGAAATATTCGTGGCCAGCCGGGTCTGTTCGTCGCGAGTAATAACCGGTGATGCATCTTCTTTGCGAGGGCCAGGGGCAACTCCTGAGCCAGCCGTGCGAAGCAGATCACCGGAGAACTTCAAAACACCGTTGAAGTCAGGCAATGCCTCAGAGAAGTTGATGCATGCTCTCAATATGTTGAGCTTGACACTGGTGAAACCGAAGAATCTCGCAGCTGCCTGTCCCCGAATTCTATCGATGACAGCAGCGTCCGAGTCCTCTGTCGAAATGGCATCGTCTGCGGGTTGTTTCTTCATGTCAAAGCCGACAACACCGTACGACTTGCACAAAAGAGCCAAAAATGCCTCGATTCCCTGTTCAACGTCGCCTTCGCCCAGCTCGAGTGCGACCGCACTATTACTGTGCCCGTTGGCAGCATTCAGAGCTACCAGGCCTGCCGCAGGGTGTATACCCATGTCTGCAGCTCCGCGAGTGCGCGCCTCGACTAGTCCGCTGATTAGGACGGAAACGAGTTCCCTAGTAACCATTGCTTTCTTTCGATGATGACCAAGAGGTCCAAGAACAGACGCGATTCCTGCCAGAATCGAAACTCTATCCGCGATGGTAAGAAGCTCCGACGAAGAGGCAGGAAACGCGCGGAAGAGAAATGTGACGATTGACTGTCGGCTCGGAACGACGGTCAACCGGGGCGAGGTTGTCAGAGGGGTCGAGAGCAGCTTGCCAAAGATCATGATCTCGTAGGCACGCTCACCGAGCTTTCCGTCGGCAAGGTGCAAAGCAGACAAAATCTTGGAAAATCTGATTGTCGTCTCCGCCAGGGGTAAGGGAGGCAGATGCTCAGCAGATATCCGAGAATACAGCCCGGCAATTCGGTCCAGAAGATCTGGAAGTATAATCTGAAGGTTTCGAATATGCTTGGGCTGGCCTGCATCGGTTGGGGTCGCTGCTTCAAGAGCAGCATATGTAGCAGCCGTAGATTTGTCTTGTGGGGGCAAGCAAATAGACGGGACCTGAAAGTCGACCTTGACCCAGCCTAGCAGTAGTAGACAGAGAGTGATTAACTCCAGTGCCTTGCCGTGCCATATGTGGTCGTTAATCGACTTTGCTACTGTCGCGCCATCTATAAGTTCTTTTAAAGCATCGGTCCAGCGACCTGCTTGCAGATATAAAGACCCCATGAGAATCTTCACTCTGCTCTTTCCTTTCGCTCTGAAGCGATCGTTTAGACCACCGGGACCGAACCCTTGCACCGAAACTCGATCCGAACTTTCTGACCTGAAATGGTCTCCAGCACCTGGCCTTGAATTTCGGTCAGGGGTCGAAGAGCCACTATTCATGCCGGAAGTCAAGTCGTCAAAAGTGGTAGGAGGGTTTGACAACCCGCTTTTCACAGGAGTTGATGGCCGAGCAGGCGTTGAATTGCTCGATGATACAGCCGAGTTGTGCTTCATAGGCGCAACCGGCATAGACATGCGATTCATGTGCCGATCTGGAATGCCACTGGTCGAGCTCGATCTCTGCGGACCAGGAATGAATTGAGATGCCCTCTTATTTACTGAGCCGGAATCATCCGCGCCCCATGATGCGCCATTAGTTTGTCTGGTTGACTGAGACTGTCCGGGGGAATCGATGAAGTTCCAGGCTTCGAACGACTTGGCCAGTCTTGTCATCTCCGCCAGCAGCTGCGACGTAATGTCGCACATTATAGTTTTCATGGTCGTCCGCTTGCACTGGTCCGGCGGTGGTATAGCGATGAGGCCCTCAGGTAAAGGTACCGGGTTCTCCTTCGAAAGCGCATGGTCGAAGATTAGCACTCGGTGAACCAGTGCCCTTCCGAAGCGGTCTCTCAAGTCCTCCAACTCCTGGTCCAGCGTTCGGATGTTTTGTTCGGCAACGGTGGGCGCATTACCAGAGTGTCTCTTGCTGAAGGTAACTCGGCTGAGTTCCTCTCCGTCAGCGATTGCAATGACCGCAAGGGGTTCGCGGTAGAAGTCGAACGGCGATAGTGCGAGATGCGAAGGTGGGGGGACGTGGGTTATGAGTTCGTAGAATACGGCGCCGTCAGGAAAGGCTAAAGGGGAAAACATATCTATAGATTGCTGGTTAGTGCGAGCGTCCTTGAAGCAATATGGGAAATGGAAAGACATGCTCCTATTCGGCCGCCCATCAGGGCTGACATCCCGCAAGGAGACGACATGTTCAGGCCGCAGGCGTTCAATGAAGGACGAGAAACGATCACTTCTGATTTGGCCCAGAGGTAGAATCAATGCCTTCACCCTCGCGGGAGCGATGGGTAACAGCGAGTCCAAGCTCATCCTAGCACATGTAGCTCCCGTCCAGCATCTTCAACTCAAAGAATGTTGCGGGCGAGCTATGTGGCCATATCGCGATGGTCTCGTGCGTTTGGCGCCACACCAGGAGAACACGGAAGTGCGCGAAGCTCGACAGGTGGCTTCTAGAGGTCGTTAAGCTGGTTTTGCGTTTGCTGTATCATGCGTGTCTTCGTGATCAAGCGCAAGGCTGGGCTGCAGGTCGACGAGAGCTACTTGATGCAGGTGAACAGTGGAAAGGAAGCATGTACCAGTAAGGTAGAGAGAGAGGTCAGAGTGCATGGGAGGGAATCGGCATGCAGCCACCGGCAGCAATTGACGGTGTGCGATTTGACCGGGGGGGCTTTCAGTGGAGGAAGTCAAGTCGGCGCAACATGCCCTTCCCCAAAGGCCCAGTGGAGTGCATTGGGACAACCGACAGCGCTGCTGAAGTTTCAGGGATCGTAGCAGCTATCGACAACGGGGTTGACGCTAAAACACCCGCCGCCACACGTAAGCTGGCCCAAGCTTGACATTCTTCAGGGGGGCTGATTGGTTCGTTTGGCAGCCGACGTCAACCAAGCTGTCAAAGCCACATTTCACCTCAGCCTCAACCCGAGCTCCATCCCGGACAGCTTGCGAGTCGTCCAACGTGTTCACTCCAGTCTCCAGCAGCGTTGGCCAGAGGTACATCGATACTTGCCTCTTTCTCATCTTACACTCGACTTCATTCACTTCCCTATTTCACACTTGACCTTACACACACAATTTGACGCACACAGCTCGATAATCTCACAGAGCTGTTGTGTGAGTGTCAAATTATTTCCCTCAGAGCTCCGATGAGCGCTGAATGATCACTCACACACCGCAAAGATGGCCCGCATAACGCAGTTGGCCGTCTTCCTTACGCTTTCCCTCTTCAATATCTTTGGGGCACAGCTAGCTCTTGCGGCGGAAGATGGTCCCGGCTCGGCTTCCATCTTGACCTCCGAGGTCGGTCGCCTCAACAACGAAAGCTTGTTCTGGGGTCCTTATAAGTCGAACCTGTACTTCGGCGTCCGCAACAGATCCCCCAAGAGTTTGTGGACTGGATTGATGTGGTCTCGAGTTGACAACTACCAAGACGTTCAGCAAGGTACGTTGTATACCGGCATCTTCGTACATAATTTGTAAAGACTAACAACTGTAGGTTTCCGCTACACATGCGAACAGCATGAAGGCCTTCATGGCTATGGATGGGACGAGTATGATGCCCGGAAGGGAGGCATCCAGTCTATTCACGACGAAGGCAATCAGATTGACATCACCACTTCATTTGTCAAGGTCCCTGGCGGAGCCAACGGCGGTAGCTGGGCTGCAAGAATCAAGGGTGTTCCGAGAGAGGGTGCACCCGCTGATCTGAAGACCATGATCCACTACTACATTGCCGAAGACAACAACGAAGCAGAGCTTGCATTCTCCGGTGAGAATGATCCCGCTGGCTTTGACGGCGACGTCGCATTCGAAGGTTCTTCCCAGGAGCTCGGCAAGTATAAGCTGGTCATCACTAAGGGAGAGGGCAAGCACCCTTCCAGCAGCCACGATTTGTCCGAAAAGAGACACCCCGACCGCACGACGGTACGGTCTCTGACAGTCCCCGAGGAGCATCAATGGCAGGGCAAAGGCGTTGTCTTCAACCTCATCCAGGAGAGCGTCAAATTTGTTCAGGAGAACTACGAGATGAACGAGCCGCCTTCAGCATTCCTCACCTACCAGATCGAGAACAAGCCCGGCGAAGGTAACACGCACGTCGTCCAGAAGATGTTTGAGGGAGCCTTCGAGTTTGACGTCATCTTCTCATCTGCCTCTGCGGGTCCCGAGCTCACAAGTGCCGATGTCACGCGCGAGATCAAGTCGGTCACCGAGTTCTTTGGGGAACGCTTCTCTTCCATCTTCAGCCTGAAGGCTCCCTTCACTGCCGACAAGTACAAGAAGTTCGCCAAGAGCATGTTCTCTAACCTACTTGGCGGCATCGGCTACTTCCACGGTTCACAGCTGATTGATCGTTCTTACGCCCCCGAGTACGACGAAGAGAACGAAGGCTTCTGGGAGGAGACCGCTGCTGCCCGCGCACGCAAGCAGCAGGAGTTGGAGGGCCCATATGAGCTCTTCACGGCTGTCCCGTCTCGCCCCTTCTTCCCTCGAGGATTCCTCTGGGACGAGGGTTACCACCTTATCCCCATCGCCGATTGGGACATTGACTTGACCTTGGAGATCGTCAAAAGCTGGTTCAACACCATGGACGAAGACGGATGGATCCCTCGCGAGCAGATTCTGGGTCTCGAGGCTCGGAGCAAGGTACCCGAGGAATTCCAGGTCCAGTACCCGCACTACGCCAACCCTCCCACTCTTTTCCTCATCATTGAAGGCTTCATGGAGAGACTGCGCAAGACCAACGGTAGCCAGCCCGCCGAAAAGGAGCATCTCGGCCCTCAGGCCTCCCTGCAGACTGCCCACTTGGACAATGTCGAGCTTGGAGAGGAGTTCCTCCGGAGGCTGTACCCGTTCGTCCGCCAGCAGTATGACTGGTTCCGCAAGACTCAGCGAGGAGACTTGAAGACCTACGACCGCGACGCGTTCTCGAACAAGGAGGGCTACAGATGGCGCGGCCGCACCGAGACTCACGTTCTCACGAGCGGTCTCGATGACTACCCTCGTCCTCAGCCCCCTCACCCCGGCGAACTCCACGTCGACCTTATGTCCTGGGTCGGATTGATGACCAAGTCTCTGATGAACATCGCGGACGCTCTCGGCATGACGGATCAGGTTGACGAGTTCAAGACGACCCTGAACGCCATCCGCCGCAACCTGAACGACCTCCATTGGTCCGAGAAGGAGGGCTGCTACTGCGATGCCACGATCGATGCCTACGAAGAGAACACCCTCGTCTGCCACAAGGGCTACATCTCGCTGTTCCCATTCTTGGTCGGTCTTCTCGAGGCCGATGACCCCAAGCTGGGCAAGCTCCTCGACCTCCTTGGCGACGAGGAGCACCTCTTCAGCCCCCACGGCCTGAGAAGTTTGAGCAAGCAGGATGAGTTCTACGGCACAGCCGAGAACTACTGGAGAAGCCCCGTGTGGATGCCAATCAACTACATGGCCGTCTCCCAACTGAGAGTAAGTTATACCGAGACCCATCTCCTACCGACAAGAATCCCCGTAACTAACTACCACAGAACGTCGCCTCCCAAGATGGCCCTTACAAGGCCAAGGCCGCGGACCTCTTCACTCGCCTCCGCAAGAACCTTGTCGACACCGTCTACAACAGCTGGGAGAAGACGGGCTTCGCCTGGGAGCAGTACAACCCGGAGACGGGCGAGGGCCAGCGCACTCAGCACTTCACCGGCTGGACGAGCTTGGTCGTTAAGCTCATGGCCATGGAGGAGCCCAGCAAGTCTGGCGGCGGCGGCCACGTCAGAGACGAATTGTAAATCACGTACCTTGTTTGTTCATCAAATTACACGAAGCGCGCGCATCGAGGAGAGGCATGCATGTACGAAGCAAGAAGAGAGCAAAAAGGGGGAAAAAAGCATAGTGTGGTTTTTGGGCGGCACGCTGGTTTGAGAAGCCCGTCCTGGGAATGAGATTATGCAAAAAGGCCAGTCTATTTTGTTTGGCTGGCCTTGGAATGTACTTGCAGAGTTCCTTTCCTCCGGTTTCGTGAATGTGTTTCAAGAAAGGATGAGATGCCTGGCTCGGCCTTGCCGAACTTTGATAGACGCATGTAAGTGTGAGCGTGTGGTGTGCTGACAATTCCTCGTTTGGCCGAAGAGCGTAAGCCCACAGATACCCAAAAGGAAAGGGGATATGTAAGCCGTCTTCGACTGGAGTCAGCACACACACCACGTTCGTCCCCGTCGACCGAATCGAGCAGAAGGCGACGAGCGACGGCGTAAGCGGTCGCGTCCGTCATCGTTTCGACATTGTCGACTTCTGCCTGACAGAATTGGGCAGGTGGCCTTGCCATCCAAACTTTCCCAGATGAGACTATGTACGGTCCTTTTCTCCCCCATGAATTCAAGTCCGTAGAGCTGCGGAGAGTCCCCCTTCGCCGCACCAAGATGTCAATTACGACTTGTAACGCGCAGCCCACAGAGGAATCTTTCCCGGTATGTCCACCGTGAGAGAGGGAGACAACTCAAAGTTTCGGCTCAATTCCTTAGGGGGTCAAAACACGTCGTTTGACATGCGGGACCGCCCGCGGAGGAGCGAGCCGAGTAAAGGATCCAAGACAAGACGACTCATAATGACACCTTGAATCCACCTTGCCAAACCCTCAAGCGGCTCCCCCTAGCAGAACTCCCGGTCCGTGGGTGAGTGACATCTGGGAATGGCAAAGTCCTAAGCCACTGTACCACCTCCCTTCTTCCTCGCATAGCATTCTTAGTCCCTCTGACTTTGTTCCTCACACCTCCTCGGTTCGACGGCGAGAAGAGGCCGCGGACCCAGAAAGGAATGCCGCGGGGCCCTAAGGATGGGGATGTAAAGCAGACGCTCGGCGGCCGCCCGACGTGAGTTAGCCATGTGTGGTAAGTCACACATGATGTCCCACATATTCCATGCAGATACACACCTACACGCCTCCATGCCACCCCTCCAAGTTGAGTTTACTTCCCATTTCAGACATCTGTAAGGCTGGCAAGGGGAGGGTGAGAGAGGCCCAGAGTTGTTCTGTTTCTTACTCACGTTCCACAAACACGAGCTCTCTCTCTCTCTCTCTCTTTTGCCTTTTCCTCCCTTTTCCGGCTCTGGTTGCATTGCATTGGTAGGCTGTGTGTGTGCGTCTTTTGACCGAGTAGGCAGGACTGCTGTGGAACCCAAGTCTTGGTTCGGTGGTCAGCACCAGACCAGCAGGAGAGATGTTGATTATGGTGGGTGGGCGGTGGTTACATGCAGGTCGTAAGGCTGGTGCGGCTCAAGTGAGATGTCCTCAATCAGGTTAGGCTCCGTGCTTTGCCAGAGCCAGGCAGCCATGAATTGGGAACATTTTGTGTGGTTGTTCCACATTTCCAAGCCTTCCTTGGACCATTTCAGCTTGTGCCTCGTGGCGTTGGGGGTTCACCAGGGACTTCGAAGTATGATGTACATAGTTGTACAGGTTCTAGCTAAGTACCTTTGTAGAATTTTGGGTGCAAGGGGTTCCGTAGGTCACGGGTGTGTAAGTCATAAATTGGCTAAGTAAAATAGGAAAATCTGGTTCATAGTCGACGTAGAGGCAGTGAGCGGATGTACACCAGCATGGTGCTAGACATGTCCTTCGTCCTGTCTTCAGGTGCTTCAGAAACCCGTTGTCTCCGTTTTATCCTCTTCTCGACTCCGATTCCATCAGCATGTCTCAACGGACGTTATCAGTACACCACTAGTGACAGCACATGAGCTTCTCATGATAGTCAGCCGGAAGTTGTTCCTCTGCACACCCTTCTCTGCGTTAATGAATGATCATATGCTCGGGTACCACCGGAAGAGGTATGTCCGCCGTCAAGTTTATCCCCGACCCCAGGAACCTTCCAGGTCTCTTCTGTTCCCATACCAGATCCTGCGTCCACAACAAATCGATGCCCACCGCCGCGAAGAGCCGGCGCGTCGGTTCCTCCAGTGCCGCAACCATGTTCTCATGCCCGGGCATTTCGTGCTCGCTCACCCCAATGTGGATGAGCTTGAGGTGAGGGAACCGGGTGGGTGCCACGTCTGCCAGGTATTTCAGCGTCCCTGATATTACATAATGAAGATATCGGATCCTAAAAATACGGATAGACGGCGGTAGCAGCGATGCCAGTCTCGCTTCGGGGGCATGGGGCGTGACAATGTCCCGGATCAACCGGCAGTCGAGTGAGAGATCCTCCAGAGCGCCGCATAATCTCAACCGTTCGCTGTGGCGGAACTTGACATCCCAAAGCTTCATGCCATGGTGCGGCTTGAGGTGGTAAGATATGTGAAGACTCTTGAGTCGGTTTTGCACCGGTTTGAGGGCCTTTCGCCAGGAGCAATCGTAGTTCTGGTTGGTGATTTCAAGGTGTTCAAGGCCAGGTAGACATGTCAACAGCTCCTCCAAATGAGGGTCCCGTATACCCGCGATTGATAGGCTCTTCAACTTTGTCAAAAAGTTCGTAGGGTTTTTGGTCGGAAGCGTGCCGCGCTGAAGAATCCAAAGACCTCCCGTGCTAGCATGGATAGATTCCACGTTTGGGAACATGTTCTGCATTCCGGCAAAATTAATATAGAGTGTGCATTGCCTGGATAGACCGACTATGACACCCAGACGACGGATCGAGGGCATTCTCAGCCCCAGCCAGCTTTTTTCGGGCCAGATAGGGTCGTGGTCACTGTAACTGACGAGAAGACTTTGCAAACGAGGACAGGACTGGACAGCCGCTATCAAATCCGGGACCTCGCCTTCCAGCTTGCTATAGTCCTTTATTGGCATCGGTGGCTGTGGCTTCCCTAAGTGTTCAGTGTATAATGTGCTGGCAGCTTCCCATACTTCGGGGGGCACTTCTGAATCCGACACACTGCTGTCGGAGCTGGAGGAGTCCGGTGATGTTAGGCGATAATTGACTTCCAGGTCCCAGCTTGCAACCTGTATAGCATCAACGTAAGAGGCCAAGTCAGGTCGCTGTCGGATGGTACGGGTGAATTCCTGAACCAGGTTCGGCTCGTGAGTTTTTCTGACGGGCCTTTGCCTGGTAATAACTGTCTGTCGAAGATGCATGTTTCCCGTCGCATAATAGTGGTACAAGATCGGATAGCCTACCGCAGATATGCGCCTTGAAGTTCTGCAAAGGAAAGCTAATGCTCTCTTGTCGTCCCGGATCTCTTGTGTATCTGCGTGAGGGAAGCCGGTGGGGTCGCGGCAATGCATGCAGAGGTAACTCAGGGTCATTTGAAGGACTTCGATAGGTAGAGACTCCATGGCGTAAAACTTCCATTCGTCGCGGTGCAAAGAAGACAGTCAAGGTCAAGAGAGGTGATACGGCTCGTGGAAGTGGAAGAGAAATTCTGAAGAGAAAAAGAGAAAGAGAAGAAGGACGAGATACGGGCGAAACTCCTGACCCAGTAACCGTACGGCACAGGTACCCGGCTCCATATTGACGGCTCAGCATTGTGTTGGAGCATTCTGTTGTTGGCGTTGGTTATTCTTTGTTTGTTGGTTGTCACTGGGCAAATAAGATTAAGCGCCCGGATTGGAAGGACGAGGACGAGGACGAGCCGTCGCTATCGCACCTCTATCTGAGGCACCGTATTTTCTGTTACTCTATACTTCATACATTTTCAACACCATCGTCACTTGAAGTGTCCTACACGATGGTGGTTAATTTGGGCTGATGTTCGATGGTAGTTGAATGTAGTCGGGAAGGATTTGGGTTCTAACAACTGGAGGCCAAGACGTTGGAGGGAGGATTGGATGGGCCGCATAGAAGGTCCGGGCGCCGGCCCCTAGCAAGGACCTGCCTCCTTCCGTTGCAAAGTGCGAACCTCTATTGTGCCTGCCCGCCTGGGGGCCGCAAAGCTCAGACCTTTTGCTGCCCACGTTCTCCTTAGTCATCTACTCCGTACCCGTAGTGTAGGTATCCACGTACCTCATGGGTGGGAGTAAACTCAAGAAAGGCAGGCCTGATGGCCCCCAACTTGAACTCCCATCCCAACAGGCAATGGGTGAAATGTCGCACGTGGCTTTGAGCGCACCCGGGCACTGCAACTTCAAAGTCCCTTAGGCAGCTGCTTCATGAATGTATCTTTGAACAGCCCCTTTTGGACCCCAACATCCCGGCTGCACCCCCGTTCATCTCGTCCCAACTTACGTCTTCAACAACGACATCTCGTCGAAAGCAGCATCTGCAACCATCTTATCAGAGGAAATGCCAACGTGTCGGCACTCAAAAAAGTTTCACGGGAACTACAGAGACCAGTCTGCCTATTGAAAAGCCTGGTTTAGACTTGGCAACAGGGCTCAAGGAACTATTGCGCTGCATCCGCTGACTCACAGTGGTTTCTATTATTTCGCGTCGGTCGAAGGATCATGGGCCTGCAAATGAGTACACCTCTTTGCCCGAAACACGAACCTTACGGTAATAGCAGTCGTATCCTGTCATATCCATCGCCCAACGCTGTCGATGCGATGCACCTATGCAATCACAATTGCCAATGACTTCACACTTCGGTCTTGTCCGATCCCTGATGCGCCCTAGGCCGTCTTGAGCATACTCGGCCAACCAGGACCACATCTGTTTTGGCATCACGGAACAGACAGGATGACTACAGCAACCACTCGATGCCTTGTCGTTTGAGGCCAAAGGATCTTAGGTCATCTCCAGATGCGGACCAGCACCGCCTTCTGCCGTCTCTCCGGGTGCTCCGCGGGGCCCCCACGGAGCCAAGGCAGTCATTTGCTGCGAGCACTGAGCGGAGTTTCCGGCATCATCCATCTTTCCGCGTCCACGCCCGTCTTTCAATGCCCGTCGCTTCGCGATGCCATGCGTTCGTCGTCACATGAGATGCCTCACAAGGCGATTCCATATCCAGGTACCTACGACACCGGTGACTCTTTCGCCTGCTCACCTGCAGTGTAGATCACTGTCGAGGGAACAACCGCCGGTGTCTTACCAATGACGGGACCAACGGCCATGAGCGGCCCGTCCGTTCCTCACCGACCATAGGACTCAAACACCGAGCAACTCCGGAGCTTTGTAATGGCTACGCCTATCCAAAGGTAGAGACTTACGGGCACCGCCGGAGGCAGTCGCAACCTTCACTGCAATCAACGAATCAAGATTGCACGGGTGACCGTTAAGCTGGCTGAGGCGGTTAGATCATTCCCTTGTCGTATCGGTCAGTTGCTCAATGGAGATGCGCTGGTTGACCTTATGTCAGCCTCCATCCCCCACCTTCGAGCGTCTTCAGTCCTCGCTGCTCAGAGACTCGAAAGAAGAAGAACATGTGCACAGCCTCGAAGATGCTGACAGAGACATGCCCTGTGGCTGCTACGCGATCTCATCCGGGCCGACCTGAGACGTCTCTCTAGGCAGGCTAGGCTGGTGCTTACTTTTCCTCTGCACAGGTGGTCCCCTTTGGACTACTCAGCCCTACACGTTCGACCTCTTCCCTGTCGGCGGTTCTCTCATTCGCCAAACAAGACTTGCTCACAATCTTTTCCTGTCTCTTTTAGCGCATCGACTAATCATGATGCACCAGTCCGTGTAACCAAAACCCGTCGCCTTGGATTTCGTCCCTGTCCCCCTTGTTTCCAAAAGTTCGGAGGACGAACCAGTGAGCCACACCCTTGGCCCTCTGACGACCAGAAACGGAAATGAACCATTGATATGACAGCCTATTGCGGAGCTGCTGGGTTACTTACAGGGAACTGACTTGAGAGCCACATCTGCCCAGATCACCGTAATCCAGGCCCGCGGCACTCCAGCGCATGGCGTTCCCCCCTCGCCTCGCACGTTGCATCTCACATCATGACGAGGAACCTTGCGAAGCCCACCATCACGTCGCCCGGGTTTCTGCTCTGCCGTATGCCGAGTGGTCTGCAGACCGACGACAGTGACACACACGCATACCACATGCGCGCGGGCGGCGGGCAGTGATGGATGCCGACTTGTTGACTTAACTTCGTTCATGTTACTCAGGGAAGAGGAAAGGTGTTACGATACTTCCTCGTACCTTAGTAGAAAGAAGGCTAAAGCGTGTCCTTCATGGGTCCTTTTTTTTTTTTTTTTTTTTCATTATCCGCCCCCCGGTCGTATTTCTTTGGTTGCCTTGGGTACATGTCATCGCCCTCCACATGGACCAAATTTGGAAAGCAAAAGGGCTGCCTAGAGAGAGTGAGACAGAGAAGCCGTAGGGGCCGTGCCGAAACTAGCATCGCAGGTATCTCAATCTCCCGCACAAGCCCAACGCCCCAACCCCAAGCCGTTGCGATACCCGTTTACCGGGCGTCCGCGCCTCCTCGCACGGAGGCTGAGATGCCAAGTCGAGGTACCAATGGCCGGGTTTCTCTTCTGCTGCCCCCCCTTGACCTGAGGTAAATCGTAAAGGTACGTAGGGCTGGGATCTCACTCCGTACCTGTCCAAGGTGCCTCACCCCTACACGATGAGCTTCATCAACGCCCGCCCCCGTCTCTCGATATGAGAGAGAATATGGATGCCTTGAGGCCTATATAAACTCCTTGATATATCCCCATCTGAGGCAGGAATATAGTCCATCATCACACTCACAATCCAGCATCACAAGCCTAGACACAGCTCTCATACAACCCCAAAACAATCTCAAGTCTCCTCTCTTATACAAACAAACACCAACCACTTACACCATCAACAACCCATCTACCTCCCCTTCCACCAAAAACTCAAATTACTCCATCCTACACAAAACCCACAAATCCAACCACAATGGCCGCCTTCACTCTCATGTTCACTCCCGCCACTGCCGTCTACGGACGCTCAGGCTACAACAAGGACGGCGACGACGAGGAGAAGAACGACCGCGGCCGCTCCGGATACAACAAGGACGGCGATGACGACGAAGAGGGCCAGAACAAGGGCCGCTCCGGCTACAATAAGGATGGCGACGACGAGGAGGACAAATAAGCGTCTCACCACGCCTTTGCGCACATCTCCTTCTCCTGGGTTCCTTGGTCCCACGAGGACTCGGTTACCGGCTTTGCATCCTTCAATCATCCTGCTGCGGCTAGCTATCAAGCTTTGATGTCTTGTGTAAGACAACGGGCTCGGCCGCATCAGACATGCGAGCTCGACATTTCCTATTCTATCAGCATTAGACCGGCGTTTACATCACTTGCATCCGTCCGCCCACCCCGCCCTTCCTTTCCCTTGCGCGAGCAGGGGAGGTCGGGTTCACAAGGGTGCTGGCGGCGGCGTTCCATCTTCTTCTTTTCTTATCTCATGCATTGGGCCGGAGTTTGGGGTAGATGGTAGCATCGCGACGGATTACACTCCTTCTTTTTCTCCCTCTACTTTGATTGGATTTGGGACTGCATAGCAAGCATGGCACGCCTCTTTTCAAAGAGGAATGGTTTCTTTTGTCGCATTGGGCCGGCGTTGACGGGTTTGATTCGCATCTCCCTCCTTCTCTTCTTCTCTCTCCTCTACTTCTCCTATGTCTTCGACAGATTAGATTTAGATATATGAGGACTTCACCGTCCGGTAGTATAATCACTACTTCCCTACACAAAACCTAAGAACGCCAAAATGTGTTAGTGAAATGTGCCATAGTAATAACATAACAAAAAAACTGAGAAACAAAAGAGTGAGTACTCACTTTTCGAAAATCACACCGAGAACCTCCTCCACATCCCCGGCCTCGACGCGCCCCGTAATCTTGGCAAGACTATCTGCTGCATAGCGCAGGTGTTCCGCGGCTAGGACAATATCAGGTTCCTCGCCATCTCCTGTCTCTCCTCCTTCTTCTTCGGAGTGCGCGACGGCCATGAACTCGTCCAGGAACCCGCGACACTGCTCGAGCAACTGCGCCTGCCTGGCTGTCACGCCCAGCAGGTCTTGCTGGTCCACGGGGAGGGCCGTCATACCGGCGAAGGAATCGACGAGGCGGTCGATGAGCCCGTGGATTGCGCCCGGGTCTTTTTGACCGGCGCCGGCGCTGGTAGGGGAGGCGGACTTGGCTTGCGCTTCGGCTTCGCGGCAGGAGATGGTGAGGATATCCGCTGTGCGGAGATTTGGTATCTGAGAGGTTGTTTCGTTTCTGAAGCGCTCGAGGAGGCTGGAGAAGGTGGCTACGTCGACGGCGTCGCGCTTGTTGACCACGATCAGGCAGGCCTGCGCCTCGGACGCTAGTTGTAGTGTCTCCGCGTCGTAGTTGATGCGGAAGCCGCCGTCGGGGCCGGGGCTGGGCTCGACGGCCGCTAAGACGATAATGATGTCGGATTCCGAGGCCTTTTGCTTCGCCCGCCGGATACCTTCCTCTTCAACCAGACCCAACGCAGGTTCAGAGGGACCGCCGCCACCACCACCGGCAGCAAGCCTCGTCCTGATGCCAGCCGTATCCGCAAAGGAGCAAAGGTACCCCCGGATATCGAGACTGACCTCGACAACATCCCGCGTCGTGCCAGCCTCCATCGAGACAATGGACGCCTCCCTCCCAACAATAAGGTTCATCAGCGAGCTCTTGCCGACATTGGGCGGGCCGAGCAGCGCGATGCGGATGCCGTTTCGGAGGAGCTCGCTGCGCTGGCCCGCGCGCTCGTGGACACCGATGCGATGCCGCATGTCGGCGACGAGCGCGCTGACGTTGCTCATCAGCTCCGCGGGGGACTCGTCAAAGTGCTGATCCTCTGAAAAGTCGATGAGGGCTTCGATTTCACCCCTGGCTAGGAGAAGCTGCTCGCGCCAGGCTTCGTAGGTCCGCCCGAGACTGCCCGAGCTGCCGCGCACGGCGGCGCGACGCTGTTGCTCCGTGTCGGCGGAGAGGGTGTCGCCCAGGGACTCCACCTGTGCGAGGTCGAGTCTGTCGTTGAGGAAGGCTCGTTTGGTGAACTCGCCTGGTTCGGCGTAGCGGATGACACTGATGCTGCTTTCGGAAGCGGAGGCGCATCGTGGGATCGCGGCGAGGACTGCCTTGACTGTTGCAGAGCCGCCGTGAACGTGTAGTTCTAGGACGTCTTCTCCAGTCACCGTTTTGGGACCAGGGAAGTACAGCACCAAGGCGTTTGAATCCAAGATTGGTGCCTCCTCGCCGGCTTGTCTGTCTACGAGGGTTCTGACTGATGCATATCGAGGTTTTGGCAATGCCTTGTTTGGGCATAGGCCTTTGTAGACCTGGATTTTGGTTTCAGTGTCGAGATCTAACGAGATTTGCTGGAAATGCTCTCACATCTGTACATCCGGGACCAGACACGCGTATTACGGCGATGCCGGCCCGGCCTTGTGCTGTCGACAAGGCATAGATGGTGTCTTCCTTGAGAATGACCTCTGATGTCGATGTAAAGAACCGTGACTGAGTTCTCGTGTTTTGTGGTGTATCTCGTTGGTAGAAGAGGCCTAAAGCAGTTGATGGTAACGCCAGAGGCCGAACTCTCAATGAGCTGTAACCTCGATCACTAAGACATCTTCGAGAATGTAAGGGGAGGTTTCGGCCGAGGCTCCTCGTTGACCGAATGAGAGCATGCATGGACTAGTAAAACAGTGGACCGAAGGAAAAGAATGAAACTATTATGTGTAGGACGACTACATCCGCACTGCGATCAAAAATACATGGGTGTAATATTGTATGAGATGATGGTAACGAACTGTTCACTGAACGACTGAGCAGATCAGGTTGACGAAGTTCCAATTTGGGAGCTATTGCAATCTCAAGACGTTTGATTGGTCCGCCGGGCCGCTTTATCCCCGAGCTTATCGCGATAAGGCTCGTACCCCTGCAACTTGCCCGTTGGATGGAATTTTTTTTTGTAGCGTCGAGAGCGAGGAAAACCAACCTGGAAGCGCCCCGCCGCCTCGGTTTTCTTCCAGCACTCGACGAACGGCAAGGCCTCTTGACAACTCTCAACCTCGTCTATTTCCGCCCAAAACCGCCACAATGGCGTCCGACGAGATTATCTGGTGAGTCTTGGACTTATTGATTTAATTGCAGGCTTCAATTCTAATTCCCCCCGCCTTAGGCAAATCATCAACCAGCAGTTCTGCAGTTTCAAACTTTCCACAGAGAAGAAGCAGACGTTCTGCAGAAACGAGAACAATGTCACAGGTCTCTGCAACCGACAGTCATGCCCACTGGCAAACTCCCGCTATGCCACCGTTCGACGCGCTCCGAACAAGGACACGCTGTACCTTTACATGAAGACGATCGAACGTGCGCACATGCCCTCGAAGCTATGGGAGCGCATCAAGCTGCCCAATAACTACGCCAAGGCCCTGGAGATGCTCGATGACAAGCTCATTTACTGGCCCAAGTTCCTCATCCACAAGTGCAAGCAGCGTCTCACTCGTCTCACACAAGTCAACATTCGCATGCGCAAGATCGCCGCCGAGGAGGAGCGCATGGGCGAGAAGCTGGTACCGAAGATGGCGCCCAAGATCCGGCGCCGCGAGGAGGCCAGAGAGCGTAAGGCGGAGGCCGCCGCCAAGCTGGAGCGTACCATTGAGCGCGAGCTGGTCGAGAGATTACGCTCCGGCGCCTACGGCGACCAACCCCTCAACGTCAGCGAGTCGATCTGGAGGAAAGTTCTCAACTCCATGGAGAAGGAGGGCGCTGGCAAGCGTGATAAGGACATGGACCCCGGTATGGAGTCGGAGCAGGAGGGCGAGGAAGAGGACGAGTCCGAGGACGACTTGGAGAAGGAGGTCGAGTACGTCTCCGACATTGAGGAGAGTGATGAGGAGCTCGAGGACATTGAGGACTGGCTCCAGAGCGACGATGACGCCGAAGATGATAACGAGGAGGAGGAGGATGACGACTCTGAAGACAGCGACGAGGAGGCGGCTCGCAAGGCTGGCGACAAGCGGAAGCGCGGCCGGGCGGTGAAGATGAACCAGAAGAGGCTGAAGCAGAAGCAGGAGGAGCGCCCCAAGATTGCGGAGGAATTGACCTGGTGAGAGAGGCTCGCGTGGAATTCCAATGGCGTCTGGCGCGGATACCTTTACGGCTGATTACGGGACGGAAAATCAAAAATTGGGGGCATTGTGCATACCACCGTGTGCTGTGATATACCTTTATCAAATGGCTGTTTAATCTTACTGCCTTGTCGTTGTTTGCGTGCATGGTATATCGTGCTTGTCGTCTGTCTCATACCTTATTTCGCGTTTGCCTTATTCATACGCTCAGTACTTTTACTTCAATTATGTTCACTACAGGCCGTTTGAAATGAGAAGTCGCGCAATTAGGTGACTGCCTGGCAGCATGCGTGTTTGTGCCAATATCTGGTCCATACAAAATGTTCTATAGGTAAGGTTGGAGACTAAGGTGGGAGGTAACTTGCATGCGGCCTGGAGCAGTGATCCATGCTTCACCGAGACCTGTTCGAGCCGGGGCCTTTCGGTGAGGACAAAGCACCTCAATTAGTGCAAGTTCCTTTAGAACAATGCGGGTAGGCCCAGGCCCCACCACCCTGCATCATTCCGTCGGGCGACAAGTGTCGGACCCGTCAACCCAGGTCGCTTCCCATTCCCTATCATTCAAGACCGGCTTATTTGAAACGGACCACTTCAAGCAACCCTCCAAAATTAAAACAGCACAACGAAACCACCCGCCGGCCTTTTGGTATCCCAACTTCTCCTTTTTCTCACTAATCAACTTCGACAGCGAGCGAGCGATTTCAGACACGAATCCCGACGAATAGCTTTCGTGCCCCGGAGCAGAGCTCTTTACCCCAACCCGTCCGAAAACAGTCGAAAACAGCGCCTTTTGCCTTTCTGCCTTTGCCCCGCAGGATCCTCGCGGCAAGAAACAAGGCACGATGTCATCTTGGTACTCGAGGATCCTCACCAACACCACCTCTCAGATCTCGAACCTGCAGAGTCGTTTGTTGCAGAGCGAAAATGACGGCGACACGGAAGACGACACCCACGTGTGCAGAGTGCTTAGAGGCTACTACACCGAGAAGGGCCGTCCGTTCCCAGGCTGGCTGCCGCCCGACCCAAAGGCACCACCCCCAGCAACGCCCGTCTATGCCCAACCAGCCCAGCAAGTCGGCGCACGATACGGAGGTCTTCAGCAGCAACAGCAAGCTGGTCCTACGACTGGTTTGAGCTCTCTGTGGGATAACAACGGCGGCGCGCAACAGAGGCAAGACACGATGAGCCTGCGACAAGGTCGCGGAGCTCCCCCACCGATGCGAGGCGCCGAGCAGCAGCCCGCGCGACTGAGCCCCTTTGCCCGAGCCGGAGACAACGGACGCGAAGAGGTGCAGGCCCGACCTCTGCCCAGCCAGCGAGCGGGTAGCTACCAGCAGAGTGCGGCGTACGGGAGAGACACGACGAACACACCGCCGGGCAGCTCAGCGGGCGGCTCAGCACAGGATCGGCTTAAGCAGCGACTATGGGGAGGTGCGAGAACAACCAGTCCGGCATCTGGGGGCCAAGGACCATTCCAACCACCGACGGGCAGAGGCGGGAGCGGTGACTACGAAGACCGATTTGCTCCCGGCGGCATGTACGATGGGAATGGAGGCGGCGGTGGTGGTGGAGGTGGAGGCAGGCCATTTGTGGCATCCAACTCTCCGTGGTCGAACAACGATTCTGGCTATGGTGGAAGCGGCGGCGGCGGTGGTGGCAGTGGTGGGCGAACAGGACTGCCTGCTGGCCCAAGACGCCAAGGTCTCCCGAGTGGTCCTCGTATGAGATAAAGTGGACGAGATCAAGTGGTGCGCGAAACACGAGCGAGAATTCGCCTCGGGGATGCGAGGTCCTTGTTCGGGGGTTCTTCATTATGATGCGGGCGTTCACGGTCAAGATGCTTGTCGGGCCGGAGCCAAATTGTCGACAGTCGGCTTATTGTAAGGTTCTGCGGACCGTATGTAGACGGTGGGCGTCGCAGAACCTCGGAGCAAGGCAGAATGCGAATGTTGCTTGGAGACATGTATCTGGAAAGGTGCGAGAGCAGAGCTGAGGCACATACACACACACAATACAGACTCTACTAATCATGCATTTGGACTGAAGTCGCTGGTCTTGATGTATTGTTCGATCTGCTGGGCTTCATCAGAAGTTGCAACTATGTCGCAAGCCTCCGTCGTGATGGGATCCGCCTTGATGCGCGAAATAGTGAGCCCAAGTGAGTTACGGTATTCACACCTAGAAACTCGTAAAACGGAACGGCGAGTCCGCGATGAAGCTTCGTCTCGCGAGGCCGAATCTGGCAACGATGGAGTGAGTTGCTTGCGCGTGCAATACGCAGCCTCGGAAGGACCAACCGGAGGCGCGAATGACGACGCATGCATGCTGCAGATGACATGGTTCACCTTGACGCGCGGGTAGCTGTACCACCGCACTACGCTAAAAGGCTGCCTAAATGGCGGTACAGATACAGTGGGAACAACCCCTCCGAGCGCATGGATGCAAGCTTTCGCAGCGGGGTGATTCAGTGACGGAAGTGGGTGGCCACGCCCCTCAGAGGGTGCGCGACGACTGCTAGGCTGTTCGCCCCCAACGTCCCATATCATTAGCCACAGTTCGCTCACATGCCACTTTCCCCGGATCATCCTTCTTGTTTCTCGCTCTTGTTACTTTATTTTCCTACCGGAAACTCTAACAGTTGAGCCATTGTCGCAATATTTCCGTTTCCTGAATAGCCTCACCCGAGACGACAGCAGGCCTCCGGAGCCGAAGCCTTCCGTACATCCCAGCTTACATTATCGACGGCGCACTGCATGATGACCTCAGACTCGGATCCCCCGTCGTCCGCCAACGCTCCACCACCGACGCGACCTCGTTCGCCCTCGGGGAGCTTCTATGCCCTCAGCGACGATGAGGAGGGGGACTACAACACAATCACGCACACAGAAACAGGGCGGGGCGTCAAGCTTCTCTTCTCTAAGAGCAAGGTATGTTGTAGAAACCGCTCTCGCCACCCCACACCTCAGAAAGACCGGAACTAACGGGAATGTTGCCATGCCGTAGGTCTATGTACACCCCACGCCATCTGCGAAAGATAATATCCCCGGTTACATAGCCTTACTTCAGCAAAAAGGAGGCTCCAGCGAACGACCGACTTCCTCCTCATCTCGAGACTCTCGCAACCCACCTCCCTCCAACCTGCTCCTAGCATGGCTTCCCGAAACCTCCCTCGGCGAATCCGAGAGTATTTACGTAAAGGTCGACCTCAGTGAAGGTGAATCGCCGCCTAAGCAGTCGTATCTGGTACCACCTCCGCCGACGGTCACATCCCACAGAGGCTCTGTAGGCACATATGCTTTCGCCATCCCCGTCAGCGCAATATACTCGCTTCTTGTGAGACCACCGAGTCTGGGCTGGTGGTTCGGCTCTTTGATCATCAACTCGAGGGCTGGCGACAGTTTTCCCGCGCTATTTTTCCACGACAGCGAATGTCAAAGCACGATCCTTAAGAGGAAGAGGCGGACGAGGGATAGCTTCGACCCATTCGGTGACCGGGGTGAGATGTTTTGGGGCGGTGATGAGGTCCTGCGATGGTTGCGGCGCTACGTTCCGATCGAGAGATCCGGCGCCGAGCCCAACATTTACCTGGTGGAGCCCTCGAAGGAGGACAGCGAGGCATTCAGTGGCAAGCTTACATCCAGTACGGCTCAGGCCGGCCAAAAAGATGGCACGGGAACTCGAACTGGCGGCGCTGGTCCCAGTGGTGACGTGCAGATGGATCCCTTTGTGAAGTTTGTCAAAGAAACTGGATGGAACATCATGGAGAAGTTCAGCAAGGTCACCACTTTCACCAGACGGGCTGCTCAAGACGTCATACAGAACCCGAATGTTCCGCCGCAAGTCAAGAGGCTTCTTCGCAACCCAGAGGTTCAGACTCTCCAAGATGAATTTGACAGCGCAAGGATATACCTGGCGCGCTGGGCCATGGGAATTGCCGAACAAAGTGAGCGAGATCGGAGCCAGAGAATATGGACTGCTAAGGAGGTCTTGGAGCTTGAGGACACCGATGTGGGGGAGTTTGAGCTCCTGGACGGCAGTAGCACCATGTCGTTGGAGGACAGAAGAAAGACGGTGACGTTGAAGGAATGGAACACGTTCTTTGACCCACGAACTGGAAGGCTATCCGTCACCGTTGACGAAGTCAAAGAACGGGTGTTTCACGGAGGACTGGACCCTGACGACGGTGTCAGAAAAGAGGCGTGGCTCTTTATCCTCGGGGTCCATGACTGGTATAGCACTGCGGAGGAGCGAAAAGCCCATCTCGCGTCCCTACGAGACGAATATGTCAAGTTGAAGGGCGCATGGTGGGAAAGACTGGTAGACTTGGGAGGCGAGGGTGAACAGGGCGAGTGGTGGCGTGAGCAGCGTGGGCGAATCGGTAAGTCTCTATAATATCTCTTCGCATCTTGCCGCGACTAACATCATGGCAGAAAAGGATGTCCACCGGACAGATCGCAATGTGCCCATCTTCGCTGGAGAAGACATCCCGCACCCCGATCCCGACTCCCCCTTTTCCGAGGTCGGCACCAATGTCCACCTCGAGCAGATGAAGGACATGCTCCTAACGTACAACGAGTACAATAAGGATCTCGGCTACGTGCAGGGCATGTCTGATCTCCTTGCTCCCATCTACGCCGTCATGCAGGACGATGCCATCGCCTTTTGGGGCTTCCAGCACTTCATGGACCGCATGGAGCGCAATTTCCTTCGAGATCAATCGGGTATGCGGTCTCAGCTGCTGACTCTTGACCATCTCGTTCAGTTCATGGACCCCAAGCTCTACGCTCACCTGCAGTCTGCGGATAGCACAAACTTTTTCTTCTTCTTCCGCATGTTGCTCGTCTGGTATAAACGGGAGTTCGAGTGGATGGACGTATTGCGTCTGTGGGAGACTTTGTGGACAGACTACTTGAGCAGCAGCTTCCACCTCTTTGTGGCGTTGGCCATCTTGGAGAAGCACCGCGACGTCATCATGACCCACCTGCAGCATTTTGACGAGGTGCTTAAATACGGTATGTGATCATCTGATATTTTTGTTAACTTTGTCATACTAATCTCGCACAGTCAACGAGCTTTCCAACACGATGGATCTTGACTCAACTCTCATTCGCGCGGAGGCGCTATTCCGCCGGTTTCACCGCTTGGTTGAGGCAGTCGACAAGAAGGGCAATTTCCCAGGACCGAGGATCCACGACACGGGATCTCCTTCAAAGTCGGCATCCACGGACAAAACTTCACAGGAGGGTCAAAGCAGCGCAGGCCCAGCATCGCCGCGCAAGGACAAGAGTAAGGCAACTGAAGAGCCCGAGGTCAAGAAAGTCATCACTCCGGAATTGAGAGAGCTGCTCAGCCGAAAGGTCGTGATCTTGCCGCGGAAAGAAGTAGCGAAGAAGGGCGACGGGCCCGGAAGGTCATGAAGAGCACACAAAGTAACACGAGGACATGACGGAAACAAAACAAGGTTTGCAAACGGGCGGGTCTGGCATTTTGGGCGTCTGGGCGTTGTGTCTGGACTAAATAGCGATCGGAGGTGAGAACACTTGCGCTGCAAACGTGTAAGATACGTCTTTCTTATCCCCTAATACACAATATTTTGTTGGCGGCACCTCCGAGAACCAAGATGAAGGTGACCTATACCCAGTCCCCGAGAAAAGAGGTGTGGTCAGAATCCCCACCTGTGACGCCGATGAGGGTCCCGGAAGCCCGGGTTCAACGATAGTTAAGGATGTCTTCTCCGGCTCAGCCCCTCCGAAGGGAGTCAGGGGCAGCGCAGCCGCAGCGCGGCCCCCCCCCCTCCCCCCGGACAACTTAAGATTCCGCCATCGTTTTGGGCAGGCAGGCAGTCAGAAGAGGGAATGCAAGGTTGTGGTATTGTTGGGTTGGGCTTTGCCACGTTCTCGCAGTCTGATCTAAGTGAACTTAGACCGTGTTGGGTGCATCGTTAGCCTCAATCCCGCAGGGTACGCGGTCAGCTTTTGGTGTTTTGGTTTTGGAGCTAGCATCGTTGTCCGACTTGTCCCTTCCCCCCTCCCCCTCACACCACTTTCCAATCCCTTTTGCTCTCCAAACTTGTGACCTCACCAGCTCCGTCTTGGCCTTCACGTCATGCGTTGGGCGAGGGAGTCCCGCTAGCAGTGGTCACCCGGGCAAGGAGACGGCCAAGGTAAGCTTTGGGGGGACATCAACAGAAGTTAACGGTACTGCCTCAGTCTAATGCGAGTTCAAGGAGAGAATGATTCTGGAATCGCTTGGAAGGGGGTGGGTGTAAGTAGAATAGCCACTGGAGACCTCCCTGTCTGTTTGTTATTTGGTGTGTGTATCTTGGGCTGCCTTTTGCCTTCTCACCTAAGTCAAGGTAAGGTAGTATAGAAGCCTGGGCCTACCACCCCCTTTTTCCCCGTTGCATTATTCTCGAGACATCACAAGGACAACTCACTCAACATATCAGCACTTGTTTGTTGGCGGCGTCACGTTCGGCACTCAGCTCCCCTCAGACATTTCAGCTCTCAGCCTACGACTGCAACTACAACTACACCTTCTCACACCCCTCTCTCACGATATTCCCTCGCCAACGCTCCCAAAACGAAGCAAGTTACCCGTAACCAAGCTTAAACAAACCACCGAAACCTGCTTCGATAACAACCAAAAAGACTAAAAAAGGAGGGGAAAGGGAGACTCGAGAAACAAGAAGAAGAACAGGCAACACTTCACCCTCTACATAACTATGCCCTCACATCACGGTGATCACGGCGGCCACGGCGGTCATGGCGGTCCGGCTGTCGCCGAGGTAGTCAAGGACCGGGCCTCCGTCGTTGTCAACGAGGTGTCCCGCGGGCCCGTCAACAACGAAATCATCGTCGCCAACCGAGAGCGAGACGTGGCTGTCGTGCCGGCGGGCGCGCAGGTCATCAACGAGGTCACCACCACCGAGGTGTTTCCTGGTCGTCCGGGGTACGGGTACGGATATGGGCCTGGACCGGCGGGGTATCAACTCTGCACGCAGTGTCGGCGTTGTAAGTACCACTTGTCTCCTGTAATTTCCTGTCGATTTCTCATCTACGAGCGTCATCATTCTCTCGCCCCCTGGATCTTGATGAACTGGGGGGTATTCCCCCTTTTTCGCCGACATACTCCCTCTTTCATGGTGACATCGCCTGCTTCTATAAGACAGCCGTCCTAACATAACATCATAGACTGGCACAACTCCTTCACGGAGACAGTCTGCTACCGCTGCCGCTCGTCCTACGGCTACCGAGACCGCTTCGACGACCGATTCAGCTACCGATCGGGATACAGCGGCTCGAGTTACGGCAGCTACGGGTCGGAGCGGTGCGCATACTGCGAGCGGCTGCGGTTTGAAGGGCCCGGGTACCACCACGGCGGCGTGAGCATCTGTCGGGACCGGTACGGCCGGCCTGCTCTGTGCAGACCGAGGCGGGTTCTGGTTGAGAAGAAGACTGTGAAGAAGTATTACTACTAAGGGGGGGAAGGGATGGAAACTTTGTCTTTCTGGATGGATGCTTTCTCTTTTGAGTATTGGGTTTTGAGGTTATACCTTGCCCTATCCGAGTTCATTTAGGCATGGCGGTTGATGGGGAGACATTTTCGTTTACTTGAGCATCATTTTCCTTTTTGTCTCATTCCTTTTCTTGCTTGTACAATTTCTCACTATGCTTTACGTCTTGGGAATATGATTGGAATATGGGGCTTGTCCGGAATTCTTCTCCCAACTACTCTTGGCCTTTTTGGCAAACGATCATCACTCCCGAGTGGACGTGATAGTTGCATAGACTTTTCATTTTCTTCAAACGCAAGTTTGTCTTTGTGCGTCATGTAAGGTAGCCAGCTCTTATCATCATAACCTAATGTCATCCAACCAAGATTGTCTCGGGCCTCTTGTCAGCATTCTCCAAACTCCTCAAGCAATAACCCACTTTCTACCTAACCGAGAGTGATCTCCTTCCACGACTTGCCCGGGTGAAAAGAAGCCACGTCAAAAGCCCGCCGGTACACCTTCGCCAGCCCAGCCCTCTCAGCAACACTGCGGTCCTTGTTCCAGGTGATGACGAACGCGTAGTACAGATGCCACTCGGACACCTCGCGGTCCTCGGGCACATAATAGTTCCAGGTATCCAGCTCCTCCATCGAAAAGTCCCTGGCGTCCGAGATAGCCGCGAGCTCGACGACGTCGCCCACGCGGGCGAACCACGTGTCTTCGAGGATCACAGTGCCGCACCAGTCGCCGTTGAGGTCGAGGAGGCCGAAGCGGTGGAGGCCCGCCTCGAGCTTCGAGGCAAAGGACGGGCTGCTGCGGCTCGTTCTGGAGAGCTGGAAGAAGGCGGTATAGGTCCAGAAGTAGAGGTAGTCTTCCCGCAGGATAGTTGTGGTGGGCATGGTTGGTTGGGGCTCGCGTGCGATCTCTGTTGGGTGCTCTTCGTCGCTCTGGCTACTCCGGCGACCGAAAGGAATGTCTTCTGCAGAGGCTCTGGCGTATCCGTGCCATCGGTTCGGATTGTGGTGGATTTCACCTGACGACCACACGACTTTAAAGGTTGGCTTTGTGTTGGGCTCGCCGGCTACCAGCGAACGATTCTCCGTTGGATCATCTTGTGCCATTCTATACCATACGACCCAAGTGTGCGACTTCAACCACTCGTGAAGATTTAACAAAATACCAGAGACCATGGATAGCCGCCACGTCGACGCACCATGCCAGCCACTCCACGACCAGCTGGGATACCGCGATCGACCACCCAAGTCTTCCAGCCTGAGGCCGGAAATCTTCTTCTCCCACAAGAGAGCAAAGTCGAAATAGGAGTCGGGCATCCCGTAAAAGAGGGTGGCGCGGAGCGGCGGAGACAAAATAGCCGCCATGCCCTCAAAGGCCGGCAACCGGTCGCCCTGATAGGTCATGAGCCTGCCGCTGAAGAGCTCGACGCACTCTAGGTACAGCCTGACCGGGTTCTTCTCAAACGACTTGAGCGGAGACCGGATCATTTCCAGCGTCCACGACGGGGCGAGCACCTCGGAAAAGACCTCCTCGGACCACGTCGCGTGGCGGCACTGGAAGAAGACGCGGTTCTCGACAAAGATCATGGACCGCTTGGACAGCATCCTCTCCTGGAACGTCCACGCCCTGCTGTTCCATATTGTGTTTTCGACGAGCCCCTCGACCGTCTTGGTGGTCACCAGGTCGATGCCATTGCACCGGACATTGGGCTGCCGGGCCTCGCGGGGCGTAGACGGCGACCCTGGTATGCCGTGATGAGAACCGCTGCCGGCGGCGGCGCAGATTGTGAGGACCGAGTGTCCGTATACGCGGTCCATCATCGGGACGACGCGGAGCTTCTCATCCTTGTCATCTTGAAGGATGCAGAGAGCGTCTACCCAGATATACTTGATACCCAACGCTTTGACTAGCATCATGGCATCGCGGACGGTATTCGGTATACCTGGCGTGTTGGGGCCGAGGGATCCCTTTGAAGAATACTCGGACACATTCTCCTTCGTCAGAATGAGAGGTTGGGTTCCACCCCATACGTAGCTCAGAGTCGCGTATTCAGTAATTTGAATACCGCCACGGGCGCTGGTGACGATTTTCTCCTCGTCCAAGTCGATGAACTTGAGGTTCTCGAGCAGCGAGAAGACTTCATCCGGCGGTGAGGGCTGACAGCCGCTGCCATGATGCGTCCTACAGATGTCGAGCCAGCGCCGGAGAAGACTTACGTCGGCCTGGTGAGGAGAAATCCGCCGGGCCAGGAAGGTCTTGTCCCATGTCGAGTGAGATTCCGTGGCCAGCAGCATGATGTAAGCCTCGGTGAAGATCTCGTCCGGGCTAAAGACCTTTAAGCGGCGAGTCGGCGGCGCATACGTATTGTCCCTCGGGCCCATAGGAGGCTCCAAGAGACGGCCATCCAGCTGCCACTCAACGGAGCAGCGGACCCGGCCGCCGTCCCTCGTAAGGCCGTCGTACCCGATTGCCTGGCGCACGTTGGGGCGGCTCCATTCGAAGCGATCCGCCCCTTCTTCGTTCGCAGCGTGTGTTGCATTGAAGAGGAGCCAGCACAGGGGACAGTCATCTCTTCTCCGGTAGATCTCGTCGAGATAGCCCAGCTCCCGCGGCTGTAGCCCGACGGGGTCGATTGGATGGGCGAGGAAGCCTGGGAGAGAACTGTCCTTGGGTTGGCCTGGCAGGAACTTCTCGGCTGAGAGATTGAGTTGACTGCACGTCTGGCATAAGTTGTCCAGAGGAGGAAGGCAATCTACCTGCTTCTTGGGTGCGCCGACAGCTGGCATGTTTGCTGACTTTGGTATCAGCCGTCTGCAAACGGTCTTCTGTGCTGGTACACGACACTGGAATCTTATTCGTTCCAGGCACTTGCTATCATCACACGATGTATTAATTTCGAGCAGGAGAGAATTCCGTAAAGAAGCCGCTTAGATGTCGCCGTAGTTCGACTCTTACAAAGGATGCGTACACACTCGCTCAAGGTGTGAGGCCAATGTTGAGCCATGAAGAGACGCCATCTCGCCTATCTTGCCCCGAGCAGCTAGCTTACAGAGCTGAATTCATGATTGCCTGTGATAGGCTGGCATCGGCATCAGGTTCCGCTTGCGCCAGTCACTCCGTCTGTACCTTGTGTCCAAATGGTCAGCGCTTGTCACGACGATACCACATTCAGCTGCAGCTCTGAGATTGTGAAGTTCATCCAGTGTGAGTACTGAGGTAGACGTGAGTGGAGTATCTGCGGAGCTCGGGCCTTCGACGTTGGACGGCCCCACATCATGAGATGATTGGAGGGGCAATGGACTGGACGACTTCAATGTAACTTTCTCTCAATTTGACCTTCAACCACGACATTGACGACCATACACGTACTTTGCTCATACATATTTGTGAAAGTATCTCAAACTTCTTATGCTTATATAATGAGAAAATCGAAATAAGACGGCACTCATCTCAGGAGGATAGCAACCACATCAAACACCACACCACAAAACCCCCTTCATCGACCGACAACCTCACATAAGCCGTTATCACATCCACATCAAGAGGTACGCCACACACCTCATACCACACAACCAACAATGTCAGATGATCTCAGAGACGAGATAGAAGCCCTCAACTCAATCTACGGAGACGACACCCTCCGCCACACACCACCAGACAACTATGTTCTCACGCTTCCCGGCGGCCCGGGTGCCTCCTCGCTCACCCTGCGCTTCGCCGACTCGTACCCGGACGTGCCGCCAGAGATCCTCGGCACCCACAGCGCGGGCGAGAACGCGCCCCGCGGCGCGGGCGCCCGCGACCTGCTCCTATTTCGCGAGGCCGTCGCCGCCGTCTACCAGCCGGGCGCTGTCTGCCTCTTTGACGCCGTGGAGGAGTTCTCCCGACGCGTGGAGGAAGTTTCAGAAGCTGAGCCGTCAGGACCACCCACCAAATCACACTCTCCACCGCCGTCGACATTGACGACACGGCTTGATGAAGAGCACGGGAACCAAGAAGCTGACTCTCTGCCTTCCTACATGCTAGAGGAACCCCCCTGGATCATCTCCGACCCCTTCGTCGAACTCAAATCCGTCTTCCTCGCGCGCGCCGCGGCCGTAACCTCCCCCGAGCAGGCCGCGTCGTACGTCCAGCACCTCATCGCGACGGACAAAAAGGTGCGCAGCGCAAGTCACAACATGACGGCGTGGCGGATCCGCGGGCCCAACGGCACGAGCTTCCAAGACTGCGACGACGACGGTGAGACGGCGGCGGGCGGAAGGCTGCTGCATTTGATGCAGCTCATGGACCTGTGGGACGTCATGGTCGTCGTAACGAGGTGGTACGGCGGGCAGAAGCTGGGGCCGAGGCGGTTCGCGCTGATTAATAGTACGGCGAGGGATGCGTTTGTCAAGGCTGGGTGGGCGGAGGAGGCGGGGCAGGGGAAGAAGAAGGGGCATGGCAAGTGAAGGAACTTGTTTGATGTAGGCCTCTCACAACGGGTAGCTTGTGTTTTCAAGTCTGGTCAAGGGATCAACGTACTTGGAACCGAGTGTCGAGTATCAGTTAAATCGAGTTTACGGAGGGCTCTTCACTCATAGACCACTTCTGGAAAGGGCATCACTGGAGAGCTATAAGACCTGCTGTATCAGAGAGGCATTGCAGAGGGCACCAAAGACGGGGTATCGAAGAGGAGGATATTTAATCGCTTCGGGTTGAGCTTTGAGACCGACATTGGTCCTCGTTCTCTCGCAAGATATACAAAAATTGGTATCGAACAACAGAGAGCCGCCCTCCGTAAAACGCCAATATGCCAAACCAAACTCGCGCGTGACGTGAATTTTCACCAAAAATGACAGATTGCCAACCCGCCTATACCAGTTCCATGCTAGTACAATCGTTTCCTTCATGCAACTTCGTTAAAGCTCGAAATGTGTGGAAAACTTATGATGTTCTTCCCGATTCTTTTACGTCAAATCGGACCTCCCTCCCTCTCCTGTCTGGCAGATATCTCCGCAGTACAGCTGCTTCCTCCTCCTGTAACGTACCATCAATGTCAAATCATGCCTTGAAGAGCTTGGGCTTGAGGATCTCGAGCGCGAGTATCGACTGCTCGCAATCGAGAATGACGGCGCCGGCCCGGGCGGTAGAGAGGTACGAGAGCCCTGCGCTGTCTCCCGTGCGCATATCCTGCACCAGGGTCCCCGCCACGCCGCAGACGATACCCGTAGCTTCGAGCGGCAGGCTCTCGAGGTCCAAGAAGATGGGCGTCAGGTTCGTCTTGGTGTCGCCGACAAGGGAGTCGCCAAAAAGGCCGAGCAGCGACTTGTCGAGCAGCAGGGAGGGCGGGTCCTCCTGGGCGAGGGTGATGGAGAGGAAGCGTGGACGCGCGGCCAGGGCGGAGATCATGGCGGTATAGAGCTTCGCGTCGATGTTGTCGAGCCAGGTTTGGCGGTGGCTGTTGCCGGTCACCTGGCGGCTGAGAGAGGGCCGCTGGGTGTGGGAGAGCTCGCCGCCGAGCTGCGAGGTCTCGCGGCCGGAGCACTGGACCAGGAGGAGGTTGTCCTCGACGTAGGGGGCGACGCTGCGCTTTTTGAGCAGGTCAAAAGTGCGGACTTGCAGCTCGGCGATGGTGGAGGGTGGCGGGGTCAGCGGGGGTGCGCCGGCGCCGTTGCCGTTGGTCTGGCTCGGTCCGCGTGAGTGTATCGAGGCGGCGGGGCTGACAAAGTTGGAGTCGTTGTCGGCGAGTTCGAAGCCGCGGGCGAGGAGGGCCTTTACGACCGTTTGCCTATCCTTGCTGGGGACGAGGATGAAGTCTGAGTAGTAGGTGGTGATGAAGAAGATGGGAATCCCGGCGAGGGCCAGAGGGGACGTCAATTCCATGACACGGCCGGCGGCGTCCATGCCGGCGCTGATGACAGAGAGCACGAGGTAGGTATCTTTGGATATTGATACAGATTTGGCCAAGTCTTTTGGGAGGTCCTGGATGGCTGGCTCAAAGACGTTCTTGGCCCAAGAGCTGTGGCAGACGATGGAGCACTCCATGGGGGTGACGCTAATGTTGAGGAAGCCATGTTGGCTTTCGGCGTTGAGACCTTCTAATTCATGTTCCGGCTCGCCTTTTGACGCCTTGAGGGTCTGGGTCTGTGGGAGGAGGACGCGGAGGATAGGCTGCAGGAGTACCGAATACAGGTCGAGGGGGATGTGGATGAGAGTGTAGTGGCCATCCTAAGGGAAGGGCGAAATGCGGTGTTAGTTGAGATGCACGATGGAGTCACAGAAGTCCTGCAAGGGCCAAGACATTTTGTGTGTCATTTTCTCTTTTAGCTCCGAGAGCAATGTGCAACTCGGGGCGGCGGCGACGGTGACGGACACAGCGTTGCAGTGAGACGAAGCAAATGGAGCCCCGCATTTTGGTGACTGTTTTGAGATTCGTTCCCGCGTTGCGGTCGTGTGTATGTGTCGTGTGCGCAGTGGGAAGATGGAGGGGGGGAATGAGTGACACAGGATGTTGGAGAAACTTACGAGAAACGAGACCTGGGCGTTCATTGTGACGCGCAAACTTCTGATGGCAGTTGGAGAGCCAGAAGAATGCTTTCCCGTGCGTCAAAGTTCTCTTGACGAGAAAAAGGGAAAAAGAAGAGGAAGAAGTAGTAGATTCGATGCGCCGGTGCACGGATGGTTTGTTGAAAGTTTGCGCGCGCACCGGGGATGATATCGGAGGGGGACGGGGCAACTAAGGCTATTTCTGCAGCCGGCTTCGGTTTGATCTATTCGTACGGAGTATACGCTGCTCGGGGGTTCGGGTGTCGTTGGAAGTTTCCTTGGTCACAACCGGCGGTGTCCGATGACTGCCTTTTCCTTCTTGTTTTTTGACCCTCTTAAAAGTTCAAGAGTCGTTGGAAAAGTTTAAGCTTTCGGTAGTCGTGGGTTGACAGGGGAGTCGTCTCTTGTTATCTCTCTTTCTCTGATGTTGTATTTTCCCTTGCGTCTGATTTACGGATGCTTTTTGCGGGGAAACAGATGCCTTGGTGGGATAAAATTGGAAGAAGAAGGGAAGCTGCCGTAAGGTAAGAGGAATGATGTAAGCTGGGACAATGAACAAAGTGAGAGAGGATCTCCAAAAGGGAAAAAGGAGGAAAATAGGAAGGGGGATGGGGAAAGGTTAAAAAGAAGTGCACGAGAGGAGACGTTGGAAGGGGAAAAGAGGAATTAGGTTCGTATGGAAGGACCCTGAAGACGAGCTACTGTCCAAGGTGGGCAGGGTAAGGCAAGGCAAGAAGCTGGTTGATTTGGGGGTTGCCTACTCCGTACCTACCTCTCCTACAAAGTACACCTATTTCTCACCTCAGGCTGGCCGTGATACATTGACAACCTAAGTGGGAGCCCAAATGAGGTGAGGGGAGGGGAGGGGAGGGGAGGGGTGGAGGGGTGTTCAAGAGAAGGAGGAGAAAGTACATGGGCCTTGTACGTAGCAGTGCGGCGTGGTGCTGCAGCAGCATCAGCAGCGTACTTTCTGCGGCGGCGGCGGCCGTCCCAAAAAGCGCACTAGAGCACGATCTGTGCGTCTGCATGCCGGCGAGTACGGTACCTATTTTACACAGCAAGATAAGCTGTGAGAACATGTCCTTTGCGCAGTATGTAGTAGGAAGGGCTGAGACGAGACGAGACGGAGCCAGATGGGCGCTACTGAGCATGGGGGTAAAAAAAAAAAAAAAAAAAAAACCGTGGGTTTTGTCCTGCTCACTTACTGCCCGCAGTTCATATTTTTTTGCCGCGTTGTTCCGGACCATTGGAGGGGGGTTGCAGATAAGGTGAGGTCCATAATGTCACAGTAGCGTTGAAACTTGAAAGCCTGTGCTTTTTGGGACCAGGGCAAGGGGGAGTGAGTGACGACGATTCGGTGATTTTGCGCCGAGATGGCGGATGGTATTTCGTGATTTAATTTCCTCATAACTTGTTGGTTTGGCGAAACATCATTTGTTGTGGCTATCACCGGTTCTGGGTTCGGGGATCGACCGCGTTCCCGCGAATGCATCGAGGGATCGTGACCCTCTGTGGAGATTGTCGAGTGGGAAATTCCGTCAAAGGTTGTGTCGTTTCCGTCCAGTCGCAGTTTTTGTTGCCGTACTCTCTTCTGGTACGACGATATCCTGTATAACTCACTTACATTGTCATTTCTCAGAAGACGGCCAGACTCGGTCAGTGCACCGGCAAAGGCCGAGTCTTGATCTGACGACATTGACTCCCCTTGGGGGCTATATCCGTATATCCCAATGTGATACATGAAAGAATCAATCATCCATGTTGTACTACATTACGTGCCTTGCGTGGGGTAACTCGTGAGAAGCTTAGCTCGTGCGTGGCTCTATGCGGACAATAGCATGTAGTGGAATGTATTGTCTCGAACTATGACGAGGACGGGGTGTTTTCACACGCAATTGTCTTGAACCCAAAACCCACGCGGCTACCCATCATCCAGAGCTACTAGGCGCAACCACCTATTGTTCGGTTGGTTCTGCACAGAGGTCGGAGGGGGAAAGGGTGTGGGCGGAGATGGGCAGCATGACATGGCGGGGTTGAGCAGGGGTTCAAGGAAGTACAAGGTTTTTGAAAGACCCATGATTACATCTTTTGGAAAGTGGGCGTCTACAAAGTATGGCCAGCCTGTGTCTCCTCTAGGCCGCCGCCGCCGCTGTCGCCGCGTCCACGGCGAATAAGACCGAAATGGGTGAAGCGGGTGGGGGGGTTCGTGATGGTATGCCTTTTTTGCTGGCGGTTTCACGGAGATCTCCTTCTATTCAGATCTCGTCTCACATTGTCTTCTGTCTTTTCTTATCTGATTGCGGGTGTTGCGTCAAAAGCCAAAGAGACGCGCTTCCATCGGGCATCGGCGGCGCTTTCTCGCGATTTCTACCCTCGGTCGTGAGGAAGTGAAGGGAAAAGCGCGGTTCGGCGGGCGCTCTTGAGTCAGGTAGGCAGATGGGCCTCGGGAAGGGGTCCCTCTTTCTCCATTCCAAACATGGAAAACCCCGTGTAAGTCGACAGTTGAGCCGCTGCCAATCGTCTCCCCACTATCAGAAAACCTAACCCTCGCGTTCCCGTTTTTTTTTTGTTCTCTTTTTAAACTATAGTCCTTGACATCTGAACGGGATGTTGCGACACTGGTGACTTGAAATGGCTAACAAAAGTGTAAAATTGTGTCACCAATGAATGATTAGACTGGGCTTTTGCCGCGCCATGCTGGCTTTGCATCTCGCCATCCATCGCGACACCTGGACCGTGGCCTCCATGTCCATGTCGTGAGTCTTTCAGGGTTGGCATGGGGCAGACGGGCACACGAGCGGTTAAGATGACTACAAGTACTCTTGAAGTCTTTTCCTCACCTTGGCTTGCTCTAGCTGCCTACCTACCCTACCGAAGGCTGCCCAAAGGACGAACGACAGCAAGGCAGTACATGAAGAGGAAGCGGCCGGGGCTGGGAGCAAGACTGCAGTCTGCAGAGGGAAAAAGGTTCAGAATGCCGTTTCGGGCGACGTGCATAAGACTAGTTGAATCGGGAGCGTGGGGGTCTCGAACTCTGGGCAGTTCTCCGGTACTTTACTACTTTGTAGTTCGCGTAGTAGCCGAGATGCCTGCTTTCTTCTTGCTTTAGCTCGTTGCCAGCGGCTACAGAACCCCAGAGAATCTCTTCTTGGCCCTGGATCAAAAGCAGGAGTATCCGTACTCTGAATGTGAACACGGCATTGCTAGCCTCTGAGTCCACGGACAGACAGGATGGGAGAAACAAGGCACGGAAAACCTGCATTGGACCATGACATTTGGGGAACGACTGGGGAAGTCGCTTACATCTTGTGTAACTCGTGAGGCAGTCACGTTTATTTCCCACTTCCCCTTTCGGTTCTAACTTCTCACCCTCTATCACTCTGTGCCTCCCCCAAAACAAACCGTGAGGGAAATGATGTCAGACGACGAGGTGCCCTGTCTTCCAGGTTGCTTTGTAAGGTAGGCAAGGGATGATGATCTTGGATGGATGGATGCATCGGCCACTTGTCCGTGCTCTTGACCTCACTTCACCTCACCTCAAAGGCTCAACTTGGGGTCTGCTGCTACCTCGCCCGTCACCTCTCACATATCAACTCTCACCACCACACGGGAAGCAACGCTGACGGGCGTCTCTCCCACGGATACTGTTCCAACACACGCACATGAGTTGCCCAATTGCCTGGTTCAGCATAACAGCGGCTGGCCTCGGCATGCGCATCGACTCGCTGGTTCGATTCAAAGACACGAAAGAAAAGGGCCATCAAAATTGTTTAACCCCCGCGGGGGTTTCACGACAACCGCGCTTTTGAGTATCCGTATGCTCAATCGGGACTACACGTCAGGTCACGGAACAGGTTCTTGGTGATGGTCCTTGACAATGACACGTCTGCAGACACCGGCACTCACGGCAGTTGCGGATTTGATCCTCTCAGCTGAACCTCTCAATACGCGCGTATGCTCAATCAACACCCTGTGCTTACCTATTCGCTCGAATACGCTACCTACTTCAGCTTCGCAATAGCGATCCTCAGCTTCATCATCCCACCTCATCTCCAACGCCATTGCGTCAGACCAGTAGATTCAGCCAGCCCACGGTGCGTGCCTGTATGGCGGCCCCGCGAGAAGAGGGAGGAAAAAGCAATTCTTCGTTTCCTTTCCCCCCCAGGTCCGACATGGACCATGGACCAGACCCCCCGCCGATCGCAACGGTTCCTGAACCTTGTCCGAACCCTTTCCCTTCTGGTCGTGCAACTGGCTCAATTGGCCTCTCTGATTTGCTTCGAAATCGGCGCTCCATGCACAAAGTCATCGGGGTTAAACAAAGAAACATGGGTTCCCTCCACTGGGATTTCACTAATACCTGGTCCAATACCTGTAGGTACTGCGTCAAACCCCCTTGCTAATAGGAAAGCTGCTTTCTGCTACTGCAAGATGCCGTGGCAGCTACGACGTCCGGGTTTCCCATTATCGACAAGCCGGGCCAAGGAGGAACGACAGGTGTTTGGGATGGACAGGTCCTTGGGAAGAATACAGCCTGCCGGCGAGCGCCCACGGCTCCAATTAGACGGCGCAACTCTCGGTCAACTTGTGAGGGCGCATGGAGAACCCCGCTCCTCTCGGCCAGCGATTCCACTGCCCGCCCCCATCCTACTCTTCCTACTCCCCTCCCGCAACCCGGCCGCTGCATCCAGACCAAGCTCGCAACCCCCCCATCCCAGAGCTGCAACCTGGGATCCGATCCCTTCAGCAACCGCGTCCAAATGTCACCCTCCCAGCACCAAGTCTGCGAAGACCCTCGGCTGGCCGCTTCTAAGCGTCCTGTTGCTGCCACAGCCGGTCATGGACCCCCAAACCGACGTCCTGGGGAGGTCGGGAAACCTGACTCGCCAAAGAAGCATGGGTTGGCGACGTCGCGACGACGACGACCGACAGTTTGACTTGTGACACCTCCTCGCTCTACTAGCAATGCGTCTATGGAGTAGATCGGCCCAGCTTGGTGCCCCGAACACTCGGTCGCGGCTTACACTACATGCAGATGGGAGGTATTGGCAGGTACAGCACGTCGGTCATCGTCACCGCGCACACCGATGACAGCATCGCACACCTTTTCGGGAAGACCTTGGATCATCATTCACGAGTTGAGTATCATATGTTCAAGTGACGAAACGTGGCGGATTGAACATGATCTCACAGAGCAAAAGGCAACAGGCGGTTTACAGGGTTTACCACTGAGCGGAATACCTCTGCTCTCGCTCAATTGCCCCATTCGGCATTGTCTGCATCGCCGGCGTGGGATGCTCAGTTCTCACGAGAGCACTTTAGCCTCTCAAGCTGACAACACCAAGGAAGGCAAGGCAAAAATCCTCAATGTGCCCACTTGACTGGAGACAGGTGGTACTCACCGGTCTGCCGCGATCCATCATCTGGCCGGAGCTTCGCCGAGGTCTCGACTCTTGACCTTTGGGCAGTGAGTCTTTTCCATTCTTTTGCTCTTCAATTTCTTCTGATCCAAGTCTCTGGAGAAATGCTACACCAATCATCTTCTTCCCTTTGTTTAGCCTTTGATCGTGCTTCCTCAAGTCTCCGATGGATCCCCCGGTTCGTCCGTGCTTTTTTCACTTATCTCTGGTGTTGCGGATCAGATCGTACCCGTTCCCAGATCCACAGATAGGGAACTCACCAAGGGCCTAAACGTTTTGGCGTTATCTCAGACTATGACTGTCTAGGCACCTGGTCCCTCGAATAGCGTCTGCCGACTTATACCTAGGCTCTGACCGACTATGGAGTAGACTCGGTAGCTTCAACGTCGGCGGGGCAAACAGCGGCTAATGAAGAATGCGAAGAAAATTCCGAAGCGTCGTTCGATATCGCGTGTACTGCAGTACGAGACGGGGTCTTTGGCGCGGTTATACTAAGCTGGCCCTCCTTGTTTTCTCATCGTCCACTCATACCACTGTTGTCGTTCCAACCCGCGGGTGAGACTGCCCACACTGTAAATCACCGAATGTTCACCGAGGCACACCTAACCTACCTCCAAGTCCCTTCTCATTGTTGTCACTGGTGTTTTACCCTATTGCAAGAAGCTTGCGGTTATTCTTGACTATACTGTCTAGCTATATTGGCCATGTGTCACTGCTGGCTAGTAGACCTACCATGGCTATCACTTAACCATAGAAGGGACCTATCACACTGCCGGTAGGGACGAAGGAAGGATATTGAAGCTGATATAAGACCGGGCAACTCTCGTAGTTCCTGGTTTGCTACCCTCTGCAATCGTGGATTCCTGTCCCCCAGTAAGAAATCGGCAATTATCACCAGAGAATAGTTGCTTATAGAAGTATCAATGGTAGTGGTAGCGACAGTAATAATTAGCTATAGATCTGGCTGGTATTCGCACGCAGTCAATGAAGCTAAGTCTATACAGTCGACATAACCGGTCTCTTGTGCGGAGGAAATGTATAAGTGCCACAACCCAACAGGCCTCGAGCCGTTTACAACCACTGTCAAACCTGCTTTAGATCATGATATAACCACTACGATAAAGAGTAGATTGTGGCGATCGTCGCCCACTTGAACACTGGGCTATTTGAGTTTCGTTTAGGTATATTCATCGCCGTCTGAAAATCTGACACTATACGAAAAGCCCTCTGCGTTTAGCAAGTGTTGGGGCACATCGTGACATAATGTGTATCAAAATAAAGTTTCAAAATCAGTGAGGTCGCTCTTGAACATTCTATTCCCCGTTCATGTTCTTACAAAAGTTTACACACCTGTACCTCAGCTATGGCCAGTTCCGTCTACTTCCCGTCGCGATCAGAGATGGCTTGGTAGACGCCCTCACTAACTGAGATTCTTGTAGGTATAGGGTGTTTGTGAAAGAAGATTGATTGGAAATTCAGGAGATGACTTTGATGGGAAATCGGAAAATGAAAGTTGAGGACTAGACGAGGTTGACAAGAGCTTCATGTATCGGTTCTCTCGTTGAGTGCACTTGGCGTAGCCGTATACAAGGATGATGGACCTTTCTCAGTCGCAGAGGATTGATTGTGAGCCCTGGTCGCAGTTATCTCATATATCTGCGTATAACGACACTCCCAGCCCACCACTATGCGGCTAGAACGAAGTTAAGTCAGGTGGAACTCAGTTGTCAAGTGTAAGGCAGGCCAGTGGATGGACGCGAGCCAGACCGCCTGAAAACAGCGAAAAGTAAGACCTTTCGGCATGGCATACCAGTCATGGTTACCACAAGGCCCCTTGTAGCATGCCGAACAGGTACCGGTTGACCGTTAGAAGCTTTTATTGGAAAGCACAGGTGGACATATCTTCACATATTCTGACATTTGAGTGGGACAGAACAAGATCCGACTCAAAGCTTGGCGAGTTATAGATACTCCCCTCCGCGTTGAATGGAAACAGAGATTCTCAACATCATGTTTTGCCGTGTAGTCTAGAGCACAAGACTGCGAAACCTCGGCCCTGGTCGTAATATCCCCACACACTGGCTGGTCACTACCTTCAAATGAAAATTCGGATATACAGCTAGCCGCGTGTCTGAAGCCTTCAAGTCGAACCAAGACAGTCTTTCCAAAGACAGCAGCCTTTACTAATAATGCGAGCTAGAACGTGGGCCGTGGCTGGCTGGTCGACAGCCATGTGTGACTGTCTCTCACTTCCCCGCATTGCGAGCCGTACCGAAGTAGATGTAGTGTCACACTAACCTTTCTGGTAGTCGGACGTGATCGAACGGCTGAAAAGTCAAGCTTCAGCTGAATGGGATCACCGCAATTTGCCCAATCATCATCGTATACAGTGCTCAATATGCACATCGATTGCAAAGTATTCCTAACGCGTAATGTGGGTTCTTGATCGTTGCCACTGTCATCCGTTCCAATGATGGCTATGGGTCGAGCGAGGTGCGCCTTATCCTCTGGCCTTATCAATTTTAGCACGTTCGAATGACTAAAAGTGACAAACCCATATCCGCCGCACCTCAAGGATGACGGGGTCTGCGGATATTGGCAGGTGAGCTATCAGTGTCATGAATTTCGAGTGGGTGATTGACGAGATCTATTTCTGTAATTTTTGTTGCCAGTAATCATCGAATCGATGTTGCTATCGCCAACTAATCCAATATTTCAATATGCCATCGTTATGCCGTCTTCAACTATGCTTCCTACACCTCAAGTCGCTATATCGTATGTCGGTGGACGTCCATTCCTCAACCTACATACATAAGCTACCTTAGTGTCATGTTTCAACGTCGTAAGTTGCTATGGTAGTTAGGGAATGGCCGTGACCTGCTGTTATTTGGGAACTCTCAAATAAGGTACCGTAAAGAGATGAAGCGCATCTCTCAAGGGATGCATTCGGCGGGCTGTTGGTAGCCACACTGAATGGTGTCTTAATAAGGAGTGGCTAAGTATAACGCCTAGGTAAGTCGCACACGGAGTAAAGTCAACCTCGTTGGATAGGATCCCAAGAAGCGTTGTAAGCTTGCCAATGATTTCGTGAGCTCCGTGCGGGCAGAAATACCTCTCTGTTGATTGTGACTGTCGCTGCATATCGTGACCGCTGACCATGTTCCATCAACCCCCTCACAAAGCTTGTTGAAAGGAGCACACAACTACACTCTGCTTATAGACCAGTTGTAGCCTAGTAAAAGTCTTTCTGAGCTTCTGAGGCTAGCTGAACGCTTCATGATCAGACCACATGGCAGCCACAGAAAACTATCCAGACGGCCTCGCATGTCCTGACTGGTTTGACCTGTTGAATTTGATGACAATGTCTCAACGAACGCGGCCGCAATTCAGTTGTCACTTACCACCCGTCAATTGTGACAGTAGCCTGACGATCATCATAGATGGTTGCAGGCGCAATCAGAAGCCGGCCAGAGAGCCGTGACTTGTTCAGATTTGATGTAGAAGCTGAAAATAGTGGCTGGCTGATGCAAAATTCTCCGAGAACGGAGACTGACTACATCATATTTTCCACGAGCGGACTGTTATGAGAGCTCACAAGTTTCGGTGTTATGCTCAATTGACATTTCCCCCGCACTGTAGCAGGGTTTGGTAGCTCTGAAAGCCATACTCTACTTTGTCATATGCTCTTGCGATACATACATACATACATACATATATATAAATACGTTAAACCCTCTCGGTTGTTCATATATTTCCAGATTCCTTGACTCATTCAAAGTACAGTTCGCAGCCCTCGCAATACGCATCATACTACTACAACAAGCCTTACAAACATGACAAACACATACAACATTTCTGTTCTCAATAGGTCCGGGTCTGGATCGTCTGGATCTACTCAAGAATACACCATTAGCTACCCGGACGGAGCTTCAACTGGCACCAAGACATTTAAAGTCGACGTCAATGATTCCAAGCTCAAAACTTTTGACCTTGCGGCTACCCAAGGTAAGCTCAGAAATGTGCTACTAGAGCGACATTGATCATCTGACATAATTTCCAGTTCCCTTCGAAATCAAAGTAAACCCAGGAGGTAACCCACATGCCGCTTTCACTCTGGGCGTGAATGGAGCTGGTAGAACGGCAAACGTAACATCTCAGGAGAATGGTACCTTCGCAGTTGCGATTGTGTGAATTCTACGAAGTTGGGTCGGAACCAGGGCTGGAGAATGGGCTCGTTAGTTAAACTATGAGGAGAATTGTTAGCTTAGACATAAGCATCCGTTACCGTCCTTGCGCAAATGGTAGCTGCATGAACGAAGCCTGCGATAAGACCCTGGTGTCTGTATGTAATAATGTTGCGTGAGCGACGAGGTAGAACAACGTATAAAAGCCAATGCATCTCGCATCACTTCTCGAGCATAGGTCAAAAAATTATCAATGTCAAAGGGCAAGACTTGCGGCACGCTATGATAGTCCACATTCCTCGACCATCACAAATGGTAACAGCTATGAATCTCTGGCCCATTCAGGGTTTCTTAGGTCTGTCTAGGTAACTCGTCGTGGGGAATCCCTGCATGAATGATGCCTTACGAACAAAATGGCTGGGATTCTTGGCTCCGCTTGTTTTTCTTTTGCCTCCGAATGTGAGAAGACTTATGCCCGTCACTTGACTTGTCATTACCACACAACTGACGGAAGTGATGCATGACATCGACTCACTCGGCGCGCATAGCGACGTCCGCGAATTGTCCGCTTACCGCAGTACCTGACTATACGGACGCGGCATGAGCCTTATGTTGTATATTCCCTTGCCGGCGTCGGCCGTGTACCGAGGTCCAATGGGTATATCTCCGAAAGCTGTTGAACAACGCGCACGATGTCGTTGCGGTGCTGACTGAGAGGTACAGATCTGGGGATGGAGAATAGGCTTATGTCTTCTTGGTCTTTCCCCGTGGACATACCAAGCTCCTGCCGAGACGGTAGTGCGCGGCCATTGATGGGTGACGGTGTCACATGCAATTGCCCCCGAGCGAGTCCTTCGGTCCTGGTCGGCCACTTTCCCGCAGTCTTTGATGCTCTTGCTCAAGGCAATTCCCGCCGAGAATGTATGTCTCCATAAGAACCGGTCACAGAGAGCATTATAGCCATACCCGGTGTATGGCAGACCTTATTCCAGGTAGAGATGACGGCATCATCCCCTCGGTTTCCCTTGCTTATTTCTTGATACCCACGACCACCATATTCCTCGGGCTCTCGGCGTAATCAAACACGGTCTCAACCCAGCAGTCCCGGACGAGGTCGTCGTGCTCCTTCAAAAACAGCCAGCGGTCCGTGACGATGAGGGACTCGACGACAGTGGCGCTGAAGGCCATGAGACTCCACACAGCCGCGACCTCCTTCTTACGGGAGGCGTACTCCTTTTCGTACACTTCAATCTCCTCGTCCGTCATATTCGCCATCTTGTCGCGGATTACGTCACTGTATTGGCTGTACTCTCGGTTCGTCGTCAGCTTGGCTACCGCGCCGCGCACGTAGTCCTTGAGGGACTTGTAGCACGCTTTCCGGAGGGAGCCGATGATGACGGGGTTCGTGGAAGTGTTGAAGGGGGACTCCCTCTCCTCTTCCGTCTGGCCTGACGGTTCCTTGCCTTCTGTGCCGGTTTCGGCGGCAGCATCGCGGTGATAGACCTTTGAGATGACGCCGCGGTCGAGGAAAATCTTTTGCAGCACCGCGCGGAACAGGTGCCGCGTGAAGAAGTCGTCGCTCTCGGGCTGCGTCCAGTTTTGCGGCGCCTGGCACGCCATCATCCTCGCCGTGATGTTCATCCGCACACCGTGTCCCTTGTACCCGGAGAGCGTCTCACTCAGGGGAAACCCCTCCGGATCCCGTCGCGCCGACTCGCGCATGACGCGGCCGTTGAGCGCCTGAAGGCTGGGGCGGGCGTACCCGGCCACCTTGTAGGTCGGCGGGCCGAGCTTCTCCGTCAGCAGGTTGTAGCAGCAGCCCACGATAGCGACAGAGTGAATGGCCGGGTTCATGACGAGCGAGCGGATGCCGTAGTGAGAGAGATTTCCGCACGAGTGGATCGAGACGGCCATCATTTTGAGGTCCTGGGATGATTCCTCCGGGAGGACCTCCTTTTCGATGCGCCCGATGACTTCAGTCAGGTCGCCGCTCTCAAGCCTGCCGACCACGTACGAGACGGAACCCTTCCCCAGCGCGCGGTTATACCGCGGCTCGAGCTCCTTGATGGGCCTGAAATCAAAGTCCTCTGCTGCCGCTGCGGCGTCGGGCGAGGCTTTCGCGGGCGCCTTCTTGACAACGTCGGTGCCGAGCCTGTCAGCCTGCATCTGGAGCCACAACTTCTTGTTGCGCATGACGACCTCCTTGCTCGCCAGGCCGGAGAGCACGTCGAGTCCCTTTGCGCCGTCAATGTTGTGCTCGCGGCCCTCGACGGCGACGACGTGGCGGTTGTAAGGGGGCAGCGCGAGGGTGCGGCCGAGGTAGTTTTGGCCGCTACCGAAATCCACGAAGTGCGTCGTCTCTTTTCCCCAGCGGGAGGAGATTGAGCCGGCGAGGGAGTCGACGTAGCGCGCGAAATGGGCCACCTCGTGGACTTTTTTGGGCTTCATGCCGACGGCGACGGAGCGGGAGAGCTTTGGCGGGGGTTTACTCTCTGACGTGGTGGGCGAGAAGGTCCGGCGGAGGGAGAGCTTTCGGATGCTGCGAATGTAGTTCAGGAAACTCTCTGGCGGGGCGACTGACATGGTGTCTAATGGCAAGTTATCGAGGTCGTCTCGCATGAGGAGGTCTAGGAGGGCATCAGTGCCGTAAGAGAGGAGGAAGGGCTGCCATTCCTGGGGCAGGATCTGGGAGAAGAGGCCCCGTTCGTTTGTGAAGAAGTCGAGGACGTGGACGCCGCCGCATAGGATTTGAAAGATGTCTGTGGTTGTGGCGAAGTTGAGGAGCTCCTCGACGTAGGCTTCTGGCGAGGGGAACTCGTCTGAGCAGGGGAGAGGCTTTTCTGGTATCATCTTTTTTATTGTGTCTGAGGCACCCCTAAAAATGTGTGCTCTGTGTGCGCCGGGGACTTTCCCTCACTTGGCTGGTCAACAGATGTCTCAATTTACCGTAAGCTCAAAGAATGTGAGTAAGATTCAGTGAGTGGCTCAGTGAAAGATGGCGAGAGCTTCGTACGAAAGTGAGTGAGAGTGTGGAGTTGTGAATGGCGGTTGTGAAAATCCCACTTACATAAAATTGGTCAATGGAGGGGAATTTTTCTCGGTGAATGAGGGGCATACCGAGGGGTCGCGGAAGGGTCTTCGGTGACGTCTGATGTCTCGGTGAGGAATGCTCTGGACGTGCCGAAGAATCTCCGGAAGTACCTTACACTTCCCCCGAAGCAGCGACCACCAGTGACCTCCAAAAGTGGACACCTATGGAAGACGGGGACGGGAGGTAGCCATGCCCGTAAAGGTAGCTCGCACCCACCCGACCCGGCCGGCTGCCAGACGCGCAAACGTCATCCCCTGCCGCGTTTACCTAACAGGGTAGATTAACTACAGATCGCCAATTCCGCTCTCGACAACAGGCAATCCCTACTTCAATACCTTAGGACCAGGCCGCAACCTCTGGCTAGAAACCACCCCCTTCAAGAAGAGACCCTAATCCGCAAGCCAATGCATCCGCGGATGCGCCTTTCCAACCCATCGCCAGGATGATGTCCTCCGCCAACGAAGAGGATCCCTTCCTCCAAGTCCAACAGTACGCCATCACATCCCCCTCGCATCCCACCACAAATCACCATCCGTCCTTCCTCTAGCTATTGTACTTGAACCAAAACGATACTGACCAAGAACGCACTATAGAGACGTCCTCGCCCAACTAGACTCAACCAGACCCCTATTCACATCCTACCTCCGCATCCGCTCCCTCTCCACCTCCCCAACATCCCCCGAACTCGCCTCTGCCCGCGCCGACCTCGAATCCGCCCTCGCCTCCCTAGCCGAAGACCTCGCCGACCTCGTCGAGTCCGTCAAAGCCGTCGAATCCGACCCCACAGCCTTTGGCCTCTCCGGCCCAGAAATCACGCGACGCAAGAGGCTCGTACAAGATGTCGGCGGCGAAGTAGAAGACATGCGCGAGGAGCTCGCCAAAAAGCTTGGCGCAGCAGCAGCAGCAGCAGGAGGAGGAGGAGGAGGCAAGGGCAAATCCTCAGCAGCAAACTCGGACCTCCCCGACCCGAGCTCCTTCGCCATAGGCGACGGCCACCACGGAGACCATGACGACAACGACAACGACGACTACGCGGCCGAATTCGAGCAGCAGCAGCAGCTCGAGATGATGCGCGAGCAGGACGGCCACCTGGACGGCGTGTTCCGCACCGTAGGCAACCTGCGGCGGCAGGCCGACGACATGGGCCGCGAGCTCGAGGAGCAGAGGGAGATGCTCGAGGTCGTGGACGGCGTCGCGGACCGCGTGGGCGGGCGGCTGCAGACGGGCGTGGCGAAGCTGCAGTACGTGATGCGGCACAACGAGGACCGGCTGAGTAGCTGCTGCATTGCCGTGCTCATTTTTGTGCTCATCTTGTTGCTTATTTTGTTGTTGATTTTGTAAAAAGGGGGATGTTTGTTTGATGCCCGGCTGATCGACGACATGACGGTTGGAGGCATTTGGGGCATTATTAGAAGACGGCAAAAAGGGGAAGAATGATGGCGAAGAATCATTTCTGTTTGAATGGGGTTTTGGGAGTTTGTGGAGCGGGTTGGATTTCTTATCGATGAATCTTTGTGTTTTTACTACTTTGGAAGTCTTCATCAGGGGGCTATGATAGATCTCAGTCATCCAACTAACGATACGCAATGTCTAGAATACGTGTCTTTGTATCCTCTACCGCCAGACCGCCCCATATTGCTTCAATGGATGAACCAAACTAAAGTCTGGGTCTCGTGCCCATGGCAAGTCATTATGAATTCTTGCCGTTTTGGTTCTTTTGGTGTATAAGCATCCCCATGCCAGGATGTCCAGAAACGCCAGAGTATGTGTACCCCTTGAAAGCCATGCCCCAATGTCGGCAACCCATGCCTCTCATGTATGTGTACAAAAGGTAATTCGTCTACCTGTGGCTTTGCTTCCTCCACCTCGCTATCTATGCCACATCTAACCCAGAGTCTCGTCTCAAAACGTCACCCAGAACCTGCAACGCCTGCGCGGCCGTGGCCCCCGGGGGAGCTCTCTTAGGAAACTCCACCAATGCCATCCTGAGGGCCGCGACGGCGGCGTTGCCGTAAAAGTTGATGAAGCGCTGCTCATGGCCGTCAATCATGGACTTGAGCACCACGTACTGCGTATTGGAAACGAGCTGCGGCGGCGAGTTGACAATCTGCGCCATGGCCTTCCAGTAGTTTGTCGGCGGGTAAGGGTTCGTCTTGGACGCCTTGCTGAAATCCCGGAGCGCAATGGCCGCGAAGCCGGCGCCGAGGCCCGTCATCCTGTCGTTGTGCGCCTGCTCCGGCACCCAGTTGCCGTTCTCCTTCTTCCAGCCAATCGCTCTGCGGCCGCCCTCCGTCTTGTCGCTGCCTCTGGAGCCGAAGAGGACGGGACAGGCCACGCGGAATTTGGCGATGAGGATGTCAATCATGGAGCCGCCGCGCCAGTGGTAGTCCTTGTTGGAGAAGATTTGCGCTGTCACGATGCCGACTGGCTCGGCCGACTTTGGGTTTGCGCCTCCTTCATTGGAGAATTGCTGAATGATTGCCTTGGAGAGAATATTGAGGAGGTATATGAACAGGGCCGGTAGCTGTGGGCCGTTGTTGACAGCGCCGTCGGCTGGCTCCCTGCTTTGCTGCACGTATATGCTTGCGTCGATGAGAGGAGACGGGACTTGGCCGCCGAGAGATTCGCGCAGTGCGGCATTGATCGTGGCAAGCTAAGACATCATTAGTACTTGCGTTGTGACACCAACGAGACCAGACTTACAGGTTGTGCGTTTGCTCCTTTGCCAGCAGTCAATTGCCCAATGGATTTCCTGATTTGTCTCCGCATGTCTCCCAACTTGCCCTTTAATGGATTCCCAGGTTGTTTCGACAGGGCTTCGACGTCCTTTCGCAGCTTCTTGAGGGCTTGGTGTATCTGGGTGTACCTGTCAACGATTGGTTGAGCTGGCGTTGGTGCAGCCGCGGCGGGTTGAACTGCGGGCTTCGGAGCTGGAGGTGCTGCGGGCTTCGAGAGGAATCCATTGGATTGGGTTGACGGCGTAGCAGCGACCTGTGCGGGTGCTGATGAAGGTGCTGCAGGAGGTGCCTTTACGGCGGAGAGAGCTGATGTCGGAGCGGTTGTCAAGGGAGCTGGCTTTGGCGCGGCCAGCGGTGCAGCAGCGGGCTCGGCATTCGCCGCTGTTGTGCCATTGATCTGAGGTTCTTGTGACTTCTTCGGCTCCGGCTTGGGCGGTGCAGGTTCGGGTTCGGGAGGGAGTTGAGGAATCTGCTTGGCCTTGAGCTCTCTCAGTCTCTCTTGCTCGGCGCGCACTGCTGCTTCTGCCTTGAGGCGATCTTCTTCCTCTTTTTGTAGCTGCGCTATCCTCCGCTGCTCAGCTTCCAGTCTTTGCTTCTCCTCCTGCAATTGGTGGACCTCATAGACCCTCAAAGCGGCGAGGCGAACACGCTCGTGCTCGAGCTGGGCGGCGGCGAGAGCATCGCGATGGCTCAGCTCCGAGTTACGATTCTCGGAGAGGAAGTCTGCGGTGAAGCCTCGTTCGGGGCTCGACTTGATGTTGCTATTGTGCTGGCTTCTCCGCGAAGGAGAAGAGTGCGCCATGGTTGGTCGCACAGTTGGCTACCAATGGCCTCGGTGGTGTGGTCGTAGGTGGGAGTTGAGACCGGGCCCTACGGCATCGGGCGGTGGGGTCAGGCGCGGGATGCAAAATTGCACCGACAACCGACAGAAACAAAATCAACAAAACCAAGGACCAAACACACCAACAAACGGCCGATCAGAAAAAGAGTGACGTCCGCGAGTGGGCGGTTGGATGGGGAAGGCAAGGCTCGGGCGATCTCTAAGAGAGTCCAGACGAGGCTGTGCTTCTCGAGCTCTTCGGGGCCGTTTGGGTCGAGTGGTGTCGTCAAGCGGACAAGGTATTGGTTGACGGACGGTAGGTACGCAGCAGAAGGCGTAGGAACTGTCGAGTTCAGGTTGGGCGTGGCGTTGGTGTGGAGCAACGAAAAATAATACGATGTATCAGGCGCGCTTTGATGTGGGATAATGCTACCGTTCGCGGCGGCCTGGGGCTCTTTGAGGTGAATTTGGAGGGGCCTGTTGCTGAGCTGTGGGAAAAAGGCGACGACCCTTGCTGCACTGTCACCCTGGACCTGTGTTGCTGCTTGCAGCTCTACCCTTTTTGATCCATGGGGGTGGGAGAGCAGACGAGCAGACTAGAGTGATAGAGCAGCAGTCAGCAGAGCAGCCAAAAAAGCAGCAGCCGGCCAGACCTGAGAAAAAAGAAGAGACGTCGCCGTGGTCGCAACCCAGGTGGGCGGGCTCTTGGGAAGCTGGATGGACGAATGATGACTCTGGATTCCGGCAGAATGCGGCATAGCGTCCCCGCTGGTTGGTCGGACCGCAAGTGGGGTCTTAGCCCGAACACGGGCGGTCGGATTTACTGCCGGGCGGTCAAGACCTAAGTACGAACTTCCCCGGCCTCTGCAGCGTTACCTATCCGTACAATTAGGTACCTAGGTACACAAAGTGCATTCATACCTCACTCAACATGAACAAATGTCAGTATTCTGCCATGTCGTTGAGATTCTGCAACTGAAGTCGGGCCCGGCCCAAGTTTCCAACTGGGGAGTCGGCCCAAGTTTGGATCTGGCCCATCTCGCCTTGGCTTTCCCTCTCGGTTTTGTTGACCTGACAAATGAAAACCGGCAACAGCAGACACGACCGTAGACTGGACGGAGTGTCTGAGGGCTGGGCATGACGGGGAAGAGAATCTTCAACCTAGTATTCGTACCGATACCTGCTCAGATAGAGTGTGTGATGCCATTGAGGAGAAATCTTGTCAGGGAGGTACGTAGTGAACTCCACCGTTGCACCGGGGGGAACATGTCAATCACAGCTCCGGATGAATGATGACTGAGGGATGCTGCCATGCTGCCTTTGCCCGGAGCTTCCTGGTGCTCACGGCTGGGGGACCAGAGCAGAGCAGAGCAACGCAACGCAACGCAACGCAACGCAACGCAACGCAACGCAACGACAGGAGAGCTTGCTGCAGCCTGCAAGCCTCGCTCAGGTATCCATTCGTACGGCGTACGGTACGGCGTAGGGGTTCTGTTGTTAATGTGGTGTCCAACGATGCGGTACCCATCCGGAAACACTGGCGTATTCCTGTTTCCCCCCTTGACGTGAGCCCTGCATTTGGCTTGCCCACCGCGCAGCCCCCCCCCCCCCCGTAGACGCCAATGTACCTAGCAAGTAGCCGCCGCTCGCCGGCCGCTGACCATCCTGTTGCCCCGAGGTACGAAGCCAAGGTTCCTGACTTGCTGATCCTAGGTATCTCGTTTGTGCTAGCAGCTGTATGCCTACATAAGGTAAGGCAATGAAGGTAGTCATACTGTTGACTGTGTCAGTAGTCAGTGCCAGTGTGCGAGACTCAAAGGCTGCAGGAGACGGAACTTGGCGGACGTCCCAGTCCCAGTTCCAGCCTAGCCCTCGAGAGACTCGAGACTACGCAGTAGAGACTGAGAGTCAGAGAGTCAACCCCCTCGGCTCGCTCCTTGTCCACCTACGTAAGGTGTCTGGGACGACGACTCTGGTGCGGGTGAGATGGGCGACAGGTCAAAGTCAGGGTGGTGGACTACGGCAAGGTACTGATCAACAAAGTATCCGAGCGGCTAACCTGTTACCTGTCCTCGAACCCGGAAGCCCTGACCTGGTTCTGGCTCTGTCTCTGGGCCTGGCGTGCAGCGTAGGTGCGGCGTGGGCTCTCCCCACCCGCGTCGAGACCTGACTGACTGGAGACGTCTGACTGAGTCTTGTTACCTTAGGGATGTACTCTTGTACGGAGTATCCGCCACAAGGTACAAAATACTTGACCCCAAGTCAGGCTCATTCGGGGCCACGGGGGACAGGTACTTCCTTGCTTACCTATCCGCCCCTAGAGTGCTATGTTTGGGGACAAGCCGTCGGCCATGTACCTCTAGCTTGGGGTAAGGTACCTACAGATACCTGGTCTGGATTTTATCGTCACCTCGACTTTTTGGGGCATTTCCAAGATGGGCTGGTTGAGACAGCTACGAATGAGACCATTGGATGGCATTGCGAAAAGAGCTTGAGGTACGAATGATGCATTTCGAATTCAGTTGTGAAGGAAGGGATGTGTTAGCAGAAACAATGAGTGTCCAGCAGGAGTGCACAAGCTTCTGCTGCAGACAAGATCAAAACCAAGCAGCAATCAACCTGCACCACCATCGTCATCATCATAATCGCCGTGTCTCCCGCCTGCCTACGTAAGAAACTTGGACTACCTTGCCTAAGATACGACCTATTCGTCTCCCTACAGGGCCGCCATGTGTGCTATTGCCTTCTGGTGATTCACTAGCGCACCGTGTACCTTGTCTTCCACCAGCGGCTCAGCTTCCAGTGCCAATTGTGCTCATGGGAGGTGTGATTCGTACCTACCCTATGGTGGGAAAGTATTCATTCGCATGGTGAGGTAAGGTAGGTATCTAGGTACTTTCACACTTACCTTACCTTAGCTACGGGACTGGCCCGGTGTCTTGAGTCTTCCCACCAGGCGGGCCGGCTCTTGCTGCACCTACCTGTCCCTCCTCCACCGGGGCGGGTGCTGCTGCTGCTACTGGTGCCTTGCTCCTCCTCATCCTCCTCCTCGCTCGCTCTCTCTCCTCAGGTCTGCTCCCCCCCCTCCCCACTCCACACCCCCCAACCCGACTCGCCTTTCGCAACAAACCCCCCGTCAGTCTCTCCCAGAGAGGACATTCCCATCCTGCCTCATCTTCTTCTTCACGTCTTGTCTGCCTCATCCTTTTTTTCCCACCTCAACCATCACTTCGCACACTCCTTGCGAGCTCCTTTCCCTTTCACCTCGCTCCGTCTCGCCAGACATCCAATCCCCTCCTCCCAATCACTCCCCCAATCCATCCCATTTACAATCCCTCATCGATCGATCAGACAAACAAGACCTACCTTCCTTGAACCAAAAGCAACCACGTCCACAAATCCAAAAGACCTACCAAGAGCCCAAAACCACATCCATCCCAGTTCTCCACTGTCTTTAGTCCGCAAACTACATACGTCAATACCTTACGTGCCACATCATCCCACAAAGCTTCATCGACGCCTACGCCGACCACTCGGTATCCGACGCTATCAATCCTACCCCCATCCGTCCTTTATACTACCGACGCACTTGACGTGCATTACAAGATACAAAAAAAAAAGCCAATCTTTCATCTGCCTGACTGCCCATCATGGAGCAGCAGCAGCAACAACAGCAGCAGCAGCCGCCGCAGCAGCCAACCGGCGGCGTCCCAGGCCCAACCGGCCGACGGCTTCACATTGCGCACAGGAGAAGCCCTTCCGAGCTGACTCCATTGATGAGCATGTTTGCCAACCCGGGTAGTACGTTGATGAGCATCTCCATCCATCCTTTCCATCATCTTCACACGTGAGCTTGCAGCTCCTACGCGATGCCCCCGACCCCTCGACCCCTCGTCACCCGTTTCATCATGCCAAATTGAACCTCGATACTGACAATGAGTCTTGCTTTGCAGTGGAACAGCTGGCTATTCAGCAGCAGATTGAGCTTTTGCAGCAACAGCAGCAACAGATCCAAGCTACGCAGCAACAATACATGAACATGGGAATGATGCCCCCACGCAACAGCTCGGCCCAGGCGGTGCTTTCAATCCCCTGCAGCCCGGCATGGCTCCCCAGGGCGCCTTCCAGTTTCCCCAGCAGATTCCGCAGCAGAATGTCTCCATGGGCGGTCCTCCGACCCAGCCAATGTCACATCGCCGTAATCAGTCGGCACTCCCCAACATGGGAATGGGTCCTCCTCCCGCCCCCTCCTCTGGTGCATCCGGCACGAACTTCAATGATGCCTCCGGCGCCGGTCCCGGCAGGGAAAACTCCGGTGGCCGTGGCGGTCGTGGTGGTGGTGCCGGCGGCGGTGGACACCAGCGACGTCACTCTTTGGCGCTTGCCGACGCGAAGAAGGCGGCAGAAATCGCACAGCAGAAGCGCACGACATCCGGCTTCTCCTTCCCCATGTCCCCCTCCACCGAGGCCAGCGCTGAGGGTGGTGCCTCCGCCCCCGGCCCCGCTCCGACTCAACCCGAGGCTCCGATTGCTCAGGGCACCAGTGCCGGCCGTGGGCGTGGTGGCCATGGTCGCAGCCAGAGCATGGCTGTGAACGGTCGCGGCGGCGCCGCTGGTCGCGGTGGCTTCTCTGGTGATGCCAGCCAGAATGACTTTGGTCGCCGCGGAAGCCAGACTGGCGGCGGCGGTCACGCCAGAACCGGCTCTCGCAACTTTGACGGAAACTGGCGCAACCAGGGTGCTAACCAGGGCCAGGAGCAGGGCGGCTTCCAGCCGGGCCACCGCACTCGTGGTTCCGTAAACCAGTCCATCTCCAACATCGGCGCATTCCAATACCCCGGTCAGCCTCAACTTATGCAGATGCCCGGCAACATGCTCCCCATGGGTATGTACCCGGGCCAGCAGCTGAACCCCATGCAGATCCAGCAACTGCAGGCCCTTCAGGCTGCCCAGATGGGCGGCCAGCAATTCGTTGGCCTTCAGGGCGGCCAGCATGGTGGCCAGCTTGGCGGAAACCAGCAGCAGCAACAGCAGAGAAAGACCCTCTTCACTCCTTACCTCCCCCAGGCCACTCTTCCGGCTCTTCTCGGCGATGGACAGCTCGTGTCTGGTATTCTTCGCGTGAACAAGAAGAACCGCAGCGACGCCTATGTTTCCACTCAGGACGGCTTGCTCGACGCTGATATCTTTATTTGCGGTAGCAAGGATCGCAACCGTGCCCTCGAGGGTGACTTGGTTGCCGTTGAGCTTTTGGATGTTGATGAAGTTTGGTCCCAGAAGCGCGAGAAGGAAGAGAAGAAGAAGCGCAAGGACATCACCGACACCCGTTCTGGATCCACCAACGGACAGAACCAGTCATCCGGTAACAACGATGACAACACGCAGCAGGAGGGCGGCATTCGCCGTCGCGGCAGTCTGCGCCAGCGCCCCACTCAGAAGAAGAACGACGATGTCGAGGTTGAGGGTCAAAGCCTGCTTCTCGTCGAGGAGGAGGAAATCAACGATGAGGCCAAGCCCTTGTACGCAGGTCACATTGTGGCTGTCGTTGAACGTGTAGCTGGTCAAATGTTCTCAGGCAACCTCGGTCTGCTCCGTCCCAGCAGCCAGGCTACGAAGGAGAAGCAGGAAGCGGAGAGAGCCGCCAGAGATGGAGGCAACAACCGCCACCACGACAACCGTTCGCAGGAGAAGCCCAAGATTGTTTGGTTCAAGCCTACGGACAAGCGCGTCCCGCTCATTGCCATTCCGACTGAGCAGGCGCCGCGCGATTTCGTCGAGAAGCACCAGGATTACGCTGATCGCATCTTCGTTGCCTGCATTAAGCGTTGGCCGATCACCTCTCTGCATCCCTTCGGCACCCTTGTCGAGCAGTTGGGCCGCATGGGCGACCTTAAGGTGGAGACCGACGCTCTGCTGCGCGACAACAACTTTTCTTCCGATGAGTTCTCCGAGGCTGTGCTGCGCAGCGTTGGTCTTCAGGACTGGTCTCTCGCCAAGGAAGAGGAGGCTGCCCTGGCTGCTCGCCGGGACTTCCGTGATGAGAAGGTTGTTACGCTCGACCTCAACGGTTCTCCCGAGCTTGCCAATGCCATCCACATCAAGACTCAACCCGATGGCAAGATTGACATTGGTATTCACATTCCTGATGTCACTCACTTCGTCAAGCCCAACTCGCTTGTCGACCGCGAAGCCAAGAAGCGCGGCACCGCCGTTCACTTGGTTAACCGCACTTGTGCGCTCCTTCCTCCCAAGATTGGTGGAGAGGTATGCTCTTTGGCTCCTGGCGAAGAGCGTCTGGCTGTCAGTGTTCTCTTCCGTGTCAACCCCCACAACGGCTCTGTTGCCGAGGGAGACACTTGGATCGGTAAGAGTATCATCAAGAGCACTGCCAAGATCACTATTGAGGAGATTGACTCGGCTCTGAACGGCCAGGCCGACTGGAAGCACGAGTCTCTTCAGCTGAAGGATGTCCAGATTCTTAACGTAAGTTCCACAGAAACCCGCATCCGAATTGCCCTAACATTATCTAGGCTGTCGCTCAAAAGTTCACCGAGGCCCGTCTTGGTGCTGGCGGTGAGCCTATTGCGCCCCTGAGGCTCCTGCAGCAACTCGATGATGAGAACATTCCCATCAAGCACAACATCTTCGATTCTACCCCTGCCACTGAGCTCGTCGAGGAGCTTATGCACAAGGCCAACACTTACGTTGCCCAGCGTCTCGCCCAGGCTCTGCCTGAGAAGGCTCTTCTGCGCCGACAAGGTCCCCCCAATGCTCGTCGTCTTCAGACCTTTGCCGATCGCATGAACGCCCTCGGCTACGAGGTTGAGACTTCCGGCAGCGGCAGCATGCACAATAGCCTTTTCAAGGTTGACGACGCTGATATCCGCAAGGGAATGGAGACGCTTGTCCTCAAGTCTATGCAACGTGCCAAGTACTTCATTGCCGGCAAGACTGCTAAGCAGCTGTGGCCCCACTATGCCCTTAACTTGCCTCTCTACACTCATTTCACTAGTCCCACCCGGCGCTACGCCGACATCATCGTCCACCGACAACTCGAGTCTATTCTCTCTGAGGGCAAGATCGAGTACACGGAGGAATTGGAGAGCCTTGTCAAGACCATTGAGTCTTGCAACACCAAGAAGGACTCCGCACAGAATGCTCAAGAGCAGAGCATTCACATTGAGTCCTGCCGTGAGATGGACAAGAAGCGCCAGCAAGTCAATGGCGATCTCATCACGGAGGGCATCGTCCTCTGCGTGTACGAGTCGGCCTTTGACGTTCTCATTCCCGAATGGGGCTTTGAGAAGCGGGTGCACTGCGATCAGTTGCCCCTCAAGAAGGCCGAATTCAGAAAGGAGAAGAGAGTCCTCGAGCTCTACTGGGAGAAGGGCGTGCCAAGCTCCGCCTACGTACCGGAGGACGAGCGCCCCAAGGCTGCTGCGTCTGTAAGAAACGCCAACGCGGCTGCTGCTGCTCGTCAAGCGGAAGCTGCCGAGCGTGCCAAGAAGGAGAGAGAGGAGGCTGCGCGCAAGCAGACCGAGACGGGCACCATCTCCACTGATGACGTCGATGCCCTCTTTGACGACGATGATGACAATGCGTCGGACATTACTGAGGCCATGGCTGGAGCTTCGTTGGCCGAAAGACCCACACAGAGCGTTCCCGGCTCCCCGACCCGCTCCGATGCCAAGCCTCTGCAACGCACCAGGTCCGACTCCAAGGTTCCTGCGCCCGAGGCCCCCGAGGCCCGCCTGTCGAACAAGGAGAAGTACCTCAAGCTTTTCAAGCTGCGTGAGGAGGGAGGAGAGTACATTCAGGACGTCACGGAGATGAGCAGGGTTCCTGTGATTCTCAAGACGGATCTGTCCAAGAGCCCACCGTAAGTTTCCCACCATCTATCAAAGCCTGGGGACATGTGCTAATTCAAAGTAGTTGCTTGACCATTCGGTCTTTGAACCCCTATGCTCTGTAAAAAGGAGTTGTCTTGACATTACCTATCCCGTGTGGGGCACGGTATGATGATCATTTCCAAGAGACTAACGGGCACATTGTGCTTTTTCGTCCACTAAGATGCATCATGAGTGGTGTAGAAAAAGTTTGGGTGAGAAGAGAGATGATACATTGCGATTGGGAAGGGAGTAATAGCCAGTATATCTTCGTCCCTGGATGAGTCATTTAGCACAATAAGCCTGAAGTCTGAAGTCGAGAGGAGGGCGGTGTATGAAATAGTAGAGATAGCGCCCATGAGTTAGTAAAAATGGTACATCCAATTGCACACACTATGAAGCGCAACCAGTGCCTTGAAGACTGAAGGATTGCCCAGACACTTTTGAAAGCTGCGATTGGCCAGCCAGGCATGTGGAGAGGCACAGCGTCTGCAGACGTCTCCCACGCGGAGCGAGCAGGGCTATCCTTGCGCGGCGTTGCAGAGTCGGCGGGTTGGACTCCTGTGGTGCGTGGGTTCCAGGGGAGGAACTTCGGTAGAGTTTCAGCTGCGGTGGTTGACAAGAGAGCCGGTTTGGAAAATTGACGTGATGACTTTATGCCGGTGATCGGGGGGGTGTGTGGGGACAACAACACCCACCCTACAGGCTTACACCAAAGGAAAGACGCGTGGGAATGGGCTTCAGAGTTCTTCTTGGGTTCTAAGTGCACCGGAGATACGGGATCGTGAAGTGTCGTGAGTAAGAAAAGGACCAATACGACCTTGCTTGGTGTGCAGGAGGCCGCCGTTGGGGACGTACTCCGTAGATTGTTCAATGTCTTGGTTTACTATGTAAAGACTACGATCAAGAAATACTTTGACCCGGTCACCCATTTCCATCAGGAGCAAATGTTTTAAGCAAGTATCTTTGCGATCACGATGCTATTCGCAGGTTGGGAGGAAAACGTCTGCGTCCATCGCCAAAGACGGGCTTGTCGAAGGGGCGGCACAGCAAGTCTCGTAACAATCGTGGATTTCTTGGCACGGAGAAACTTCCCGTCTTCACAGGGACCTGACCTTTTGTGACTTATAAAAAAAAGAAAAGATTCGTAGGAGACGCGATAGTATGAGTAGGGAAAACTTGGGCAAGGTTTCTAATCCGACCTTACGGCGCAAGTTTGTGGGAGCAAAGGGTGAAATGGAAGCATTATAAGCCCGATGACGAGGGAACCCCTGGCCCTCTCCGTGTTAAACTCCTGGTTATGGTTGTATTTCAAACCCCCTCTCCGAGTTCCACGACGGGGGATCTGCAACGAGTCCAAAGTTCAGATTACCCGATGTCCTGTGAGATCTGCGCGGCGATCGCCAGGGGCGCGATGGTGGGAGGCGAGGGACGGAAGACTTAAGTTTTTCGTCGGATTGAAGCAGCATGGCTCAGCTTGATCGTCGTCTTCACATAGATAGAGTGGGAGATCTTTTTTTTTTGGCAAGCCGTTGGATAAGAAAAGATGCGGACTCGCCAAGCCCGGCTCGCGTAGGATCGAGAGACCGGAGCCGTTGTCGACCGCTGCTTGACATTTCCGGGTACCCGACATTCCTTCTTCAGGCACTGCCCACAGACCTTTGGCATATTGGCATTGGAGGCGCAGCGCGCTACTTACCGAAAAGCCGGAACCTGACGAGAGTTGCTTCTGCTGTTTCTCTCCGAGCAGGACGTGGCCCAAACGGCTGCGGGGCAAAGGAGAAAAAGTTGTTTTCAAAGGCTTGAACGGGACGCTTAGCTGTCCGAAGACGAGTCGGCGAGTGGGATAATCCACAAAATGGTACTGCGCCCGACACGTAGTGTAGAGAGGCAGACAGGCGACGACGAAGGGGTTGCGTTTGTGTCAGGCGCGCGCATATGGTGTACGCTAGCAAACGATGCTGGAGTCATGATGTCGTACTGGTTGAAGTAGGGCAAACTGGAGCCAGTCTTCGAGTTTCGGGTGTGCTTGCGAAAGGGGCGGCTTTTCGGAGTTTTTTTTTCTCTCTGGCGGGTGGAGATGGGTGATGAGAAGGACTGGAGGTAAGAGATGATGAGCGTGGCGGTCGTGGCTCCCATACGACTCGGGTCACGGGTAGACGGAACGAAAGCCTGCTCGAGTTGGCCTAGACAGGCCCCCTGGGCAACAGAGAGATGAGATGGGTTCCCTACTCTTTGCTCACATATGGCGAGTTGGGACGAAAAGAATGATTTTGAGCCTCCAAAGGCTTTTGAAACGGTTTGCAAGCCCTGCAAGGTCTTGGCTTGCCGAAACGAGCCGTGGAAGAACGGGTCTGGCTATGTGGTTAGCGACCATCCGGTGTCGAGTCGTTGGGATGGACTGAAAGAAAAGAAGAAGATTGAACTGAGTAGAAGGTGAGGCTTGGATGCCGTGGCCTGATAGAAGGTCGATGTGGCTAGAGAGCATATTTTGGCCCAGCTATTGGACGCAGCCGAGTAAAATTTCCGAGCCCGATGTTGTCTACACATGCGAGGAACACTGGATGTCTTCGTCCCCACCGAAGCAGCCCGCGGGCAGCTCGAGGTGTTCCATTGCCGATAAGCTTAAGTGGCTAGTGTATTGAGGCGGTTTGGAATTAGGACCAGGCCGGAAAACAGGCTGTCCATGGAGTGACGAGGTCAGTGCTTTGGTTGCAGAGCCGTCCTCGTGTAGCAGGTCTCGACAGTGGGATGGCCGTTTACTAGTGGGCTGCGAGGAGCTTGATGGCGTTAGGCTAGGTGGGAGGCTAGATCCGGGGTTGCTTTGCGGTCGTTTCCAAGAAAGCCAGATCACGAGTACATGTTGGTGGTCATTCGTTTCCCAAGGTCTAGCATGGCCTAGTCAAACTAGAAAGCTAGACACCCTCGAGTCAGCCCAACGACCAACCTAGCTCTAAGATTCCCGTAGAGGACGCCTAGTAGGCCGGTCGAGGCCAGTGCTCTGGCTGTCAAGATCACGAATTGCGATTGACGATGCAAGACAGATAACCTCTGGCAGCCAGGGCTCGCAGATCATGGCTCTAGACCAACGGTGCGTGACACCCTTGGCAGGAGGCGACAGGAGGATCTGAAGTCCTTAATCATTTATCACACAATTGGCAACGTCAGAAAGGCGTCGATCGCAGTGGAAATGAGCATCGTCTCCGTGTCGCAGGATAGCGGCGGTATACGACGCCGGGGAGGGTTGAGTACATGGCAGCAGCCTTGCCCAGTAATGCGAGCAGTCGGATGGATGGATTAGTTGTGCTTGATTGTCTGGCCTCGGCGGTGTGGGATGGACGGAAACAAGAGACCGGCGTAGGAAGTTGAAGAAAGGCGGCTCAGAAAGCGAGGGTTGAGGCAATGGAAAGAGACGTTACCGAGAGAACGTTCCTGCAGATGGCCCAGTACGTACCCGCGCTAAGCCCAGCGAGGTTCTGCCGGGAAAGACTCCACCCGGACGGCGACCAATCAATAATCGCGGCAGGAGCCAGTGACAGAGTGGTCCGGGCGTTCACGGACCGGGGTTTCTGACGTGGGAGACGTATCACATTGGTTTCGGTCGACGGCCCGTCCGTGACCCGGGTCAACGTCTAGTCTTGGCTGGGGGTCACGATGCAACAAAGTTGGCTCGGCTGCAATGCCAAAACAGTGGCGAGCGAGGGGGCCTTCAGGTACGTTTACCCTCTTGACCTCCACGATAGCCCTTAGAAACCTCTATTTCTCTTCCCTTCCCCCCCCCCCAAGGACTCCCGGTGGGGTCACCGCCCGCAGGACCCTTGCATTACACAACAAAGTCATCGGGTAAAAAAGAAGCGCAAAAACAAGCTCGGCAGGGGGTCGCTGCAGCATCTGGAAACGGGCTTCATCCCAATCTAAGGAGGTGATCAAGTCCCTTGCCCAATACCAGTTGGCCCCTCTTTTTAATGATTTGTGTTGTCTGATTGGTGTCTTGAGCCCTCGAGTCTCTGCCGATTCGTCGAGCTTGTTTGGACCGCAGCGAAACGAAACATGCAGAGAGTACTCCGTAGCCCTTACTGCTGCACCTGCCCACCAGTGCCCACGCTGCTTGGTCTCGCCTCTGCCTCGTTTACGGACTACTCGCACTCACACTCTCCTTTGCTTCGTAAGGTACCTGGGGCTTTCCGAAGGACGAGGCAAGCCTCGCTGCCATCTGAACTTTCCACCATCTTGCCCAACCATGCACCCCCCTTGACGCCATTGGCAAGGGGTACCATCCACCACTTGACTTGGTTTGCCCGCTAGATCCCCCTTCCCGTCTTCCATGATACGCACCGCATGCGCGCACACACACGCTTCTTCCAGGCAAGCGCTGCAGTTGTTGCGGCTTGCGGCCTACCCTAGACTCCTCCCCCTAGTATGGATAAGATGCAAACTCCTGCTTACAGTACCCATGTACCCCTGCCGGGTCTGAAGCTTTGTGGTCGAGCGTAATCTTGTTACCCGCATTGTGGGCTCCCGTGTGAACCGACGACGGAAAGAAAGCTAGCCGCAGACAATCCCCAGCAAGGACCCAAGTCGATCCGACCCCTCCCGAGTAGCAGAACATGAGAAAGGCCATGCGTGTGTGGGCGGCGACATACCTTACGCCATGGGAGAGCGGCAAGATACCTACCTTACTGAGGCTAAAGTGAACCTTCTTTATTGCTCGCTTGTTTCCCACCTTCATTGCTCTACTCCCGCCCCTTCTCTTCTTTTCTCTCCATCCCGTTCACTGTGTGTCAATTTCTTCAAACTTCCAAAAGCGCTGGTCTGCTTTCCTGGTCCACCGGTTTTGCTTATACTTTCCTTTCCCTTCGAGACCTCCTACGACCCTGTCATTCCCTCGGACGACATTCTTAATACCTCTTTCTAATCTTTCGCTTCATCGACCGTCCCAGGTGGCACCGATCGACAACAATCTTATATCCGAATTTCTGTCCCGGGAGAACAGCCGATCGAAAAGGAAAAAAAAGTCTAGGGCGAGCAAAGCTGCAATCACACAACCTACCTTAATCAACCATGCCTTCCACAATGAAGTCCGTTCTCGTCGCCTGCCTGGCCGCAGTGGCCACCGCCGCCCCCCTCGGCCCCAAGTTGAACGCCGACCAGATGAAGATCTACGATCTCGCCAAGAGGCAACAGGCTGGAGCTGGGGCTGCTGGATTGACGGATATTGATATCCTGCAATTGTGAGTGGGAGACTAAGAGGAGACTTGTCATGGGACAAGAAACAGTGGACATCAGGACTAATACGAACTTCACAGCGCTCTTACTTTGGAATGGCTCGAGGGAACCTTCTACCAGCAAGGCTTCCAAAAGTTCCCCGCACAAGACTTCCAGGCTCTTGGTCTGTCCAACGAGCAAGTCAACGACCTGCAACAAGTCGGTGCCACTGAGCTGTCTCACGTCTCTTTCCTGCAATCCGCTATTGCCCAGGCCGGCACTCAGCCCGTCCAGCCTTGCCAGTACAACTTCGGCTTCACGAACGCTGCTGGCATGGTCGCAACTGCTGGTGTTCTCGAGAACGTCGGTGTTTCTGCCTACCTTGGCGCCGCTCCTCTCGTCAAGGACAAGGCCATCCTCGGCGCTGCTGGCTCCATCCTCACCATCGAGGCTCGTCACCAGACATTCATCCGTGCCGCTTCCAAGCAGATCGCCATTCCCCAGGCTTTCGACGCTCCTCTCGGTGTTCGCGCCGTCTTCTCTCTGGCCGCACCCTTCATCGTCTCCTGCCCCCAGGGCTCCAACCTGGCTCTGCAGCCCTTCCCCAAGCTGACCATGACCGCCCCCGCCGACCCCAAGGCCGTTGCCGTCGGTGCTCCGATCATGCTCCAGTCCGATGCCGCACCCCAGGCCAAGGCTTGCGCTTTCACCACTGGTGGCATCCAGCCCGGTGGAACTGCCTTCACCCCCTTCAACCCCCAGACTGGCTGCGTCGTTCCCCAGGGTCTCAGCGGAGTCGTCTACCTCTCCCTCACCAACAACGCCCCGATGGCTGGCACGCTCACCGATGATATCATTGTGGCCGGTCCCATGGTGCTTACCATCTCGTAAGCGCGTTCAGAAGAGTACGGGGTTTGCAGCCGCCCAGTCATGGGTCGGGCTGAAAGGACGTGACGGGTGTGCGTTGATTAATCCCGAAGGTCAAAAAACAAAGCAAAAAAGTGGGGGAATAAAGCGCATGATGCCTTCGCTTTACGACATCGGAAGTTGGATAGTCAAGAGCCAAATCAGCCAGTTTTTCGAAAATGTCGACCTCTTTTTTTCTCTTTCTGACTCTTCGCTCCCTCCAACCTCACTATCCGATCGAAAACATTTTCACTTCTCTGGCTGAATAGATAGCCTGTATATATGATGGTCATATTATATATATTCCCAACGGGGGTTTCAGGAGTCTTACCAAGACTTTTATGTATTGTTTAACTGGTAACTCATTTTTCTTTTCTCATCTCATCTCCTCAAAAGAGTCTTTTGTTACATTACTTTTCATTTGTCGCATCAAATCCCCTCAGTCTCGGAGTAGATTGTGGGTACAAACATCAGGAAGGGCGGAAAGGGCCAGGAAAAATCGTGCCCCTGGCAAGCGGAAGAATTCTATGATACCAGCAGAATAAAGCACGATTTTTTGAAACATGTTCAACACATAGCATCTTCCCCCTTTCCTCCGTGCGCCAAAGAGAGAAAAAAAAAGGATGAGTTTACCGAGAGAACACAGAGAAGTAGAGGAGGTGGGAAAACTGAGTTGAGTAACAAGGGAAGCGATACAACTGAGACCAGCGCGCAATTCAAAAGCTATCTTTCATCAGCCGCAGAGGCTGCCAATTCATAACAAGGCCCCCAACTTGGTGGTGCGGTGTGAGGTGATCAGTTGAGCGGCGATAAGAGCCGCAGCGGCTTGAGTTGGGGGATGGCTGAATGAGGATGAGATTAGGTTTCTGGGTGGGTTTAGGGGTATGTGGGAAGAACGAGACGGATAGCCGAGCCGACAACATTGAGTCGGCGCAACGTCGGTATCTGCCTTACTTACACAGTCGACTCGGTGTCAAACCTTCTTTCGAGTCAGTCTGATCCGAGACACGGTGATTGTTTCTCGGGTCGGGATATGGCTACCCTTACCTGTGCTGACTGCGGGACCTTTTTGGTTTCTAATGCGCTACTGAGATGACTGGGAGGCATCGAGTAAGTCGCTGCCCTGGCTTATGCAAAATCTTAGTCTTGAACGCGACTGTAATTCTCCCACCCCTCTCAGCTTCGTTATGGACTCAGGTCTATTAGATGGGAGCCAAGGAGTGAACATTAAGTTGCTCCCGTCGGATGGCCGTTAAGACCGAAGGACGAGATAGCGGCCAATCGATAATGATTCACCTTAAGGTACTCAGGCAACTGTGATCACTCATGTCAGAAGCCAGTAATTAAATCTGTACAAAGATCTCGTTGACTATGGTAGAGTAAGTATTCATACATCTTAGTAACTATGACCAACGGCCTGTGGCTACTCAGTGGTTGATCTTGAAGCCACGCATATCTTAGGGATGAAATTTGTATTCAAAGTTGAACTTGGAGTGTTCCTTACTCTAGGTAGGTATTCATTGTGATTACCTTAGAAGCCGCTGATGTCCCGAAAGGGTGGAAACCTCCTACCGGGACTGGTGCCGCTGCTCTATGTCAATGTGGGGCCGACCGGCCTCAGCACGTGGGGTCGGACTGCAGCCGGTGATGCATGCCCCGCATCGGAATTATACTAACCACCGTCCTCTATTTGTCTCAGCTAGCAATGATGTGAGATAGGCCATTCACGCCGCGATTTCTCTGGAAAGTATTGCCGAATTTCTGCAGTTGACTAAAAACTGGCCTTCGTTGCAGCCGAGGTTCTTATAGCCGACCAGGATCATGTCCCGCCCGACGGGATGTCAAGATACACGACGCCACAACCCTCACGCAGGCAAGGTCATCTATTGTTCATCAGGAGCCTATAACATAAGGCTTTGTATAGGAATCCCCCCAAGTCCCCATTGCCATATACAATTTTTAGGTTTAGCGCAAAAGTCTAAAAGAGAACCACCATCTGATCTAGATTGCTTCCGTGTTCTTCGTACGGATAATGGATCTAAAAATGATCTGCCGAATCTTCAACCCCGCGCGTGCCCCGCATCCAGCCCGTCTGGCATTTCGGTCGCTCGTATGGTGACGTCTGCGGGGTCAAAGTCTGCCCGCAAAATGGAGCAGATGAGTTTACGTTGTTCGGAATGACACCCCGGCGATGAGGAGAAGTACCGTTGCATCAATGGATCACTGGCAACATGTCCGACTTGATGCGATCCCGTTGCGGGGTCGGTTCGGTTCCCATAACAATCAGGGTCCATACGACGACCTTCAACCTCTTCTTCACTCCAGAGCAGAGTCACAACTGTTGATTATACAAATTTAGAGCGAAAGATGAGTCACCCGTTTAACAAGGTACTACACATTGCCCGTCCTTCTCAGATGAACAGTCTTCTAAAATATTGAACAGGTCGTGATAGTCGGGGCTGGCCCTTCCGGTCTCCTCCTCGCCCTGCTCCTGTCCAAGCACGGCATTCCCGTCCACGTCCTCGAGGCTCAGGACCACCTCGACCAGCAACCGCGCGCCGCCCACTACGGTCCCGCCGCCATCCCCGATCTCAAGCGGGCAGGGATCCTAGAGGAAGTTCGTCGCCGCGGCATGACGCTGAACAAGTTTGTATGGCGCCGGCTCGACGACCACGGCGTCATCACCGGGTTCGATGCGGGTGTGCTCCGCGACGTCGGCGGCGAGGATCTGAGGACCACGTGCCTCGTCCTACAAGAGCTCGACCAGCTCATGCTCGACGAGTTTTTGAACAAGTACAACGGTACCATTAGCTGGGAGCACCGCGTCGTTGGTCTTGGACAGGATGAAGCCTGCGCCTGGGTTGATGTCGAGACACCCGGGTCCGGTGGGGAGAAGGAGAAGAAAGAGAAGAAGCGAATCGAGGTTGATTACATTATTGGCTGCGACGGCGCCAACAGCGCCATCCGCAAGGGTCTGTTCGGAGACGAGTACCCCGGCTGGACGTGGGACCAGCAAATCGTCGCGACGAACACGTACTACGACTTTGCAGGGAAATTCGGCTTCGACGACGCAAACTTCATCATCCACCCGGACCACTTCTTCATGGCGGCCAAGATCACCAGCGATGGCCTGTACCGCGTGACCTACGGCGAGGAGCCGAACCTCTCGCACGAGGAGCTGAAAGCGCGCCAGCAGAAAAAGTTTAGGACGATGCTGCCGGGCCACCCGGGGCCCGACGAATACAAGGTGGTCAATTTCGCGCCGTACAAGATGCACCAGCGGTGCGCGCCGCGGTTCCGCGTCGGCCGGTTCATGTTGGCAGCGGACGCGGCGCACTTGTGTAACCCCTGGGGTGGCCTGGGGATCACGGGCGGGTTTGTCGATGCCGGCGGGTTGTATGACTGTCTTGCGGGCATCTGGGATGGGGTGGCGGACGAGGGTATACTCGATCTGTATAGCGAGAAGAGGCGGGAGAAATGGCAGACGATTATTGACCCGATATCGCAGGAGAATTTTAGGAGGGTGTCGGATGCGGATCCCGGGACGAGGTTGGAGAGGGATGGGTTTATGCAGATGTGTGTGCGGGCTGAGAAGGATCCGAGGTTTATGAAGGAGTTGATGATGGGGAGCTTTGAGGTGAGGTATGATTTTACACAGCATTATAAGAAGGTTAATGGTCAGGAATGAGGGGTGCTGATCGGGAATTACTTACGGTGGAAGTTCCTTTGTAAAACTTGAGTGAAGAGACAGTATCTGCTTAGGTATGCCAAACCAATCATCAAGCATGTCGCAATTTCGAAAGTTGTAAGCCTTCAGGACCAAGCTTTCAAGTATTCTCTGGAGCAACATGCTGCTGATGCAGCTTACATTTGGGGAAATAGGCCAAGGACTAGGTATATTCCCGTCTATTTGATCGCCCGTTTCCCCACATGGTCAACAAAATGGAGACATGAGTTCTAATCATCATATATTTGTGTATTTAAATGATGCAAGCTGCAAAGCCCACTCATCTCTCAACCTTGGTGCCTATTACCTCTTACCAACCCTCTCGCAGGTTGGATGCTATGGTACCAATGATGTAGCCACTAAACATCTCATTTTGACTTAGCACTGCAACATCGGCGAACCCGAGTTGTTTTCTGGCGTTTTGAATGAAAGAGAAGATCTCCAGAGAGATGCGGAGGATAATACCTGAGTATTCTTCAGTTTTTCGAGTTTAGTATTTCTTCGGGAAGACCCTATGGCGTACATTCTTTGGAAGATGGCTTCTTGCCGCAAATGATAAGCTAGAAGTTAGTGTAGAAGAGGGCGCTGGAATTTTGAGGCTTCTCGTGTCAGTTACATCTGCCTGTGTTACAAGAATACAAGGATTGGCTACTAATTTGATGTCGGAGTGATGGGAAATGCATTCCTCAAGAATCAATAATTGATCCTCAAGTAGTATGTACCAAGGCTTTCTCCGCCACGCGAAGTTGCAGGAGGTAGTAAAGGGACACTACGAAAGGTTTTCGAGCATGCTGGCAAATAAATCTAAAAGCCCCTATATTCTGTCCTCCGGATAGGTAGTTGGCATCACAAGATTGGAGACGCTATGGGCCAGGCTTTCTGGTAGATTACGGCCTTCCGGCCGGCCCCGTATGCGGGGCCAGGTTCGGAATATATGGGGCCAACCCCGTCTTCCTTCATTTGCGCTTGAAGCCGGCGTCTGGGATTGCTCCGATACCACGACTGACCTAACTCTTTCACCATGGCTGATCTGTCTCCAACAAGTCTAGCCTATTCCCATTTAATTCATTGCACAAGTCGATGAAGTTACCGAGAAAAGAATTATGCTGGCTTTGCACAATTGCATAAGTCGCTCGGAGGAGTGGAGTTGGCATGATGAACCATCGGCCCACACCTATTCTCAGCGCTCCAATAAGAGATTCGCGCCCGGCGCTTAATCCTAATGGTTCACTGCAACCCAATTTGTCACTGCAGACAGAATATCATACCCCTGTCAACCTCTTCCCCTTCTTCATCCAACTCATGCTATCCATTGTTGTCAACACTTTGTCAACTCACGGAGTATGTGTTACGGAGCATTGGAAAGGCAGACTGTAACTGCTGCGGCAACCAAAATAATGACTTTGCGAGAGGCTCAGCAGTGGCAAGGCATTCTAGGTCCTAGTCTAGCCCCCGCAGGGCCGCGGCCCCTCGATCATCTCTCGAGCGCTTAGCCATCACCTCTCATTCCTCAACACCCATGGCCGAGGGCCCACGTCGAGCACCGAGTTGGTGCACGATCCCTGGACGCCATCACGTCCTGTTGGCGCGATGTAGTATTCGAGTCCAGGAACGGCTCAAAATCATGCGCATCGGCTCGTTACCGCGCTGAGGATTATGCTGTTGGTAGCAAGTTAACCTCTTAGTCTGTTTCGGCGACCCAGACTGTCGGGTTCAGTCTGTCAGTCAAGTTCCCTTAAGGTTCTGCGTCTCCCAGGAACAGAGGTTGCCTGGCTTGAGTTTCTTTCATCTTTCTCTTCCTCGTCTTCTCTTTCGTCTTGTTTCTTTTGTTACTCGAGCTGGTGTGGGCGGGTTTCTCTTTCAATTTTTGTTTCGAGGGGTTATTGAGTCTTTCATGATAGCCCTAGTCAACTGAGCCACACAATCATACAATCAAGCATAACCGAGATCCTTGCTTTGTTCTCCTCGATAGTCTACGCCCATTATCCATCGAGGCCATGGGTATCAAGGGGCCCGAGGTCCAAGAGACTCGGCTTCTCCAAGATGAGGCCCCTGAGAGACAGAGCCGAAAGGCTTCACTGCCCTTCGTATTTCAAAGATCGCGAGACAGTGAATGCAGTCTTGAAACAGGTCAGATAGAACATGGAGACCAATCTCAAGTCGAATGGCACTAGCTGACATGTCCAATAGTTCACAAACATGGCTGGAAACCATTGACTCTCAGTGCTCCAGTTCTTTTCTCCTTCGCTTTCACATCCTTCCTCCTTGCGGTAATTATCGAGATACTCGCCCAACAAAGCCAGTCTCAAGGAGGCTTCGCCCTTTCGAAGTCAGCTGACGATATTCCGGCCTTTGCAAACTTCTGCTACCTTTTTCTACCTACTATCGTCGCCGTCATATACAGTTTACTCTGGAGCTGGATTGATCTTGACGTCAAGCGCATGCAACCATGGCTGGAGATGTCAAGACCAAAGGGCGCTACAGCAGAGAAGTCGATCTTTCTGGACTACCCGTACGATTTCATCGCTTTCGTCCCGATCAAAGCAGCCAAGAGAAGGTAAGCTTACCTTTGCAACGTTTGCCAGGTGTGGGCTTACCCAACGCAGACATTGGGCAGTCTTTTACGGCGGAACAGTCATGGTCCTCATTTTCTGGGTAATAACACCCCTCCAAAGTGCAATACTTGGAACGGGCCCAGTCAATGTAAGGCGGCAAGTCAACATATCTGCTACTGAGGTTCTTCGGCCAGCGTCAGAGCATTTTGGATTGATGGATGTGACTATTCTCAATGAGGGTTATGCCCAGACTTGGCTGAACCAGCGATTGCCACCTTACACGACGCCGGAATACACGCTGCTCCCTTTTGACACCAAGAGTCAAGCTATCCAAGGATCTTCAACCAATTGGACAGGATCCACCACCAAGTTCTGGACTCAATTGAATTGTTGGCCCGCGGAGGTACACATGAACGGGGCCCCGCGAAAGCATAACCACGACTTCCTCAATGGCCGTGGCTGTAATGCCAGTGAGATCAACAGCTATGGGAATTTTGAAAACGACTTGCCTTACCAGATGTTGTACATAGGGTATCCGTACAGTTCGTGGGTGGACTACTACCTGGGTGCCACTTGCTCGAAGCAATCAGCAAGCAATCAGTTTCTGGCCACGTGGGGTCACTCGGACTATCAGAAGAACGAGATCAACCTTACCTCTATATTCTGCGAGACCAGCTACTACAAGCAGCCTGTCAATGCCTCCGTCAGAGCTGCCGACCTTGTCCCTTTGGAGAAATCGGTTGTTCCGCTGGGTCCTCGGGAAATACTTTTGGAAACAGAGTTTAACATGACAGCTTTCGAGCATCTACTAGGAGCCGGGGTGTTAACAACGCAACCCGACGGTGCGAACGGCGGTACGAAAGAGTTTCCGTTTGGACGTCTACTGGAACAGCATCAGCAAGTCGCCGAATTGGGTATCAAATGGCCGATGGCGCCGATGGCCGGCTTCGCGATTGGTTCACAGAAGAACGTCAAGACACTCGACATTTACCGAGACGAGACCAGCTTAGGCAATGCTTACAACTCGACACACAAGATGCTCTTTTCCCTCGCACTCCGTCGGGTCCTCGAAAACTCCTCCAGTTCGAATACCACTGCTGGCAACATCGATGTCGAGCTACACGGTATCATTGTCAGCCGAGTGTTCTCCGCTATCGTCGAAGGAATGCTGATTATTGTTGGGATTTTCACGATACTCCTATGGTTGCACGGCTATAGGGCGCCTAGCCGCTTGACGATGGACCCCGCCTCCTTAGGATCACTGATTAGTCTTTGTCAAAACAGCACTACGCTTCTCGACAAGCTTGCAGGAAAGGGAGCTCTACCCGAGGATGCCCTCAAGCAATCTTTCCAAGACTTACGTTTCAAGTTGTTCTGCGGGTGCCAGAGTCGTTCAAGGCAAATGGTCATCAAAGTAGTCGATACTCGAGATCAGACAATTGGAGAGCGACGCATCAGCCTGACCCAGCCAGACACCACCTTTTCCGTCGGCCACTACTCTCCAGTCAAGCCCTTGGCCCTACGCCGAGATGTTGGTGCTATGGTAACCTTATCGATGATGGCGGCTGTCGGCGGATTGGTCTACTTCAAATTGCTCGAACGGCGCAACAAAGGTTCGAAGTATGATTTCTACGGTAAAGTCGAAAGCTCACCAAATTAACAGGAATCGTTCGTCCGAATGCAAGCTTCGAGGTGCTGCAGATACTTGAAAACTATGTGCCCACTATTTTTGCAACTTTGCTGGAGCCCTTTTGGGTGCTCGTCAATAGGCTTCTATGCATCCTGCAACCATTTAAGGACTTATGGAACGGCAAACGGTCGGCCAAGGGCTCCATCAATGCCAGATACACCTCTCTCCCTCCGCAACTCGTTTTTTGGAGGGCAGCTAAGTCGGGCCACTTCATGCTCACGGCCATGTGCGCGTTGGCCTTGCTGTCTAATCTCCTAGCTGTCGGTCTCGGTGGTCTCTTCAACGAAAAGCCAATAGATATTGAGCGCCCTTACAACTTTCAACAATCATTCATGCCTCGACTGAGTAACGCATCCGTTTATGGCTCAAAAACCCGCGCAATTTTCCATAACTCGGCTCCGTACGAGGTTCCTTTTTACATTTTCATGAACAACGTGTCTCAGAACACACCACTTACACCGTGGGTCAACCACGACTACTTTTTTCAGCCCTTCGACATTGTTCCCCAAGACGAGGATAAGACGAGCGGCACGACGTTTACGGCGCGGACCAGGGGCTTCAGTACTAATCCATCCTGCTCTGACTTTGGTACTTACAACACGATAAGGAAAGCGCCTCAGGTGAATTACACAATGACCAGGAACGGCGAAGCTGTGAAGGGTTGCAGCACAAGCTTTATCACGAAAGATATGACACTCGACAGCGATTACGACATCTTTCCCGGGCCGGCTTCGAAAGAGATTGTGCAAAAGTTGGACACCTCCTACGACTTGACACCCTGCGAGACCACTTTGCTCATGGGCTGGTCGCGAATTTCTCATGCTTCGAATATCACCAGACCAACGAACTCGACGACAACCGCGAAACGGTCGCGAAGTACCGAGTTGGGGGATGGAGAAATCGCAAGCACGTTCGTCGTTTGTGAGCCAGTCTTCGCCACGGCCATGTTCGACGTCACGGTGGACTGGCAGGGCTACATCATCAACGCGACAAGGGCATCCAATGTCTCGGCAACGCTCGACTACCCACTCTCGACGAACCACACGGATGCGCTATCCGCCCACGTCAATGAGCTCATTGTCTCAACCCAAAAGAGCTGGCACAACGACAGCTTCTCCCGCGACTGGATGAATTACCTACTCAAGATCCAACCGGGCCACGCGAACCTTCTCGACCCGACCGTCCCACCAAACGCCACCGCGCTGATCCCCGCCCTCGAAGCCGTCTACCGTCAGATCTTTGTCCTCCTCCTTGGCAACAACCAGAACTTCCTCGACAACTACCCCGAACCCGTGACCATATCCGGCATCCGGCACACCACGGAGACGCGCATCTTCCTGGACACCACCGCCCTCGTCATCAGCCTCGTCGTCCTGGCCATCAACATCGTCGTGGCCATCACGCTGTACGGCCTGGCGATCAAGCACTTCCTCCCGCGCATGCCCACGACCATCGGGTCCATCCTCGCCTACCTCGCGCCCAGCAGGGCGGTGCGCGAGTACGACGGCACCGGCGGTAGCCTCGAGAGTAGCGCCACGTTCAGCTTCGGTCGGTATGTTGGCGAAGACGGGCGCGCGCATGTTGGCATCGAGCTTGATCCCTTTGTGGTGCCCGTGAAACTCTCCGCGTTGAGAAAGGGCGACACAGAACCGAGAACAAGGCTGCTTGGGAGGCTGCTGGGGAGTCGGAAAGCGGGACGGGGAGGTGATACGTGGTTGTGAGCTTGAGACAGGCCAAAAGACCGGATGGAAAGTGACGATGGGATGAAAAGACTCACAATTATGAACTTGGTACAGACACGCCCAAAAAGGCATGTTGTATTTTCATACCCAGAGGGAAAATGCGCAAACAGAAAAATAATTGATACCCATGCCTCTATCACTTTCGCGAATGCGAGTCGAGTTCTTTCCAGAGCCCGTGACTTCAGAAGCCGCGTTTTTTGGGCCCTACCAGCGACTCAGTAATGTTTCGATTCTGCATTTGTTTCTCTCAGAGTGTCGTAAGGCGTTTTTTTCACACGCAATGCTGATCATGTCCATGCGTGCCCTCTTCATCTGATATGGCATGTGTCAGCCTGTTCAGCTCGACAAGGAACAGCTCTCATTCGACTACGCACCCTTACACGCCTGTACTTGTCATGTAGAAGGATTACGCTCGAGGTGTGAGAAAAAAGACAAAGACAAAGGTAAACAAAGTTTGAGTTATGTCAAGGTCCCTGTCCGCCCGGGGAACCCCACGAGATCTTTGACTCGTTTCCCAGGATCTCCCCGCCCGCGTGTCAGAGACGCCACTTCGGATTGTCAAGCTCTGGTCCGCAAGTGGCCGTCGGACGCTTTGACGGGAGATAGAGCTGAAAGCTTGGGGTTTGGTGTGTGTGGATCGATGAGTGAGAGATCAGGCATGGGACTTTTTAGGATTCACATGGCGAAATTCATTGGGGAAATGTTTTATGAGCATGTGTTATGCTATTGATCTTCTCGTGCTACTTTTCTCAGGCCTGTCGATCCAAACAATGTGCCCCCAAATGGGCATACCAATAATGATGGAATGTATATGTACAGAATTTTGTCGTAAATGTTCAAGAAAGAAAATGAAACGCCCCAAGTGTTTGTGCAGTGCATTGTATGTTGTCATGACTTTGTCCAATGTATCCCCGAGGTATCATATCCCGTAAATGCTAAACCGTTCATGAAAGAGTGTTCGCCATCGACCAGCTTAGGCGGAACGGAAGCGAAGGGAGCGCTGGCGGAGGGCACGCTTGCGGCCGTTTCGGGTCACAACCATGCTCAGCTCGGAGCTGATGCCAGCAGTGCAAGAAGTGCCGCCGGCAAGGGCCTGGACGGAGGACCAGGTGCCGCTGGCGCAACGCTGGAAGGAGCTGCCTCCGACACAGTTCCAGGCGCCCTCATCGGTGCAGGCAGCGCCAACAGTCTGGGCACCAGCGGTAGTGCCGTTGCCGCTGCCGCTGCCAGTACCAGACGAGGGAGCTGCGGAGGGAGCGGCAGAAGGGGCAGCACTGGGAGTGACTGCTGGTGCCTTGGTAGCAGAAGCGGAAGCGGTGGGAGTGGCGGAGGCTCCACCGTTGGCGGGGACAGTGATGAAGACACCGCCGGGGAGGGAGGCGTTGCCGGTAGGCTTGGAAGCAGACGGCTTAGAGGAAGCCACGGCAGAGGTGGGAGCAGCGGTGGGCGCGACGCCTCCGCTGCCAGCAGTAGTGCTAGGCTTGGGAGTACCGGAAGAACCACCGCCGGAACCACCGCCGGAAGAGGTGCCGCAGGAAGTGCCGTTGGGGGGGCCCAAGTTAGTGCCGAAGACGTCGACAGAGTCGCCGGCATTGGGGAAGGTAACGTCGATGTTTTCGGACACAGTGCAGTCGTTGATGCCCTTCAAGTTGGCAACCATCATGTCGGGTAGAGCGTTGTAGGCCTCCTGAGAGCCACCGGAGCCAGTGATGGTGACGGGTCCGCAGTTCATGTACATCTCACGGTTTCCAACCTTGTTGAACCAGGTCCAGGCGATAGTACCGTTGCCAGCGGGCATGTCCTTGGGAATCGTGAAGTCATAGGTATCCTTGCCCTGCTGGTTGGCATTGTCACCGAGGTTGCCGGCAGTGTTCTTGGCCGGGCAGCCTCCCTCAATAGACTTGATAACCTTCCAGACACTGTTCTTGTCGGGCTTAGCATCCCAAGTGATGGAGACCTGGCAAGAGCCGCCACCGTGGACAGCAGAGCCAATGAAAGCCAGCTCGCCAGTGGCACCCTGGGCGTAGACGTTGGATGCTCCCGCGGCATTGTAGCTGCTAGACTTGCAGGGGAAGTTGCTGCCGTCCTCGATAAGAGGGCTGTTGTCGAGGTTGGCGTTGTCGTAAGGGACGGGCTTGCTCATCTTCATATGGGCACTGGCGAGGGTGGCCAGGCCGAAGGCGACGATTGCGTTGGCGTACATCTTGAGTGAGTTTTTTTTGAGTTGTGAAGTTAAGAATCTAAAACGTTCCAGACGTAAGAATCTCAGTATCGTGTGGTTGTCGTTGTGACTGTGAGTTGAGTTGGAAAGAATTTGTGGTTTCCGAAGAATGAGTACCTTTATAAAGCGTGTTAGTTCTTGATCTCAACCTAGCCATTACACAAGATCCAGCATCTTCGACAGCGCATCTGTTCCTCAACAGGCCCGACTCGAAGCAACCAGCCACAGCCACGACCGTGAAAGTCCCGGTGTGACGGGACTGGGTTCCTTGAAGAATGACATTGTTTGTGATACAGAGCGGGCCGCGATGTCGGACAAAGGCATCGAATCGGGCCAAGGACAGCCAAGGCTGCGTGCCGTTCCCTTGAAGAGGATCCTCATAACATTCCAGATTACTTACAATGTCTTCTCGCTTTGTCTGGCTAGGAAGCTTTGACGTTGCGGGATGTTTCAACAAAAAAAGTGTTGGAGTGAAGGTTGAGAATCGGATAGCTGTCGATGGGACTCGAAGTTTCGATATTCGTTTGTATGTGGTTTCGTTTGATTCCGTAAAGGATGGTATTTGCACCAGGCGAGTTGGATATGTTGATGGAAGTTGTGAAGAAGAATAAGGACTAGCCTTTGTTGAATGAGAAGTGAGAGAAGGTAAGATGTCGAAACGACAAGTTCTTTCCAAGCCCAAAGAATGCGAGAAGACGTGATGGTCCGAGAGGATGAGGAGTAGTGGAATGGGATTGTGAGGTCGGACAAGGCCAGGTCTTATAAGACCGGAAACAGACCAAAAGGGATGATGGGCAAAAACGAAGTGAGTACCTTAGTGACTGTGACTGACAGGGCCCCACGGACAGAATATGCCGGGCCTAGTGTGCAGAGAGTGACTTAGTGACTAAACGAATGGATACGGGAAAGGAGAGGCAAAAAAGCAATAAGCACGAGCTGCAGCAGAGAACGGCGGTAATCCCAGAAGGACTGGAGAAGGATGGACTGGAGGTCGGACCGGGAGGATGAGTAGCTGAACAAGATCGGTCCACTTGGGACGGGAGAGACATGGCGTTCTTTTTAGACAGGCGTTGAGCAAAATGGGCCAGTCAAGACCAGACATGGGCATCAGATCAAGGGGATTCGAAGCATAGTGGATCGACCGAGGGGTACAGGGGCAGGCCGTTGAAGAAGGAGAGGCATGGCCTTGAGGCTATGATAGGCCGGAGACATGCCCCTCGGCTTGTTTCGACATGGCTCAAAAAGACCGGACTAAACATTCTTGTGAGTGGGCAGGGGTGTAGAGGAGAGAGTGTGTGTGTGACTGAGAGGAAAAGGATATGGAGATGGGTACGGAGTATAGGTGATCAGTTAGGGTGTGGGCGCCATCTGGAGCTCGAGCTGCGGCTGTCGTCTGCCTGTCGACTTTGACCCATGGTCTCGCGGCAGAGGCTAAGACGGTAAGACCATGCCATGTTCCTGGGAAAGACAGATGGTGGTGGACTTTGGTATGTAGATGTGGGTGGGACATGGAGGGACGGGGACCTTGCAGCAAGGCGCGCCATGGTGCGTTGCGGGTTGGGCTGCGCTCTTTTCGAGCAGCGGATGCCCCTGACTAAACTTGTCTAAGGAGGAGCCAAGGACAGCCAAAGGCGGGGGAGGAGGGAGGGTTGTCCTGTGGTGCATCTGTGGACCAGCGTCGAAGTGGTATAGACTATAGGGGAGGGATTGGTGAGGAGTTTTTCGAGCTGTCGTTGATAGCGAGGATTGAATGGCTGGGACGAGGTGGGAAGAGAGACAAGTGACACCGAGGATGGTGCGCTAGTGGGAGGGGAGGTCCGGGACTGGCGACAGGGAGCAGGGAGCGATGATGCAGGGAGCATGGGTGCATGTTGTGGATTCTAGACTCCCAGGACCCACCGGACAACGCAGTACGTACCCTTACCACTCCCGTCCAGGGACGACGTCCCATTGGGTGCTCGGGAGACGCTAACGGAGCGCAAGTGCACGGTTCCTTGCCTCTCTCGATACGTACTCTTTTGGCACCAGCTCCTTTTTTCGCATTGTAGAAACGTCCCGTCTATACGTATCTTTCCATGCTACCTACTCAGGTAGGAACGGATACCTTATTCGTAGTTCACTTGGAAGGGGCGAGGGTGGTAGGCACGGGAATATGGAGGATCGCATAGGTGCAACCACATGTTTCCATCTAGTGCGTAGATGGCAACCCTCAACTTGCTCTAGAAGAGCGGTAGGAACACTGAAGCGCTCGAGCTGCAGCTTTCAAGACAGGAGAAGCACCAAAGTCGACGGGGACTACTGCAAGGCACCATCTGGGAGATGATCACAGCATGCAGTAGTCACTCTGGTTGTAAGAGTCAGAATGCCACACCCAATTCTCTAGTATTCTTGGTTCCCGTCCTGTTCTTGTTACTAAATGCATTCGTCCAGACTATCTTAGTCTTGCTTGAGGCTAGATTAGAAGGGAGGCGTTGCGATGCAAGTTTAGTCATCTCATCCGGTGTATTATTCTTTCACCTTGGACGGTAAAGAGGCGAGTTGTTGCCTTCGCCTCGCCAAGCCTCAAGGTCCAAGGATGAATGTAGTATACCTGGACCTGGTAGTTAATTCTTCAACGACAGAACTTTGCCTGACAGGCAAACAGACAGCGCGGCACGGTAGCGCGGCTCGTTTGCTGACTGACGGCTCGACCGTATGCACTGACTGGGTCCAAAGTCAAGATCGTCGAAACACGAAAAGGGCGAAGCAGTCCAGTCCATTCCAGACTTTTCGCGCTTTGCCGAACGTCGTTGCTCTCCCTTTCTTTTTTGGGACGTTAGGCGGCCTCCAATCAGGACATGTCGAACCTTGGATTCGGAGACGGGACTTGGGTGTAGTGGTGATCCATCGGCGGCCATCTTTTGCGACCCTCGCTTTCTGTCGCCCGAGGGGCCTTGGTGGCGGCCACTTAGATCCCTCGCATACCCTCGCGGAGATAGATACGTCACGGTGCGGCGCAACCCTGCCTGATCGCATTGGCTACGCCGCATTTCCCAGGGCCTGCGTTTTCGGATGCTCACCTCGTGAGCGAGAGAGTCCAGTACCTTGGTGCGGGAGAAGACAGAATTGGTCCATCTGCCCCCTGTCGACGATTCTGAGTGCAGGGGTTACGAGAGCGCAGTCATTCCTAAAGTAGACTAACGCCGAAGAGGGATGGGCAAGGGGGGATTTTCAAGAGTCAAGACCAAGACCTGCAACGACTGGGGACTGGACTGCTATGGTGTCGCCGCCGTTGTCGCGCAGCGAGCCTCACCCGCTCACCCAGCCCAATGAGCTTGGTGCACGCGCGACGCAGGCGACGGGGGAACATGGAGCCTGGAGAACGTGTTAAAGAGAGGAAGAAAAATATCAGGGTCAGGGATCGGAGAGGTGGGCGCGGAAAGGAAAACGCACGTCAAAAAAAAATTTCAATTCGTGGAAGACCAGGGGTGTTCCGCTGTGCCGCAGAACCACGCATCCACGGCTTTCGGCAAGGCCTGATGAGCAAGGGGGGTACGGAACGTGGAAGAAAGGGGCAGACGATATCCAAACTCTGGTACGATGATGGAGTTCGTTCCGCGATTTCTCATGTCATTCCTTTTTTCGCAGTGAATTGACCGCTGGCCAAGACATGAACTTTTGGGACCGACAATCATCCTCAGTCCACTTGTATGCCAAGATGTCTTACTCTTGACCAAGGTGAAGAAGAACTAAAAAAGAATATCCCAGACCTCAGCATGCCAGGCGAAAGCGAGACATGCAACGGGCATCTCGAGCCGGTGGTGAGACTTCTGGGAACAAGATGCCTTGACTTCTCCTCGGGGGGCACACCTTGTTGCTAGTTCAGCTCACCTTTCACACCGAGAGACACACCTCCACACACCTCGGTGCGCTGAGTGATACTGATAGGTACCTTACGTGAGGGAGGGAGGGAGGGAGGGAGCAATGCGCGGAATGCAGTGTATCAGTCAGGCCCCATCCCTCCATCCATTGTGCGCATTGTCGCTTGAAAAGCTAAGAAGCCAAGACCCAATATGAACAAAGTCGCGTTGATCGACAAGATTCTCCCGAGTCAGCGATGGGTCATCCCCGTTGTGGGAAGTTTACGTTGTGTGCTCCGTAGAATTTTGAGTAACGTAAAGTGAGAGAGTTGAATTGTCATCGGATGCTCCCCCAACTCAATCTACTCCGTCTCGACCTCGGTATTACCTCTCTGGCCCCGGCCCTAGGCGACAAGGCGCATTTAGAGTGGACGTTTTGGCTTGTGGATTGTGGGAAGGCGAAATCTTGAGAGAAAGAAAGGTAAGTGGGAGGGAGCACCGCTGTACAATCTGCACACTCGTTTATTGCGGCTGTTGCCTTAACACGTCATAAGTCTCTTCCCGGTAGTGCCGCGGTGGCAGTGTACCTTGTCTCCCGGTGTTGGCCTGATAGTGGGGACCCGCATCCGTATCCGTACTCCGTACCTTACACGTGTATGCGTGGACCACCTTACCTAAGCCTCAGGTCAAGATAGAAACAGGAAAGTCGTGCATATGGGCTGTGGCGGTCTACCTTCTTAGTTGCTTTAAACGATCAACGGTCTCCCCACCGAAGACATGAAAATAAGGAACGGTGAGCGGCTCACGACAGCCACTCGTTTTCACTATGCTATGCGCACTTGCTTCTTTCTCTTCTCTCTCCGAAAAGTCTCTCATCCCAGTGCCGAGACCTAGTGCACTGCATACCCATGTTGACATGCAAAGGACAGGCCAAAGTCCCCTGACACTGCGACCTGCCCATCTGGATGTTCCCCGCTAAATCGGAGAGCAGGCGGGGGCAGGCGAGCAGATCCTCCTGTGCAAGTGCAGGGGCACAGGGGTTGGTAAAAAGACGACGCTGGTAACGGCAGGGGCATGTTTTCTCGCTTCTCTGAAGTTCTGTGCATTTTTCGGTTCGGTCCATCAGGGGTTCACGTACCCCCGGGCTGGGAGTCCTCCTGTCCAATCCACAAGTCCACACAACTTGAGAAGTTGAGGCCTTTTTCCAGCCCTCTCGTTAATCGTGCCCACTTCACAAGTGCAGCTGAGGGAAGCCCTGGGTACTTTGGCATGGGCTCATTCCTTCCTTCGTCGCACCTTATGTGCTAATATACCATCGTCCAGGAACAAATGGTAGGCTAATCAGTCGTCACACATGCTACGTTGTAGTGGACGCAGGGTCTCGTGGAAGGGGTCACTAGATGGTCATGGTGAGGTGGTTTCCTGCAAAATGTCTGGGGAGGAGACGACAGAAGACTTGCTGGCAGTGGGCACTGGTGACAGTGGTAAGTGGTGACTGGCAGGAGCCCCCAACTCCAACACCCCTGCGCAGAAGCGAGGATATGAAACGAAGCCAGTTTCACGACCACCAAAGTTCGCCTCTTCTCCTTTCGGACATTTGAACCTGCACCTACGAACCACTGACAACGAATCAATGGGATATTAACCGTCACCTGTTAATGGGATTACCATTACCGGTACGCAGTAATTGTGCCGCGTGCGGCATCATATGGTTCCTGCGTGTTTTTGAATCTTTTCCAAGCTAAGCTTTTTTGACCGTTTGTTTCTTCAGACCAGTTAGTCAAGACCCAAACATTCAGTCCCTTCACAGGCTATCGCGGACCGCGGAAAGCGGGAACATGGCATGGCATTGCCGCATCGCATGGCATCTGCGATTCAGTCTTAACAAGCCAGGGCCAGTCGTTTCCCTTTGTCCAACTCCATCGAGAGAACGTCGTCACAACGACCTATTTCCCCTCTTCCTATCCGCCGCGTTTGGAGTAAGCGCTCTAAGGAACGAACCAGCTTCGTTGGTTAGCTGAGCACCTGTCACGAGCTGTCAGCCTAAAGGTGCTTAATCCTCGGGTTGCTCTGACGTTGACCAGTCGTTTGGCAGCAACGGGACGACGACGTGGACGACAACAAAGTATCGCGCGCCGAAGCTCTCAGGCCTACTAAGCATTTCATGCGTCTTCTACTCCGTTCTTAGCAGCTAGCTGCTCTTTCTGCGACCATGGACGCAGCCCGTCGTCCGGCTGTCACTCTGGCACGTTCACGGTTCATCAAACCCCCAGAGCCCAAAGCGACCACGACCCATCAACCTGAACCCTGCAGGTTCTACTCTCTCCTCTCTGCGTCCCTACTGCGTATGGATACGTATCACTGTCCCCCGGCCTTTGCCCGACCGTAGTGGGACATTTCACCGGCTGTTGTCCACTGTCACGTTGCTGATCGCCACCCCGTGGTCCACCGTCCAATTCCCGGATCGTGGTGGCCCGAATTCCACGGCCGAGTGGATATCGACAGGGACTGCTCGCAAGAAAGAAAAGAGACTCATATTACTCCGTAGCACTTGCCCATTCACGAGAGAGGGGAAGGAGGGTGACGCTGAGAGAAACAAGAGACGAGATATCTCGGTCGGCTCGTTGCGCGCGGCGCAGTACGTAATTCTTTACCCATGCGTCGACGCATCCTCATCTATCAACTACACAGATAGCTCTGGTACTTTCGAGTCCGGTACGCTATTGCCCCCGGTCGAGGTTTCCATCGTCTGATGATTTGGACAAATCCCTCCTCCTTCATCTTGGCCCGTCCACGTCCGTGTTGTTGCCTCCCCTGAACATCGCAGCTGGTTGGGCATTGGGTAGAATGAGCCCAGGCTCGACAAGCGCCGTCTGGAAAGACGATCCGAGTAAGGGAGAGGAGGTGTGGGAGGGAGCCACGCTTCCACGGGAGCTGAGAAGGCAGCCAGCGCTGGTAGGCCCGTCTTCTCTCAACTTCTCCTTCATGTTCGGACGATCTGGTTGAACCGAGTCTCGTACTTGCGACACTGATCGCCCGCCAGCGTACACAGCCCAGCGCCGTACCAGCTACGAAACGGCACCCGTTCCCGCTCACGCATGAATTCCCCGACATGACCTCTACCACCTGATGGCCCCTTGCCAATACCCTAGGCATTCTTTGCCGTCGTGCGGTGCTCCTTTGGGCAGTCGAGCCGCCATCAGCTTAAGCCATGGGCAACGACACATATCAATCTCAGTGGGGAGGGGCATCCCTGGCGAACGCCCAATTCGAGCGCGCCTCGGCATGAAAGATCGCCTCTGAGCCACAACCTCACGAGGAGATCCGAATATTTCCCAGGTAACGCCACCCGCCGTCAGCCACCCCTGTTCGGTGCCACCTTGCGAGCAACGGCTTGTGGCGCAGTGTGGCTTCCCCTGCCTGCCGGAGCCACAGAGAACGCTCGTATACTATGCCCCCTGTGGCTCGTAATTCGTGCTCCCCGAGAAAAGGGACCAGCTTTGCGGTACGTGGGACCAGTTCGCTTCGCTTCCTGTGCCACAACAGCACAGATTTACAGATACCGGTATAGTACCGATATAGTATTCTTCATCGGATGCCTCTGGACAACCATCCTTGCGAAGCTGGAAATCCCGGCGCTCGAGAGTCAGCCGCTACTAGCATGCTTGAAGTCAAGAGTGGGCCGGCATTGTTCACGAGGAGGCACTTTACACGCCTTTACACGACGTATTGGCGCCTGTTCCTGAGCTAGTTTAAAATGCTGTGGCTCGTTTTTCCGTGGCATGATTCTCAGCCGCTCAACAAAAAACGCCGGGCTTGCATGGTCGCTCAGCAAGCTTGCATAAGCGTGGACCACTCAGAAGCTGTGTTGCGGTCAGCGAGTGTTAGTGTACTTATCATGGGCGTTGCTGATATCATCAAGGCTGCCCCTCGGATTGAGGGCTTCCCCCGCTTTGAATGGTTGCATTGCCGCCCAAATTTGGCCATAGGACGACGACGTCGGCCACGACAGCATCACATCACATCACGGGGGGAGGCACGCGTACTCATGCTTTGCAGCCCTGTGCGCCAAGGCTGGCGGCAGACTTCGACTGGTTCATTGAGCATGACTGGTTAGAACTTGGCAAGCCGTCGTCTTCTCTATTTGCTGATATTGCGTCCTGGTTTCATCTATCCGTCACATCGTAATTGCCCGTCTGCCATGTGTGGGCAGCGGCGCTCAGCTGTCTCCAATGCCGTGAGCCGGCGCTGACATGTCCACTTCACACCGCCCTATCGGCCCAGGTGCAGACCTGCATCGGCCGCCTGCCTACCGTGAGAGCCCATCAAACGATGCCGTTTGCCGCCATACGAAAGGGAAGAGCAAGGAAAACAGAGGTATGCTGATACAAGTCCTTGGGCCTAAGCAACCGCTCTACTTGGCAACCTCATCCTTCTTCTCCTCGTGACCGTTTGCATCTTCCTTCTCGACCTTCTCAAACTCTGCATAATCGTCGCAACCTAGATTTGATTTTACCAATGTTAGCGGAAAGAGTAGTCCAACACGTCGGAACTGAGCCATCCTCTCGACCAGCCAAGCCCGCCCGTCCCCCATAGACAGGTTGAATAAGGGGACTGTGGGCTGTCTCACCTTCAAAGACGTAGCTCTCGCGCGTCCAGACGTGCATCTTATCCTTGCGGAACTCCTCAAACGACCACTTTACGCGCTCCAGGTTCTCCGGACGCTTGTAGATGTAAGCCATGGCCTGCTTGTCCTCTTCCTTTTGCTCTGTGCCACCACTAGTACCGCCGCCGCTGCGGACCTTGACGGTGACCACCTTCTTCTCGTACTCGGAGCCCTCGAAAAAGTCGAGCTTGAGGACGTTGGCGTCCGTGAGGCCCGTCGCGTAGATGCCTAGGACGGAGCCGCCGGCTTCGGGGATCATGCCTGGGTAGTCGGCGAGCTGGACCCGGTGGCGGGTGTGGTCGTGCAGGAGGGCGGGGGTGAATGTGTAGAGGTCCTTGATTGCCTGGGGCGGGTTGCCGTTGCCTTGGACGACTGTGAAGAAGACCTTGGGCTCCATCTGAGGGGGGAAAGGAAGTGTTAGTGTAAAGTCCTAGCTGGCACGATATCTTCATGACGGTTTGCTTGAAATGTGCAATGTCGAAGCCTGCTTTCTCTGTGACACCCCTATGACTGACTGATACAAAAGCTCAACTTGGATTCTCGGGATGAGTCTGAGCATTTGATCTTTGGAAGTGGAATGGCTTCTCGGAATGTTTGATTAGGAGAGATGGACGACTGACCAAAGTGCCTGTCAATATTGTTAGCTCATAACCATCAAAGACACGAATCTCAGACTCACCATAGAAGAAGGCTGTGTGTGGTCCACTCATTTTGAATGGGGTGTATTCGTGTTTGACAGAGGAAGTTGGGTGTTGTTGAATTGCCTTCGTGAGGTTTCAAAGTTGACCATGTGAGAGGAGTTGTTGCCAAGGTGGACAATACAGAGGCCGCCGGAAGGAATTCAATGCGGGATAATCTAGATTATATATACTACTCTTAGGTCCCAAATGAGACTTCTGACTCACTCAAGCCTCTCGGCTCAAACTTCTGAACGCTGAACTGCCTGATCAGTATGGACTGGTTAGTTCCAAGAAATGCCAATAGGTAAAACCGTTGTATGCGCTTCTATTTGTGGACTTTACACAAGCATCAAAGAATGAGGTACCTGCGTAAAAGCCGTTGGGAAACGTGAAAGGAAACTGAGGCTGGCAAGCAACGATGTAAAGCTGAACAAAGGTGACCGAAGAGTGAAGTGGAATCCCGGCCCGCCTCCGGATCGTGATTCACCGGCGGCCGGAGCTCTTATCGCTCCCCAGACAAGATAAGGCGCTTTAGGCAAACCCCCCTGCCCCCAGACGCGGCCCGGCAAGCACTCCGGGTGGATCTTTTATGGAGCCTTCGTCACGGATCAATATTATTCAGATGCCTAGCGCCAAATGATTTGGCGGCTGGTTCCCCCAGCTTCGCGACTGCCTTCGGAAATTTGAGAGCTCACGTCAAGCCTGGGCCATCAAATCCATTTAATCAAGCCGCGCGACCTTGAGCGATTGGGAACGACTGGGGCACCCCAATTACCAAGGCACACGCGAAGACATCCCGTAATTGTAAAATTACCTTTTGGTCTTTCTATTCACATTTCACACCACCAGCGGCCCTTTTTCTTTTTTCCATTGATCAACGAGATACCCCTCCAACTCCAACGCGCGCTCTCGTCCGCAACCTCGATCCATCAGCCTCGCTGCGACACGAAGTCATCCACGATACCCTTCCCTCCCACGCATGGGAACGAATCACGCGTCCCCCGAGGGCCACTGACGCCGCCATGTCGGGCACCACAATTGACGATGTCGTCAAGCGACTTAGCAGTCCGGACACGGGTACGGAACGAACCCCCGGTGTAATGCGATGCGATCGCTCCCTCGAACTCGGAACCCCGCTGTGGCGGAGACGCATCACTCTTCTTCAGGATCTTGCTGACATGTGTGCGGTACAGACTCGAGAGTCAGGTTAGAGGCGGCGACTACCTTACGCGATAGCCTAGATCACTACACCAATGGAACCATATACCCCCCTTTCCTGAAGCGAATGGTACCGATCTTCCTCACGATACTGAGAGGACCATGCATCTTCCAGAGCAACTCCCCGGAGCAGGTAAGGCATTCCGCATCGATGTAGATGAGTGCGCCTGCTGATATTGGATGACAGAAATTGCGAACATGTATCCTCGAAGTCCTCAACCGATTGCCAGCGACACCGTCCCCGACCGAACCCTTCGAACCGTACGCGGAAGAGGTCGTCGATCTGCTGATGCAGCTGGTCCGTACGGATAATGAAGAGAATGCGACACTATGCGTCAAGATCATCTCGGATGTCATGCGTCACCAACACAAAGTCCTGCAGGGCAAGGTGCAGGCGTTCCTCAACCTAATCCAGGAACTTTTCGAACAGATGGAGAAGGTCGTGCGGGAACAGCTGGACAACACGTCACTCTCGACGGCATCAAACTCCGGCGCTCCATCAACGCCGGGCAGCTCCCAGACAAACTTCCAGTCGCCTAGACCGGGCTCCCCCGTAGCGTCGGTCACAGATCTCGGCCCGGATCCCCAACAGCAGAATCGGCTACTGCTGAAGGGCATGCAGTCTTTCAAAGTCCTCTCGGAATGCCCTATCATTGTAGTTTCCGTTTTCCAGGTCTATCGAAATACTGTCGCATCCAACGTCAAGGCTTTCGTCCCTCTTATTAAGGGGTTCCTCTGCCTACAGGCGAGCGCGCAGAAGCAGGCTCATGCCGATGCCAAGGCTAGGGGACAGATCTTTACGGGAGTGAGCCCGTTGATTAAGAACCGAGCTGCTTTCGGCGAGTTTATCACAGCCCAGGTCAAGACGATGAGCTTTTTGGCTTATCTCTTGCGTCAATACTCTCAGCAATTGACGGATTTCTTACCGACGCTTCCTGAGATTGTGGTTCGACTTTTGCAGGACTGTCCAAGGGAAAAGTCGAGTGCGCGTAAGGAGCTGCTTGTTGCTATTAGGCATATCATCAACTTCAACTTCCGCAAGATCTTCTTGCCAAAGATTGACGAGCTCCTGGACGAGAAGACGCTGATCGGCGACGGCCTTACGGTGTACGAGACTATGAGACCGTTGGCGTATAGTATGCTCGCCGATCTCATCCATCACGTCAGGGACAGTCTCACACCTGAGCAAATTCGCAAGACGGTCGAGGTTTACACCAAGAATCTCCAGGATAACTTCCCAGGGACGAGTTTCCAGACCATGAGTGCGAAACTCCTCCTCAATATGGCGGAGTGCATCGCCAAGATGCCTAACAAGGTCGATGCGCGGCACTATTTGATCATGATCCTAAACGCTATTGGCGACAAGTTCGTGGCCATGAATAGACAATATCCCAACGCAGTGAAGCTCTCGAAACTCTACGCCCAGCAAGCCGCTGACGGAACCCAGGATAGCTACCTTGCGGACAAGGACCACCCGCCTGACTGGGATGAGACCGACATCTTTACTGCCATGCCGATCAAGACGTCAAATCCAAGAGACAGAGGCGCAGACCCCGTTGTGGACAACAAGTTCCTGTTTAAGAACCTGATGAACGGGCTGAAGAACACTTTCTATCAGCTCAGAACTTGCAATGTCAACAACGTAATCGACGTACAGAATGCCCCTCAGCACTGGCAGGATGTTGCCTATGGTTTCACAGCAGAGGAGGTCAACGTCATCGTGAAGTTGTTCAGAGAGGGTGCCTACGTCTTCCGCTACTACGAAATCGAGAAGCCTGCAACCGAGTCCCAGTATATGTCGCCCGTGGAGTACATGGCCAACTTCTACATGGTTTCTAGCAGTAAGGAGGAGAAGGAGCTATTGGAGACCTTTGCGACTGTCTTCCACTGCATTGACCCGGCGACGTTCCACGAAGTTTTCCAGCAAGAGATTCCCCATCTGTACGACATGATCTTCGAGCACACGGGGCTGCTCCACATCCCTCAATTCTTCCTCGCGAGCGAAGCCACTTCGCCAAGCTTTTGCGGCATGTTGCTGCGCTTCTTGATGGAGAGAATTGACCAAGTTGGCTCAGCGGACGTCAAGAAATCGTCAATTCTGTTGAGACTGTTCAAGCTGGCCTTCATGGCAGTCACGCTTTTCGCGAACCAAAACGAACAGGTCCTGCTTCCTCACGTTGTGGACATTGTCACCAAATCCATTGAGCTGTCGACAAAGGCTGAAGAGCCCATGAACTACTTCCTACTCCTGAGATCGTTGTTCCGAAGCATTGGTGGCGGCAAGTTTGAGCATCTCTACAAGCAGATTCTGCCATTGCTTGAAATGCTGCTGGATGTGCTTAACAACCTGCTCATGGCAGCAAGAAAACCCGCCGAGCGTGATCTTTACGTGGAACTGTGCTTGACGGTGCCGGCACGTTTAAGCAACTTGTTGCCCCATCTCAGCTTCCTGATGCGGCCACTCGTTGTCGCATTGCGCGCCAACACCGATCTGGTCGGTCAAGGATTGCGGACGCTGGAGCTCTGTGTTGATAACCTCACCGCGGACTACCTGGACCCCATCATGGCTCCGGTAATTGATGAGTTGATGACGGCGCTGTTTGACCATCTCAAACCCCATCCCTACAGTCACTTCCACGCCCATACCACGATGCGCATCCTAGGAAAGCTTGGAGGCCGGAACCGAAAGTTCATGACCGACGCGCAGCCCCTGAACTACAAGGATTATGCCGACGACCCGACAAGCTTTGATCTTCGCCTGATCGGCTCCAAGAAGGATAGAGCTTTCCCTGCGGAGACTGGTGTTGATTTCGCCATTAGGAAGTTGATGGAGCAGCCAAAGGCGGGCAAGGGCAACCAAGCGCGACAGTATGATGGTTACTACAAGAAGCAGTCCTTCCACTTCATCAAGTCCCAACTGAAGATGCGGATCGGCTTCGAGAACTTGCCCGACGACATGCCTAGACTTCTGCGCCTCCAAGCTCAAGATTTAGCCGCCAGAAGAATCGACTTTGACTTCTCTGTCTTCACAACACACGACAGAGAACGATCCATTCCCAAGAAGGATGAGCAAGACGATCTTCTCAAGCGTTTGCTGAAGGCTGTCATGTTTGCCGAGTCTTTGCCTGATTTCAAGGAAGAAGCGCAGACATTCCTCATGAATCTCTGCAAACACTTTACAATCATTGAGGTTGGCCGAGCCTTGGTCGACGTCAAGCGAACGTATAGCCCATTCGATCCCAACGCTGGAGAAGGCCAACTCTTTATTGATACCCGGGTGCTCTCTGATGCTATTGTGGAATCGTTGGCTTCGGATCACCCAGAAGTGCGAGAATCTGCGCAGCGCGCGATCCGGGAGGTATACGACTCTGCCACCACAATTCTGGGCAACGAGCAGAGTGTTGCTAGGCTGCCTCTCTTTAATAACTTGAGCACCACATTCTGCCATGGCTGCTACGAAGAAGAGTGGTTTACCAAAACTGGTGGCTCGCTCGGTATCAACTTCCTTCTCAATGAGCTTGACCTAGGTGACCAATGGGTTGCGGGCAAGCAGATCGAGTTCATTCGCTCTCTAATGTACGTCATCAAGGACATGCCCCAGGACCTCCCTGAGAAGACTAGGAGGTCTGCTCAGGTCACCTTGGAGACATTGTTGCACAAAATCACGAAGAACATCAAGAAGGAGGATGCTATGCCGCAGCAAAACCCTGGTCAGCCGCCTCAACAGAGGTCACGCCTCGCACAAATTTGCATGCAGTTTAATACGGAATTGGCGCACATGAACCGCCATGTTCGCGAGACTGCGAAGCGATCCCTCGAACTTATCGCCAAGGCGGCCAACTGTGCTGTGTGGGAGCTGATTGAACCCTACAAGGAGCGATTCCTCCAGCCAATATACTCCAAACCCCTTCGTGCCCTGCCGTTCCCCATCCAGATCGGCTACATTGACGCAATGACTTATCACATGACCTTGCGGAAGGAATGGGTTACTTTTGACGACAACTTGACCAGATTACTCATGGAGTCTTTGGCTTTGGCTGATGCGAGCGATGAGTCACTGGCGAATAAGCCAGGAGAATTCAGGACGCACGAATACATTGTCAACCTTAGGGTTGCCTGTATCAACATCCTCAGCACCGCCACCAGTTTCGAAGAGTTCGCGCCACTCAAGCAAGGCAGCCACCCTACGCGTTCCAAGATCGTCTCGGTTTTCTTCAAGTGTCTGTACTCGGACTCGAAGGCCACAATCGACGCGGCAAATAGTGCCCTCAAGAACACCCTGGAGGCACACCAGAAGCTTCCGAAGGACTTGCTCCAAGGTGGTCTGAGACCGGTTCTTGCCAGTCTCCAAGACCCCAAGAAGCTCTCGACCCATGGCTTAGACAACCTGGGCCGACTCTTGAAGCTGCTCACTACGTACTTCAAGGTCGAAATTGGAGCTCGCCTGCTCGATCACGTCAAGGTGCTTGCAGAGCCCAGCACTCTGCAACAGCTCTCCTTCACCTTCTTTGAGCAGAATGGCCCGATGAAGGTTATTGCCGCCGTCTTCAACATCTTCCACCTTTTGCCCCCACAGGCAGAGGGCTTCAAGCAACGTCTCATTGACCTGGCATTGGAGCTAGAGGAGAAGCTGCGTCGCACCCACGAAAGTCCCTTCCGAGCACCGTTGTATAAGTTCATCAACCGATACCCCAACGAGGTTTGGAACTTCATTCTGCCTAAGCTCGAAGATCTCAAGTACGGGCGCTTCATCTCACAGGTGATCCGTAACCCGGAGAGCGGCCCTCTTAGAGATACGGTGTCCTCCAACGTTCAAGCCCTAATTGACTTCTGCAACAACGCGATTTCGCAAAACAAGGATAGCAAGCTCGTCACCGTCGTCAATGCCGTTCACATTCTCTATTCTCTTACCCTGTCGCCTGGAACGGACACTTGGCTAGAGAAGAAGGAGCATTTGACCTGGCTGAAGCAAGTCGGCAAGGAGCTGGAGAAGCAGATGCGGGCCCATACTCTCGCACCCAACTTGAGACTGCCGGCGTGCCAGGCTTCAGACCAGCTGATGTCAATCTTCATCAAGTCTTTGGAACGTAATCCAAAAGACCTCGAGTCGCTCTTCAGCCTGGTAGATTCAGTCACGACTGACGACCTCCGTGCCTCTCAGCCTCTGATCGCCTACATCTACAAGAACATTGTCAGCAGCGATTCGCCAGAGTTCTGGAAATCGACGGTTCTCAGATGCCTTGACGCCTACCCCCAGAAGAACATCACTCAGAAAATGAAGTGTTTCTTGCTGCACTACATTGTCAACCCAATCGTGGCCATGGACGTGCAACGCAACTGGAGCTTACCGCCGCAGACAAAGGGTCGATTTATGGACAAGACCATCATCGATGCAGTCAACGCGAAGATATGGAAATTGCACCAAGATGCCAGCCAGCATGACAACGACGATCTTCTGCAGCCAGGCATTGACCACACCAAGTTTGAGGTTCTTCAACTGTCAGCAATGTTGGTCAAGTACCACTCCACCATTTTCCAGGAGGCCAGGAAGGACATCATTAAGAGTTGCTGGACCTTGATCCGACTGGACGATGTCATCAACAAGCACGCCGCCTACGTTGTGATCGCCTACTTCATCGCGCTATATGAGACGCCGGTGAAGATCGTCACCCAGGTGTACCTCTCACTACTGAGAGCAAACCAGAACGAGGGACGAGCCTTGGTCACACAGGCTCTCGAGTTGATCGCTCCCGTTCTGCCCAAGCGACTGGGAACACAGGCCCATGATCGTAATGCGGGATGGGCGCTGGCTCCTAGAAAGATTCTTGCCGACGAAGGCCAGAACGTGCAGCAAATGACCAGCATCTTCCACTTCTTGGTCAGGCATCCTGACCTATTTTATGAGTCAAGAGATAAGTACGCTATGCTCATAATCTCGTCCCTGAGAAAAGTTGCTGCGCCACCCAATCCTTCAAACGAGTCCAAGAAGCTCGCTCTTAACATGATGTGGCTCATTTGGCTCTGGGAGCAACGGCGTGTGGAGGGTAAAGGAGACGCAGTGTCGCGTTCTATCTCCGAGTCACCGACGTCTAAGAAGCGCAAGTTGGACAGTGCAGACCAGCCAATGTCATCACCTCCTACCGTCAGACAAAGCCTGGGCGGCAACGACTATCAAATTGCGCATGTCGCGCGCCAGAAGATGATCAAGTATCTGGTCGAATTCATTGCTCAACTGAATGAGCGGTACCAATTGCCATCCACGAAGGCAAGAGACAATGCTTCTACGACCGGCCCCGCCATGCCGCCTACGTCTACCGAGTTGTGCAAGAAGGCTATGAGTCTGTTTTACAACCTAGTTCAGCCCCAGTACTGGGGTGATCTGGATATAGACCTCTACCCCAATGTCACCGATGTTGTTCTGGCTAGCGATAAGACGCAGAACTTCCTCGCAGCGGATCCCTCCGACGAGAAGTTTGATGAGAAGTTCATCACAAACATCATCAACACTCTTCAGGTTGTTCGCATCATCTTGAACTCCAAGCCAGATGAGTGGATTGCCAAGAACATGCCATCGGTCCAGAAAGTTCTCGACAAGGTTCTTAAGAGCGAGAATCCCGAGTTGCAGGATTGCTTGCACCTTGCAGACAAGAAGTACGATGATGATCGCGACCTGAAGTCAATCATCCAGAGGGTACTCGATGCTGTTCCTGAGGACGTGCCGATGGAGGACGCCGACGCTGAGGGTGAGACGGAGTCACAAAACTCGGAGATCATCAACTCCTTGTCATCGATTGCTGGCGAAGCTATGGCGGCAGGACACTATGGATCTGGAGTCAACATTCTGTGGTCATTGGGTAACCGCAAGCCCTCCGTCATTGACCAACACATCCCAGTCCTCATGAAGGCTTTGCAGAGCAAGTTGGCCCGTGAACACGTTCAGCATTACACGGCCGTCGCCAATCATCAGGCTGGGCAGCCTCGGACTCAGGATGCAAACACTCCAACGGGAGAAATGTCTACGTACGATCTTGAGGTCTCAACCGCACTCATGACCAAGGCTATCCAGGTTGTTGCACTGCGCATGGAAGTCCTGGGTGATAATCGACGACCTTTCCTCAGTGTTCTCGCGACACTGGTAGAAAAGTCCATGCACATTCCTCTGTGCGAGGAGATCCTCAACATGGTGGAAGGCTGGGTGTTCCGTTCTGAAGGCACCTGGCCTACGCTCAAGGAAAAGACTGCAGTCCTCCACAAGATGTTGTCCTTTGAGCATCGTCAAGACTCGACCATGTTGACGAAATTCCTCGAGTTGGTCATTCGCATCTACGAGGATCCCAAGATCACCCGTACCGAGTTGACTGTTCGCATGGAGCATGCTTTCCTGATCGGCACACGCGCTCAAGACGTGGACATGCGCAATCGCTTCATGGCTATATTCGACAAGAGTCTTTCAAAGACTGCAAGCGCACGCCTTGCCTATGTTCTGACCTCTCAGAACTGGGATACTCTGGCCGACAGTTATTGGCTGGCACAGGCATCGCACCTTCTTCTTGGCGCGGTTGAACTGAACAGCCCTATCCAGCTGCATCAGGAAGACTTCAAGACAATGCCGCTCACCCAGCTCTTCTCAATTCATGCCAAGGACAACAGAGAGCCCACCAGCATGTCGGATGATAAGCTTGACAACTTGGTGACTGCTCACCGACGTTTCATGAGCGAGCTTGGCGAGGTCAAGGTTCGAGACCTGATCGAGCCTCTCGTTCAGCTTCAGCATGTCGACAACACCCTCGCTCATCAGCTTTGGATTGCTTTATTCCCTATCTACTGGTCTGCGACAATGAAGGAAGAACGCACCGATCTCGAGCGTGGCATGGTTGCTCTCCTCACTAAGGACTACCACAGCCGCCAGATCGACAAGCGACCAAACGTGGTACAGTCCCTCCTGGAGGGTGCGGCCAAGGCTTGGCCTGATTGCAAGATTCCGCCGCATGTTCTCAAGTACGAGGCTAAGACGTACGATGCGTGGTACACTGCGCTCGTTCAACTTGAGAATGCGGCCATCAAGCCAGAGATCGAATCGGCAACTGTTCGTGAGAGCAACCTCGATGCACTTGTCGAGCTGTATGCTTCTCTACAAGAAGACGATCTGTTCTACGGCACATGGCGTAGACGGTGCCAGTTTGTGGAGACAAATGCTGCGTTATCCTATGAGCAAAATGGAATGTGGGACAAGGCCCAAAAGATGTACGAGGCCGCTCAGATCAAGGCTCGAACGGGTGTCATCCCCTTCTCTCAAGGGGAATATGTCCTTTGGGAAGATCACTGGGTTTTGTGTGCGCAGAAGCTGCAGCAATGGGAGATTCTTCAAGATTTCGCCAAGCACGAGAACTTCCAGGACTTGCTTCTTGAGTGCGCTTGGAGGAACAACACTGAGATGTGGCAGACACAGGAGCATCGCGAGGCGCTCGACAACCTTATCAAGGGCGTTATGGACGCTCCGACGCCTCGCCGTGCCTTCTTCCAGGCCTTCATGTCACTTCTTAAGTTCTACAACAAGCAAGAAACACCCCAAGACTTTGCCAAGTCGTGCGACGAAGCCATTCAACTTTCTATCCGGAAGTGGCATCAGCTGCCGAAGCAGCTCACCAAGGCACATATCCCTCTGCTTCAGAACTTCCAGCAATTGGTCGAACTCCACGACGCCAGCGTGATCTGCAATAGCTTGGCTAGCACCAATCAGTCTAACTTGGATGTTAAGAGCGGAGAACTCAAGCTCCTGCTTGGTGCATGGCGCGATCGTTTGCCCAACGTCTGGGACGACATCACTGCCTGGCAAGACCTAGTAACCTGGCGCCAGCATATCTTTGGCCTCATCAACCAGACGTACCTCCAGCTGCTCCCTCAAGGAGGCGGACAAAACGCCAGTGGTGCCTCGTTTGCCTACCGTGGATACCACGAGACTGCCTGGATTATCAACCGCTTCGCACACGTCGCTCGCAAGCACAGTCTGCCGGAGGTCTGCATCACACAGCTGAGCAGGATCTACACACTTCCGAATATCGAGATCCAAGAAGCCTTCCTCAAGCTACGAGAGCAGGCCAAGTGCCATTATGAGAATCCCGATGAGCTTACGAGCGGATTGGACGTTATCAACAACACCAATCTGAACTACTTCAATCCGCCCCAGAAGGCCGAATTCTACACTCTGAAGGGCATGTTCCTCGAGAAACTCAAGCAGAAGGAAGAGGCCGATTCTGCATACGGCACAGCCCTGTACTTCGATATCACCGCCGCCAAGGCTTGGGCCGAATGGGGTTATTTCAACGAGCGCAAGTACAAGGAGGATCCGACTGATATCAACTCGGCTCGTCAGGCACTTACGTCGTACCTGCAAGCCGCCGGAAGCTACAAGAACGCCAAGTCACGCAAGCTCATTGCTCGCATCTTGTGGCTGCTCAGCCTGGACGACGCCAACGGCTCCATAGCAGCTGGCTTCGACGACTTCAAGGGCGAGACTCCTGTCTGGTACTGGATCACCTACATTCCTCAGCTCCTCACTGGTCTTGGCCACAAAGAAGCACCAAGGGTCCACCAGGTCCTTAGCAAGATTGCCAGGTCATATCCTCAAGCGCTGTACTTCCAGCTGCGAACCAACAGGGAGGATATGCTTGTCATCAAGAAGAACCAGGAAGCCAAGGAGAAGGCCCGCCAGCGTGCCCAATCGACGGTGTCCAATGGCAAGCCCAGCGCCTCGCCTCAACAACCCAAGCAAGACGGCGTTCCGAAGCCGGATGCTTCTGGTTCAAGGCCCGGTACTGCCAGCGGCGGTGAAGCGAATGCCTCCGTTAAGACCGAAGGTAACGACGCCAACGGCACCCCGGCTGCTCAGGCCAATGGTGCAGCTGCTGGTGGAGACCAATCAGCCGCTGGTCAGAAGAAGCCACCATGGGAACTCACTGAGGAGATCATGAGCGCCCTGAAGACCGCATTCCCCCTTCTCGCCCTGTCCATGGAGACCATGGTGGATCAGATCCAGAAGCACTTCAAGTGCCCTCCTGATGAAGATGCGTACCGTCTCATCGTTGCTCTGCTTAATGACGCGCTAGCGTACGTCAGCCGCATGCCTTCATCGTTCGCCAAGGACGTCAAGCTTCCTTCCGCTACCGAGACCAACATCACGCGCTTCGCCGAAACGATTCTTCCAGCTCACATCAAGAAATCTTTCGAGGCCGATTTTGTTACTGTCAAACCGACCATGTACGAGTACATTCATAAGCTCCGCCGATGGCGCAACAAGTTTGAGGAGAAGCTTGATCGCCGAACGACCCGCGTCTCGCTGGAGGCATTCTCGCCGCACCTCTCCGAATTCCGTTACCAGAGGTTCGATGATGTCGAGATTCCTGGGCAATACCTGCAGCACAAGGACAAGAACCAAGACTTCATCCGCATTGAGCGCTTCTTGCCCAATGTCGATCTGGTGCGGTCGATCAGTGCCTCGTACCGTCGTCTCCAGATGCGCGGTCACGATGGAAGCATCCACTCGTGGGCTGTTCAACACCCGGCGGCCAGACACTGCCGTCGCGAGGAGCGTATCCTGCAGCTCTTCAGACAGCTCAACCAGACCTTGGGTAGAAGAAAGGAGAGTCGCCGCCGAGACCTTCAGTTCACTCTGCCATTGATGGTTCCTCTTGCACCTCACATCCGCATTGTGCAGGAAGACACCTCATACATCACCCTGCAGAGCGTATATGAGGACCACTGCAGACGCCACGGCATGTCCAAGGACGATCCTGTATTATTTACCATGGAGAAGCTGCGTGGCGTTCTTGACACAAAGAACTCGGTAAGTAGCGCCATCAGAGAGTCAATGACAAAACCTGACAATTTTTCACAGAAGCATGCCGAGCAAAGCGCAACCGCCCGACTGGAGGTGTTCCACGCCATCCAGGAGAAGTGGGTGCCACAGAACTTGGCCCTGGACTATTTCCAGAAGGCCTTCCCCGACTTTACCGAGTTCTGGCTGTTCCGCAGACAGTTCTCATACCAGCTTGCGTCACTCACTTTTATGACATACATCCTGTACATGCACAACCGTTACCCACAGAAGATCAACATTGCTCGTGGATCTGGAAACATCTGGGGTTCGGAACTCATGGCGTACATGAGCGCTGCGAAGCCCTTCTTCCACAACCCGGAGCCGGTGCCATTCCGTCTGACGCCCAACCTCCAGACACTCATGGGCCCACTGGCAACGGAGGGCATCTTCAGCTGTGCTCTTATGGCCATCGCACGATGCCTCACAGAGCCCGAGTACGAGTTGGAGCACGCCCTTACGCTCTTCGTTCGCGATGAAATGATTTTCTGGTTCACGAGCTCCCACCGGACGGTGCAAATGACGGAGAACCAGCTCCGCGAATCGGTGCAAGTGAACAGCGACTCAGTGGTCAAGCGGGCCGTGAGCCTGGCACAGAGCCCCGTCGGCAACTTGCCTGCCAACCAGACGGTCATTGACCTCGTCGCTAAGGCAGTCAACCCCATGAACCTGGCGCAATGCGATGCGTTGTGGATGCCGTACTTGTAAAGAAAACGTGTGAGGGGGGTGGAAAGAAAGCAGAGGGCTTGGGGACTACGCGCACGTGTGTGTCTTGGGAGGTTACCCCTGTTGTATGATTTTAGCAAGGCGTTTTTTGGGATGCGAACGAGGATTGAGGGATTTGGAGGTCATGGAGGCCATGCAGGAGAGCAGGAAAAAATGGATGGTTAGAGATGACGATTCCTTGTTGTATTTGTACGGCCGTCTAGCATCAGAAGCTCTCCTACACATTGGCTGGTTAGAGCTCTCGATGTTGAAGCAAGATACAGCTTCATGATAATTCAGATTGTTTGTATTCAAGTTCCCAAACCTGATGAAGTTCATTTTGTATTTTTTGACTTTGCGGTGACATGTGCGCCATACTTACACGAATTAACCGAGTCGACGTTGAGGCAAACATGAACTTTCAGACGTAGAGTTTCGGGAGATCGGGAGAAATGGTAGTTTGCCGCGCGTGGAAGGCCGGGGTCGACCCGGCTCGCTAGCCTAGACCCTTGTCCCAAGCCTCCCAGACGCCAAACGTCAACTTACCAAAGCATCGGTGACAGTCCGAACTCGCTTGGCCGCCACATTCCCTCTCCCTCGTTTGGTGTGGTTCACCGTCTAGAAAGTCCGCACCCGCCAGTACGGCCTACTGGACCTTATGGATACGTACCCCCCCTACCCACTCACTCACCGCGGAGAGCCACCGGGCGAGTCGGGGCGCTCTCTTGGCTTGGCCTTATCAACAAGCAGTTCTTGAGCTTCCTTATCGGGGTACTCACACACACAAAACTCCACGTTGGAAAGATGGATGACGATTTGTAATCCCGGGGGTTGAGGAGCCATCCGGGGTGGTGGTGGTGGACTGGGGCACGGCGGACACGGAACTGTCATTCATTCGGTTGCTTGCTCTCTCTCGGTATCTTTTGCCTACCTCCTTCTCAACACTTCTTATCTTTCAAAGTCCGTTCTCATCTTCCCCTCCTTGGCTTTTGATTCACAGTCTTGTTGGTGGTTCTTTGAACTTTGGTATACCGTACTTCACATTACAGAACTCAACTATCAACATTGAGTTGTCCAGCGCAATTCGGCCACGGTATCGTATAAGCCTTATCTCCGCCGAGGCACGCGACAGCTAGCAGCATCACCATTATCCCCGTCACCAGCGATCGTGTCGCCGTACCAACGTCAATCAAGATGTCCGCCGCCACCATGGACAGCTCGTCCAAGAAGGCGCCCTTGAGCCTCGAGCACCACTTCTCCGAGGTAACCAAGAGGCGTGAGCCCAGCAAGATGAAGGAGTATTACAAGTACTTTGAGATTCCCGGCATTGGGAACCTAGCTGGAGGTTAGTAAGAGAACCCCGAAAACCACAATTTCACCGCTGGGAATTTCTCATTTCTTCACTTGAGTCTCACAACAGCACTTGTTTTTTTTTTCCCGTTACCACTCTCTTGTGTTGCTTCACCTTGAAAGTTGCACGGCATCAATGAGATTGATTCGGGTTGTCGCGATCTGTCCTACCCGTCTTGCAGTGAGACGGGAAGGATGCCGCAATATATGCCGTAATGTGCACCTTGCGTTGCGTGCTCATCACGTATACGTGCGGGATCGCGCGTCAACGCTCCAATGATATTCGCAATCCCGATTTCGGCCAAACCTTGGTACCCCGGGCAAAGCATGAATCGCTGACACTTTTCCGGAACCCCCATTATAGGCCTGCCGCATTCGAGCCTGTTCCCGTTCGACACCCTCGAGGCGCAAGCCGCGAAGCCCGAACGATGGGAACCATCTCCGATCCCCGATGATGGCACCACTGGCAACACCACCACCATTCCGATCCGGGGCGCCGCGGCCGCGGGCCAGGATAAGGAAAAGGACGTCAAGGCCTCCCGGCACGTCACCGTTCCCGGCACCGACGACGACCGCGACCCGCTCCGCCGCATCGACGTCGCCACCGCGCTGCAGTACGGTACGGCCGAGGGGTACCCGCCCCTCCGGTCCTTCATTCGCCAGTTCACGCGGGACCACCTGCACCCGGACGTACCGTACCTCGGCGGACCGGAGGTGATTCTCAGCTGCGGCGCGACCGACGGCTTCTCCAAGACGCTAGAGCTCATTACGAACCCGTGGAGCCCCGCGAAGGACGCCGCAGCGGAGCGGCCCGGTATGCTGTGCGAGGTCTTTGTGTACAGCCAGGTCTTGTCGCAGGCGCTGCCGCGGGGTATCCAGGTCGTGCCGGTCGAGATGGACGATGGCGGCATGATTGCCAATGGGCCTGGCGGGTTGGAGGAGGTGTTGGCTGGGTGGGATGAGAAGAATGGCAAGAGGCCGCATTTCATTTACACCGTGACGTGAGTTTGTTCTTTTCTCTCTAAACTTCATCTCTTTCTCTATCTCCTTTTCCCTTTTTGGGGGAGGATCGCTGCTCTGAGAGGCAAGACAAAACACATGGCTGACACGTGGCATGGGGTGCTTCTAGAATGGGTCACAACCCGACCAGCGGCATCTTGTCCGTCGAACGCCGTAAGGAGATTTACGCTATCGCCAGCAAGTACGATGTCATTATTGTCGAAGACGACCCGTACTGGTACTTGCAGTACCCCTCCGCGGTCGTCGAGGAAGCCAAGTCGCGCGGCCTCGAGGTTTCTCCCTCTCCTCCGACTTACAAGCCGACCAAGTCTTCCGGCTACCAGTTCCTGGATTCCTTGACCCCTTCGTTCCTCAGCATCGACACGGACGGCAGAGTCATTCGCCTCGACACCTTTTCCAAGACTATCGCGCCAGGATGCCGCATGGGCTGGATCACGGCGCAGCCGGCCATCATTGAGCGCTTGTTGAGGTATGCATCATCTATCCATCCACAATATATCACTCAAACACCATCAAAACTAACATGACCGTGTCTCTCCAGAATCACCGAAGTCACCACCCAGCAACCCTCAGGCTTCGTGCAATCCACCGTAGCAGAGCTCATCATGGGCGACCAGCCCCCCGCCGCCCGCTCCGCCTTCGCTGCCCTCACCTCGCGCCAGAAGCAAACATTCGAGGGCTGGAAGATGGACGGCTGGGTCCGTTGGCTCGCCGGCCTCCGCGGCGTCTACGAGCGCCGCATGAACCGCATGTGCACCATCCTCGACGAAGGCTCCATCCAGCTCAAGCAGTCGACCCCGCGCAGCGCCGACGATGCCGAATGGGGCGTCGTGAGCAAGACACAGCTCTACGAGTTTGCGTGGCCTCGCGGTGGCATGTTCATCTGGCTCAAGCTGCGGCTCGAGACGCACCCGCTGTGGATGGCGACGGGCGGCGAGCGGATCCCTCTGCTCGATGGGGAGAGGCTGTCGACGGCGCTCATGTTCTTTGCGACCAAGAAGCCGTATCGCGTGCTCGTGAGCCCCGGACTCATCTTTAGTGCCACGCCGGCGATTCGGGCGGAGAGGGGGTGGGCTTACTTCCGGTTGTGTTTTGCGGCTGAGACGGAGGAGAATGTGGACTTGTGCGCGCAGAGGTTGGCGGATGCGATTCAGAGGTTCTGGAGGATCAAGAAGGTGGAAGAGGTTGAGCAGTTGCTCGGGGACTTTTTCCTGGCCCAGGGTGAAGAAGAGGAGGGGCTTGAGGGCTTGGGCAACTTGGGTAGCCTGATGGGATGCTGAAGGCCCCTTGGATACATCTTGGAAGGACAGACATTTTAACGAATCAGATGAATCAAACCATCCGTATGACATATAACAGAACGTGGGTTACAGCTCACACATGATATGCAGCATGGAGATTAGAGAACTTTTTGTAGCTACCTTACAGTCACTACGTAATAGAGAGAAAATACAAAAACAAGAAAAGGTCATAATCACGTGGAATAGAGTCGTCACGGTCCAGGGGCAGACCAAAGTACACCAAGACTTTTGTTGTGTGAATTCAAGGGAATCATTTGTCCATTGATGAATTGAGGTCAACATTTCCTAGTTGCCATTACGCCTCAAGCACAAACCATGCTAAAATGTAGCCCCGTCCGTTTCAGAAACCTGCATTCCACCACCGTCGTCAGAACACCCGTCCCAGGTAAGAAATTGTTTATTTCTTCTGGGCAGCCTCCTTGGCGAATACCGAGGCGTAGGGGTTCAGGCGGAGCATGACCTGCTTGTTCTTGAGGGGGTTCTTCTTCTGGACCGCGGAGCGGCGGGTGACGGCGTAACCCTTGGGCTCGTTGAGGGCGGACTGGGTTTCCGAGCTGTTGATCAGACGGGTCAGGTCGCTCTGGGAGACGATGTTGGAGGGAAGGAGGAAGTCCTTCTTGAGGGCGGAGGGCTGGGTGGTGGTGCCGTAGATGGTGTCCAGGGACTTGAAGGCGGCAGAGGTCCAGACGACGAAGCGGCCGAGGTGGCCACCGGGGGCGAGCTGGAGGAGGTTGAGGGCGGTGACGGAGGAGGTCTCGACACCGGGGACGTTGCGGAACGCGGTGACGAGCTCCTTGCCGTCGACCTCGGGGTCGTAGATGACCAAGGGGCCGCGGCGCTGGCGGTGGCGGCGGCCGCGAAGCTTACCCTTACCGGCGCGGAGCTTCTTGGACTTCTTGACCTTCTCGACGTCGTCGGCGGCACCGACAGTCTTCAGGAGAGAGACGGCGGCGGAGGTGCGGGCGACAGCGGCGTTCTCGAAGAGAGCAGAGTCGACGACCAGGGGGACCTCGGGGACGTTGGAGACCTGGTGACCGCGGGCCTGGAGGAGGGGAGCAACGCCGGAGGCGGCGATGGCGGAAACGGTAGCGTAACGTCTATAGATGATGCCTGTTAGGAACACTGCACTTTTTTGTTTGATCTTCACGATCCCCGCAGTGGGGTGAAGAATCTGGAGGGAAAAAAATCTCACCTCTGGCCCTGGGAGACCTTGACGTGCCACTTGCGCCAGGTCTTGGTAGGGGCGAACATGCGACCGGAACGGCACATGTTACCGAAGGCGGCCTGACCGGCACGGTGAGTACCACCACCGGAGACACGGGGGATACGGGCAACAGCGCGACCTGTGGTGTTTCTGTCAGCACAATTATTCCCTTCTCAGAGTGGCGTCTTCGATAGAGTCCTCTCTTTCTCAGCCGTCGTGAATCCTCCAATTCGTCGAGAAAGTTTTCGCTTCGGTCCCTCATGCATCCAACTCGTGGCAGGTTGTGTCGGAACTCCCTTCCCAGGTGTCTGCTCGAGGTCCCGTTCGCGTTTCCTTCCTCGTCAAATTTTCGGTTCCCCCACTCCAGCTGGAAATTCGAAGATCCTCCTCTCGTGACGCTCTCGCTCCGGATGGGTGTCGACTAACCAGTTCCCCAAGACTCGGCAGAGGTCTGGTGACCGGCCTTCTCGCTGACGGAGTAGGGCTGGCGCTTGTTCTTGGCCAGGCCCTTGTGAACCTCCTGGACGATATCGGGACGGATAGGGCTCAGGAAGACAGCCGGCAGGGTGTGGGTGTTGCCGGAGGACTTGCCATCCTTGCCGATGATGGTGACGGTAGGTCTCGAAGCCATTGTGTTGATCGTTGATTGACCTGTGAAGAGAGAAAAGAAGCACAAATGGTTAGTTGATGATGATGGACAGCGAAAGAATTGAAAATTTGCCGGGACGCCTTGCTTGAATACGGAGAATTCCGATTTTTTCGTACGAAACCAGGGAGTAAAGAAAATTGAGCTTACCTGGGTCAACGGTGGGCTTCAGTGGCTGCTGGTTAGTGACGGGGTTGAAGTTTGCACTTTGGCTTCGCGATCAATTTCACACGACAATGTGAGAAAAAAAATCGGTGTGGGCGGCGGAGACCCTAGGTACCCAGGTACCCAGGTACCTGTTAGCGAAGCCCGGCTTGAATCACGTGAGTCGCCGGGAGCACAGTGCTTATCAAATTGCTCTAACACAGTATTTGCCCCACCCTTCATCTTCGTAATGGAATGCTTTAGGACGGGCGGCGGGACTCGGAAGGTTCGCGTCAATGGGTCTCTCCAGATCTTGAAAGCCCGCTTCACCGTATCCTTGGAGCGCGCTGGGCACTTGGCCAACTCTTATAGCCTACCTAAGATGATGCAAGTTGACCAACCAATTTCAATCTCATTCCATGTGAGGTTCAGTTGAATGAGTCTTGGTTTGGTGTTCAGAGTTGAGAGTATCTTTGATACATGTCAAGAGGTGCAAGCAATGCTGAGTACTCCGTATACCGCAAATACTTCACCTTCATTTGCAACAACGAAAGCTCTATTTCTCAAGCGTCTGCGAGTGTTCGGCAACGCTTCGCTTCGTTGACGTTTTTTGGCCGGTCTAATGCTCCGAAGCCCAGGAAAACCCAACATATACATTGGCTCAGAACAAATGGGCATCAAACCTCTCTTGTTGACTGACGTATGGTATGCTGAGTGAGAAAAGTTGCCAAAGGGCAGTGTCATTCTCGAAAGACATATTATCTTCTATACCACCCTCAAGACTACAGGTTTAAGAGCGGTTTCATCACAACTGCAATCACTAAGCTTCTGAAAGTCAAATACGGTAGACCTCATCAATGTCTTTCACACACGAACAGCGAATTGCACGCGTCTCGTATGAAAATCCAAATATGCCCTTGTGAGTGCAAGTGGGTGGCCACGAATACATACCTCTTTACCGACACCCCCTGACTCAACCAAGCCCAAGCAACGCCATAAACGAGTCCCAGCAACAGTATCAGACAAAAACGACTCCATCCTGACAATTTGAGCAAAATGTGAAAAGAGTTGGGCCCTAACCAGGATTCGAACCTGGGACCTCTCCCATGTGTGTCATGAAGACCCTAAGGGAGAATCATACCGCTAGACCATCAGGGCTGACGAGGTATTCCTTGTTGATTCTCGTAAGTGTCTGACTACCTATTATCTTATCCTCTCGTCCCTCCCTCTTGCCCTAGTCCAGCCGGGAGTCAAACGCCAGCCGTTACTGTCTCTCACTTCATGTGAAGTTGCATGGACGTAGGGACGTTACAACCCGCGAATCAAGCCTTGGAAACCCTCTCAGGACCATTGCTCGCCCAGGCTCACAGGAAACAGGAAATAGTCTCGCTATCTTTCCCACCAGTGATGAGGTTGAAGAGTAGCCGGATCTGATTAGATGCAGATTGCCAACGGGTTTCCGAAGTCATGCTATCAGACCCTAGACCGGGCGCAAAGATCCCTGTCAACCGCTCCAGAGATAAGGTAAAACGCTACGCGTCCAGTGTCGCAATCGAACGAACCGTTTTGCTCAGAGTCGGCATCCGAGCCTATTGCTTTATACCCGAGCTGATCTACTTTTACACTCGACTTACCTCCCCTTAGATATGTTTTTGCAAAATTTCGTAAAACGTAGTTGAAGTAACTGGGAAAGGAGTCAACCTGAACACGCCCAACCCAAGCTTCTAGGATCCCGCCACTCACCTTGCATGGATTTCAAAGGTCGCTATTAGGACTTAACGCCCCTCGGCTCGAAGCTGAGCGAACCTAAGGTCAGCTCCTCCGATAATGGCGGACCTCCGCACCGACGAGACCTCGCCGTTTCTCCAACGGCCCCCGGCAACAGCAAGATCCCGCGATACTTCCCCGGCAGTGTCGGCGACGTCGGCGTCACACAAGCTCACCCTCTTCAACGGCCTCGCAATCGTTATCAGCCTACAAATCGGCTCGGGGATCTTCAGCGTGCCCTCACAAATTAGCCAATTCGTTACTGCGCCAGGCTATGGCCTTTTGGCCTGGCTTTTTGGTGGTCTCCTTGTCTGGACCGGCGCCGCCTCCTTCATCGAACTCGGGTTGCGCATCCCCAATAATGGCGGCATCCAGGAATACCTGCGGGCCTGCTACGGCGAGTTCGCCGGATTCTTGTTCACCTGGGTCTGGTGCACCATTATCAAGCCTGCGGCGAACTCAATGATTGCGACAATTTTTGCGGATTATCTCACCGAGGCCTTTGTTGCAGACCAAGAGACGCTGCCGCCTTGGGTGTCAAAGGTGGTGGCGGCGAGCTGCATCGTGATCATGACACTGGTTAATTGCCTGGGTGCGACCGCGGGCGCAAAGGCGGCTAACTTATTTCTCTTTCTAAAGATGACGGCTCTGACCATCATCATCGTCCTTGGCTGCGGCGTCTGGGCCTTTGGTCACGGAGAGGGTGTCCCCTCATCCGAGTATGGATGGTTTGGCCAGGCTCCTGAGCAGCGCGAAATCGGTCTTTGGGAGTGGCTCGGTGATTTTGGGACGGCAACGTTCGGAGCTCTGTGGTGTTATGCCGGCTGGGAAATGGTGAGTTTGACTGCTCGCCCACTTTGGCAGTGGATGGAAACTGAATACCCGGCAGGTTGGCTTTGTCTTGGGAGACATGAAAAATCCAAGGAGAGACCTGCCCCTCGTGATTAACGGCTCCATGATCGTGGTGATCATCGGCTTCATGCTGATGAATGCAGCTCTTTATGTCTGCCTGCCCATGAACGTCATGCGGACGACCAGCACTGTCGCGGTGGTAAGTATCACAAGTGAGACGGATGAAAATGTTTGCGAGGCTGACTCGAGAGAAGGAATTCGCGAATCGAATTCTTGGAACTTGGGCTGGGCTTCTCTTTTGCGTTATAGTGTCCATTTCGGCAATGGGTGCTTTAAACTCCAACGTGTTTGCGACTGCCAAGCTCGTCGTTGTTGCTAGTCAGAGGGGATATTTCCCTGCGATCCTGGCAAATCTGCACTGTAGTCACGAAAAAGACGAGGCTGTGTGTGTCGACGAATATCTTTCGTCTACGCCGAGACTGGTCCGAGGACCTATCAAGGGTTTCTTGTCCTGGACCCAGAATCGTCGGTGGAGGAGGAACGTGCCGTTGCTCCCTCTTATGCTGAACTGTGCCTTGTCAATCGTATATGTAGCTGTCGGGAGCTTCAATGGGCTCGTTACTTTTATCGGTGGGCCTCTCCGTTTGGAAAGCGATCGCATAGAATGATTAACTGACACACAATCCAGGACTGGCGGCGTATATGATCTTCTTCTCTTCAGCCATTGGCCTCATCCTTCTCCGTAGACGAGACGGCCGCGTGCCGGGGGCGAAGGCTGCCGAGTATAGCACTTGGCTCATCAATCCTGTCATCTTCAGCGCCATCAGTGGCCTGCTAGTCGTCAGAGGAGTCATCTCAGAACCTCTGCAGGGAGGGGCTATTCTCTTGGTGGCCTTGCTCGGCGTCGGCTTCTTCTCGCTCAGGTTTGGCTTGCGCGGCTTCACCCATGCAGAGACCAGATGAGGCTCGCCCAGCCATCCATATTTCCGTTGTGGTCGTGCGGCAGCTGCGTTGCTTCCCCGGCCGGAGCAGTCATACGCGGCTGGACTGTCCGTCCCGGAGCTTGGACTATCCTCTCAAGCACACTCTCCAGTCAACCCTGAGTCTTCGAAGTCTGTGACACGGTAAAGGCTTGCCAAAGTTGCTGTCGCAGAATAGACTGGCAGAATAGAACGGCACACCTCCCGGTGGCTGTGAATCGGCCTGCTTCCTCACAGCTGGCCAAGTCGTAGTAGAGTGTCAGCGGTTAATCGACAGGCGTTAGGCACGTTGGATGCCGGAGGTGGAGAGGTCTGTGGAACTTTGGGCAGTGGTACGGTCCGTGTTGGGCCTAAATGCCTCCTTATTCCCAGTCAAGTGGAAGGCGTCATGAAACTGTACCAATTTGATGCTATTCAAAGACGTCAGGGAATGGCCGCTGTGCCCCCAAAGATAGGCTTGGGCCGCGCTAGATGATGCAAAATGCACGGTGTCTGAAGAGCTTGGATGACCGCAATCAGGGGCCACAGCAGTTAGCTTCGGCACAATTGACTTGAGATCTTTAGTGATTGGCAACGTCAAAGTCGTCCAAAAAATTGAGCTTTTGACCATGTTAGACGGAGACCGTCGTTGTGGCGTGAGAAGCGTTGCACTGGAATCCCACCGCTCTTTCTCAATGCAGATCATCGGAAGTGAAGGGTGTCGATGGCAGTCTGAATGACGAGCTGGCGTAGATAGCTGCAGCTCTAAGACGTCGGAGACTTTGGGTGTTCTAGAAAATGCACACTTTTGCTATCCAACACTTGCGGCAGCTAGCCGTGTGCATGACCCCGTTGTGGGATGGAGGGGGGGAGAGAAGAGGCGAGTCTCGAAGCCTGGAGGAGGTGTGGGGGTGGGTAGGTAGGACGGCGTCTGACATGGACACAGCATGTCTGCTAACTTTTCAGAAAAAAGATACGTAAGGTGACCTAGGATGCTGCATTTTCTCTGTCGTAGATTAGTGCTAGAAACGATAGATAAGGGGCAATACGTTTAGCATCATACTATTGTTCGAGAAACTACCTGGTATAATGTAACGGACGGATACCTAGGGTCGATGCCCGTCTTATCACCAAGATACGAACTGAATGTCGTCCGGGGGGACGGGAAGCGTTGGTTGATCTCCGAATTTCGTCACATCGTAGAACGGGGCAGGTCGGCATTCGTTGACCAAAATGGCGAGTCTTGAGAATTGGCCGTGGTGCCAGGCATGGAGATCCAATGTAGACTAAGCCTCGCTCCTCACATTCACGGCGACTAGTCGGCCGTTACCTGACCTCAGCAAGAGTACACGGCAACGCCGCGTGGCGCATGCTGTTGTCGCTCTGGGCCAATGACAGATGGACCGTTGGAGTCTCGTTTAGAACCCTCGTAACCGTATGCTTAGTTTGCCCTAGTCGTCGGATGTTCTCTTTTGGTTGACCACAACTAGCGAATTACGGGCCAATTTGTCTTCATCTTGAGTACCTATCTGTAGATGGGCATCGTAACTTCATAGGTGTGCAAAGATCAGGGTCGGGCCCCGTCAGGGCAAATCCGTGCAACCGTGAAAAGGTCGGAATGCAGGCAGGGACGGCAGGCTGTCGTGGTACCGTGCCAGGCCTCATCGCAGGTGGACGGTCGAATCGACAGCGTCAGTTGCCCTAAACAGGTTCCTAGCATATGCAAGAAGGTATCAAGCTAGGTAGACCGGAGGTGAGAACCGGGTGGAAAGTGGATACAGGTCGATGCCGATGCACTTTGGCCTTGGGCCGTCCGCACGCTCGAACGTTTCTTAGACTTTGACCTTGGACATTGGGAGGGGGGCTAAAGGGCTCCATCTGCAAGATGCGCTGTGGGCATGGCCATCTTGCCATCATTCGTATGCAGGTCGGCGAGGGCGAGCAGCAAGGGTGAAAGAAAGTGTGGAAATGCTGCATCTCGGATCGAGTCATCGCCACCATCCATTCCGAAACGTTGAGTAATGAATTGTGTCTTTTTATTGTATTTCTGTTTTCCTGAACAGACATTCAGTGCGACAGACGGGAGCATTCGTAAATAGAAAGAAAGGAGGCGTGCGTATTCGTAGGTGAACAACACATGGGCTGCATGGCTGCAGGTGGAGAGGGAAACCTGGCGAGGTTTGTTTGTTGTTGGAAGTTGGAAGACGGCAATGCAATGCAATGGCCTTGGTGGTCTCCCACAGACAGCCAGTCGGTTGGCCGAACAAGACGGGGAGGAATATGTGAGGCTGGGAGGCTATAGTTCGGTCGTCGGGGCCCAGAGCGGCAGGTTTTGTTGTGATAAGCTGCGAGAAGGATCTTCCCGTGCCCTCAAACTTTGAATCCAACATCAGAGAGTTGCGTCTTGGGAACGGTGTCACCTCGGTGACCACAGGGCACTGACTGTGAAGCTGTGTTCCTGCCCTGAATGGCGACGGCGGAGGGCACCGAACAGGCAATCCTGGAAAGAGCCATCGAACGCCCGGGGCAGCTGGAGCACTGAGCTGGCTGGCTGGATGACAAGACCAGGAAGGCCCTTCCTGCGTGCCTGCTTTCCGGCTGAGGTGTCTTGGTATCTCCCAGGTTCGTACGGAGTGGTAGCATCCAATGTATCTTGTATCCGTAAGGTAGGTAGAACGGCAAGGCGGGAATGGGAGAGAGCCCAGCCCAGCCCGGGATAAACACACGCGTGCACAGCAGCCCGTCGAGTGGGGATACAAATTACCTCTAGCCTGCACACCTGCGCCGCACCCCGTCATCATGGAGGGGCACCAAAACGACAACACTTTCCCACCCTCAGTGTTCCTCCCCCCCTCCTCATCATCCACACCCCCTGTCGGCCATGTTCAAATAAGGACTTGCACCTACGCCGCATCTTCAACGCTTCCCACATCCCACCTTCCCCCTCCCCGCCTGACACCAAATAAGACGCCTTCTTGAATCTAGCCCGTCTTTCCAGCCCCAGCCGTTTTTGGGGAAATCGTCGTGGTAGCAATCTTCCGCACCTCTCAGCTTTCCTTCTATCTCAGCATTGACAACTACAACTTCCCCACCGCCCGGCCAGTCGGAACGCTTCACGACTCTTACGTCCTTGTCCGGGTCTGCCTTCGCTTCCGCTGACGCGACACCGCTACTTATTTCTCGATCCGTACATATTTTGCTTTGGACAAGGAACCTTGCCGGCTGCTACAATTACCTATACTCGTTACGACCCAGGCCAGAAAGCACGCCTCAGCGGAAGAAACGAAACGTTGCGCAAGACTGCGACAACCGCCTGAGAGACCGGGGTCTTCCGCTCCCGTCCTCGTCAGCTGCAGAGACACACGATGCCTTCAAAGTCCCGACAATCTGTCTGAGTTTTCGTTACCATCTGGCATACCAACTCTCCGAATATGAGCGAATCACGCAACATAGAAGATCTTTTACAGACGGGCTTCTTCACAACCTCTAGGGCCAAAACTCCCAAGCAGTAGGCCCATCTCTCCCTATCTCTCTGCTGTATATCATGTCTTACCCAAGTTACAGACCTAGCACGGAAGCTCCGGCCGTTCCTCCTCATGTCTCCAGCATCTCCAATATTACCCGACCGGCCTCCAACCCGGATCCGCTGGTACCCAGGTCCTTCGACCCGCCATTGAGGCTCACCCGTCGCAAACACTTTCCGCCCCCGCCAACCGTCGAAGATGAGACCGAAGCGCTCCAAAAAGAGCACGGCAGCGCTGCCTCACTCGTGAGCGACACCGAGCCTCCATCACGAGGTGACGCCGATCAATACCCCATCATAATGGAGGTACACGAACACAATCCCGAACGCCGATTCGTCCTGGTACCAAAGTCTGCGAGCGGGACAGAAGATGAAGATTCGTCCGACGACGCCAAAGCACGCGCTGCCGAACTTTCGCGCCATGCGAAGTCTGAGACCAAGGGCGACTACGGAGCAAACTACGAAGCGAACACTGGCAGAAAATACCGGGCGCCTCCAGTCGAGGACCTGAATCAACACAAGCGACCAGATCTCGAAAAGAAAAAGAGCAGACAAGAGCTTCCACGCATTGAGACTGATGTTAAGGACGAGGAGACCCGGCCTCGGAAACATGAACGAACAAAATCTGCGACTCGCGTGGAGCAACAACCTGCCGATTACTTCTCACCAAAGGAGGACAAGAGACAGCCCAAGGAGCCTCTTCTCTCACCACAGGTGATCAAGCACGCAACAGGTGGGCGCGAAAAAGCCTACTACGACTACTCGCAATCTGGTCGGAATGGTGCACCTCGGCCCCAGAGAAGCCGTTCGAATCTGGCCGATGATAGCAGAAAATTCGACGACAACTACACACGTCAAAACGCATCATCAAACCCGCCGCCGACGCGTCGTTCCAACACTAATATTGACTCTCCTCCCAAGGAGTCGAGGGTTGCATCTGGCGACAGGTTGAACGAGTCTCCTCGCTACCAACGAGAACGGGTGGTACCGCGTGGCGAACGGCCACAGAAGAAGGATCCTTCGCCGCCCTATGATCGCTTGGACCGCGACCGCGAGCGTGAACGTGACCGCGAACGTGAGCGTGAGCGTGACCGCGATGGTGGCTCGAAGAGGACATCGAATTCCAAGCGTGATACTCCACGACGCAGAGATGACAGTGGCTCCAGCAGTAGCGATTACACGCAAACTCCACGAACAGCCAATATTCGGCGGAGAAAGTCGATGGTTGAACAAGAAGACAAGGACATATTGCTGAGCCCTGTCCAGCTCAAGCCATCTCAGTCGGCCAGATCGAGATCGAGGCCTCCCCCGGCAGAAGTTGTGATGCCATCTCCACGAGTCTCCACAAAGTCGTTTGCTGACGACATTCCGCCTCCTCCTCCGCCTCGATCCTCACAAACATTTCCGGTGACAAGGGAGCCCAGGGATAATGGAGATATCAAGGAGAAGTCTGTTCCATACCCTGATGACGACCTACTGCCTAGAGTAAGCCGCCTTAGCGTCCGCGATTCCGAGTCGCGTCCCTCGAGAGCGCGATCAAGGTCTCGGGCATCTACTTTCAACAACCCAGTGATAGTACCAGCGGTCATGCCTGCCATGCCTGCTCCTGCTGGACCACGGAGCCCTACAGAAAAAAGACGATCGCCTGAGAGAAGGGCCAATTTAAGTCAAACAATTCCGCCAATGGAGGTGTGGCCACCAGCCAAATTTGACCCGACGAAGAGCGCACCAGCCGTCGACGGACCGAGGGGTAGCTACCGACGATATTCGCACGATGCAGACCGCGGTGGCGTGTCTGACTTTCCCGATTGCCCTCGGAAGAAGGGCATTGTAGGCAAGGCTGATTGGCTTAGTCTGCCTAGGTGCGACAACTTCAACATCTGTCCAGACTGCTACAACGGAGTGTTTCTCAACACCGAATTCCGCAATGACTTTATGCCCATGTTGTTCCGACCAATGGACAAGCCAATTGCCTGCGATTTTGGCTCCATTGGGTGGTATCACATTGCGTGGTTGTTGACGTTGAAGAATCGTTTGACGGACTTGCGCCTATTCTATCAGGTCGCCAATGTTACCAGCAAGGCGACAAGCAGCATTCAGCCCTGCTCAGGAGACCGTCGAAATACCCGCGTTTGGTACTCGATCAAGAATCCGTATACGCAGACGACGATGCCAGACTTCACCGTCTGTTACGAATGTGCCAAAACCATCGAAGCACTACTTCCCAACCTGATAGGCCTGTTCGTCACGCTCCACCCCACGGCACAGCCCACGAGGAGCGTGTGCTCGATGCACTTTAATCCTGATCGAAAGCGTTTCGTGATGTATTTCGATGCACTTGAGACGACCTCAGATGTCGCTCTCGCAACAACCCAAGCGCCCAACATCGCGAAGCTTGTGACAGACATTGAAAACCTTTCCGTGTTTGCAGAGTGCTCCAAGGACAACCCAGTCTATGATCAAAACTGGCACGTCATGCAATTTCTTCCCCAGTTCACCGTCTGCGGTGACTGTTTCGACGAGGTGGTGGCGCCTCAACTGAGAGACGGCAACGTCATTGCGAGGAACTTTTATGTGAAGCCACAACGCTTAGAAGAGGCGTCGTGTCAGCTGTATTCTATCAGAATGAGGGCCGTCTTCGACAAATCATGCCGTCGTAATGAGCCCAAATATCTCGAGACCAAGGTGATCGAGCGGCAAAAGATGTTCACGGAGACGTATAAGAGGATGGCAAAACTAGAGCAGGAGCGGACGCAGTGGGCGCGAGAGGAGAGCAAGAAGCTACTCGAGGAATGGGAAAAATGGGAATGATGAATGCGTATGAATGAAATGAGCATGAGAAACAGACGAGCATGTGGTGGGAATCAGTTTATACCACGGCCTGGATCACCATAGAGCCTCTAGGAAACTTATGAGTACATGGAGAAAATAATCGTCTGTATGAAATTGGAACAGCCATTGTGAATGCTGGAAGCCCTGCCATGATGCGTTATTATGGCGTGCTGTTCTCCTCGAGCATCGGGCCACATATCTTACAAAACTTTTCTCTTTAGGTTAGTGATCAATTCTCATTTGTCAAATAGGAGATCAATCCAGGTTGCAAAGATGTAGTCACTCATGTACATAAGACAAGATGTCTAGGTCCAACCTTTGAACTTTGCTGAAGACGCACTTAAACTTGGGGAGAAGATCAGTAGACCATTCAGCTCAGTGCTCGCATGCTCTCAGTCCCTCAAGAAAATCGCATGCTAAAGCGGGCTGGACTTCACACAAATGTGACGGTGAAATAACACACCTTACCATACAACCGTTCCGTCCATCAAGGTCCCCGAACCACAGAAGCAAGCCGACCGGTCCAACGGTTTCCCGAAACGGGAAGACATGCAGATCGGTAGCTGCTACGACTCTGCGGCGCCATGTTACGACTCTAGGTTGACGGTTGACGGCTGACGGCTGCGCGCGTAGATGGTGTAGTGCTTTCTTTTGCCAGAGGCCCGAATCGCAGCTCCAGCAGCATGCTGGTCTACCTGCTTCCATGACACAACTGTGGCATTTTGATGTAATACACGAAACGGACAAGTTCTACTTGTCCACGAAGAGACAGTAATACTCCATAGACGAGTGTTGATTCGAGTGGCCCATGTGTCTGTCCGGAGTAAAAGGTCGATCTCGTACCTCGGGATCCGCGGTCCATGTGCTCAACAATCGTCTTGAGTCTTGATTGACCTCGCCTCGGTCGATCAAAGGTAGAGATGGCCAACTAGCGTGATGAGGGGTGCGGTACTATTTGAGATATTTGTGTTTTCTCCCTTGACGAACCTTGAATAGTAATGCATAGCGAGAAAGGGAAACCCGGCATTTGTGGCGCAGAACATCTTTTTGGGTTTTTTTGGTAGAGCCACAAGCCATGAACCATCCCAACATCGCAGTTGGCAGGCGAGAACGAAAATAGTCATGCAGCGAGCGGTTCCTTCAGGTACTGTACCTATTAACGAGTGAAAGAACGATGCGAGAGGGGGTGTGACGCACGGGCCCATTTCCCTCGAGGGTGTGGTTCAGATAATCCTGGGCGTTGCTTGCATGCGTGACAGTCAACTTTGCCGAACATCAAAATGATCCTAACCTTGGAATTACAACATTGCACACAGAGAGGACTGCAGCAAGCAACATCGGATTCCCGTCTGCACGACTGCAGCAAGTTCGCATGCAGCTATGCGTCGTCCAGTGTATGCGGGCTCCCTCTCGTACAGGAAAACAGCCTGCATCTACTAAAAGGTCGGATCATTACCCACAGAACTTCCAAGTTTAGAGCGACGTGCCGTCTGTTCTCCATCTCTCCAATACGAACTCTGTATCGCGAACTCCTCATGATGGAGGCCCCAAACTCAAGGAAACCCTTTTTGCTCAACCCACTGCAAAAAGCTGCAAACCAAATGACCGTTCCACCAGAGAGATCCAGATCTTCCAGAGGCTTGGCAACACAAGTCTAAAATGTTTACTCGTCTCTTTTGGCTTCCGGTTACACGTCTGTGGTCGCAAGGGGGTTCCGCGGCCAATCTTGAGACGGAGAGGCTGCCAAGTTCGAACCGCAACGGTTTCATCTCTCCCCGTACCCGAACGCACAGCCTCGCTCGCCTCGCTTCTTTCCCACATCTTTACAGTCCCTGTCTTGCTTGTCTCTCATCGTCGCTGTTCACTTTAGTAAAAAAGGGGTGGAGAGTTCATGGCGGTGCGACACGATGACAAGGGCGCCTGGGGTTCGGAAACGTCTTGTACGGGGGTTGACGCAGCAGAAAATCGGTCACGACGTTGAATGTTCGACGAAGTCGTCCAAACTCAGTCATGGGGGGTAGAAGTCCCCTCCTTTCTCTCCAGTCTGTCTCTCTTGCTATTCTCCTTCACGTCATTCTGGTCTCTTTCTCTTTTCCCCCCTCAACCCTTACCCTTCCTGTGCTCCATCTCGGCTTCGCTGACTATTGTCTTTGAAGCATTCCTTTCTTTTTCGTCAACGCGAGACCGTTGCGAAGACTTGTTCACAAGTCTATTCCATTCTTTACTCCTGGTCGAGTGCTCTTTTCGTGTCCGGTTGTTTCAGGCTTCTCTGGTTTAATTCTTCCCTTCGCAGTCCAGGAGACATCTTGAGTAAACGAGTTTTGTTCATGATCTATTTTTATGTTATTCTTTATCCTTTTATAGCCAACTGAACCAACTATCTATCTGGCACGGTAACATCGAAAGAGCTGAGACGACAAGCAACAAACGTTATCCACGAAGGAGCTGCGGTCTCGGTCTGATATCCCATAACGGATCACAATCTTTACCCCGACGACGACGACGACAACTTGCAACCCACAGTCAATCATGCGGGGGTTCTTGAAGGTTGCTGGCGCAGCATGCGTGCTCGGCCAGCTCGCGGACGCGGCTGTCAAGATCAACTTTGACCAAGACCAGTCCATCAAGGATGGTGCGAGCACAATAGCCTTCGGCTTGTTGAAGTTCTACACAGGAAACAACACTGGCGACACACCGGGCAACTTGCCAGACCCGTACTTCTGTAAGTGGTTTTGCCGAGGGGTTCCCATGTCCGATCTAATCTAACAAGACATCAGGGTGGGAGGCTGGAGCGATGTTCGGCACAATGGTGGATTACTGGCGCCTTACAGGAGACGATACATACAACGCAGTAACAACACAAGCACTACTTCACCAAGCAGGCGATGATGCCGACTTTATGCCAAGGAACCAGACGAGAACGGAAGGAAACGACGACCAAGGATTCTGGGCTATGGCGGCAATGAGTGCGGCGGAAAACAATTTCCCGAACCCTCCGTCAGACAAGCCTCAATGGCTGGCGCTCGCCCAGGCTACCTTCAACCAATATGTTAGCCGCTGGGATATGGAGACTTGTGGCGGTGGATTGCGGTGGCAGATCTTCACGTTCAACAACGGTTTCAACTACAAAAACTCGATTTCGAACGGATGCTTTTTCAACATTGCAGCTCGGCTGGCGCGATTTACTGGCAACCAGACGTATGCGGACTGGGCGGAGAAGATTTGGGATTGGGAGACGAGCGTCGGCCTGATCACGCCCGAATTCAAGATTTACGACGGCGCCACGGTCGACAACGGGATGAACTGCAAGGATATCGACACGATCCAGTGGTCGTACAATGCGGGCATCTTCCTGCACGGTGCCGCGACCATGTACAACTTAACCCAGGACAAGAAGTGGTTGACGCGAACCGAGGGCGTCCTGACCGAAGCAACGACCCTATTCTTCAACCAGACCGCCATGTTTGAGCAGGCCTGCGAGGCATTCAAGCTATGCGACCAGGACCAGCAAAGTTTCAAGGGGTACTTCACGAGGTGGATGGCCGGAACGGCGCAGGTGGTGCCCTCCCTGTTTGACAAGATCATGGGCCTGCTCAGGCCCAGCGCGGAGCTCGCCATTGCTGCGTGCAACGGCTCGCCGGCTACGGGCTATAAGGGACAACCGGGCACGGCGTGCGGCTTTCAATGGGTGCCCAAGGGCCAGTTCGACGGCCAGGTCGGCGTGGGCGCGCAGATGAACGCGCTCGATGCTGCCATGTATATGCTCGTGAAGAAGGCGGACACGAAGACGGCGCCGGTGACAGCGGACACGGGCGGTACGTCGGTGGGTAACGCCAATGCCGGCATGAGCTCGCAGCCCAAGATCCCTACGTTGCCGCCGATCGAGACCAAGGATAAGGTGGCTGCTGGATTCGCTACGACGGCCATCACTTTGAGTATCGTAGCCGGGTGCTTTTTCATCATGAAATGAGAAAACGCATAAACCGTTCCTTCAGCAGCATTTATCTGGTACTTGAGTTCTCGTTCGAACATTTAATTTGGCAACGGCATGGGATGAGGCGTTTTTGGGTGTGAAAAGACCAGCTTTGATAGCTGTCTGACATGATATACTGGCATTGGTATGTGGGCGGCAACAAGTGTACAGACCTTTATCCAGAAGAGGGTTCGGGTTTACGATATACCCTACATACACATACATTGACATATACACACTCTATTTTCATGATGCCAATTTGTTCTCCGATGCTCCGTCGCCTAGAGTTTCCCTCATCCTCATTTCCAGTATCGAGAGCTTGCGCAAGCAGTCACTACTTTACTTCTCAATAGCCGTGTCAGCCACAAGATGAAGAAAAGGCGCTTGCAATGTATCAAAAATGATAAGCCAAGTCAGGTAAGCTCCGACGGCAACAATTGCTGTCGTGAACCGATTCAAATTTTACTCCCCTCATCTTCTTTTTAGCGTTGCGGGAGGTAAAAATCTCCCAATCTGTACGGTGCAGAAGAACGTCGGCGAGACCCCGGGCGCTTGCGCTTGCCGGATGAGGTGACGTTTCCACCCCCGCGGGCCCCGCATAAGGTACATACCACCCGACCCCGCGGCGCGGAAGCTGTTGGGAAGAGGAGGAGGACCACTTGAGGACCTAAAGAACATTGGAGAGAGGTGAAGTTTGGGTGGGACGTCATGGTCGTCCAATTGCTCGGTCCCTTGTGGCCGACTTACATAGACTCGGGTTGTTCCCCCGTTTACCTTGTGAATGAGAAGGATGTCCTCTCGCTCTCTCCTCATCTCCCCTCAACTACTACCGTCCCCTCATATCTAATTGCGAGGACAATCTTGGATTATTTGGTTCTTTCTCAACTTCATAAGCACCATTATCAGAGGTGACGTTGTCCAAGCTGAAGAAAGCTTCATCTTATCTGGGCATTACACCACAATACATCTCACCCTACCATCAGGCAAAACATATCCGAAGCAAACCCCCTTCAAGATGTCAGCCAAACACTTCATCAACGACCCAACCAAGCTGGTCAATCAGGCCCTCCACAGCCTAACCCTCACAAACCCAAGCCTGGCCCTCGACAAGCCCAACAAGATCATCTACCGCAGACCGACACCCGATGCCGCCCACAAGAAGACCGTCTCCGTCGTCTCGGGCGGCGGCTCGGGCCACGAGCCCTCCTTCGCAGCTATGGTCGGCCAGGGCCTCCTCTCCGCCGCCGTGGCGGGCACTATCTTCGCCAGCCCGAGCGCGGAGCAGGTCCGGACGGCCGTCGCCTCGCGCGTCGACACCAGCGCGGGCGTCCTGGTCACCGTCATGAACTACACGGGCGACGTGCTCAACTTTGGTATGGCCGTCGAAAAGGCGCGCGCCAGCGGCCTCGACGTCGAAATGGTTGTCGTCGGTGACGACGTCGGCGTCGGGCGGGCCAAAGCGGGCAAAGTCGGACGGAGGGGCATCGCGGGCACGGTGCTCGTGCACAAGATTGCCGGCGCGCTCGCGGCGCAGGGCAGGCCGCTGGCCGAGGTCGCCAAGGTCGCGCGGCTGACGGCGGAGAACCTCGTCAGCGTCGGCGCGAGCCTGGAGCACGTTCACGTTCCCGGGCGCGCGGTGCCCAGCGGCGAGGAGGAGGGCGCGCTGCAGCTCGGCGAGGCGGAGCTGGGCATGGGGATTCACAACGAGCCCGGCTCCGGCCGGGAGAGCGCGGACCTGGAAGGGTTGGTGGGCAAGATGCTCACGCAGCTGCTGGATCAGAGCGACAAGGACAGGGCCTTCTTGAACGTCAACTCGAACGAGGTCGTGCTGCTGGTCAACAACCTCGGTGGCGTGAGCGCGCTCGAGCTCGGAGGCATCACGGCCGAGGTCGCGGCGCAGCTCGAGGGCAGCTACGGGATCCGGCCCGTGAGGATCCTCAGCGGAACGTACATGACGAGCCTCAACGGCCTGGGTTTCAGTATTTCGCTGCTCAACGTCGTCAACACGGACATTGGCGGCCCGAGCATGATCCAGCTGCTCGATTACCCGACCGAGGCCACGGGCTGGTCGTCGCCCATCCTCAAGGAGACGTGGGAGGCCAAGAACCAGGCCACGCGGGAGGAGGCGGCGGACGCCGGGCAGGCGACGAAGCCTAGCGATCTCAAGTATGATGCTGCTGCGGCCACCAAGGCTATCACGGGCGGTCTGCAGAGGGTCATCGCGGCCGAACCCGAGGTGACTAGATATGACACCGTCGTCGGTGACGGCGACTGCGGTATTGGTCTGAAGAGAGGAGCTGAAGGTAAGAGCCAAATCCCCCCATCCAATTTAGACATCACAACAGGCATGCATGCACATTCCGCTGACACGCTTCACCGTCACCAGCAATCCTCAAGCACATCTCACAGAACCCCCTAACAGGCGACGCCGTCGTCGACCTCGCCTCCGTGGTCCCCGTCGTCGAGAACACGATGGACGGCACCTCGGGCGCCCTCTACGCAATCTTCCTCAACGCCCTCACCGCCGCCCTCCGCAGCCTGTCCCCCGGGTCCGCGGACGCAAAGACCTGGGCCGCGGCCCTGAAGCAGAGCAGCGACGCCATGTCGCGGTACACGCCCGCGCGACCCGGCGACCGCACCCTCGTCGATGCGCTGTACCCCTTTGTCGAGGTCCTCGGCGAGTCGGGCGACGTCAAGAAGGCGGCCGAGGCGGCGCGGGCGGGCGCGGAGACGACAAAGGGCATGAAGGCCAGCCTGGGGCGGACGGTGTACGTCGGCGGCTCCGGGTTCGAGCAGGTGCCTGACCCTGGCGCGTGGGGGTTGAGCTGCTTTTTTGGCGGGTTGGCGGGCCTTGAGGGTGAGGATGGATGGGAGAAGCTGTAGAGATGGATTGCCGAGTCTGCAGTTTTCAAATTGGTTTCCTTGTGTATAAGGCGGATCGCGCCTGTTTTTAGTAGTAATTTTCCTTGCTGAGTGAATCGGGTAATAGGGGGGGGGAGGGTTTGGTGGTTGCACAAAGCTTGGAAAATCGGTAGAATGCTCAGAGTCAGGGAGAAAATGAAAAGAACCCAAATGATCCATTTTGTCTTCAACGCCTATCTCATCCCGTTTTGAAACAATAAAACCACTTGACCGTGGGTATTTATGCGAAACTTGTTTCCCTCCCAAGTTTTTGGTTCGTCCGCTGCTCTTCTTTCCCCGCCTCTCTTTTAACTCATACGATAGGGTACGGTGAGCATGCGCCAAGTTGTCCCCCAACCAAGCGCTCCTCATTCACGGTCCCAGTTCACCAGGTTTTTTCTTGCTGAGGTATATTTCTTCGCATGGCCGGATAGTGTAGTCCCTCGTTCTCCCCGCTTTCTCGAACTCAACGATCTTGTGCATGGCCCAGACGTTTATCGTAGAGGGGCCGCATAACAAGACTAAAACGCTCAACTCCTTCTCGTTCGCGGTTTTTGAATTCCTTCAGCTCAGAAGGACCAGAATGACGCTATCACCACGGAGAAACCTATGTAGATGTTAGCCTCCAGTTCTTGGGGGTATCGGACGCGAGGTGGGCATGAACTGACATCTTGCTGATGAAGCGGTCCTTGTTGACGGGACGACCCTTCTTGCCGTTCGCCAGGCGCGGCGTCTCTGTCCACATTTCCTAAAGAGTACCAACATCAGCCTCGCTCTTTGTGATTCCTGGCGACGAGTAAGGGTAGGGAGTTATCGCACCTTGACGTTCTCCAGAACCATGTTGCAGTGTCTGTCAAAGGCCTTGACGCGCGCGAGGAGCTTTCGGTTGTTTCTGATGGAGATGAGGACCTGGGTGTGGCTGCGGACGGCGGTCTGGAGGATGGAGAGGGGTCCGGCGCTGAACTCGTGCTCCTCGAGCTGGGCGATTTCGTACTCGGTCAACTCATTGCGCGACTTGGTAAGAAGCTCCCTGTTGGTTTACGTGTTAGCACAATGGATGGATATCCTTACAGGGGATAAGAACGGATACGCACTGAATCTTGGGATCGGTCGACATGATGGGCAGTACTCTGGTGGGTATAGTCGTGGAGGGCGTTGATGGTGTATGTCGCGACAACGTCTTTGGATGCAGGGCCAAGGTACACACAGCAAGGCTGAAAGAGTTTGGCAGTCTCGCGGCTCAGCGTGATGGCGCACAGGTGCTCTGATTGGCCAATAGCTTCAGTGAGGTCGGCGCTGGAAAAAGTGTTGCCGTCCAAAAATTACAGGCTAAAGCTGCACTGGATAGCTTGCAGCGATGTGCTAGGTTTAGTGGGGGTTTCCTGCTAGGCGCACCTTGGTCAGTGCGCGCAACTGGCAGTCTTGAATTACCTTACCGGACTGACCCATGGTTATTCTCGGCCTCGAATTTGACGTGGAGAAGAGCTTTGGAAAACCATTCCCGCGACATCACCTAAATCGAAGCTCCTTTACCACCACCCCCCTTCCTCCCCTCTCCCCCCTCCGGCCCGTCTTCCACACGCCCACTATCCGTCAGTCGATGCATCGCTTGTCCTAGACGAGCGCATTGGCAGCTGGTAGTAGACAAATGTTCTCAAGAGCGATCGCACTTAGAGCCAGGCCGGCAGCGTTAGCTGCTCCTTGCCGGAGCTGCAGCAGGAGCTTCGGTATGCCTCTCAGAGCCAAGATCATCGGCGCGGAGGCCTCATCACGCGCACAAGTGAGTCGCTCTACATGTCTTGCTATCGGTATTGTCGAAGACGTTGACTAACATACCCTCTTCAACAGATGTCGACCCAAATCCCGAAAGGGTTTGAGCAGAAGGCCAAGGACGACCCTGACGATGTCATGTTCAACAGCAGTTACGGTCTGAGGACCATTGAGCTTAACCGCCCGAAGAAGCTCAACTCCCTGGACGGAAGCATGATCCGAAAAATCCTGCCGAGATTGGTCGAGTGGGAAAAGTCGGATCTGGCAAACGTGGTAGTCATGAAGGGATCAGGCGAAAAGGCCTTCTGCGCCGGCGGAGACGTCGCCGCACTGGCAAAGTGGAATAAGTTTGAGGATGGATGGAAGCGGAGCGCAAAGTACTTCGAGCTCGAGTACAAGCTGGACCACTACATCGCGACGTATCAGAAACCCTATGTTGCCTTCATGGATGGTATCACCATGGGTGGCGGTGTCGGTCTGAGCATCCACGCGCCGTTCCGCGTTGCCACTGAGCGCACGATCTTCGCCATGCCCGAGACAACGATTGGTTTCTTCCCCGACGTTGGCGCCTCATTCTTCCTGCCCCGGATGGCCGGCTCCATCGGCACGTACCTCGCCCTGACGAGCGAGAGACTCCAGGGCGCCAACGTCTTCTACTCTGGTGTCGCCACGCACTACCTCCACTCGACTTCTTTGCCCCAGGTAGAGGCCCGTCTTGCCGAGATTCGATTCCGCGATCACGATTCACTGGAGAAGCGCCTTCAAATCGTCAACCAAACCCTCGAGGAGTATGCCACCGGTCTCCCTCACAACGAGCCCATCCTTCTTGGCGGCGACTTGCGCAAGGCCATTGACCGCTGCTTCAGCCAGAGCAACATCGATGCCATCATCAAGGCCCTCAAGGCTGAGAAGGGCTCGACGAAGCAGTGGGCCGCGAAGACGATTGAGACGCTGCACAAGCGGTCGCCTACGGCCGTCAACGTTGCGCTGAGACAAATGCGCATCGGTAGCACTTGGTCCATTGCTGAGACTTTCAAGCGCGAGCACAAGATTGCAGAGAAGTTCATGCAGCAGGGCGAGTTCACCGAGGGTGTGACTGCGTTGCTGATTGAGAAGAGGGCCCCGGTATGGAAGCCTGCTACTCTGGAGGAGATCAAGCCTGAGATGAACGTCACGGAGCCCTTCTTTGAGTCCAGCGGAGAAGAACTTGAGCTGCTGAACGACCGTGACTACAAGGAGTACCCGTACACATACTTTGCTCTACCGACCGAGGCCGATGTACGAAAGGTTGTGCTCGAGGGCCAGCACACTCCCGAGGAGGTCGTGAAGAAGCTCGCCGCCTCGAAGAATAACCGACAGGGTGTCGAGGCGGTAGTCAAGGAGATTGTGGACCGCAAGGTCCTCGCGAACGAGGAGGGTCGCGCGGTCTGGCCCGAGGAAAACCAATAGATGGTGTTGGGATATGTCACCGGGGTAATTCCCAGGTGTGTATGATACTGTAGATGCTTTTGCCATGTATCTGAATAAATTTCACGGACTGTATTGTGATCTATTATTGACATTCGATGGAATGCATGGCTGTGTTCGTTGTGAAAGTGGAGATCGTGAACTGTGTTGGTCAAATGCTTCATCAAATTGTCGTAGTTGAGCCTGATTGGCCCAATAAGTTTGGCATTAAGGAACGTTGGAACCTCGGTGGATTGGAAACAATGCAGAAAAGTTGGGGTAGCGATGGCTTCGTGCTGATAGGCGGGCCTGGTATTGTTGCCTGCACGGCTGTGGTGGTCGCCTCGAAAATATCGGAGATAAGATGAACCAACTATTCCGTCATACAAGTACTCCGTACCTTGAGGTGAGGCAAGATTCCAGGCCCTACGTTCCATGACAAACCTCTCGACATGAAGAGCGATGACTGTGGCGGATGAGCTTTGATGGCTTCGCTGTAATGGGTTAATGGCTACTGGTTGCCGGATGAGAAGGCGGGCGAACGTGGAGTCACGGATGCAAACACCATGGTAGCGCTGAAAACCTCTAGGTAAACTAAGATGAAATGAGGTGGATGGGTCGGGAGTTGGAGGGGGGAATGAATGAATGATCGATCTCTCGGTTGGACGGGCAGAACTTCGACCCTGGTCCGTGAGATTGATTGTACGGACAACCCAGGCGAAAGACGGGAAGAGAAGAGGAAAAGAGAGAGACCTCAGGCTCAGGCTTCAAGAAGTGGGCAAGTATAAAGAGGGCCCCCGGCCCCCCTTCGCCGTCTTCGGGCAGGAGAGCAAAGAGCAGCTTGCATTTCTCCCCTACCATTTCTCATCATCTTTTTGTAAGTTCCGGTGCTTGGTCCGCCCTGGTCCTGAGTCGCCGGTGTCGAGTCCCGGTTGCAAGCACAAAGTCCGACCAAGAAGAGGCAGTAGCAACCGGCTGGTCAGCAAGAGGACGAGGCCCCACCCGCACCCGAGAACCTCAGAAAGCGAGGAAAGAGGGGACCCACTTACGGCATTCACACAGCAACCGCCTCCAGAGGCTCCAGAGGCTTCAGGGGGGGTCACATCCGAAATTCCAGCGGCAAAGGTTTCGGTCGAGCACGGACCATCACCGGAAGCCCTTTGAGACCTTCCTCCGCTCTCCCCGGTGGGCCACTCAAGTCGCGGACGAAAGCGTGCACAGCGTGTTTTTGGCGCGTTCTGGATTCGGTGCAAAAGCTGGGTTCGCGCTAAGAAGCTAAGCGGCCCTTACCCCTGGTCCAACGTCACAGCACCCCCTGCTGGTCTAACCCGCTTTGGGCGGCCTGTATTGTGACTTCCTTCATTGTGTACCCGCTGTATTCTTTTACTACACGCGACAGACTTCACGTCTTCCATTCCTCGTTGTACTGTCCGTCCCAGGTCACAAGTCTCACCTGCAACTTGCTGGTAAAAGCTTGAGCCTTTTCCATTGATCTGTCCGGCATCGGGTTTGAAAAGTGTCTCTACCTGTCTAACTCTGCACCAAAATAGCGAGGCGTGCGTTTGTCTCGGAGCTGCTCTCTAGTCGCGCATGGGCTTTAAGTGGTTTGATCCACTTCCCAAAAACGCGACTTACACCAAAGCCGGGCCCAGGACGCGACTTCCTTCACGACCACGGCCATGATACCCGCCCCGCGCTTTACGTGACGCCTGCACTTTACCACTTTAACCACTACAAACACCAATTCGTAACCCACTCTCAACTCTCAATCCCTCCACTTTCTTTTCCTTTTTTCCTACCCTTGGTCACCGCCCAACAACTACTGCCGGCACCACTCGACTCTGTCGGCAATACCTCTATCTATTCGTCCTTTCATATTCACCCGTCACCTCGCTTTCGAACTGGACGAACACTCGAGTCGGTGACAGCCTCGCCTACGATGGCGTCGCCAATGCCATCAGCGCCTGTGGGTAACTGGGGAGGTAACGGCCAAGCGATGCCACCACAGCCTCCTCCTGGCCCAGCAGATATGGATGATGCGGGTGTCCAGATTCGAACCATGGGCCGTGAGTGCTCTCAGTTCTATTCCTGCTCTGTCGTCCGCCGGATATACTGACTGGGAGATACAGTCAAGGTCATTTACGCGTTCGCCGACAGCGGCGAGAGCTTCCTGGCACGACACTCAGAACTACTCACCGTCCAGACAGTACCAATCGACGAGAAAACCACAGTCGGCATGGTAGACTTGAAGTTGTGTGCCCAGGCCGTTGTTAAGTGCAGCCCTGAGCTGCTGAGCGACGCCACTCGCGACTTCGCCGTCTACGCATACGACTACTCCGAACCCGATGAGCCATTGGTCGGACAGGGCTTCCTAGGATGGATCATGAACAACACAGATGGCAAGAGGATCATTGGCCGCACCACCAGGAATCCTCTTTCGGTTTTTAGCGGTGGCGTCAAGGAGATCTTGGAGATCAAACTGAAGCTGAAGCCAGTAGCCGCCATGACACAACCGAGATACGAAGTCGAACCTAGACCAGACGCTCGACACTCATATCAGCGCTCTGAAAGCCACATGAGCGTCGAGATACAACCCACGAGACCCAATGAGGGTGCACTCACGCCCAATAGCCATGCCGAGTGGGCCAGCTTCATGCAGTCGAATCAGCAGATGGGCAACCAGCAACATCCCCAAAATGGTGCATCCCCTCACCACCTGCCCCAGCACCACAACGAGTTCCATCATCAACCACAACCACCACAGCAACGACAACAAATGCAGCGAAGCAATTCTTTTGCCTACAATGGACCCCCGCCACAGCAAATGCAAAATTCACAACTTCAACAGACCATACGCCAAGCGCCCATGCAAAATTCTGAAGGGCCTAATCGGGTGGCCCCTACCCTTGTTGACACAGCAACCGAGACCCAAGTGAATCCACCATCGAGACCATCATCCAGGGCTTCAAACACATCAAAGAAATCAAGATCTACCGGACGACCGCGTGGTCGCCCCCGAAAGCAGCCGAGGGCTGAGACTCAAGGTAACACGTCGGGCTATGAGGATGGAACCGATGGCGACGATGGTCCAGCCAAGAAGAAGAGGGCAACCATGACCCAGGTCACAGGCAACATCAATGCCCCTTTTGGTGGCGGCTCTGGCCCTCTCCGCGTCACAGCAAGCACGGCTGGCTCCTTGCGAACCTTGCGACCGGCCGGAATTTCTCAAGACCCTTCTATGGGCCCTCACATGCAGGATGTGCCTAGAGCCCCGACACCCGTCCCAGACAGAGGTCCCTCAATGCCACAGGGTGGCAAGGCCACGAAGGGTAGCAAGTTGCGTCGGCAGTCGACATTGAGCCAGGCCGCCACGCCTCCCAGCCAACCCCAGTTTTCCGAACCGCCCTTTGCCATGTCTCCGAGTCAACAAGATGGCCGCTCCCCGGACTCAGAGGCCGTGTCTCCCAACTTCTCCGAGGACAGCCCTGCAGCCATTGGATCTTCACCGCCCGTCCCTCGTACCACCAGCTTTGTGCGGTCAAGTCCGCCGGCGTCCAGCCCGATACTCCCTCCTATGCGAATGCCAATGCCAATGCCACAGCATGACTCTGGCTTTATGAGCGGCGGCGTTGACGACCTTTTCGATGGCGACATTATGAAGCCACTTCCGAAACCCGTTGCTACTGCACCGAAACAATCCAAAGGGCGAAAAACGAATCGCAATGAGACCAAGGAACACATAGATGAATCCGGTATCCCCATCCAAGTCTTTCAGCTGGCGGAGCATGTACCCAGCGAAATAGATAATGCTCCGAAGATCCGGAAGCAACCCCCTCCTAAAGCACCCACTTCGACGCCGTCGACAGAGCCATTACTGCCTCCTCTACAGCACGCCGTCGGCGAGTCCAACATGACAGTGCCTCCGCAGCCTGCGGGAAAAGAGCCCTCACCACAACAAGAGGAGCCGGTTGTGGTGATAAAGCCTGATGTCGATATGGACAGTCAAAGTGCTCCCAGTTTCGAGGCCCCTCGGTCTGAAGATAGCCTTGACATAAGACTCGAGCAACTTGTACAAGCTGTGCAGGATAAAGCACCTGATGTAGTGTTGCCGGAGCCTTCGACATCGGCTCCTAGCGCAGCCGAGGTCTTTGCTCTTCCTTCCGCACCACCTTCTCTTTCTCGGTCTACTTCTGCAGGATTTTCGCAGGCACTTCCTATGGTCCCGGCCAGCGACCCGATCGGTCCTATCGCATTGCCAGCTCTCCCACTTCCAGATATAACCTCTTTCTCCGAAGCGCCCTGCCCGCCAAGCGACGCGTTTCAACCCCCAAGATCACCGACCCAGGCCCAGAAGGCAAACAAGAATTATGTCAAGAAGAAAGCCATCAGAGAAAAGCTATTGCAGGCCATCGAGAGTGGGCAAACCCCCATGTACTGCAACAACTGTGGTGCTATTGAGACTCCCACATGGCGCAAGATTTGGTCTCAAGAGCATGAGGGTGTCCCCGAATTCACCGAGTTTTCGGACAAGCCTGGCAGAATCACTGCCATCCTGGTCTTGGAGCGAGATGATGAAGATAAAGTCACCAAATACCAGGTCATCAAGAAAGGCTTGGCACCTCATGAGGATAAGTCAGAATGGAAATGGCATATGCTCTGCAATCCCTGTGGTATTTGGTTGTGTAAATGGAAGGCGCATCGGCCATCGGAAAAATGGGAGAAGGACAGATCTCGACTCAGTCAACAAAGACGGCCTCGGGGTACTGGGCGAGCTCCTAGACCGCCCAGGACGAAGAAGTCGGATTCGGCAAACCCGCTCAATCCGACGTCTGAAGCTTACTTCACTACGGACCCCATCGGGCCCGACGATCGGGGCATCTCGCCCATGGATGAGAGCAGATCTCGCGGCATCTCACAGGTCAGCAATGCCAACGAAGCTTCACAGCGATCAGTCTCTCAGCTATCGATGTCTCAACCGCCTGACTATCAGGGCTCACGGCCAGCGTCGCCCGGGCATGCCTCCAACCCGGGGTCTACCCACTCTCGAGGAAGCGGTACCGCCAAGAGCCCAATCACCCTCGACAATACCGACGTGGTGCAAGATATGGGTGGCACCCGACGGCTCCTATTCCCTTCACCTCGAAAGGAAGGCGTTGCTAAGGTCCTGGGCGAGGTTGCCGTTAACATCGTACAAACTGCGCCGGAACTGAACGTCTCGGCGGAAGCTGCACAAAACAAGGAGTCCACCGACAAGTCTAGCAAGGACGAGGCGCAGAAGGACACCGGGTCGAATAAGGAGAACCTGGCTATTCCTAATGATGACCTCGAAGATCTGTTTCGGAGCCCCATCGCTCGTCCGTCGACACCGCCCCCTCGGGAAAGGCCTGCTAACAGCGGCCCCTTCAAGACTCCCACTCGACCGACACCCAGCCATCGTCCCATCACTAGAAGCGTCACTAGGAGTGTCTCGCGGTCGCTGAGGTCGGGCGATATGCTTCGATCACCCATGGCTATGCGCCGCACGCCTATGAGGACTCCGCGGTCGGCTAAGGGCCAAATCCGGAGGAGCCCTCGCCTGCATCATGAAGAGTTCTCTCAGATGGAAATGGCCTTGGAGGAGTACCTTTCAAACCAACCGGTCGACCACCAGTATGACTCTGATATGCTAGAGGCTATGAATCGAGCATTGGCGGAGTCCATGAATGCTCCTGGTTCAAGTTTTGACATCACCAGTATGATGATGGATTCAGACTGTCAACTCGAATTCGGTGATCTGTTGGATTCGCCATCCAAGCCGACGCCGCGACCGACTCGGCAAACGAGTGATTACGAGGATTGGGAGACGTGGGAGAAGAACATGCGTGAGCGCCAGGCGGCAGATGATGCCGCACGCGACTAGATACCCGGTGGAAGTTTTCACGAAAGCGCGGGACATGGGTCCACGCAATACGCGCAGCATCGCCACGAGTCGTATGATATTTCTTATTGGTTTTGAGTGAGTTGCATCATAACAGCGCGCCTGCGGGCATGAGATATATGGGAGAAGGCGTTTCGGGGCATCACAAAGAGGATGCCTGGGTGGACCTAGAGTTCACAACACCGGCCTTGGTGCTATGGTGATGAGTCATACGTTGCCTCTGCTACTGCATTGATTCGATAGTTTAGGATGAGGCAATTGGCCTTATCCCAGCAATACATTTGTTAATGACATACATACCTCTCATTCGTGACAACCCCATGTAATCTTCCTACCTCATAGTGACTTATACCGTTTCGTCATTACATATGTCATGTACAGCTTCAATCTACTTTTCAGAACTGACCCAAGGTTGAATAACACCTGTCGTCGGCAGATAGACGCTTTCGTCAGTACTCGCGGAGAGCGAGGCGCAGATTACCAACATAAACTTCAGTTACTGCAGTTTTTATTTTAAGCTCGGATGGGGGCTTGTGTGTTGGAGATTGAAAGTCCACATAAATACCAGTAGTGTTATCCGACGACGTCCGGTAATACTGCATGCAAGCCCGAAATTTCCGGGGCTAATGTGTCAGGTCGAAGTGATGGCTGCCTGCGTTGTCCCTTGGCGGTATCTCGAGATTGAGAGTTTCTAGTGTAGCCTACCTCGCCTGCCAGAAACAGCTGTAAAAAGGGTCAACGCAGAGGTGTGTCTCAAGAGTGACAGTTGAAGCGCTCCTGTCGATTGTCGTATCGAGAATCCCACTGGAAATTGCGTCGAGAATCGCGTTAAGAGTCGTCAGAGAACAGCCAGAGAAAGCCAGATACAAAGGCATACCTCGAGACGTCAGTGGAAGCGATCCAATTGATAGTCGCGTTGAGCTGAGGATGGTGTTGACGTTGAAATGTGTGTATTAGGCGTTGGGTGACGACGAGCAAGAGCTATCAATGAAGTCTTGTTTCTTCTTCGTTTGCCTCCCCTTTACACACACACACACACACACACACACACACACACACACATATTCTCTCACCACAGCCGGTCACTCTCATCATTCGTAGGTGACCTCTTTGCCATTTCCAGGAAGAGATGAATGCCCGACGTAGCCTTCAACTTGAGATATAAATGAACAAGAAGAAGCAGGAACAAATCATCGCAATCAAAAGGGACATATAAAAACAACACGCCGGACCTGTCACAGCCGATCAGTATCGTCTGAGATTTTCATGCCCAATGCAAGATTCAACTACTGGCACCAACTCAAATTCGAGTACACCTAGTTGTTGAGAAAAGCCAACCGCTCGATACGCTCTCGAGACTTGAGGGAAACAAGACCCCTCTCACAGTTAGAGTGAAAGGGCACGTTGCCTCTTTTCAAGCGTTACTCCTCACACTCATATTTGTGAGTAATTTCTTAGATATGTTTGAAAGAAAATGAATACTAAATGTGCTTCTTCGACGAAGAAGAGTGTTATCTTACTTGACTATGTTTCGTAAATTGAACAATCGAAGCATCTTTGCTCTCATAAAGCACTGCTCTTTACCCACATATTGATAAGAGATATTTGTACTCTCGTGAACCGCTACTCCCCAAGCTCGCATCCCTAGGCGATTTCCTCGCTCTGATAAATCACTGCTCCTCACGCTTGTATTCGTGGACAACCTCCTGAACGTCTCCGAGAAGACATACACGCCCGACATGATAGCCAGAGGGATAAAGTCCTCTCTTGCCCGGGCAGGTCTGGTGTTGGGGAGCAGCTCTCCAAGGCCCAAAGGAGCGGAGAATCTACAGTGCGGCCCTCGCTAATGCGTCCGAACCCCGGCACTTCAATGCTAAGGCTGATTCTACGGGTCTCCCTACAAAGCCCAATATCGAGATATAGTTCAATGAGCCCCAAAGGAATCGCACAGAGTCACGTCGACCCTGGTGCCTTTGTACCCGAGTGTCGGGTATCTCTAGTGCATGATAACGGCTGGCTCGCGTTTGCCTGGGTAACATCAATCATCTTCGAAATATACATCAGTCCAGGAGAAGCACACGATCTTCGGTCCATCCTTTCGTCTGAATATGAAGGTAGCGAATGGTTAGTGACACAGAGCGAGGATGATGGCGAGGAGGCCGAGGATCCAGAGTTGACAGTAGGTGATCTATAACAACCGTGCAGCCTTGAGACTGCACCCATCTACAGCCAGGTGATAGGATATAAAGTACACGTATTCTACACATTTTAACAACACCGCACTTGCTTCCCCGATTTTCGCTTCCAGCTTCTTCCGCTGCGTTACATCCCGGCTCTGTGGTTCGGCCGCCTGGGTACTCGTGTCCGTCCTCCTCTCTGCTCCTACGAACACGCACGACGTTTCCCTCTCTACTTTCTCCTGACCAAGCCCTTGGCGTTGGAGTACCCCTTGATACGCTTGGTGTACTTCCACAGGTGCTTGTACTTGGCGGACTGGCGCTTGGCTTCCCAACCGCGGGCCTTCTTGGGCTCCTTGAGCGAGAAAACGCGCTTCGGGCGGAACTCAATGTCGGCGCCCGGCACGCCGGCGCGCTCCATCACGCCGGCGGTGTTCTCGTCCCAGATGGTGCGGAAGATGTTGAAGCCGACGGGCTTGAGGTTGAACTTGTCGCGGTACGACTTGAGGGAGAAGCCGTCGCGGGCCTGGTAGAGCTTTTTGAGCTGGGCGGTGTCGAGCTTCTGGTCGCCCTGCTCGAGAATGAAGACGGAGAGGCGGTGGTAGGGGGAGCCCTTTTGCGCGAAAGCGGGCAGATAGGGAACGGCGAGCTGGGCCTCGTCGCGGATCTTGGAGAGCGGGATGGACGTTGCTGTCGGCGAGACGGGGACGTTGGCGGCGAGGTAGTGGCAGCGCTTAGTGAAGCCGTCGGTCTCGACGGAGGGTATGTCCGAGTCCATGATAACGATGGAGACGAGACGCTCGCCTGCCGTGAAGGGGGTGATGCGCAGACGCGGGGGCACCTCGGAGATGTTGCTGGGGAGGATCTTGCCGGGGGGGACCTTGGAGCGGCGGAAGAAGAGCTGGACGTCGTAGGTCGGCTTGATCTTGGGGAGAATATCGGGGATGATATTGAGCTGTTGGATACGCTGCTCAATCATCTTGGCCTCGTAGGATTGCCACTTGCGCTCGGCAAGGAAGCGGTAGATGGGTTTGCTCATGTCACCTGTTCCAGAAGGCATGTTAGCTCTCAATGCGCGTCTCAAGCACACAAATCTACGTCATGTGTCCATACCGAGTCCATCCTCGAACCGCCTCTTGACAGCGGGATCGTTGATATCCGCCAGAATCTTCAATCTCTCGACCTGCTTCCGCAGACTGGACAGCCTCATCTGACGCATCCTCTCTCCTCCCCTGACCTCATCACCACTCAAGCCCTCCAGCAACTTGATCGCTTCCGTCTCCTTCACAATAGCACGCAGCTTCTCCTCGCGGTCGGCGGCGAGGATCTTGCGCGCCTCCTGGAAGGCCTGGTAGGGCAGCTGCTCAAAGGGGATGTTTGAACTCGTGCGGATGGCATAACGGCGACGTCTCGAACCAACGGGCGGTGTGCCTGCCTTCCACAGATCCTTCTCGGCCCACGGCGCGACGGCCGTGTTGGGGTCCAGCTCGACGGGGTCGACGGTCTCGGGACGCTCGCGCGACACCTTGTACACTTCGGCGGCAGGGGCGGGCGTCGTCGAAAGACTTCTCCGTATCGGCAGGGGCGTGGCGACTCTGTTCAGGCATCGGTGAAGCGGCCGGATGGCCTGCCTACACGACGATGACATTTTGGGCTGTGAAAGGAGAGGGGGGCGTGGTGGGTTCGGCGGGTGGTCGTCTGAATCCCGACCAGAGCTTCTGAAGGAGGTTTTTCACCAGAGCTTCACGAGTCTGCTTTGCGGGTCTCCATAATTATTTTTCCAATTGAACGGCGGAATATCCCGCCCCGGACAGGGAACTGGAGCTCCCATTGACAAGCCACACAGCGTGCACACTACAGGTACGTACCATTAATTGACGCTGCCTGATTGGTAGCTTCCTTCGATAGGACGGGCCAAATTTTCGTGTTTCCTGCGGAAAGGGTTGCAGCTCCCGATATTCCAACGCATCGAAGGAGCAGCCCATCGAACATCGTGAACTCCTCTTGCGACGTCCGTACACACAATGGCCGGCAAAGGAGTCAGGAGCCTTGGAGAGGCTATGAGGGGGCTGTCCCTCTCGTCGATGTGCAGGAAAGCGAGCTCTGCAACCTCCTTCATTGGCTCATCCAGCTTCACGAGATCAATGGCCACCGAGGCGCCATTCCCCGGCATCACAACCTCCGCCTACAGCACACCTAAGCAGACGGAGTGGACACCAAGTACGTTCTACAGAAACATATTCCATCCTGTACAAGATGCAATCACTAACGTCCCCTTCTCAGCCACGTCCGTTCCTGTCACAGTTCACGCCTTCCCGACGCTCGAACCCCAATCCCTCGAGTCCTACTCGACGAAGCACCTCTACCTCCCCCTCCGCCGCGACCTCCTCCATCTCGCCGTCGTCTACGAGGGCGACTCCACCCGCCAGGGTACGGCCAGTACCAAGACCAGATGGGAGGTCCGTGGCTCGCATAGAAAGCTACACCCGCAAAAGGGAACCGGTCGCGCCCGCGCCGGCACGAAGCAGTCGCCCATCCGCCGCGGCGGCGGTGTCGCCCACGGCCCCAAGCCGCGCGACTTCAGCACCTCGCTCAACCGCAAGGTCTACGACGTCGCCTGGCGCACCGCCCTCAGCTACCGCTACCGCCGCGGCCAGCTCATCGTCTGCGAGGACGGCATGGAGCTGCCCCTGCCCCAGGATTTCCTCGCCCTGACCGACGGAGGCTTCGTTGGACCCAAGATTGCGGAGGAGTACCGCCGCAAGTGGATGATGCAGGTCCTCGAGGCCAACCAGTGGGGCAAGGCTCACGGCCGGACGTTGTTCATCACCAACGGGGACAGGCCGAGGTTGGAGGAGACGATGGAGACTGTGGGAGATCAGGGCAGGTGTCTCGGTGTTCACGATGTGGATGTCAAGGATCTGTTGGAGGAGGGACGCGTGGTTGTTGAGCGCGCGGCGCTTAACGAGATGATTGAGTCGCACCAGAGTGACTTGATCAGCAAGATCTTTATTGGCGGTGCTTTGAAGCGCGGCCCAGCCATCGGTGGTTCGATCATTTCATGAAGCATCGAATGTGCTTTGAAAAGGGGGGGAGGGGAAGAAGAAGACGAAGAGAAATCTGTCGATATATGTAACACCAATCAACGAGGAGACCTTCTGTTTAGAAGACGCCTCTCCGGCTTGTAGCAATAGAAGGCACAAATTGCCGTTCACTCTGTCACCTATACTAAGGGAAAGATGCATTTGCCGATCTGTGTGGTAAAACAGAGTCATCGAATAAACACGAGTGTTGTTCCAGATATTACATTTGGTTTTCAACAGCTAAGAAATGTTTGCGCTCGAAAAAGACTCTGTTGATCCATAAGGGGGCCAAATGTCTAGACTTTGGAGGTTGATAAGAAGTTGCTGATATGCCCAGTTGCAATGAATCGAATTGATTCTACTTCAACGAGGGGCTACCTGAGCACCTTACGCTGTCACGTACTTGGCCAAGTTGCATAAATGTATCAACACCAAAGCTGTGACTTGCATGTTACCCTTTTCCCCTCCAGAAAAGGCAATATGGATTTAGGCACTCCGTAGAATGCACAAATTGAACAATTCGTGTGTGTTGCGTATGCTGAAACCAAAAATGGCAATTGCAGAACATGGCTTTCTTTCTCTGGCGACTATGGGGCCGTTGACGTCCGGCTTGCCTCTATTCGGAAACCTGATACGCCATACTGCGTCGTAAGAACCTGGCAGGAACCCCGGGCCTTATTGCGTCGCCCCGAGAACGGAAACCCACACGCGCATATGCACGCTCAGTCAGCCGAAGCAAAGGACGAGACTGAACAGTGATACTCGACACGGAAAGAGTGACACGAATGCAAGCAGACCTTGTGACTGAGTATTCAAGTCCAGTATTGTAGTTCAGTCCGCATCTCAAAGTACTACGAAGCAAGGTAGTACTTTTGAGGAGCAGAAGTACTACTAGAGTCAGTAAGGTAGACACCGGGAACGCTCCGGGTCTTTCCCAGTCCCATATCCCCCGTCGGGACAAGTGGAGCGAGTTGCTAAACAACCCGGCCCGAAAAAATCGACAAAAAAGAGCGTTGCAGGTTTCCCGCGCGCCGCCGCTACGGTGCAGCGCGGCGGAGCGAGACGTACCTATCGGGGTCCATGCGCATCAGCCCTACGTCATTGCTGGCAGGGGCATTTTCGTCCTTGGCCTCATCCACTCCCGCCCACTCAGCCAGTCGTCAGCAAACATCCACCACCACCCAACCCGCCTTACCTCAATTTAGAGTTTCCGCTGTCCAAGGCAAACTACCTTGCCAGAAGCCCGCGGGCACCACCCATGCTGCCGTCGTGTTATACATCATACAGTAGGATTAAGGTACAGATAACTCTGCCCCATGTTTTGACGACCTACGGTATTGTATTCGTCTTCTGGATGCCGAATTCGAGGGTGTCGAGGAAATCTGGATGCAGCCAGATATCGGGCACGGCTTTCGAGATTGGAGAAAGAACATACTGCGCAAATATGCAGCACTCCCAAGTCGAACAAGTCTCAGGAGACCAACATGCAGAAATGTCCTCATCCTCCTCCTCCTCCGCCTCCTCCTCCTTCCGCCTCGAATAATGGAGCCCTGCAAGGCTGGACCAGATCCCTGCTTTCCCGCCTTGATGCCTGCAAGAGTGGAAGCAACAACAGAAGCACCGTCGTACAGTACAATACGAAAGAGTATCCTAACCTGTGTTTGCTGGGTTAAGACATTCCATGGATACTCCCTCTTGTCCACTTGCACTCGGCGACGGTCGCCGAAACTCGCCGCACGCGACCTGACAGGACTCAGGAGTCAGGTTCCTCTCTATTCCATGAGTTACAGCGAGAAAACAGCGGGTCGTTGAAAGAAGCGTTTTGGACGTTTTCTCCTGTGTAATGCTAATTATTGTACCTTAGTACCTACTACCCGGCGTGGCGGGCCGTCCAAGGGATGGTTGGGCTGGGTTTGGCGCGCCGGGTACACCTGCCCATCGTCCTAGTTCCCCGTACCCATCATCCCGTATTTGGATATTTGGAGGCTACCAGTGACGTAGATATGTGGTAGTTCAAGTCTTCAGTCCAACGAGGAGGAGAGCGGTCGTTGTATGACCATTGCATAGGTAGACTACCTAAAGGATTGTTATTGCGCTTGACTTGTTCCACGCTTTTGTTGTGTCTCTTCATCAACTTCTAGACAATCACCTATCGTGCCATGCCATGAGCGACATCCTCAGATCCTCTAGCAAAGCCCCTCCCTCCCGGAAGCAAGTGAGATTCCCCGGGCAGACGACAGGACTAGGCCCCCCTTCAACGTCCCCCACTCTTCGCTTCTCAAGGCCACTGCAGTGGTGTTGTGTTGTTGTGTTGTTGTCGTCGCGAATGGGGACCCAGGGAATCAAATCCAAGGGGGGTCCGTACTGACGTAGTGCAGGGCAAGCTGGGTACATACCGGAGCTTCCTAAACCTGATGTAGGATCCCGGGGCAAGCTTCTAGCTTCTCCTCCTACTCTTCTTAACCCTTCGTGTCAGGTTCTTCTCGTTCATAAACCGACTCGCCTTCACCGCATATCGTCCTGCTCTCTTTCGACTCCTCTTTTCTCCCCTTTCGCTCTTTGCTTTGCATGGCGGTGGGTTGGTACTTTGGCACTGCTGGTGAAGCTGTCTACCAACTTGAAGACTTTGCCAAATAACACTAGGCACATCTCCAGCCTCTCAGGCAAGCTTCGGGTTCTCCTCCACCAGCGCCAGGATAAGCGGGGGAAGGCCTTCGATACAGACTACCACTTGGTACCAGCTCGTTAGTCTCGATGGCAAAGGTCTACAGAAAGGAGCCGTCTTCGTCCCCCAACCTTCGCCTTAAGTTACCAACGCTATCGTTTCCATCTCGATTCCCCTGGCCCCTCGATACATCGACTCATCAACTTCACAAAAGGCTTCCAATGGCTTCTACCGATCTTCAGTCCATCAATTACTCTATCCTCGAAAATTTGCCTCTATCGAATTCCTTGTGAGACCGACCGACCCTGAAAAGATTCGCCTTGCCCTCAATCTTAAACTCGACCCCCATAACACCACACGCACCAACAGCCGACTAGGACACTCATCGAGACCCATATTCCATCGACAAGGACAGCATAGCATGGCCTTGACAAGAACTAAATCAAGGTCACTAGAATCGACGACCCCTTATACCGACTGCTCCCCCCCCTTCCTCCCCCCGAAGCGAAGCCGAAAGCTCAACTCGCCCCACCCCAGCACCAGTCCGACCGAAGTCGAGAACTCACCGAATACGAAACCCAGCGTATCCTACTATCGACGAACAATTGCGTGGCAACGGCCGCTGGACCCCTTTTTCTGCCTGACCTGGGTGAGGTTGATAGGTGGTGAAGTGTTTAGTGGACACCGACTCCGTTGCCCAACTTGTCTTCCATCGACATCTAGTCAGACGGTTCGATGGAATATGTTGGAGAGAATGAAAAAAAAAAGAAAGAAGAACGACACGAAGTAACAGCCGTATGTCTCGACCGTCTAAGATGCAGCTAACGACGATCTCGTCCCGGCTGGTAACGGCGTTCCGGCTCGCCTGACTGGACCCACCACAACATGACCCTGCGAGCAAGCTTCTCACTGATCAGCTACAGATGGTCGGCTGGCTCTGCCAAAGGGCTCGAAGCAATATTCCAGTCAGTTGGCATATCCGTTCACCTACCCAAGTCGTACTACCACTTGAGAGGACGATACCCCCGAAGGGCTCCAGCGATCAATATCTTGCCCCATCAAGTTACCTGTCTGAACAGGGCCTTGCATCCCGAGTAAGATCACAGCATCTGCCCAGTGGCTTTGTGCCGAATTTTCTTTGTTGATATCATTATCTTGTGTCTATCCGAATTCCCTATTGCTAGTTCGGCTTGTGGAATTCTTCAACTCAAAAGATGTACAGCCCAACTGTCCTCCAGGGTATCAGGTCGTTTTCCCAGCTCTGGTCCGTTAGCTGACAGCTCAACTCTTCCATCTGGCCCCTTGTTGTCATTATCCTCCCAAGTCATTGATCATAGCATTGCTATGTCCCCGAACCCATCCGAACTCCTATTCTGGAAACTACACTCAAGATAGCGAGAGTTTCTTAACCATGCTGTGCCCAGACAGGCTCAACTTCTCAAGTCCCAGCGCCTTGCTATTCATTTCGCATCGTCGCCACCCACGGCGCTCTATGCGTGGTCGAAAGCACTGTCAGGCATGTGGTCGTAGTTGATATCAGCATCACTTCCAGATCTCGATGACAGACTCGTCATCGCACGCTCTGAGCGGGCAGGCGATATCAGAGACATTTGACCTGGCATCAATCAATATCTCCAATGCTATGTCGTGGGATGAGGGGTTTTCTTACTGTCAATTGACGGTCTATAACCTCCCCCAGTGCCGAGTGGCCTGTTGCCAGCCATGCGACTGGCATCAAGACTTTGCTTTTTTACACGCTCTGCGCTCACCTGAACAAATCGCCGGGCCTCGTTGTCGAGCCACAGGTTGATGTTCGGGTCGTTGCAATTTGCGTGCGACATGAGCTCGTTCTTCATTCTCGTAACTTCATCGACCAGTCCATTGTATTCCATCTGCAGCTGTGCATGCTGATTCTCCAGTCCCTGCTTGGTTTCCTGAAGGTCTGAGACCCATTCCTTCTTTTTTTGGCGACATTTGCTCGCAGCGACTCGGTTTCGTTCGAGGAACTTGTCTCTTTTCGGGTCCTGATCGTTCTGCTCCGGAGCTTTGCCTTTCCTTCCCTTCTTCCTGGGTGGGCTCGCATCATAAGGGTCCGCTGCTCGACTCGATTTTGACGGTCGAGACTGCATCGAGCTATTGGCGTCGGCCCGCGCACCCGATTGAAATGTTGAAGCCGGAGGTATGTTTAGTATTGTTGGCCTATCTTCAACGTCTTCTTGCTTTGTGTTGTATTGTGCTTGGCCATGGTGGCTGTAGAATGAGGGCATGCCAGTCACCAGTGGATCCCAAGCGCCCGGAACAGCCATATATACGGAAGGATGGTGTGCCATGTTCTCCGATGTGTCGCTATCTTCCGGTCGGACTAAGTCGAGCGAATCTAGATGAAGTGTTCGTGGTTGGTCGCTGGGGAAGTCATTGTTAGTCGGTGTTGCAATATCAACCGCATCATTGAAGAAACTCGGAGGGGTATTCATCGTCCGGCTTAAGGACCTTGCCAGGTCTAGCGAAGGCGTCGAGCTCAAATCTTGCTGAAAAAGGGTGTTCCGGTCGTGGGGAAGCGTTATCTGGTCCAGGGTAGGACAATGAACGTTGTATCGTGCGCTGCTGACCTACCCGATGCGTAAAGACTACCAAGTGATTTGCGCGTGACACTGACTCTGGGCTTGCTTGCTGGGACGAGCTACAGCAACCAGAGAACCGTCAAGGACGTTGAGCAGTACGAGAGGGAAAAAACAAGGCAAAAGCGAAGACCGTGGGCAAGAAGGTGGAAAAGCGAGAAAACACACGATGAAGAGTTTTGCCAAAAAGTCGGACTGATCTCGACGCCTGCGTGTACTTGGCGATGGACAAGACCCGAAATTGGTTGCGCGGCGCGGTGTCGATGAGGACGTGGGGTGGTTTCGGATACGAGAAGGTACTGCTTTGTTCAAAAAGCGAAGCTGATCCTCGTCGAGATCGAAAACGTAGGAGGGCACGCTACAATGTCTGATGGTCAGTGTCTGCGTCTGGCAATATCAAAAGAAAGAGTACCCAGGATTAAGAAGAGGTAGCTTTGGGGGACGATGGATTAGGATTGCGACAGGTCAATGATGCGGATGGAAGTGGGTGATTCGGTGGAGCCCGGGGACAGGCATCATCAAGAGCAACTGAGAATACCTTGATATTGTGTAGAAACGGAGGGGGTCGCTGGTAAACGGGGCACCGTGGGTATTCGCACTCTCCCACACGTAGAAAGGTAATACCACACGCTGGCCCGAAAAGGTGTCTGGGATGGAGCAACAGGGCGAGGAGACGTACGTTACATAGAAGGGCAAGGTAGGCGCAAACGGCAAGGACGGGAGGGGCTGGCGAAAGGGATATTGCGATATATCGCTGAGGACGGGAGTCTGAAGGTACTGCGGGGTTCTCAATGAAGGTTTGAAATCTGCATACCACGGATGATTGGGGCAGCTGATCGTGCGTCAGTGAGAAAAGACACTGTCGACGATCTGGAGAGCTGCCGAGCCGGACAATATGAGAGCAATACGGTCGAAGCAGGCCGGCGACCGGGCGTTTCTTGACGGGAAACGGTAGGCAAAGATCAGCGGGGCGCCGTTCCAACGAGCCGAAAGACTGCTAAGGATCCGGAGCGTACGGAACCTCTGGTGGTTCGAGGAAGAAGCGGAATATGATGCACCCGGCTAGGCAGGATATCGAACGGTCGTAAAGCTGAGCTTCGAGTATTACTTTGTCGATATTGGCGAAGGAGGTCAATGTCGTGACAGTCAGCCTATTGTCGTTGTGCCGGTTGCAGCGTGGTGAGAGCGCGGCAACGTCTTGCCATCAGCCAGACAAGGATGCTCAGGTAGTGGTGGTGTGGGCACTGGGCTGGTAATGCTTGCAGTTTGATGGGGCCGTCGCAGTCGCGGTCACACAAGGAAGATGTCGGCGGGAGGGCAGGGATGAGTCGGAGGTTGCCAAGCAAAAGACGACGGAAGCAGAGCCGGGCGAGATCTCTTAGGTTGTTGGAGAGAAGAGAGAGATGGCGGTGCTCGAAGCCGTGTTGAGGATCGAGGATAAATTGGCTGAGAAGGACAGCAGCGGAGTAGGCTCCGGCAATTGATCAGATTGATGCTCAAAGCTAAGGTAGCAAGCTGTGACAGAGAGGAGCAGCGGTGGAATCCAGATGGAGCGAAATTGACAATGGATGTGGGATCAAAGAGGCTCGATGTGGGCAGGTATGAGCTTTTCCCAGGAACAGACAATGTGCAGGTTGGGAAGAGGGGGGGATGAGAGACGGGGAAGGGAAGTCGTCGTCGGTAGAAGGCGATGAACAGAAATGGGGGTGGGCATTTCAAAGGCATAAGGTACGGAGTACCGCATACCACACATGAGGTGGGCAGGCGGGAAGGACGGGAGCTTCGACAATTGCATTGCCTCGAACACCACGTTTCTACTTTCCTCAACAGCATTTTCCCTAGCAATTGCCCTTAGCTCAGGCTCCAATTACCTCACGCTACCTTCCTTCCAGTTAGCTTAATGAGGGTAAGGCAGGTAGGTAGGACGTCTAGAACTGAGAAAAGCAGTTAGGCGAGATGGTGCATCTACCTTCATCTACCTTGGCTTAGCTACTAACCTAGACCGAAGTGTTGCTCCCTCGGCAGAAGCAATCACATTGGATCAGGTCAAACCAAAGAGCTAAACACACACAGGCACCTTATCTGTCAAACACGGGCAGACACCCTGTCGATGGTGGATATATACATGCAGCGCCAATATCAGCACCGGTTCCAGACTTCCAGCACCACCATTGCGACCATTTAAATTTGTAGCCGGGTGTCTTCACTCGTCAACCTCCCTTGCCTGAGGTACGTGCGATGCACCATACATGAATTCACCTCAGCTTACCTTGGCTGCGCGACACAAAATGGCGGGGTAAGTAAGGTACCTAGACAGTATAGCTTCTACGCTAAGCACAATTTGCCTCTCAGACGGTGCCATAGCTGTGTAGTGTAGCAGAACTGGATGTCAAGAATTATCGCAGATAATTATTGCTGGACGGGCTAAGGGAACCAGACCTACCGAGTCCCGCCTAAGCTTCATCCAACACTCCGTCTTCAGACACAGACACAGACACACACGCACACGCACCCGATCCGACCCCTCTGCTGTGCAAGGTAAGGTTAGGCAGGTAGTTAGGTTGGCACCCATTGGATGCCAGAGACTGACGAGAAGGCAGGCAGGGACATCCATCAAAGTCACCAGGTACCTACCCTGCCGTCCCTCTACCACCTACCTTGTCCTTCCCTGGGTTCGCCATGGGGCCGTTGCCTTGGGGGCTAATTGTTGGCAGAAGTTGGAAAGCTGCGACCAAGTCCCTGTTCTTTCGGATGAAAAACTCCGGAGAATAATAATAGTAATGGAAGGTGCCTAACGCTTCGAATACTGTCGTCGGTTGTCGCTTGTCATTCTATTACTCCGTACAGTTGTCAAGATCTATATTCTTCTTTACGCTTCTTTCTTGTTCCTTTTCTGTACAACACACCGACGACCGAAATGGGCCCACGGTGCCGAACTGCCTTCATAAGTCCTTTGAGCCATTGCTTGCCAGGGGAATACACGGATGACCGGGTATGCGAGGACGCATCGAACGGTGTGTCAGTGCCCAGGTTCGAGCCAGTCACAATCAACAGCCCCAGCAGAGACACAGTCAGCGACGCATTCCAGATGAGATTTTGCCCAGCTTTTACTGTAACGATACTCCCAAGAAGCCATGGAATTCAACCTTAGAGCCCGCCAGGGACCATGGCCGGTGAGGGTGAGGGCACAGACCAGAGAGCGACTTGGAAAAACGAGGAATGGGTGTGAAAGTCTGGGAACAGCAGCAACAGCAGCAGCAGTGCAGCACAAGCGACCACCACCACGACCATCAAGACAGATGGGATGTGACATTGATGCTGCCCGGGAACCAATGGAAAGTCCTCTTGGTGGAAGGTCCGGGCGCCGGGTTGAGCTTTCCTTCCCCCATCCATGCCACCTAATCGTCGCGGCCCCGCCGTTGCCAGCTTCCTGCCTGCCCAGGGCCCTGCTTGCTTCAATCCTTCCTGGCACTTGCTGTCGAGTGCGGCGTGCCATGGCCCATGGCTGGTAGGTGCAGGGGGAAATCTCGGGAACGCTTGGTACCTTGAGTGGAGAAAGTGAGGGGCAGCCCTCCTCATCCAGAGTGTTCAGTAACTTCAGCGTCGCCCAAAACGGTCACGCCAAACCACCGTGAACAGAAACAGCTCTGAACTTTGCCCACCTTGGACACCGCACTGCATGCTCCTACGAGTCCTATCTACCTTACTACTTACGCCGTAGGGATACTGTCGACGGCGGAAACCCAACTGCTCTTCTCGTCCACCCACATCAACCTGCATCTTGACAACGAGGATAGCGAGGGAGCCAGCTTAGCACTCGCGGTGCTTTCCCTCCTTGGAAACTATCAACTACGAATACTCTTGACTCTACTGTCTTTGGTCTTATCTTCTTGCCGTCTCAACTTGTCCCGCCTTGGTCTCACCTTGGGGAAAATCCATTTCTCCATAGAGCGACCGGCATACCTGGCAGGGCCCCAGCTGCACACATTACACACTACGCGAGCGTGGTGAGTAAGAGATGCGTCGAGACCAAAGAGTCACATCCAAGTTGAACAGAACGCCCCATGCTCACGATGTCTTTCAGATCTGTGTATATCGACCTGTGGTCTGGGCTGTCAGCGCCAGATATCACGATGCTAGATCGCCGATTCTACGCCAGCGATTCATGTCGCAATGGACCCCAGTGAGCATCCTGACAAGCTAGCCCGGGTAGCCGTGCTGCGATCCGCGACTGCACTATCACGGCCCGAGAAAAAAAACGGCAACTCCAAGCCTGATGTCACTTGCTATTCCCGACATGTCCGCCTATCTGCTGCTGCCGGCGGAGACTTCTCCCTTTAAGGCTTTGACCAGAAATACACTGTGTTCTTGGGAGAACCTAGCATCTACCCAAAATGGAAAGGAGAGCGGCCAGGGAACCCCCCAAAACCACCTTCTTACAGACCAACGAACTTTGGACAAACCATTGAGGTCATAGGGATGTTGCGCGCGTGAAGAAACCAGCGGCTCGCGTCCCCGAACGGATACACTACACAGTAGGTCAAACCTTACAGAATGCCCTGTTTTCAACCGAGATCATCTGTCCAACCCCGGTCAGGGGCCTTGGCCTCACTGGCCACTCCCTGCAGCTATGTCCTGCCGCCAAAGGACCCTGAATTCGGCTTGTTGTCATTGCCACCCATCCAACTCAACCTTTTTTTTCTATCAGCCGCTGTCTGCCAGATGCATGACCTGAGGGACGATAGGTGCTGTTGTCAAAACATCTCAACTCGATGCTACATTGTCTTGACAAATGCATTATGTGCTAATATTGGGTCACAGAATGGTAAACAACACGGAAAGTTTGTTACTCAGTCCACCCACCGCCAATGTCAGAGTGGAGTGATTACGGCGTCCCCATCGCCGACTCATGTTCCGTCTTGGTTCGGTCCTGGACGAGTCGTCGCGTTTCGATTGATTGCCTGCCGCTGTCAGAATTCCAAGTTTTTCCCAGTCTGCCATGCACCGCCGAGACCGGTGGCCCCCAAAATGGAAAGAGATTGACGTCTCAACCCACGATGAACCTCGACACGTGTTAGGGGCTTAGAAATAACATGTTGAGCGACAGAAAGCCGTTATTATTTTGCGTAAGGACGAGGTTTGATTGGATGGTTGCACCAGAGGACCCTTCATGCGTTCAGAAAGTCAATATAAACGAGCAATGTCGTCAGAGGACGACATTGAAACATGCCGAGCAACGATGGACCAGGCATTAAACGAGATCGATAACATCAAGGCCATCGTTCTAAAATCGACTTCCGTCAAAGAACGACGTTCTATACAACGAAGCCGTCAAATAATCCCGTCTGGCTCTAGAGGTAAGGTGAGTTGTAGGGAGGCACAGTAGGAACCAACAGGTAGGTTTGTAACTGCCAGCCATCAACACGGTGCGCTTTTCCATCACGAGATGCTTAATGATCGGCCGGGGCCCTGCAAACTCTTTCAGGGAAAAGAAACAAGCAACGGGACTCGAATGACATCATAAGGATGCAAGGAAGCCATCCTGAGAAAAGTCTTGTGTGGTAGGATGAGATCCACAGGGCACCACTTTGGTGACTCGCTCACCATGCTTCGGTCTGGTGGGTGGACTCGATACAGTCTTTCAAACCAACAGTGAAATGTCCGATTGGGCATGGAGACCATGAGAATTCCAGGCGGTCAGAAGTCAATTGTCCAGAGGCCACGTCATGGTTCGCCAAGGGAATGATTCTTCCATCTCCCCTGTGATGGGTAGATAATGATTGAGACGGTTGCGAGGATAGGATACCGTTAATATAACGTTTTTGACGATCTCTAAGAACGGTTCAGGGACCAGCGCAGATCTCCATGGTCCGGATTAGGTAAGGTGTGTCATCACAGACCACCTGACAGGTCACCTGATACCGCGACAAGTGCCGGGCGAGGGTGTCTTACCGCGGCGCGTCTGCCCCTCAATCAAGGCCAAATTCCATTCCCAAGATCTCGACCAACCGTTCCGCATAAGACGAACTGCATCCAATCAGTAAATCCACTGCCTCTCTGTCAAAATCGTACACTTCGGATCTGTAGCACCAAGAACAGATCCTTGCACAACCAGCCCGTTGGACCAAGAATACCAACAATCAAGCCATGGCCGAAGCGACCTCCACCCCGCGCATCACGGCGCAGTACCTTGACAACTACGTTGGTCGCAACGTTATGCTCATCGGCAAGGTCTTGCAGCTGCGCGGTGACTCTGCCGTTCTTGACGCGGACGGAAACGTCACTGCCATTCTCAATCGCGTAGGTCTTTCTCTGAGAGCTCTGTTGAGGCAATATGGCTTTGCTCCGATCGACTTTCATATATCGGTAGATGAATGCTGACCCTTGACAGGATGTTCACCTCACCAATGGTAACGGTGCTCAGATCATCGGCAAGGTCAACCCGGATCTGTCCATCAAAGTCCTTACCTCCCGCGATCTGGGACCCGGTGTTGGTGAGTAATACTCGTTTCCCATCTGGCTAGAAATCCCGTGTCCCGTCATTTCAAACGGCATTCCATTACGAGACTCAACACGTCTTTTGCGCATGGAATTAATACTCCCGGCACATCACGGGGCTGTTTTGCGCAAAAATCCATCCCCAAGTCATGTTCGAGAACGCGCTTCATGCTCTCAACATCTCTCGCAAACACCCTTGCAGCACCTTTCATGATGAACACTCCTCACCAAGCATACCGCTGACAACCTCTCCAGACTACCAGCTCGCTGCGGCCGTAGTAGAGGCAACCCATCACTACAAGCCCCTCTTCGTCTTTGACAATTGACGGCACCAGCCGTCCGGGCGCGTATACGGGCGCAACCAGGTCACCATCCCCGCACCCAGTCAACCCGCACCCAGTCAACCCGCGCGCATTCCGCCCCGAGCTCCAGTGACCCGGCCGGCGACGACCACCACCACCACGGCGAACTCCTCTCAGTTGCGCCGACAGCAACAGCACCATCACCAGCATGATTATCAGAGACAGCAGCAGCAGCAGCAGCAAACACCACCTCCCACCCAACGTCGACCGCCCCGATACATCCCGCCCACACCAACCCCACCATCCCCCGACCTGATGCGGCACCGATCAACTACCCCTATCTCGTTAACTCAACCCCCGTCACCCCAAACCCAAAAGCGCGGATCCTTCGCCATCCAGGCATCTCAGCAACCCGGCCAACATGATCGAGACTACCGACAATCTTCAACCGTGAACCAGGACAGGAGGATAAGTATTCCCTACCGCCCTTCTCGCACAGCAGCAGCTCGACCCCGGACACCGCCATCATCAGACACACCTGCACGACCAAACTTAAGGTTGTCTACTCCCGAATCTACCTCCACCTCTCAGCATCCACAGATCAAGGCTTCTTCTGAGAGCTCCGATAGGCTCGTCAAAGCCAGAGAAGTGCGAGAGATTGAGGAGCGCAAGCTTCGTCGGCAGAGATCGAAACCAGGGGAGCCGGAAGTGGAGGTTAAGGAAGTTGTCGACGACGACTCGGAGCTCTTGGGCGCGATCTTGGACGGTATTGGACGTATGACGGTCGGCACCGTTGCTATGCGCATGGATGATGCAGGGCGGTGGAGGATTCGCCGTGACCCGGGGGAGGAGAGTGATTAGCATCTCATTACGCTACTTTCGGGCTTTGCGGGTAATGTGCAGTTAGGGATGGGTCTGACAGGTAGCCCTCTTTGCAGAACATAAATTCTACGACTTCATCATAACACCCCTACTACAACTTCGTGTCGGCTCGTCAGTGTAGGACATGTAAGACCATATCGATACACAGCCAACTCAATGTCTATAATCAAGCCCCAATGCATGCTTCGGGCTTCCCAACGCCCCTACCCTGACACAGCTGGCCTTTGGGCCTCCTGTGCCAAATAATCAATCGTCATCCTCCAAAAGCAGCTCCTGCGCCGCCTGCCAAATCTGATGCAATGATTCCTCGGTCAATTTCGGCTGCTGTTGTCCACCGAGGCCTCCAGAGTGCCTGGTATTGCTACTGTGCCTGTCGTCGTTCCACCAAGCTGCAGCCCCGCCATCACTGCTCCTCGTCCCATCCATCCCTCTCATAGCCTTCCTGATTCTCTCCGCCACAACTTCTCCATCCTCTGTTGCCACCGTCTCGTTGCTGTCTCTTCCGCTTTGCGACGTAACTTCAGTGTCGTTCTGCGCATCCCCTCCTTTGATACCCCTCAGCTTACGCGTGAAGTGTTCAAGAACCGAGACTCGTTTTTCTGCAGCTTCGGCACGAGATTTCCACATGGCACACTCTCTTTTGGATACTCGAAGCTGTTCACTGAGTGTTCCAATGTCCAAGTTATTTCTTGTCTCAAGTTGACGCCGAAGAGATGCGTTTTCCTCATTCCTGATATCCAGCTGCCTCTGAAGACTTCGAATTTGTGCATGGAGCATGGAATTGTGGCCCGGGCTTCCTGCTCGTGCCGGGACGATATCCTCGCTTAGTTGGCGCACTAATAGTGTAGATGAGGGACGGGGCAATGCGACACGCTGTGCGATAGGCGGCTGCTGAGCGGGACTTGTCATGGTCCCAAGATGAGGTAAGTACTTGTCATCGTCCAGAGTATTGACCTTGGAAGGAAACTTCCTGTACCTCGAGGAATCTGGTGTTTGCTGAAGCTGTGCCAGAGATGGCCTACCGAGATGGACTGCACCTCCGTGAGCATTGGTCGCCTCGGGAACGATCAACGACCCGGTGCTGTCAGTGACAGACCGCAGTCTATGACTTGTCTGTCGATTCCTTCCACCCGAGAGCCCACAGCCTGGATCCGGGTCACTCTCTTTTGGAGCTACGATCAATGCTTTCGTTTTCGGTGTTTCAAGAGGCACAGTTTCTTGCCTTAAATGGAACAGACCCAAATCCGTTACACTCGTCCGAGAGGGGCGAGGTGTTGTAGGGAAAGACATATAAGGCGACTCCTGGGACGCATTTTCAAACATGGCCGCCATGGCTCGCACTCCCACTGGTTTTGAGATAGATCCATGCGATGGCGTCGAGCTACCATAGCTCCCGCCAGATGGACGAGCCGGCGTTATGACAGGTCTCAGACTTGATGCTCGAGAGCGTTGCGCGATTTCCTCTGCCATGGATGCTATGCTCTGCGGCCTTGAGAGGGTCGACTGAGGCGACACTGGCGGTTGTTGAGACTTTGATTGACCCTGAGAGATGCCACCGTCGCCCACGGCTCGCCGAGGAACAAGCTGATGTGCATGGTTTTGCAGGCCTATGGTACCGGTCGAGCAAAGAAGATTGTCGTCGATTAGATCGTCAGAAGGCAGCGTTTCCTAGAACGCCCCTGGCGAGACCGTGACGGGGAGTCGAGGCTGAATGTGTGAAGCACCTTTGGTCACAAACTCCTTTGGGGTGACCTGAATGGAGCCACCACTTTCGCACCTAACATTTGATTCTGTGCTCTGATGCGGAGTTCGAGAAGGCGATTTCGATCTCGGGACGTCTTCATCTGGTTTCTTTCCAACCATCCCGTTACCATCGAAGCTATTGTCTCTCGAGTTCGGTTTGGCCAAGACTGGCTTGTCAAGGTTTTTCTCGATAAGATGTGCGCCTCTGTCTATATCACGGCCTTCGGACTTCAAATATGACACAGGTTCTGACGCCGTTGCTGTGATGGAGTCTGGTTTGGGCGTAGTGGGCGTACACGGGCTTACAGCGTCGCGCGACGCATGCCTTGTCTTTGGAGTTCTAGGTGTCGGGCTTCCGGAACTTGAGCTTCGGCTGGGATTACTTCCAACGAATCGACGAAGTGCCGAAGGGACCATCCCGCTTGTCTTTGGCCTACAGTCTTCCGACTGCCTTACGGAATCGTTCCCTGGGTTGAGCACGTTTATTTGTACAGGCCAGATGCCGTTCTCGGAAATTGCGTATGGCAGTCGTTTTGGAGATGCCTTCGCCGAGTCTCTTTCGACTGGGAGTTCCTCCGATATACGGGGACTCCCCATTGAACGCTGCCTGTAATGTCCCTCCAATTTTTGAGCCGCGTCATGCAAGCTCTGATTCTTTGAAAAATCACCCATGTAACCGGCCAGACTCTCTGCAGCAGCTGCATGGGATTTATTGGCGCTGGGCTTTATTTTATTATCAGAGTCATTTGATCGATCTCTTCTTAGCTTTTGCGTACGTGGTGAAACAGCTTTTGTGCCCGGGCCTAATTTCCTCTCTTTGAGGTCTCGATCATCTGCTATACTTTCTTCTGCCGTTGGAGAGAGTGGATTGAGAGACTGGCGCAAAGGTATTCTGTTAGTCGATTGTACCTGGGAAGACTTCGGCCGGAGTCTTCCAACGTGAAGCGAATCATTTAGATTCCCTGTGGTTTTCGACAATGTCAGACCTAAAGCCTCTGCAAGTGTGTCAGCTACCATGATCCTGAGACTTTGGATGCCTCTCTACTTACTAGGCGCCGGTGTCGGGGTAATGGGTGATTTCGACCTATGTTGGTTGATAGAAGACCGTGGAGAAGAGTGCTTGCTCCTCCAGCCTTTTGGCAATCCGACGGCCAGAGAGTCAGAGTTTGATGAACGAAGAAATCTCCGACGACTCGTGCTCTCCAGATCCTCATTTGGCCCCCGGAAACTCGACAAGCCCTTCATGTTGCGCACTACTTCTCTCCAATTTGAGGTGAGCATCTCGGTAATGTCGTTTGCCACGCGAATTTTGTCAACAGACATGGAGTCTGTATTGTCTTGGACAGTGTTCTTTCGCTGTCGTTCCCTTTTCAAACGCGGCGGGGTAAGGGGGAAAAGCAGCAAGCCCGAAGAAGGGTTTGCGAGCTTCATGGTATAGGAGTCAAGCAAATTGCCGACTAGGAGGGGACCGAAGACGATCCCCAAAGCTGCGTATCCCATCAAATCTGACGTTGGAAGTGGCCGGCCCTGCTCATCCTCACGAGCTGCGGTCTCAGCAGCACGTCCGATGAGGGAAAGGAGGCCAAATACAGCGCAAATAAGCTCTCGACGGAAGTGGGACTTGATGGTCCCAATGGCCATGGCAATGAGTCTAGCACGAAGCTTTGATTCTTTTGTTCTGCTGAGTTCTGGCTCCCCACGAAGCTGACTGTGAATCGCGACCAATGCATCAAAAAGGGTGAGAGAGCCAAGGATGCCACCTGGGAGTACAGATAGCAGTCGTTTGAAAGCCGAAGCTACGTCTTGTGCACCAGCATTGATATGTGATGGCAGGGTAGGGCAACGTATCGTACTTGTGACTTCTTCTCCGGGCTTTTCGTAGCAGTAATAGTCAAAGATTGCATTGACAACGCGTAGCGAACCGGGAATGCGGAATACACCGCGTGTAACAGGTCCTGCAGAGGAAGATATCAGAAGAAGCTTTCACATGTACAGTGATTCTAGTTGCATACCATATTGGGCCAAGTATTGAGCAGTTGCCCTGAAGCAAGTCGGCACAATAAGTGAGCCAACAGCATAGTCGGCAGGGAGATGGAAGAGGCTCTTTCCGCTCAGTCGAACCATGGTCTGTAGATCGAGTATGTTGGGCTCAGGTTTACGAGAGTGGACCAAGTGTAAGGCAATATCGCTGACGCTTCGCTTGTGACGGACTCGGTGGGGTGGTCCTCGTGAGGTAGGCGGTTGCCCTGATGATGTTGAACGCAGTACTCGAGACCACCATCTCCGTTTCTCAGTCATAACGGCTGGCAGTGAATGTCGCTAGACTTGTTAGGAAATTTCCATGCCATAAAAATGGTGAAGCTCACTCCTCCTTCGAAGCCATCCACCGCCAGTAATCGAATTCCATGCTGTCGTCATGTATTAGTGAACTGTCAAATGCTTCAAGAGGGTCGAGTGCTGCTATACTTTCCTGGCCAATCGATTGTAGTCTTGCACAAATATTCGACGGTCCTGAATCTCGTCCGTGTCTGACAATAGGGCCAAGTCTCCGACAGAAGAAGTCCATGTTGCGCTGCTCGCGAGAGCCCTGCTCCGTCGGTCATCTCCAGTGACCAAGGTAGGAAGAGTACCCGAAATGGTTAGCGGTTGAGGGTCAGCCCTTGATGGCAGCATAGAGGTCGCGATGGGTAGTTGAGGAGGCGCAGTACTGGTTGGCGCAGTGCTAACGGTCTGGCTTCCGATGGTGCCAGTCTCGAGGTCCCGAGACAGGCCCGATGATAGTGATTGATCATTGTCGTAAGGCTGCATAGCAAAAAAAGAAATTGATTCTTTGGCCAAAAGGGGGCGAAATCGAACGCTGGAGCCCGCTGGTACTGTCTGGGACCGAAGCGGAGAATATCCAATGTCAGATATCGAAGATCGTTGACGATGGAGAGGGCTTAGACGACAATGGTGCTTGGCTGTAGCTGCCTACGTATTTAGCGCTCGTGTGAGGGACATCGTACCTGCCCAGTATGGCTGAGCGAGTCGGCGGCGGGATATCTTAACCGATGTTCAGACTGAGTGAGGTGTGAGTAAATAGCACCTGCCATAGGTACTTCATAGTACGGGCAGTGCTCCTGCAGGGCTTCCCGATGCCGACCAAGTCTCGTTAGGTGTATTCTGAGAGAGCTCTCCACGACCTAAGGCAACTGCTCTGCATCTTGCATCATGCCAAAAGACACGGCGGCACCTCGCAATGTATAGCAATGACTTGGGACATGTTCTCATTTCGTAATGCATTCAGGTAGCCAACTTCTCCGTGAGCCCCCCGATCGTCTATAATGAAAATAAAATGAAGAAATTCGGGCACCGTCTGGTATTCCTCCCAGTTACGCCTCTGTACGCCTAGCACGTGCTCATTACCATGTCTACCGGTTCCCAAGTCATTCCAGCGAGGATCCATCGCTCTTGGTTCTATGCAATTCCGATTTTATTTCGCGTTCAATGCCCCACGACGTCGTCCTCTTCGCCGTGCAGAAGCACATACTTGAGAATATCGGACAAGGAGATGACACCCGCGAGTCTGTTATCATCGTCCACTACTATGAGACGGTGAACTCTTGACTTCCGGACTGTGTCAAAGATCGAGTCTAGTCTGTCCTCGGGACTGCAAGTGTAAATGCCAGGCGAATCGTCGGGACGCTTGACAAGTGCCTCTCCAATGCTCGACTGCAATTCTTCGTAAACGCCCCCCTTAATACACGGAATAATGTCGACAGCTTCGAAGACGTTCAGTAGGCGGTTGTACTTGTCGACAATCGGGACGCAGGATATGTTTTGCTTGACCATCAGATCGACCACACTGAGGACAGAATCGTGCATCTGCGCTGTAGCAAGGTCCTTGTATGTACCCAATCCGATCTCCCTGAGGGACTTCTTGAGCAGGACGGTGTTGTGTTCGTTGTTGACGGCGATGAATTTAAGAATTCTGTACTGTGTGATGACGCTAACAACCATCTCGCGCCCGGTCTCGTCATCAACGTCAACGAGGGGAATTCGGCGCGCACGAGTTTTGAGCATGCGGCGGCAGGCCTCGTAGAGTGGTCTCATGGGGTTGACGGATACGGTCTCGAGAGGAGAGGCCCCGATGGCCTTTTCAATATCTGACAAGCGTCTTAGTATGCGACCGAAAGCCTGGACGGCGATGGGAGCGTCACTGACCTCGCAAGCTGCTGAGTCGAAACTGCTCCAGCTTATGCATCTCGTCGGGGAACTGGCAATAGTATTGAATCACATTGATGAAATCTGTCGCCGTCAGAAGACCAGCAAATCTGGAATTGTGCGAATCCCATAGCGGCGCGGACACGATGGCTGGATCGATGGTCAGAACAAACAGCCCGTAATGACAGAAGCATGACTCGTACCATTTTGAATCAGGATGTTGAGACTCTTCTTGATCAAGAGGTCGTTGTCGAGGACAATGAGGCGGAAGGAGAGCGGTAGGACATCATAGCTGGTTCGGACCTTGAGGAAATCGCGAATCGCCCGCTAAAAGACGAGCAAAGTCAGCGACGGTTTGTTGCGGTGCAAATATGCCCATTCGCGACGGTCTCGAGGCAGAAGCACAACCCCGCATGCGCTCGCATCTAGGGGCGCACGCGGGCTCAAGCACATAAATCGGCGGTGCGCGAGATGGTCGAGGGAGGGGCCCAAGGGCACATGTAGCTTACTAGGCCTTGGATCTGGTCCTTGTCGAGCGGACTGGGCGGCTTCTCTGGCATTTTGCGAGCAACCGAGGGTGGTCTTGGGCGAAGGTATGAGGAGGGCGTGACGAAGGGAAGCTCGTGACCATGTGGTCTCGCGATGGACGCAGCGGTAGCGACTACAGGCGGTTGTAGTGGACCATTACCGCTAGGCTGTTGTTGACTTGGATGCGACGTGGGCATAGAACCAGGACCGGCATTGTCCTTCGAAGCCGAGGAGGAGGAGGAGGAGGAGGGGTCGTCCATTGCGTCGTCGTGGGAGGGCTAATGGCGCGCGTGGCCCCTCTGGACGTATAGGAGGAACGGCGGGAGACGGGATAACGGGAGGCAAAGACAATGGGTGGGAAAGAAAAACGGAGGGATGGAATTCGTGGTTTGGAGAATGGATTGGGCTGGACTGAACGCCTTGGTGATTTTTCTCTCTTGCGCCGTTCTATTCCCCTCCCAACCTGCATCAGGAAGCAACGAAGCAGAGGCAAGGTCGTAAGTCTGAGGTAGTGGCACTGGTGGCACTGGTGGCACCAGCAGTAGCAAGGTACCTAGGTAACAAATAACATTTATCCCAGCTGTCCCGTCCCTCTTGTCTTACCTCAGATGAAAGGTACATACAGTTCCTAGCTACCTCGCCCACTGCAGCCGTATCTCTGTTTCTACTGGACTGCGTCGGGTACCCGTTAGGTTCCTCTTGTTAAGATAAGGCAGATAAGAATAAGACAGGGAAAAGTCGAAGCTGATGGGTTGAACAGTGAACTTGGGCAAACCCACTCGAGGAATAAGGTCGCTGAGGGCGTCCAACGTCTGATTCTTGGTGTTCTGACTTGTATCCCAGTCGAAATCTGGCGCGTCTTAGCGTAGCGGGTGCAGTCGTCAAGCAGTTCAACAAGATGCTTATGCTTCTATTTAGCGCTGCGCTCGTTGTGTACAGCGGCATCAGCTTCGCATGGTGATGTAGGCAAATTGCTGTGCGATGACGCATTTCGCCGTTGGTAATGGATGCTGTTACATCTCCATGAAGCCTCTATGAAGCCTTTGTGATGAACAAGCCCACGTGCAAGTAGGTAACGAGATAAGGTATACCTACCTAGTGAGGCACTTTTCAACACTGCGGGTGCTCATCTCTCAACGGGATGTCTGGACGATGATCTCCTCCGCGCATAATTGTCCGATTCCTCGCTTTACTCGAGACCGACTGTCTTGCTTCGGTTCGAGCTTCAGAGACACGGCCAAAATCTTCGAGGGGGCGTGATGAGGCATGCACCTCCGAGACATTTTCTGCAAATCTTCCTTCATTCCATCTAGGTACGCGACTGACACCGCTCAAGATACTTGATCAAAACGGAAGATAGATAATAGGACAAATACGATTGTATGTTTCCATCTATTTTCGTTTTGCATCGCCAAAGCATCACACATTGGAAGTCGAGGCGCCGGTCTGAAGCTCCCCACCCGGCTCTACGGATACTTGGTATGTATAAGTACAAGGCACAGCATCAAAGCGGCCATGAAAATCGCGTGTAACTGGACCCTGGATTTCTGACTCCAAAGACCTTGGCAACTTGGCTCCTATCGCCAAGTACCAGTCAGTCAGTCAGGTGTGTGGGAGGGAACGTCACAGCAAGTAAGCCACCTATTGAAGACGAGTTTCTGTTGCATATCGAGACCTACTGGTAAGTATCTGGGTCGCGCTCATCTGAAGCTTGACCCCAGGCAACCTAGGTACGGTAGACAGACGGCAGAACGGGCAGTCATGAGGTGGTGTATCGTGAAGCAACGTAAGCTACCTTACCTGTGTCACATTTCAGTGCGACCCCAGGGATGCGTGCATTCCCAGATAAGAGCAATGTCACGATCGCTCAGGTGCACATTGTGTTTGGCTTGGTGGGTAGATAGTCAGCCATGTGAAAGTTGGAGATGGTCTTCATCACAGCCCTCCATCAAAAATCCCATGGAAGCCTGTCAACCACTCAACAACCTAAGGTAAAACCTAGGTACGACGGCGCAGAGAGATAACCTTACGCAATATCCGTAGAGTCATGTCAAATTAAGCCACAGCGTCGCTAGCGTAGGTCCGGGAATGCTGTCACCCCGGACCGGCCGCCGCACACCGCAGGCGCTCATCTGGATAAAAGGAAAGAAATCTCGATGCAAGATGAGGCGGGTGCACAACACAAGGTGACAAGCTCCTCCCTTCATGGAAGGCGCTTATTGAGTTTAGTTCCCACATGTGAAGGCATAAAGTGGTGGAAGGGGAGCAAGGTGGTCCGTGCTCGTTGTTCCCGACCAAGCTCGAGGGTTTGCCCGGGTTGGAACTTGGAGACTTGGAGTCTTCCCGCGGCAGGTCCGCCCGAAGGAGGAGACATGGAGGAGGAGAGGACTGCAGGTGGTCCTAGGAATAAGGTGGGAATAGGCCCTCCAAAGTCTTGCTGGCTGCAGCAGCGGTGCGAAGTTGGAAGAGTGAGGCGGCGGGTGGGGTCCTTCTCTTTTTCACGTCTCGTCGCAGAAACAAACAACCGTCCACTCACAGCACGAGTAAAAGCCGGACGACGCTGCAGGTACACACAATACGTACCTCTTGCCCTGGGTCCCTTTGAGAGCCTCTAGGCCGAAACAAGTTAGATTGCATGTTCAAGGTCACCAGTCCCACTGGGCTCCACGGGCATCTGCTTCGCTGTGCTGGAGCTGGTGCTGGAGCTGCTGGCATTGCTGGCGCGGTACGAAGCCGACCTCAGAGTGTGAGGTATGCAGAGTGCACCGCTGTTTTGTGCTGGTCATGCTGTCTGACGCTTTCCGAGCAGGGCAGCTTTGCTTTCCATTTGCTGGTTGCTTGGTGACTGCTACTAGCACTTTGGTACCTCTGCACTCTCTGGTCGTTCCCGTCCCCACTAGCCTCAGAAAGGCCCAGTGCTGCTTCTCCGATTGCTGCGGGCTGCTGCAACCTGATCCTGGGTCATTGCTCCGCGAGAGACAACTGGAGCGGCCGTCGCTTTCTTCCCAAAACCTCACTTGACCGACTCTATCGCCCATCGACCGACTAATATTCGGGCCTCTCCCACCCGCTAGAACCGATTGTCGCAATTCGCTGGCCATCGATTTGCATCAAGATTTGCTTCTCAGACTGGCTCCATCGTCAAATCGACACTACTATCCAGTCGCCAGAGTCACCGCAGACTCCGCATCCCTCTGGTCGTCGGGCGGCCAAACCGTTCGTGTTGCGAAGAGAAGCCCCATCCAAACAAACAAGCCCCAACTTTCTCGACCGCCAACTCGACATCGAATCTCGATATCATCAACATCGGCTTTTGTAGCCCACCTCGGCCATGGGAGCCTGCCAGTCATGTTGCGGAGGTATTAGCTTTCCATCGTCATGTCGACTACATCACCAAAGCTAATGGTGATCATGTAGGGAGAGCCCGCGATGGTCTCTACGAACCAGTTCTCGCCGATAGCGAAAGAGAAGCCGTTGCCGACCTTCTCCAGTATCTCGAAAACGTATGTGGTTTTTCGCCATGCATCATGTCGTCGACCTTCCATACTGACGTTGTTTCAGCGGGGTGAAACCGACTTCTTCTCGGGCGAACCCCTTCGAGCTCTCAGCACCCTCGTCTTCTCCGAAAACATCGACTTGCAACGGAGCGCAAGTCTGACTTTTGCCGAAATCACAGAGCGAGGTACGTTCTCTAGCGGTGTAGTCGATTGCAGAATCACACCGACGATGCCATTCGCGACGTAGCATCTGACGTAGACATGCTGACACGCTGCTCCAGATGTTCGCGAGGTCGATCGTGACACCCTCGAACCGATACTCTTCCTCTTGCAGAGCCCCGACATTGAGGTTCAGCGCGCTGCCAGCGCGGCGCTAGGAAATTTGGCGGTCAACAGTGAGTGAAGCGTAACAGGCAAGGCTGCAGGGTAGATACTGACTCAATTTACCAGCCGAAAACAAGGTTCTGATTGTCCAGCTTGGCGGACTCACGCCGCTCATTAGGCAAATGTTGTCGCCGAATGTTGAAGTACAGTGCAACGCAGTTGGGTGCATCACGAATTTGGCCACACATGAGGAGAACAAGGCAAAGATTGCGCGCTCTGGCGCCTTGGGCCCTCTGACGAGGCTGGCGAAGTCTCGGGACATGCGGGTTCAGAGGAACGCGACTGGAGCGTTGCTCAATATGACACATTCAGGCAAGGCGTCTTTATCTCGCAGACTTGAATTATGGACTAACTGGTACAATAGACGAGAACCGCCAGCAACTCGTTAACGCCGGCGCGATTCCGGTTCTTGTCCAGCTTCTCTCCTCATCTGACGTCGACGTTCAGTACTACTGCACGACGGCTCTCAGCAACATTGCAGTCGATGCTAACAACCGACGCAAACTTGCCCAGACGGAGTCAAAGCTCGTCTCGTCGCTGGTCACGCTTATGGATTCATCATCACCCAAGGTTCAGTGCCAGGCAGCGCTCGCTCTTCGCAACCTTGCTTCTGACGAGAAGTACCAACTCGACATTGTGCGATCAAATGGTCTCGCGCCTTTGCTTCGACTCCTTTCTTCATCCTACCTTCCCTTAATTCTTTCCGCCGTCGCCTGCATACGAAACATTTCGATCCACCCCCTCAATGAGTCGCCCATCATTGAAGCCGGCTTCCTGAAGCCCCTCGTCGACTTATTGGGCTCTACCGAGAACGAAGAGATCCAGTGCCACGCCATCTCGACCCTTAGGAACCTTGCTGCCAGCTCTGATCGTAACAAGGCCCTCGTCCTTGACGCCGGCGCAGTTCAAAAGTGCAAGCAGCTCGTCCTCGACGTGCCGGTCACCGTTCAGTCCGAGATGACCGCTGCGATTGCTGTTCTGGCTCTCAGCGATGAGCTCAAGTCTCATCTTCTCAACCTCGGAGTCTTTGAAGTTCTCATTCCTCTTACTCATTCACCTAGCATCGAGGTCCAGGGCAACAGCGCTGCAGCTCTTGGCAATCTCTCTTCGAAAGGTTTGTTCAGCTCCATCGTACCAGGTTAAACTTTGATCTAATAATTCAATAGTGGGAGACTACGCTGTCTTCGTCCAGGATTGGAAAGAACCCAACGGCGGTATCCACGGATACTTGACGAGATTCCTTCAGAGCGGCGATGCTACATTCCAGCACATAGCAATCTGGACTTTGCTTCAGTTGCTCGAGTCCGAGGACAAAAACCTCATTCAGTTAATTGGCCAAGCACAAGACATTGTCGACCAGATCAAGGAGATCGCCAATCGTCAAATCGAGCCGGACAACGAATTCGAAGACGACGATGAAGGCGAAGTTGTTAACCTGGCACAGCGGTGTCTCGAGCTCCTTGGCCAGAGTGGCTCGAAGTCTCACATTGAAGGTTGAACGACGACCTCGGCAGGAAATTTTGCAACATTACTTTGTTCTCCAACTTCCCTGAAAGGGTACTACAGCAGGACCGAGGGGTTTGGGGGTTCTGGTCGGCGGTGTTTCGGCGTTGGTCATGCAGAATGAGATTCGGTTGTTACGTTGAGTTTATATTTCGGCGTAGAAGCATTTTGAAGGAGCGTTTATTTTGGCGGGCCTACCCTCATTGGCGAGATCATGCCGTCAGAGGGGCAGGCTAGTCTCTCCTATCAGGAAGACCCGAACCTTTTACTTTGTATTAAGCATCATGGCTCGTTTGACGGGCCATCCGTGTCTCATATTATTCGGTCTTTTAATAGGCTTGATGAGCTTTCATCTGGTGCCATTGGCTCCCCTACCCGTTGTAATTAGGATCATACTTTAGAGGATCGGAAGAACAACTCACAATCTGTGACGAATTCAGCTTACGGAGTTCCCTCGTCGCCAACTTTCGCGTCTTTCCTGTGTCGTGTTGTGGCATGTGTGTGTAGTGGCATGACACAGTTGCTTCTGAGTCTTGTGCGCCACTCACTCCCGGCCATCCTAAACATCGCGAAGCCCGTTCTCAGCTGTCCCTCCAGGGGAAAGAAGCGATAGCCACCATGGCTTATTGACAGCTTTCCCCCTGATCAGAGCCAAAGGCACTGGGCCATACAATCGCGAATCTCTCGATGCTTCGAGATTGTCACCTACAACCCAACAATGGCCCTGAGGAACCTACACAGACATTCTTAGTAAGGGTTCTCGAATCGGCAATGATCTCGACGTCGTTACCTGTATCATCTTCTGCTTCTCTGCATCAGGGCTGCCCAGCATAACGTAATCGCCAGGCATGCCTATCACGCGTTTGATGCCATCGGATTCTGGGAAGATTGGAATCTTGAAGTGAACTAAATCGCCAACAAGTACGTTACGACCGTAGCGATAACGATGATCGACGAGAATTGATTCGCCTGCCACTTGAAATGTTGGAAGCATGGATGGTCCCGACGCCGGGCCCATGAAGAAGCCATATTCCATCATGACATGACTTAGAGCCAGGGTTTTGCCTACATTCATGGCCAGACGGAGAGGCTTTCCTGCCATTTTGCTGACCTTCTGCGTCCGTGGACTTGCAGCGTATCGATTGCCAGAATGTTTGATCTTAGGTGATTCAGGGCGTTAAGACGGGGTGCAAAAGACGAGACACGCGGAGCCGGCGTTCCGCGGGAGCTTGGACCATCGAAAGCTCGTCGCATGAGATTGTGATGCGTGATTGGCGGGAGAGCTACCTTAACAAGACCCCATGTGTCTTCCGCCTGCTTCTGTTCCTTAATTCTGCATCTTGCAATCACAGGTTCAGCCGCAAACGGCAACCGTACAACAACAGTGAGACTGGCAGATTCGTACCCGGACCGACACCCCTGAAACCCCGAGACGGAATTCTTACCAAAGAGCGGGATACCCGAACAATCATGAGGATCACACGATGCCTGTACAACAGCAGGACGGCCCTGCATAGGGTCTTCGTCTCGCCCTTTGAAAATATCGAATCGATTTCGCGACGAAGCGCTCTCCTGAGTCCAGTCCCTAGAGCCCTACCAACAATCCTGTCACCGCCGCTACAAGGTTTCGCGCGCCACGCCGCCCTTATTCCCCGATTCAAGAAGAAGAAGCCATCGCCATCAGGCCAAGTATCTGGCGGCGACGCTGCTGCTAAGCCAGGCCAGCTTCCCCAGGACAGGGCGATTTCCGATCGTGAAGTCATGGTCGTCGACGAGAACAACAAGCTCACCGGCCCGCATAACACCCGAACGTTTCTAAGGTCGCTCGACCCCGAGACGCAATCCCTCCGAATGGTCTCCAGACCACCACCGCGCCCTGCGCCAGGCCAGCCGCCGTTTGCAATCTGCCGCATCGTCGACAAGGTCGCCGAGAAGGAGAAGGAGAGGGCGCTGCAAAAGGCCAAGAAGGATAACGCGCGCAGGTTGGCGAGGGTCAAGGAGCTCGAGCTCAACTGGGCCATCGCGCCGCACGACATGGGCCACAAGATGAAGCAGATGAAGACGTTCCTGGAAAAGGGGTACAAGGTTGAGGTCATCTTTGCGAAGAAGAAGAATAGCAGGATTGCTACCTTGGAAGAGGCCGGCGCGCTTGTACAGCAGGTCCGGGATGCTGTGGCGGAGGTTGCTGGCGCCAGAGAGTACAAGGAGGCCGAGGGACAACCGCGCAAGGTTATGAGGCTACACTTGGAATCGACAGCGAAGCCCGCAGCGAAGGCTGCTCCTGCACAAGAAGCATCGGCTGCAGACGCTGCGCCGGAAGCATCGACCTGATGTCGTGGCAGGCTGCTTGAGACTCGGGGTGGTTGAGCTGTGCTCGAAGACTCCATAAGATGGCACCTACGATTTGGATGGAGTTGGTGTTAACTTGTACATCAAAACCTAACTGAAAGGCTTGTACCATAGAAAACTAGTAGAAAGGGGTTTGCTGTCTGCATAGAGCAGCCGTCACCCTTGTGTCTCATTACCCTTCGGCATGTCACTTGTCTTCAAGACGTTGAGATTGAATTGAACTCTAATTCTCTATGACAGAGTACAAATTGGATAGAGGAGCGCGAAGCGTACCACGGTGTTACAGAACTCTGACAACTATCTCTTGAATCAAGTGATAAGTAATCCGTGTCTAGGATTATGATCATCGTCGATGGGATTGGTAGAGCATTTCAATACCTGTTCAACACTTGCCTAGAGGAAACACCCTTCCTCTATGGAAAGTCAGTGCTTATGAATCTTTCACAGTGCGGTCATGGAGTACAACTAGACTCCTTTGGCTTAGCTTGCCCGGCATTGTTGTTGCATTCTTGCACCAAGTGAAAGTGACTGGGAGTCTTTGTAGTATAAATTTGTCTTTCTCATAAGTCAATGAACATCTGAAAACAGAGATGACAAGCTTTGTTCATTTAGATGGCTGCAGCATTCAAGTGCACCGTTGAGCAGTGATTGGCACCACAACCAAGAACGTCACTCCCCGCACCATGCAGGTAAGCTTTAGCGAGCTTTTAGCGCGGGGCACCCGTCGCATCCCGCCTTGCAAACCCCTGTGACTCAACCCTCCAAAACTTCTCAGCCTTTTTGACTCGATCAAAGGAAACTCCGACCGCCAACCCGAAGGAGCCTCGACAAAAGCTCCTAAATTCAACACAAACGATCCATTTCTGCAAGACCGTCGGTCAAAACCGAACTAAGCCCTCCAGAGAAATACTGCGACACAATAGAGGGGAAGAGGCACGGAGCAATGGCGACAGAGACACCAAACACCGAGCCGCCGAAGGCTGTCGAAGACAAAAAGGCTCAGCAACCTGCCAAGAAAGATGGCGGAGCTCAGAATAAGGACGCATCGGCTGCTCCAGCAGCAGAGGGAGGCGAGAAGAAGCTGTCAGGTGCCGAGCTGAAGGCGAGGGCGAAGGCCGAGAAGGCGGCGAGAAGAGCAAAGGCCAAGGAGGCGCAACCAGCACCACCGCCTGGCCAGGGAGGAGCTCAGCAGACCGGAGGAGGAGACGCAAAAGGAGGAAAGTCGAAACCCCGACAAGACGGTCCCCAGGGCGCCGGCGGAGCGAGAGGTGGACCTGCGGTCAAGGCCGTTCCGGTCGCGATTCCCAAGGACACCAGACCCAAGGTCCCTGAGTGCTTCAGCCACCTGTCTATGGCCAAGAGGATACACATGACGGAGGTCGATAAGGACGTCCATCCGGCAGTTCTGGCTCTGGGACAGCAGATGAGCGCGTTTGCAATCACCGACAGTACCACAAGACTAGAGGCGACTTTGTTGGCATTCAAGAAGGTAAGCCAACTACTGCGCGTTGTCCGAATCCAATATAAAGTGCGAGTCCCCTAACGTTGAATTAGGTGATTGATTCTTACACAACACCCCCGGGCAACACATTCTCCCGCCACTTCACATCACACATCCTGAACCCTCAGATCGAGTACCTGTCGGCATGCAGACCCATGTGCTTCTCCATGGGCAATGCCGTCCGCTGGCTCAAGCTCCAGGTCAGCAAGATCGACATTGACCTGCCCGACTTCGAGGCCAAGAAGCTCCTCCGCGAGTCGGTCGACAACTTCATCCGCGAGCGCATCACCCTTGCCGACTTCGTCATCGTCAAGACCGCCGCCGACAACATCGCCGACGGCGAAGTTGTCCTGACGTACGCCCACCATCCGCTCGTCGAGCGCGCCCTCCGCCAGGCCCACGCCGACGGCAAGAGGTTCTCCGTCACCGTCGTCGACGACCCCTTTGAGAGCACCGGCCGTGACCTCGCGAAGCGACTGCGCGCCCTGCAGGGCGTCGAGGTGGCCTACAGCCCCGACCTGAGCGCCATGCGGGACCACCTCCGCGATACGTCGCGTGTGTTGGTCGGCGCGGAGGCCATGTTCAGCAACGGTGCCATGTACGCCAGGGCCGGCACGAGCGATATTGCCATTGCGGCGGCTGATCAGGGTATTCGGGTCATGGCTCTTAGCGAGACCATCAACTTTACCGAGAGGGTCGCCATGGACTCGCTCACGTATAACGAGATTGACCCGGAGCAGAACACCGAGGAGGCTTTCAGACTGCTGTTTGACACCACCCGTGACCGCTACATCTCAGTGGTCGTTACGGAGCTCGGCATCACGTCGCCTGTGTCTGTGCCTGCCATTCTCCGGAAGCTGGAGGAGTTGTAGAGCAAGGGCGTAGAAACGGGGCAGGTGGTGATTGTAGCAGCCATGGGGAAAGTCTTGAGGGGGGGTAAGGGGTTCTGCTGCGGTGACCCCTTTAGTTAGATACCAGTCATGAAAGCTCGATTGAGGTTGCACCGTAGATCAATTGAGCATGAGAAGCAGTCCTGAAGAACGTCCTAGTACCAACTTGATGATGGGGATGCCCCGGAGATGACACTGTAGATATCAATGACTTTTACGGCGTCAATTAAGCCTCTCCCCCTCTCTACGTAACATATACAAAGGGACTCTTAAGGGGATTTCCCAATTGGCGTCCTGGTCAGTTCCCGCGCAATTCCAGTTCCTCCTCTAGAACGAGAATGATTTTTCGAGGTCCCGAATCGACCACACCCGAATTGACCGGCCCCCTTCTGCCTCTTCCTCACTCAGACGGGCGTCACAAAGCTTGTTTCCATCTCGAAAGCCTTTGAGTTTGGTCCCTTCCTCGCCCTCTGTCTCTCTCTTTCTTGTCGATGATTCGTCCACTGCTCCAATTTCGTAGTCTTTATGACTGCTCCGCCTCCTTGCGCGCCGCCGCCCTCGCGCGCTTCTCGAGCAGAATGGACTTGCGCTCGCTGAGAATGGACGACTGCCTCTCGTCGACGCCCTGGAGCCAGTAGCCGAAGCCCCCACCGCCGAGCATGTAGACCGGGTAGACCCAGAGGGACTCCTTGTTGAAGAAGGGGCGCATTTCAATGCCCATTTGCCAGAAGCGGACGGCGAAGCCTGTTAGTTAAACGTCGAATGTTAGTGGACTACGTCTTGAAGATTCCCAACGTTTGCGGCGCGAAGAAGAGGCTAGTGACTATTCTCTCGTGAATCCGACCCCATTGGCCTCCATGGCACATACGGGAGGTTCGTTCCGTAGAATGTCGTCGCCTGATGAAGGGGGAGGGAGGCATCACGCACCGAAGCCACTCCAGAAGAGGACCCTGCCGACCATTGTCGCGGTTAAGATATGTGTTTCGTCTCGGGAGGATGGTGGTCAGTCGACTGACGAAGGTGGGCCGCTTTGTCCGCCGGGGCGTAGAATTGGGTGAGTAGTTCGATTGGATTGGGCCGTACGATTCGAGATACGATGTGAAGCTTCCCCCGGTGGTGACGGGCTGCAAGGTGTGTGAGAGGTCCGCGTACCCGCCGTGTGCACGGCTGGATGGACCAATCGCTGCGGTGGACGGAATAATTGCAAATCTAGTTTTTCCGATTCGATGGCTGCCGCCCAGCTACGCGGGATTTGGGGGCGTGCTGAAGTTTTAGGTACTACAGCGCTGAAGAGCCCTGGATTTTTGGATGTTGGGGCGCTGGAACACCACTGTAAGATCCGGCTTTGACGAGCTGGGCCAGCAGGCTAGCAACAAGAATTGCAAATTCAGCAAAACTTTCAATAGCATCCGATATGGTGTAGTGGCCAACATGATGCCCTCTCAATTCTGTGGGAGGTTAGGCATAGCCCCGAGTTCGATTCTCGGTTTCGGAAACTTTTGCTCACACGAGATACAATTCCAACCGACTGATAGATTTTTGGCCCGTCATAACTTAGAGCAGCTCTGTTTCTTCCTGTTTCATTTGACTCTGGCAGTATCGTCGCTCTCTATGTTCTTCCGCGCGCATGTGTCCTTTGCAGCAATCACATAAAAAATTTGACACAGTAAATGATAATTGACAACCAAAGTCACGGGTATCTTTATTATCCACGTCGTCCATAAGAGCCCATACGTCAGACATACACCCACAGAGTCTGAGTAGCTCCAAGTCTATCTATCTTACACCGTAGAAGGTTTACAAAGCACCGCCCACGGCCTGGGCGATCCACATGGCTATCCTCACTTGGACGCCAACCCGCCTCTCATTCTTGGAAAAGTCCTCACGGGTGACTCGCTCAGCGTGATCTTGCAGCCACGTCTGCTCCTCGCCGAGGCGCTTCTTGAGGTCTTCGTCCTTTGTGAGGATCATGGCACCAGCCTCAAGATCGTGGGTATAGCTGCGTTTCGTATAGTTGGAACTTCCCACAATACTGATCGATGGATTTTGTTCTCCCGGCAGCGTGATCCAGAGGCCCTTGGCATGGTATGTCCAGCCGCCGGGCTCGCCAATTATTCCCTTGCGCCACTCCTTGAGAGCGATTGAGTCGTCGAGCTTGCGGTCGTGGACGGCGCGGACGAAGCGGCGCGCGAGGAGGGTGTAGGCGCCTGGCAAGAGTCCAGACACGCCTGGGGATTGGTAGAAACCATTGGCCTGCTGGGAGGCGGTGATAACGACATTGTTTTGTGATGCTGTCGAAAGCAGCAGCTTGGTCAGTGACGGCGCAGGGTTGAAATAACCTGCGGTGAAGGTCCACGACGAGCCGGCGTACTCGGGCTTGCCGAGTGTTGATAGTACATGAGTTACGGCGGGAAGCTCTGTAGAGGTGTTGGGGCTCATTAGCTGTGTGAGTTGGGAGAGCATGTAGACCTTGGTGTCTTTGCTCACGTCCGCAGAGGCTGCTTGCGTGGGCGAAATCAGAGCATTGAGGGCAGGGGTCGTTGTGCCGATGAACTGCTTAGGCTCTTTTAGGGGAGACGGCGCGGGATTAGACTTGGGCCAGGTCAAGGCAAAGCCAGCAGGTTCTTGCGAAGGCTCAACAAGAAAGCTGAAAGACGATACGCCCTGGTGGATGTTCCAGAAGTAGTCGGTGACCTCTTTGGAGGAAAAGAGGTGATAACGATCTTGTCGGTTCGTGAAGTAGTCTGATGAGAGGTTCGCCCTACATAGTTGTTAGTCGTAGTCGCGACTCGAATCACCTTGCAGCAGCTACATACCCAGAGAGAATAATTTCATCATCGACGCCATATAGCTTCATGTGTTGTAGGCCCCAGCCCTCGTTGATGCGCTTCGGTATGTACTTCTTCCTCAACCCCGTCAGGTTTGGTGTGTGGTACATGCGGATTTCCACTCTGTCTGGGCCAAACTCCGATACGAGTGGTGCGAGAAGGGATGCGCATGACGGATTCGGCTCCTCTCGTGTACCTCGCAGGGCGTCCGTCAGAATGCTTAGCTTCAGCTCGGGATTGTTTCGCAGAGCTTCGTGTAGGGTCGCAATCTAGACATGACCACCGTCAGCGCCCTGTTCATACCCATGCGCATGCCATACAAACTGACCAGTTCTTTCTCTGTCTTTCCGATGTATAACGTTGACAGGAAGATCCTCGTCTTTGCATTCCGTATCCGCTCCTAAGGTACACCCCGTATTAGTCCCTAAATCCGTAGCCAGTGCTGCGCGTGTTCGTGATGCACACCTTTAATATCTCGTAGAAATCGGCCGGCGTTCTGATAATTTGAATCTGGGAGCCGTTGATGCTGAAAGAAGGTGCGATCCTATCGAGTTCGTTTGCGAAAGGCGCAAGCATGCCAGCTGTGCTACCGGAGCTCGAAGCCGTTGGGGTACCGGCGGCAGGCGTCGCGAATTGTCGACATTGCGGTTGAGCGCGTGTAATGTTCGTTCGAGCAAATGGGAGCTTGAGCTTGGTAGAGCACCGCGACACGCCACGGACAATCATGTCGCATTCGTCGTTTGGTATTGGACCGCCACTTCTGGATGTCTAGTAGGTAGTCTTCCGAGCAAAGTTCATCCAAAGACGGAGAGCTTTCGAGGTTCCAAAGTTCTAGGGGGACAAGGGTGCGTGCATGAAGCTCTGTCATTGGCGGCGGGGGTTGCCGTGAGCGCCAGGGAGTCCAAAGGCCAATTGCCTTCGAGTTTATGTAATCCGGGGCTCCACTTTGGCACCAGCGTCGCTCAACCTTCCCAAACGTCAGGTCTTCAATCACATCGTCGACAGCATTCAATAGCTTCTTGAGGTCAATTGACCAGCCGCCACCATGTCGACCCCCGGAAGAACAATCGCCAACCTGCGCAAGGTTGGCATCAAGGCAAGTATTCCTCTGGTTCAAGAGCTGCCGCTGCCACCGCTAACTTTCGCTTCCAGAACTATTTCCGCCAATTGCTGGTACATGGCCTCCCGAACTCCCCGATCGCAATTGCCCCTCTAACGCTCGACAATAGTACATCGGTGACACCAAGCATGGTCGTCTCGTAGGCGAAGACAAGGCCGGCAACAAGTACTTCGAGAACAACGACGAACTTCCCCGTACGGAACCTCCCAAGCGAAGAGCGCCAGCAAATGGACAATGACGGACCGTGGGGCTAACAAGCAATGAATAGTGCGTACGCGCTGGGTGGACTTCAAGGTGCACGACTACGACTCGGCGCAAGTTGAGCCTGGCTGGCACGCTTGGTTGGGGTACATGGTCGACAAGCCGCCCACCGAGGACGCCCTTCTCCAGACCAAGACTCGCAAGTGGGAAGTGCCACACGTGCTTCCCAACTTCACGGCTACCCCGGGAGCCTACAAGTCATACAACACGTGAGTGAAGTGTCGTCACCCGCGATTGGGGTGGAAATGCTGACAATTGGTGCAGAGTGAAGCCCAAGATTCGTTCGTGGGAGCCCAAGGCTGTTGAGAGGCAATGAGTTGCAGAAGAACGGGGTTGATGTACATAAGTCAAAGTCGCTTAACGCAATTTCAAGGTTTTGCTTTGTGTTAAAAACGTCGATGTTTGGCGACGCGGATTCGTATGGAGTGACAGTTGACCAAGCACCGACATTGGCATGGTAGGAGAATTTGCAACTCCTCAGGACGCGGCCTCAAGTGGCTTGCGTACCGCTCATCTCACCGTGGTTGATTCGCTAGGGGAATGAATAGCCAGGTTCCCGGCAGATTCAACGTAACAGAAACGAAATTTGAGGCATCGCAGCCCGTTGGGACGGGATAGCTGGGGCGTGTGACGAGTCTAGTGTTGGAGTAGTGGATGATAGGACCATGAACATGTGTTCCTATCCCGATTTTTTAGCCCCTGTTGACTTGGTCATTCGAGAGATACCCAAAGGGTGGAGCGATGAAGAAGATATTCATCTTATCTCAAGTGTTTTGATTAGTGATTTTGATACCACTAGGGCCTACCCCTTTCGCTGGCATTGTAGATGATAACCACTATGGCTCTTGATCATCCATCGGTCCATCATAGGCGAACAACATCCGTTGTCCCGGACTACTGCTTCTTGCCAGCCACCTCAGCGAACCCCTTCTCTTCAAGTTCCAGCGAGCCCAAATCTGGCACAAGCGGCGTTTCCGTACCCTCCGCTATCACCGTCGCCTCATTTGCCTTGGCCGCGCCGCCCTCGCCGTCCGCAGCGTAGTCGACCCACGCCGGCGGGTTGATCCTGCTAGGATTCGCCTCGCCCTTGAAGTGGTAACCCCTCGCCCTCGGTCTCGTCCCCGTACCCTGCGGCAGCTCCGCTTCGTACGCCGCAACGAAGCGCTGCGAGTGCTCTTCAAACTCCGCGCCGCCCTTTGCGAGGGTCGCCCGGATTCCGGCGAAGAAGTCGGCCACCACCTGGTGGTTGTGAATCTGCAACAGCGTCCAGCCGAGCATCTCCTTGGCGTTCAATAGATGGTGGAGGAAAGCCCTGTGGTGTGTCGTGCAGGCGTAGCACTTGCAGCCTTGAGAGAGGGGTTCCATGGCCACCTCGTTTTCGGGAGCCCACATGTCGTCGCCCAGAGGCTTGATAGCATTGCCTTGGCTTTCGGGGGGAGGGAAAGTGAAGGACAGCGCTACACCTGCGTCGGAGATGGCGTTGATGAAAGGTATCGTGCAAATGTCGACCCCCAGAGAAATCTGTCGGAGAATGGCCTGCGGAGTATCAGGAATGTGCAAGGACAGACGAGGAAGAGCATTCAGGGATTTGTGGTGGTCCTCGATGTCGGGCAAGATATCAACATCGTAGAGAGCCAGTCCCGAAAGCGAGTCGATGACCTCGTCCGCAAGATGGCGAAGGTACTCCCACTGCACAGTGTACGGCACCGCAAGAACAGGCGCGAACACCGAGACCCCAGACGCCTTGAAAAGATCGCGCCTCTTGGCCGTCAGGAACACGTCGGTCCATTCCTCGGTTCGCTCGGCCATGCGAACAAGCTTCTTTGAGGCCGGCATCGTGCTTGTGTGGAACAGATCAGCTGGGCCGATGGCGATGTCAGGCTTCAGCGTCTCAACAGCCGCACAATACTCGTCGGTAGAGAGGTTCCTGAAGCCGGTCGAGGTGAAGATGGCCACGAACTTTGCGCCATTGCCCACGGGTGTCTTAACCGCTGGGTTTCTTCTGGCAGCGAGAACCGTAGCTATGCTTTCGGGTAGGCAAGAAAAGGTGTGGAGCGGCTTCTTTTCTGGCGAGGGTATTGAAAGCGCTGAAGGGTTCTTCTTCTCAATGACTTTGGTCGATAGTTAGCTTCGTGCCGCGACAAACACGTTTAGACAGAATCATTCGACTACTTACAGTCCTCGAGCGCCATGTACGCTCCACTGAATGGCGCATGTTTCTTCAAATTATCCGGGGTGACATGAGGAAGTACACCCCTCGAGGCGACGGCATAGTAGTTTGGCGTCTCAACAGGTTTCCGCTTTGGGACGCTCAGTTTTCCAAGACGAGCTGCAGTTGTGCCATCTAAGGACTTTTTCAAAATTTCGAAAATCATGCCTTCTGCCCCGTCGACTTTTTCCGTGTCACTCATCTTGACACATGGGCCACCTTTTCAACGGTGTGTGAGTCAACCCTGGTGCCTCAGGGTTCCGATGTTGTCGTCGGTCAGACTCACAAAGAAACCCTCGCAGTTTGTGAGGTATTCTAACAGAAACAAAACTTCTCAACTTCTCAAAAGGCAGTCGTTGGTCGTCAGTCGCTCACTTTCACGATATCACCATGTCGAGGATTAGGGGTCGTTCTAGCGTGAATGGTGTGAAAACGAAAAGAGCAGCCACAGCTTGGTACTAGCCACACTTTGCTATCTTGTTGTGGCTTGATCCCTGGCTTTGCCCTCCTTCCCCCTCGGAACCTGTGGGACGGTGGATCTGGCGGGAAGCAGGTGCCCCGGCCCCCGGGCCAAGTGATTGCGGCGGGGTCCCGATGGGGGAGATACTGCAGGGGTTTCTGGGCAGCGCAAATGCATTTCGATTTGAGCCAATCGTCAAATCCCATGTTTGATCCTATCACCCCATGGCCAAAGCATCTTGAACTGTACGGATTATGCATGTATAGGGATCTAACGGGGAATAGCGTTGTTGCTGCTTTTACCCACTACCTCAACATTTCACTCCCATTCGGTACCGCCGCACCGGTCGGTACGGCTATCGGGGGTGCTTCGGAGGCTTGGAAAATGACGTACGTTTACCGTAGCTGATGCAAGATTGACGACTTTCAGATGGAAAAGGTTGGAAGGAAGTGACAAGTCAATGATCGGCAAGCTAATGGACGGAATAGTTGAGGAGAATCTACCACTCTGCGTTCCTTAGCTTGTAGAATTGTGCCTCGACAGCTACAGGGCAATTCAACTACATGTGGCCAACAAGAGTAATGAATTCATGAGGGGCGCATCGGAAGGCATTTGAACTTCGGTTTCATGTATTATTAAAATCGTGCAAACACAATTATATCCCATACAATAGCAAGCCTATCCACTCTAACCTCCCATCTATCTGCCAAATGATGATCCGAGAGGATCAAATAGGCTCATCTCTAGGCTCGATGAGCACTTCGTTGACGGCAACATGTTCTGGCTGACACAGGGCGTACACAATCGAAGAAGCCACATCCTCGGCGTCCAGGACCTTGGCACCAGTAGGCTCGCCGTACTTCTTGATAGCCTCGGCGTCGGTAGAGATACCTAGCAGCTCTGTAGCCGTGTTGCCAGGTTGAATAGAGGTGACGCGGAGACCCGTACCGGCCGTCTCGAGACGCAAGCTCTGCAGAGTTGCTTCCACAAAGAACTTGCTAGCAGAGTAAACACCCAGGCCGGGGAAGACCTTGCGGCCAGCGTCGGATGAGATGGCTACAATGTGGCCCTTTCCTCGGCCCAGCATGCCAGGGACCGTAGACGACAAGCAGTGCAAGAGACCCTTGCAATTGACATCGACAGTACGCTCCCACTCGTCAGTCTGGTTGTTTGCCATCATGGTGAAGTACATGACACCGGCGCAGCTGACGAGAATATCGACCGGCCCAAGCTTGTCGGCTGCCGCCTGCATGAGCGACTCAACGTCTTCCTTCTTCGTCACATCCGTCTTGTGAATGAGAACCTTGCCGCTGGTGCCGGCAAGCTTGGCCTTGACACCTTCCAGGGCTTCCGTGCGCCTTGCCGCGAGAGCGACATGGGCGCCCTCCTTAGCAAGCCCAGCGGCAACAGCTGCACCAATGCCGGAAGAGGCACCAGTGATAACGGCAACCTTGCCAGCCAGGCGACCCTTGTTGACGCGAGATGTAGCTCCGTTAGCATTTGCTCGACGCGGAGGTCGAGAAAGCCAGCCTCTCGCACAGAAGTGACGAGTGTAGGTCTCGAGTAGATCAGTATCGATCTTGGGGCGAGGCAGGCTGTACTTGAGCAAAGCGGGAGCCGTAGCCTCGTCATTAAGGACGGTCACAGCCTTGAGAGTCTCTGCGGTAGGCATACCACCGCGAAGGATGTCAACGGTGAAAGGGACGTCGCCCGCGGTGCCGAAACCTCTCTTCTTGGTCCACAACTCCACCCAATCGTCCCAGGGCACGCGCTTGGTTGGGAATCCGAGCTCATTCAGGCTGTCGAAGATGTAGTTCGCAGAGACCGGGTTGGGGTCACCAAGGTGGTAGACCAACTGCTCAGAGTCGGTGTGGTTGGCGAGAGTTGTGATAGCTGCGCTAACGAAATCGACAGGCGTCATTTCGGCGAACCATTGGTCAACATACGGAGCCGTCTTGAGGTGTAACGACTCGACGATCAGGGCATTCAGAAGATCCCATGCGTTACATGAGCCTGTTTTACTGTGACCACTGATGGTACCAGGGCGGTAGACCTTACACGGCATACCTCGACGAGCGGCCTCGTAGACCAGCTTCTCAGCCACCCACTTGGTCTGTCCGTATCCGTCGATAAGCTTATCGGGAACATCATCAATGTCAACCATGGCGTCTTCAGAGTGGCCTGCAACAGATGGTGTCAAAACACCGTTTGTAGAAACGTGGTGAAGGGTGGCACCACTCTTTGATGCCAGACGTAGGATTTCTCTGGTGCCGCCGACATTGGGGCTTCTCAGTGCCGCATAGGGATAAACCAGGTTGACAGTCGCAGCGGCGTGAATGATGACCTCAACACGGGAAACAATGTCATCATAAACCTCTGAGGCAAGACCGAGATGCTCTCGCGACAAGTTCCCGGGCAGAACCTCCATTCTGTCGAGGAGGGAGTCTTCCCAGATGCCAAGATCGATCAGGTTCTTTCGGATTCTAGCCATTCCAGCAGCACGCATCTCGTCGGTGGGATCCGTGAAGCGGACGAGGCAGATAATATGTGCTGAGGTGGTCTCCACGAGGTACTTGAGAAGGAAGGCACCGAGGTATCCAGTTGCACCAGTCAAGAGCACGGTATCAGCATCGTTCAGACGCCGCATAGGAGTGCCATTGGACTGAATGTCATCGGGCAGAATAGAATCAGCACGAAGGACGGCTGGTAGGTCCGCTTGAACAGCCGCCGTGTGACCATCACGAGCATCGCAAATCGCTTGCAGGTGTCCTTGCAGCGTTGGCGTGCCCGCGAGAGGTGCTAGCGGAACTGGGAATCCAAACTCCTTGGCGAATCTGTTTGCAAGGTCTGCGAGAATGAGAGAGTGACCACCAATGTCGAAGAAATCGTGCTCCTCGGTGATGGCACTATCAGGCATATTGAGGGCAGCGGCCCACAGCTTCTTGACGGTCTCGAGCTTGACCTTGGTGTTTTGCTCCTTTTCGCCATTGACTGCAAGCTTGGGGCTTGGCGGCGGCGGCAGGGCCTTCAGATCAGTCTTGCCGGAGACACCGTGAGTAGGGAGTTGCTCAAGCTCGACCCAGTAAGTCGGAAGCATGTATAGGGCAAGATGCTCTCCCAGTACGCGTCTGGCTGCAGGGCTGTATCCAGACTCGTCAATGACTACATCTCCTCGGCCTCGCTTGTCATCGTTATCACGAACAATATAGGCAACAAGTTGCCTTTCAAGGCCTTCGCCGTGAGAGGAGACAGCGCAGTCACTCACAGCCAAGTGCTTCACAATGGCGTTCTCGACAGCACCTGGCTGGACGGTGTAGCCACGAGTCTTGATCATACCACCTGCTCGACCAGTGATCTCCAGGAGACCAGAGGGAAGGACTCTAGCAAGATCTCCAGTGCGGTACATGCGCGCACCTTCCTTGTTGACAAAGGGATCCGGGTGGAATGCCTTGGCTGTTGTCTCTGTTGAGTGGTTGAGGTAACCCCGCGCCAAGAGATCGCCGCCAACATATAGCTCTCCGCTGATGTTGTTGCCAACTCTGTTGCCGTCTTCATCCATGATGTAGATGTTTTCCGGATTCATCGGCGGTCCAACCGGGCAGACACGGGCTTCAAAGTCAATGAATGTGCTGATATCACCGGCTGCAACCTCGTGCGTCTCACAGGCACTGTAAACATTGAGGAACCTGGTTTCGGGTAGGGCCTTCATACCCCTGCGGCAGAGGTCAGTTGTGACCACCTCGCCGTTCAACCAGAGGGACCGCAGCTTGGGCAGGCGCTTGCTCAAGTCAGGGTGACGAGACAAGACGGTTGCCAGCAAGGTAGGTGTCATGAGCGTGTCTGTGATTTGCCGAGACTCAAGCAAGTTGACAAGAGCTGATGGGTCGTAACTTGCACTGTCCGGAACAGCAAAGACGGTCGCTCCCCGCAACAAGGGACGAAGCATCTCCCACACGAAGAACACATTGCAAGCTACACGATCTCCCGGTTGCAAATCGCTGAGACCAAATCTGAGGTCATACGAGAGCACTGCAGCTCTGTGGGGATTGCAGATGCCCTTCGGTTGGCCAGTGGTGCCAGAAGAGTATGAGACGAACATGAGGCGTTCAAGATCATCGCTGGCAGGCAATGGAAAAAGCTCGCCGTTTGCGTGTCCATTGACTGTCGTTTTACTGGGTTCATCAATGACAATGATAGGCACTTCTGCCTTGATGTGGTTGACGTGTGCGCTTTGAGTGATAACCACTGAGGGCTTTGCATCCTGGATGACATCGCGCAGGAGCCCGGAGGGGTATGCGAGCTCAAGTACCAGGAAAGCACCGCCTGCGCGAAGAGCTGCTAGTGAAGCGATCACGTAGTCGGCGCTTCGGCTCATGAGCACACCAACGAGGCTATCTCTGCCGACTCCATAATCTCGACGCAATTGATCGGCGAGAGTCTGCGTCTCTTGGTCCAATTCCGCATAGGTAAAGGTTCGCGATTCATCTTCAAGGGCCACAGCGTCTGGGGTAGCCTTGGCCTGTTGCTCAAAGAGCGCAGCGATATCCTTGGTGATGTCGAGAATAGGCATATTTATCAGTTGTTTGATAAGGGGGGTATATGGAAGACAGGTTGACTGATTGAAATAAAAAGGAATCACCTCTGGAGAAGCCGATGAGAGAATAGACGGGAAGAAAAGTCACAGACAGTGAAGTCTAGATAAGAGGTTGACTGTTGTAGAGGAACGGATTAAGCTCTGGCACCTTAATAAATGTGGCAGAACAACTGTAGTGTTGAGTCTGAGAGGGAAGGAGGTCACGAGACAAGTTGGTTACGAGAAGCTCTTGCAACCACTCAAGTACTCAGTTGAGGCGAAGGAGTGACGCGGAAAAAGCAACACCAACAGAAGCGAAGGCAAAAGTGCGTACCTTGCTTGGCTACAAGTCCCTTACCGGCTAGAGGTTCCTCAACAAGAACAAGTCCCCCGCCGACGAAGCGTACACGTGTAGGGATGAAGCGGTAGCACATGCACACCGACAGCCGTCGCGAAGCGATGAATTGTCGGTACGGGATAGCCCAGTCCAGTCCATAGCATCCACTATCGGAAAACCATGGCCAATGAGGTGCATGGTTGCCAAGTTGACTGGCGGTTTAAATGGGTCAAAAGAAGGCGATAGAAGCCAGGAAAGTTGCTGCATCCAACTCAGTCTAAGATGAAAGAGTGTGGAAGGCAAGGTTCAGCTGGGTCATTTGTCTATGTAGCTATCAGTGACAGACAAAGCCCTAGCGCCATCAACCGCGTTGCTGGAGGCTGGGATTGATCCAACAGTGACCCTAAGCATATATGCAGCATAGGATGCCTCAGTTGAGAGGTTCACTCTCGATAGTGCGGTAATAATATCGTGAGCCTGGAAAAAGGTCAACCTTGAGATTCTAAGCACATGTCAAAGTTGCAAGGGCGATGTCGGTGACGGAAAAAGTCTAAACACGTGGGGGCCAGAGTATCATTTTAAGCATGAACAAGTGAGAGAGTTGCAGTTTGTCATTTAAAGCCAGATGAACGCGCGAGATCAATCGCGCTTCTGACAAATGACTCGCCGTTTTTCCCGACAAACACTTGAGGACGGGCGTCTGGACTGCGCCACCAGATCGGTATGGCAGTCGGTCCGTCATGTGGCTGAGACCCGGCGTGGGGTATCGGTGGCTAGAGAATGCGGGTCGCTTGCCCCTCCGACACCCGTTCGCCGCAGCTCCGAAGCAGGATGCGATTCTGTCCGTTTTTGGTCCACTAAAGCGGCACCCTCGGTACGTACTGCCTTTTTGATGTTGCACTTTGTCGCCACGCGGAACGCCGGGCAAGCGCAAGGACCACCCGATGCTCCACCTGCCAGGGCCAAGTCAGACAGGGAACAGAGGTGCTTCGGTGCCGCGGGATCGTCTGCTTCAGAATCACCTGGCTAATGCGGTTCCTGAGCTGTCCCTCAGCCACAGCGCTGTCACCCATAGGCTGCCGTTCTTTCGTCTGAAGTTTCCGAAGCCAATGCGTCGCCTCCGTGAGCAACTCGATGGGAGGCCAGCGAAACATTCGTTTCACGACCGAGAGAACCTCGTCACTTGATAGCATCGCATTGATACCACTGTTCACTGCCCTTCTGGTATGACCTCTCGCCCGACCCCAATGCCGAGCCTTCCTCTTGCTGACTGATCGTCATGGCGTAGCCGCCCTCGGTTTCCTAACCACTTAGGTCCTTAGGTCTCGCCCCTTGTCCGATCCGCCGAATCGTCGACGACTCACCTTACATATCTTGCCTAGCCCCCACGTACATTCCTCCACCATGGATGACCGAAGACATGAGCAGGAACCGCTCTTGAGTATCATGGAGCGACAGCAGGCCGACGAGCCTACGAACCGGGCAAATGCCACAGAACATCCCGATGCGCCGCTTGAGGACAGCCCTCGCCGCGAGCTCGAAGTCGATGACGACTCCGGCCCATCGACACCCCGGTTCATGCAGGACGAAGGACACTGGAAGCGCTGGAGATGGGTGCCATTCCCGGTGCGCCGCATCGTGAAGGCTACCGCCAAATGGTCCAAAGGCCCGCCAAACCCACACGATTACAAGATCAAGCCCATCTTTCCGCAGGTTCAAGAGTTCCCTCTTGTGTTGGTTGATCGATACCTTCGAAAATTCAGGCACCGGGTCGGCATCGTCTTTTTCTACTTCGCCATTTGGATCATCACATTTGCATTGGTGAAGAGGAGCGAGACATTCGCTACAGAAGTTGAAGGATGGGGAGCCCCCTCGCAGATTGGGTGTGGTGCAGCATACTGGACGAGAGGAAACAATTGCGGTCTCAATGGTGCGGACTGCCGCCCGTTCAATGGCAGCGGCTTTGCCTTCAGGTGCTCAGCCAATTGCGCCGGCTACATGGTCTTGAATCCAAGAGCGGTCGGAGACCAGGAGATTGTCTACCAGCCGCTTGTTATCGGCGGACAAACCGACAACTCGAGCTCGCCGATCTACCGAGGTGACTCGTTCATCTGCGCCGCTGCGATTCATGCCGGTGTGATATCCAACGATAATGGAGGTTGTGGTGTTGTCCGCCTCGTTGGGCGAAACGAGGACTACTTGAGCTCGGAGAAGAATGGGATTGACAGCATCAGCTTTGACTCCTACTTCCCACTCTCGTTCACGTTCGAGCCTGGCATTCAATGCCGCGCCAAAGACCTGAGATGGAATTTGTTGGCGGTCTCGGTTGTTTTCACGACGGTCCTCTCTCTGTTCACGTCATCACCTGCCCTCTTCTTCTTCTCAATCTTTACTGGCATATTCTGGCATGTCGGACTCGCCTCCGATCCCCCGAATCACTACTCGGTTGCGGACCTAGTATCGAATATCGTTGGAAAATACCTCCCGGCGATGTTCTGCGCTTGGGTCATGTTTGACAAGATGGGAATTCGACGAACGCTCAACGGACTTACTGCTCAGGTGGAGAAGACGATCTTGTGGCTCGGTGGTTGCTGGGTTGGTGCGCTTACCAACTATACCTTTAGCTTCATTCCGATTCAGCGTCTGAATGCGCATGATCTGAACCAACAACCGGGAGCAAAAGCAGCGTTGGCCATCATCATCATCGTCTTGGTAGTGATCACTGCCAAGCAAATCTGGTACTTCAGACAAGAGGGCCGTCTCCTGAAATACCTCAAGCTGTACCTCCTCTTCGTGGCAGGCATCATTGTATGCCTTGTCCTCCCAGACCTGAGTCTACGCATCCACCACTACATTTTGGCCTTACTCTTGCTCCCGGGCACAAGTATGCAGACCAGACCTTCACTGCTATATCAGGGCATTTTAGTCGGTCTCTTCATCAACGGCATCGCCCGCTGGGGTTTCGACGCTGTTCTCCAGACACCTGCGGCCCTCCAAGGCGACGCCCAGCATGGGTCGGTCCTGCCCAGCATCCTCCCACCCATCATCGACCTGGGCCAAGCTATGTGGAGTATCAACTTCACTTGGGCCACCCCTCCCGATGGAGCGCGCTACGACGGCATCAGCGTTCTGGTCAACGATGTGGAGCGCTTCCGTACCTACTTCGATGACGGACCCGTACCTCCAACGAGTTTCCTCTGGAGCCGCCAGAGCGATCTCGGCATGAATGAATACTTCCGTTTTGGTTTCATGGAAGGCAGCGAAAGCTATGACTTTACTAAAGCTGGCATTTGGAATGCGGAAGGTAAATGGATAGACATGCAGCCGGGCCCTTCGATGATTAGGGGTCGGTCACTAGTAGATGATGAAGAGAGCGTGCCACGGTGAACTTTGATGCGTGATGATCCTGCTTTTGCTTTAGTTATCTAGAATAGCGTACGAATTTCAAAGACCAGAGTTTGTTCACTATCGCAACTTTTCCGTTCTACTTTGATCAACCGACGAATTTGAGCAAAACTTGGACGCTTTTGATCGTGGTGGTATCTTGATGTGACTGATACCATGCTACCCGAAAAACCAGAAATCACCAAAGCTCGCTCATATTACTCCTCCCGCGACCGCACCCCCTTTACGCTCCCTGTCTGCGGCGGCAAAGGGGACGACCACGCTCGAGCGTGTTCGGGTCACAATCCAACCGGCTGTCCTCGATGCAAGTCAAGCTTGAGCCGCCTTTATACGGAGAGAGTCGTTAGCAAACAGCGGTACATACAAAGACACACATACACACACACACACACACACACACACACACTAGAGTATCAAGGGTGGGGAGGTGAGCCTTACAGTTGTTGATGCTGTCGGGAACACAGCGGCCAGTCTGACCGTTGACGTTGCAGACGTCCTGCTTCAAGCTCGTGTTGGCGACGCAGCAGGCGCCGTTGGGGACGGGCCGGTTGGCGTTCGCGCCCTGACGCTCCATCAGGAGGACGTCGCGGCGGGCTGCGGCCGAGGTGGGGTCCTCTACGGCTGCGGCGCTGGCGCCGATGGCCATGGTGAGAGCGAAGAGGGCAGTTTGGAGTGTGAACTTCATGGTGTTTAGATGTTACGGCGTTGGGTTTGGGGTATCTCAAAAGGAAGAAATCATGAAACGAGAGGCTCTTTGTGGTTCAAAGTTGTGATATAGTGGAAAGATGAAAAAGAGTGTCCGGCCGGCGGTAGAGAAGCAGAAGAGACTGGACTGTGGTGATGGGCTCAGAGATAGTCAAGGAAAGATTGGACGAGCGAGAAATGGCTATTATATACCTCTGCTCGGGGGTTGGAGCATGAGGCCCGATTAAGCTTCCCCTCTCTTAACTGTCAAGCTTATAATTCATAAAGGTGGCTCACGATGTGTCAAAACGAACACCTCCTGACTTCAGCTGGCCAACTCTCAAACAAGCGAGCAACTCGACGCGAGGGGACCGAACTATTCGGATTTTGGTTCCCAGGATCTTACCGATGGGATGATGAGAGATCTGATGCAGAATCCTGACAAGGAATGGGAAGAGCCTGGTCATTCATGTCCCTTCTTCTCGGCTGAGCCAGCCGTAAGCAAATAAGAGCACATTTTACCCTCGCTTGTGTTCTGGATCGCATCCCAAAGTAGAGCCCTTACGCCTCAAGAAGGAGAGGAGGGGAAGAGAGGAAGAAGAAGGGGGACCTGTCGTCTCAAGCAACATCCCAAAAGGGATCGAAGCCAAAAGAAGCTCAAGTACGGATGAGACGAACAGGGGTGAGGGAGAGAGCTCATTTCTTTATTCTTGCAGCCTCTCCGTCACAATGCTTGAATGCACAGGTCCAAATACGGGTTAGTCTGAGGGATGTGTTCGGGAGATGCGGCGACGATGTGACGGTTTGGGGTTTTGCGGTGTAAGGTGGTGGGGATCTTCTTCGTCTGGAGAGTTGATGAAACGTGTTAGAGGCAGGGGTGTTCATCGCGGGCTTCCCCTGCCCTTCGGCGAATCGCCGTCGGTAGACGAAGCCGAATTTTTGCGGCAGGCGTGACTGACATAATTTGCACGTTGAATTTTCCTGCGAAATGCAGAGGGAGGAGAAAATACACTCTTGAATCCAGGTCTCTGGCGTGTAAGTGAGTTCGATAGGCTGACACGAGAGCACGGAAAATGCGCCTTTTTGGAGGTCTTCGTTGACTGACACGACGAGTGAATAAGTTGGATAATTCTGTGAAGTATTTGGAACTATATCCTACGCAGACTGAGCAAGCAGATTCTCCAGAAAAGTGATCTAGAAAATATTAGGTGATCGGAAAGATCTGCCGAGTCTATCACACATCGTGGGGTATTGTCCCAGTGACGTCCATTTGATCCACCAAACAATACTCACCCCCGATGTCTGCCGTCTGATCTCAGATGGCATGTAGATCATATTCGGCCTTCGTGGGTTCAGGAGTTCTGGTAATGTCCTTATTTTCACACGTCTTACCCGCTTGTTTCTACATTGAACTTGGAAATAGAGCTCTGATAACTCAATAGGTACTTCGCGCAAGTTTGGAATAAAGCAGATTTGGGGCATGGTCTTCACGATCAGCTGCAAAATGTTCGCAACTGAAGTTGTCATGCCCTTGGGCCAGAATCAACCAATGATTTGTCGACCTTTAGAATCGCAACGAGAGAGTAGTTGTGTAGTGGCATCCCTGACGCGCGCAACTACACTGTGGAAGCACCTTCACTCTCTGAGACAAGCTCGGGCACGGCACCGTAGGAAGATTGATTGAAAGTTGCTTTAAACATTTATCCAGAATATACTCGCGAGCCACCAGAGCCCAGAACGAGTCTTACACCAAACCACCCCCCTATTCCGGTTACATAAACCTCGACCTCACCTCTGCGAGACAGGTGAAGTTCCTTTACTCCTCATCCTCCTCCTCGGCAACCTCAGCAGCCTCGACAACAGCCTTATTCGCCGTCTTGGTTCCCTTCTTACCCGTACCCTTGGCCCCGGCAGCGCCAGCGTTTCCTCCGGCGGCCTTGATGGACTGGTCAACGACGTCGCCGGCCTTTGTGGCAAGGGCGTCGTCCTTGGGCACCTCGGTGGCGGCCGGGTTGTCGGTGGAGGCGTTGAACTTGAGGGCGGTCGCGGGCTTGCCGGCGTTGGCGACGTCGTCGGCGATATTCTTGTTGAGCTTCTTAGTCTCCTCGTCTAGCTTGGCCGTCACGTTCTTGCCCTGCGCCTGCTGGGCCTGCAGGCCCATGACGGTAGCCGTGAGCTTGAGAACCTTGTTCTGAATCTTTGCGCGCTGTGGTACCGTGTTAGTCGCCTGGTTCAATAGCTAGAAGAAGATCCCGATATCTTACCTGAAGAGCCAGGGCGTCCTCGCCGGGTGCCGTCTTTGCAATTTCAACATTGTAGGCACCGCGCTCGGCTTGGTTGGCGATCTTGTTGACGTTATTGAGGAAAGCCAGATCTGCCTTGTCGACGGTGGACAAGTCCGTCGGCAGACCGCTCAACTTCTGGAGGGCGTCCTCCTTTGCGGTACCGGCGTTCTTGCCGCTGATGGATAGCTCGTCAAAGGTCTTAGCTGTCGCGAACACGGCGGCGCGCTTCTGGAGCTTGCTGCCGGACGAGGAGATGTCCCGGGAGGGGGCGGCCGAGGCAACGGCGACTAGGGTGGTGAAAACGGCGGAGAACTTCATTTTGTCTCTGGATTTTGAGGGATGTGGAATATTTTATAAGAAAAGAAGGTTAATAATAGAAAGGAATTGATTATATATGTTTATAGAGCGAAAGACGGGTCTGTTGGAAACGACAGCACAGCTGTGAAGAAAGAAAGATAAAGTGAAGGTATCGGAACTGAGACAACAGAGATTGAGTTGATGAGAGAGTTGGGTATCTGAACAGCCCGGCGGGATGTCTGACGATCTTATAGATCGAGTGGAGGCCTTTTCTTACGACTGCCTTACCTACACCGAACAAGCTCATCTTAATGTTGTGTCTCCATGCATGGAAGAGCACTGACGCTACAGGACGAACGTTCGGCGGCGCCGTCGGAAGTGACCAACTCTCGTCAGCGTGTAACGATACCCGCTTCTCCTCTTCTTCCTCGAAAGAGGCAAAGAGAAGAGTGAGGAAGCAGGGCTGGCGGCGGGCGCGGAGGACGTTTCAGGGTGAGATCATTCCGTACTGGGATCCAAGGACAATCATCTTGTACAAACATAGAACGGGTCCTTCGCTGTCTTGTGGCGAAGAATACTAGTCGAAAGAGAGGGAGACTGGGGGCGGGAGAGAAAGAGAATCTGGAGACCCGGCGAGCAGTAACCACACTCGTGGATCGTCCCTCTAGACGTCTAAAGACGCCGGTTCCGGGGCCTTCCTTGTCCTGCACGGAGGCTGAGCCTTAATGCCATCCCCTCCACATCGAGTCGTCTTGCATGTCGTCTCATGATGTGATGGCGACGAGTAAGGCACAGCAGTTGGAGAAGAGGGTAAGGATACGAGAAAAAGGCCTCGAGTCAGCCGGCGCAGCGCAACGTTGTGCGTGCTTTTGCTGCGACGAACACGCAACCACTTGGCCACGAGGCAGCCGTCGCCGCCTGAACTGTGCGGACAGATTGCAGGACAGCCAGCACGGAGTGCTCTGAGGGAGAACTGAGGTTACTAGCTGACGGCGGTGCTGAAGTGCGGCTCTCGCTCATGCGACAGGAAAAGTCAATCTTGAGACGAGTTTTACTGATGTTTTTGACAGCCTGAACCTAGAAGAAGAGATGAGATTGGTGTCTGTGTGAAGAGCAGCATGAGCGCGAGGGTCAGATTTAGCCGCTAGATCTCTTCGAATCCATCAGAGAGATAAATGTCTAGGCCTCTTCCCCAGATCTAATGTCCAGCATGTGTCCCTGAAGAAAGTAATCATGGATAGATTGTAAGGTTATTGGCTCCCCATATTACACGCTCACGGGAAACATACGGTGGGCGAGAAAGATTGGGTAGGTGGGAGGCAAGTGATTAAAATCAGCCCTGCGGTGATTGTAAGCATTGAGAGGCTGAAAACTGTTAATCTATCACACATGGCGTTTGAAGCTTGAATTTCGTCGGGGAAAAGTGGAGATAATGATTGGGTTATTTTCTACCTGTTAATTTACGTCTTGTTCCTCCACCCACACAACGCTCACTCGTCACTGCGTGAGCAAGTTAAAAAAAAAAAAAAAGCTCGTATCACTGAGAGTTCAAAGTTCAAACTCCCAGTGTGAGGAGCCGAAGGTCCCGCCCCACTTGGAGATAACTTCACCTCATCCGACCTGACTGCTCAACTCATCCACACACACCTATCCCTGCCCACCTCACGCGATCAACACTTCACCAAGGCAACCCAGCCCGTAAACACTAAATATACGCGGCCTGTCGGACTTTATTCCTTCTCAGCGCCTTTCATCAAATCCCGGCCGAAGAAAAAAATCTAGAACAGGGTATACTCTCTCTCTCTCTCTCGCCCGATTACTCAACGCATCCCGTTTCCCAGAAACCGCAGACTTTCCACTCACACTCAACCTAAACGCCAAGAACACAGTCCAGACTCACATCACAACCTAAACAACAACGAAAAACATGCCTCCCCGGATCCCAACCCCAGAAGACTTCACCCAAGTCCAAAAAGTCCTCCCCCTTAGCCTAGCCTTCCCAAACCCCCCAGAATCCACAACCGCAATCCTCCTCCTCTTCCACGGCCTAGGCGACTCCGAGGCCCCCTTCGCCGCCTTCGCCCGCGCAATGTCCCTCCCGGGCGTCCTCTCCATCTCCCTTCGCGGTCCCTCCCCGCTACCCCCGTCCATGCTGCCCGATGACGGTCACCCTTCTTCCACTTCCGCAAGCTCCGGTCACTTCCACTGGGGCGACGACATCACCTTCGACCCCTCCACAGACGCCCTCGCCACGGACCCGGGCTTCTCCAAATCCTCCACCCTCGTCGTCGACCGCCTCATCCGCGACACACTCGTCGCCCGCTGCGGCTGGGAGCTCAGCGACATCATCCTCTTCGGCTTCGGCCAAGGCGGGTCCCTGGCCTTGGGCATCGCATCGCAACTCCGTCTCGGCCCAAAGGTCGTAGACGTGACTGAGTCCTCCAATCCCACCGCTGCTGCTTCCTCAACAGCTGCATCTAAACCTAAGAGGAACGACAGCCACTTTGACGAAAACACCCTCAAAGGCGTCCTCTCGATCGGAGGTCCCCTGCCACCCTCTATGGTTCCCACAGTCAGCACGCGGGGCAAGTGCAAGACGAAAGCGTGTCTGGTCCAGCTCGACGACGACGCTTTTGATGCCGTGAAGGAAGAGTTCCTCGATGTCAGGGTCGTCAAGTGGAAGAGGAAAGACGTGGCCATGCCCCGTGATCGGGAGGAGATGTTTCCCCTGATGAAGTTCTTCGCAGAATGCCTCAAGAGCGGTTGGTGAGGTGGTCTTGAGCTTGATGTGTTACGAATTAAATCGGACACTCAGACTTGATTATCCAACGATCCATCAGCGTTGACCGCGCCGGTGGATGATGCTAGACTTGATCCTTGCTGACTTTACCAAACCGAAAGAGGAGCCTGGGTGGCAGGCATACAGAGCAGTGACATGAGGTATTTCCTTGTTCATAATCACATGAAGACTTAGGCCACGCCACTACTTATTCAAATGCGCAAAGAGTGAAGTGGTAATGAGCATACGAGATACTAGTTATTGACTGTTGGAAAACGCCTCCGAGGATCGCGGCTACGGACTATAATCATAAGGCTATTCGACGGTTTGATTTCTTCTCTCCATCGCCTTCCTTCTCTTCGCCACCAGAGATGAATCTACACCGTTAATTGCGCGTCAATTGCAGCGGGGCCGGTGCCGTTGAAGCACGGCCAATATCTCCTAATTGGTGGGGGTTCGGCTTCTGGTTTTCGGGTGCCGCAGTCGCTGCGCTTGATTGCATTGCGTGTTGCTTCGGTTCGCCCTCATCAACCTTGACCGTGGGATCTCCGCTGAGGGCGTGTGGAGCTGTCTGGCCCTGCATACCAACCGTCTGGTCGTCGTGGACACTGTGGGGTACTACTTGTGTACGGACTGGTGCCATGATATCCTGGCTAAGCCTATGATCGTGTACAGGAGTTGCCGTCTTGGTGGTTAAGTCATTGTGTACCGTGTGCTCCGTTGGCTCCTGAGCTACTTTGACAGTGGGATCCTGGTGAACGCTATGAGGGAGGCTGGCAGCCGGTGTTGCTGTCTTGGGATCTATGTTGATCTGATGAGGGGAGAGCCGTCGAGCCACTTGAACCATTGGGTCCTCGTGGACAGTATGCGGATGAATTTCTTCCGCAATTCCAAAAAGAGGGTCATTGTGAATAGTATGCGGGAATTGTCTGTTTCCAACTGGCTTCTTTTGGTCTTGACTGAGCCGGTGGGGCTCAGCGAAGTCAGCCACTGTGACGCGGGGATCCTGGGAACTCAGAGTCGGACTCTGACTTTGCTGGGTATCGGGAGTTCTCGCAGGAGTGTGTTTGTTACTGGTAGGAGGAGGCAATTGCTGGGAGCTGGCCTCTGGGGTAGCCTTCACTGGCGGACTCTGTGGCTTTGCTCTCTCCTTTGAACTACCGGATTCAGGTAACTCCACAATTCTCGGCAGGCTCTTTTCCTTCATCTGCATTTGCGCGGGCGACTTATACGGGTGGTTGGGCTGAGGCTTGAAGCGACGAATCTCAACTGGTGGAGGTCCTGGCGAAAAAGGGTAGGTGTTAAACTTTTTACATATTTTCTCTCGCACTAGGACTTCATTGTGATTCCCCATGAGAGTCCAGTATGGGTGAGCACAGGCGTGAAGTTCGTCGTCCTCGGTGCTGCCCGTGATGGCATATCTGTTCCGAATGTCACCACGTTGGTTGCTGAGCGGCCTCCTCCAGTTGCACACTATAGCAGTCAGATAATGCCTGCAAGGTTCTTAAGAGACTTTCCTTACTTATAGAGCTCAGGACACACGACCAACATGGACTGCTGCAACCACCTGAAGGTGGAGTCAAGGGGTCTTCGCCATAGGCAGCTCGCTCGAGTCTCTCGGCGGTGCGAGCATACACCATGCATGGGCATAGCGCTGCTTCTGTAGTAGTCTCCCGTTGCTTGGCCAGCCAATTGTGTGATCGGACTTGTCCCATGATGGGCTGTTTGTCTGGCTCTCGCCGTTGCACTGTCTCTGTTGAATTGTTCTCTCGCCTCCGTTGCCCTGCGCTGCTGGATGCTCTCGTGTTTTTGGGCCGATCCATGTTGATCTGAGGATGATGAATGCAATCTGAAGAGTATGGTCGATGACCTAAGAAATGTCAAACGACAGACTTAAGTAGCCAAGGCGGCAGACGATGGACGGTTACTAGAAGATTAGATGGATGATGAAAGTCAATGAACGATGTCGGTCTGTGGTAGTCGGGGTTACTGGAGGGAAATGGACAGCTTCTTTCTAACAATTTTTTCAAGCAGGCAGTGTGCACTTGCAAGATGCTGTGGGCTGCCCCTTCTCGGGTTGACGTCGCTGCCGCAATCTCTTGCTAGAAATACGCAAGAATTGACTCTGTATGGGCCAGACTAGGCATGCACATGAGGGATTACCTTCCGTCATTTTGACCGCTCGTTCATGGCGGAAAGAAGCGAGGCAAAATTGCAACCAAGCCAATCTTGACTGGTGCGCTCTTCAAGTGCGTGCCTCTTCGTTCCATGACAGTGAACTATGCTTGCATTAAGGGACTGTGCAAGCCAGCAATCAGCATCGCTACGATTACAATCTTGATATCAGGGACGGTAATACAGCATTGATCGTTCTAATTGCAGTGAGCCAACCCAACCGTGGTGGTATCCACGAACGGCTCCTGACACCTCACTCTTATACCGCAAGCCAGAATACGCCATGACACCATAGTATGTTGATGAAGGGGGGGGGGGGGTTATTTCCATTCCGATTCCAAACCTGATCTACTCGGCCTTGAGTCGCACCGCAGTCTGCTATTCCTCGGCACGCTCTTCATCTCTCCAGCCATTCGAATTTCGGGAAGCGCCGTTATGTAATGATCTCAGGGCTGTACTCCGAGTCTTATTCGACCATCTGGGCGGTGTCAGCGATAGCAAACGAGCATTCTGAAGCAAACTCACATTTTGACCTTGCCATCGTCACCACATGAAGCCAGCATACAAGGGTCTGCCGGGTTCCAGGTGACAGCATTGGTCCGAGGCTGATGCCCTTCAAGCCTCTCCACTGCAGCCCCGCTATTCTTGTGCCAGATGAGGATATTCCCATCTGAACGCAGTTCATCAGTTTTTGCCATCATAAACTCAGTCGCTTTTCACATACCTTCACTGCCGCTCACAACGAAGCTCTCATTTGCGCCGCCAAAGGCGCTCCGAATTATAAAGTCGCCGCCAGTGTGACCCAAGAACTTCTGGACCGACGTCCGATTTACCAGATCTATCAGTTGCAACTCGCCATCCTTCTTGTTGAGTAGTAAATGGCGTGAGTCTTCGCTGATACTCACGCATGTCGGCCGAGATTTGACCTCCATTTCGTACTCTAGCTCGCGTGTGAAGGCGTTGTAGACGTGAATCTTCTGTTCGTCGTCGACAGCCACGAGCCAGTGACCGTCCGGAGAACCACAGATGTCCTGGACTCTATGCTTCTTGCCCCATTCGCACATCATCTCGCCAGAGATACTCCACGTACGCAAGCCGTGTTGCTTGTCTAGAGATCCGGTGACAAAAGTCTTACTGTCCGCTGCCCACACACAGCCACTCGCAGGCTCCTCGAATCGCTCGAGCTTCAGAATTAGCTCTCCAGTCTACGAAGATATTAGCATTAGAGTCGAGGGAGAGATTCCGCGAGTGGGAATTACGCACCGTGGTATCCCACAGCCTGGCATACTTGTCCTGTGAGCATGTAACGATCATGGAGTCATCGGGGCTCCACGACAAACCGCCGACACCTTGAGCATGCGGCCGCAAGATCTGAGAGACCGAGAAAGAAGGCAAGTCCCAGATGACAACAGCTTCCCCACTTCCGCAAGCAGCCAGTCGCTGGCCGTCGTGAGAGAACAGAACTTGCCAGACCTCGCCGGTCAAGTCTGTGAGCTCTAACGCGACGTCAGTAGGGAAGTGACTCCTTTCACAATAGTGATCCGAGTATAATGAAGGAGATGATGCGGTCGTATGCCAGAGGCAGCTGTCTATTTGACTCTGCTTCACCTGCTGTAGAAGAACAGCAAGGCGATTCTCCGGCAGCATGACCGAGGGCGAGATGCATTCTATTGTTTCATCAGTACCCTGTATGTCACTAGAGGCATTGATGATACTTACTGGACAGTTCAGACAGCAGAACCTTTCTCGACTGGCCGTGAGCACCATCCCATTCCGCTTTAGCCTTCAAGTCTTCTGTAGACTGGCACATGAGAAGACTGGAGAGGAAATGTAGTTTTTGAGTATCTTGGTATAGCGGCGTCAGCTCGGTTCGCAGCACCATCAGAGCCCGGGAGGTATCTCGCTGCTCCAACAACTCGAGAAACTTTTGTTGCCGCAGCCAAAACCGCATGACATTCCGGTCAGATCCAGGAGCTAAGACGAGACCGTTCCCAGGTTGGCTTCGATCCTCGGACATGACTGCTCCGAAGAGCAGCTGTTCGGCCTCACCCCACTCGCCGCTAACGACCGCACTCCTAAAGGCGGCGACCGTCGGGCTCTCCAGCTCGTAGCCGCTGTCTTTGCTTACGCTCTCGGCAGCGCCCTGGTATCCCATGTCGGACAGAGCCTGTATGAGTATGCGGGTGACCTCCTCGCGATCGTGTCCATAGTAGGTTGAGGGAACGGATCTCTGAGCTTCCTTGTCAGAACGGGATGAGCCGTTCAGGGCAGCGGCTTTGCGAGCACCGTTTGTCGCGGACGCAGTCAGCGGGGCTTCCGTCGTCGCGCCGTTGGAATACGTCCTCGACGTTCCATTTGAGGCTGCTCCATCGCCGTCTGAGATCATGGTGGAGTCTCCTCTTCTGCGTTTTGAACGATGTAAGCCGGGTCGACTGGCAGCCGCGGACGTGGTAGGAGAGTCTCCCCGGTCCGCGTCAGAAGCTCTTCGTCTACGGCCCAAGACCTGACGAGGCGCCGAGGGAGATGCTATCGCTTCGGGGACAGTCGAGGAGAGTTGGGCGAGGGTCGGTTGGTAGGGGCTCGAAGTTGTAGAATCGTCAGAAGAGGAGGGGCGGGAAGCCGCGGGGGCTTGGGTTGGCACTGCGGTTGAAGATGTCTGGTCCGGCGGGGTGGGCACTTGTTGGTTGGCTGGAATAAGATGGGAATTGGGATTCGGATTGTAGTTGGGGTCCAGGTCGGCCTATGTTACCGCGGGAAGGCCCCGCGGTTGCTCTGGTCGGTCGATATCTTGAAAGGGACGGCGACGCCTATGTTATGGTAGGAATGTTGTGGCGAGTGCTTTGTCGCTAGGTGTTTAATTACAGAATAGCTCGAGAGAGGGTCGTGGTGCGGACTGGACGCGGATGCGGACGGACGGACTTGTGGGCGTACGGTGCAGTAGGGCGAAGCAGATGAGGTGCGTGAGATGGGAGGACGAGGTCTGGGAGCTGAGAGAAGGTGCGTGAGGAGGGAAGAGAGAGTGAGGGAGAAACGTGGGCCGTGAGACGTAAGGTAGTGTAAGATGGAAGGTGAAGCTTTGAAGTTTGGAGTTCATGGGTGCAGGTTTCGGGGTTGCTAGATGGTAGAGGTTATGGGTAGACATCTCCTTGCCTTCCAGGTTCCATTACCTCAATCCCGGTGATGGGTAGCACTGTACTCTGTACCTACTCTGTAAGGTATCCGTAAGGTAGGCCGCAGGCGTTCGTTCGGTAGCACAGTACCTCTGCAGACGCAGCCTTCACTTGCCAGGGAAGGTCGCTACGTAGGCTGGGAGAGACCCGTGGCCGGCAGCGGCGCACTGCTGCGGCACCCTGACTGGGCAAACGCTGGGACAAGCGGGCAAGCAGATGACGGGATGCTTTTCGATTGGACACCCGGCAGTGTCTCTGCGCACAAAGGTGGAGACGGATGACCTGCTTGCTGGGGTGGTTGGAGGAACGACTCACTAAACGCAATCTAGGACAGTGAAGCTCGCTAACACACCACTCTAGACCACCCAAGAACACAAGAAGGATCTCAACCCGCCTTACCTTACCTTAAATGACCAGACTGAGAGGGGGAAGAGGGTCACATGCTCAGCTAGCATCTCTCTCATGAATCAGTGAAGTTGAAGTGCGGTTTACAGGATGTGATCTGTAACGTTCTCCCCCATCAGCGAGGTACAAATGGCTGGGGAAGCTTATCAGTCGGTTCGGTGGATATCTCCGAGAGAGCAGAGGTTGGTTACCTACCTTACCTGCTGTTACCTTTCAGCGGTGGTACTCGAGGAACATGACAGTCATACACTTGCGAGACTTGTCCAAATTACACCAGTTGCTGTCGTCGATATGACGAGACGTTCGCCTTCTAAAGTGTCTCGGCACAAGGTATTGCCTATATCAAAAGTGTGGATGAACATGCAGTCTGCCGTCAGCCGTCTTGATCGAGGTTGCATGTCGCACCGCCGGCCACTTAAACGCACCTCAGCTGCCAGAAAGTCTCCAACGCATCAACGCCTCGTGGGAGTGCCCTGGCCCAGCTCTTGACCGGTTCCTTATCGCCATTCGTCGTTTCGGTCCGGGCGTTGAAGCAACGAACCCTTGTCCAGATGGTATGCAACTTGCTGCAGTACCTATCTTGCATCTAGCTGCAGAAGACTGAGTATTGATTCAAGACTGCCCAAATTGCCAGGCGATACACTACAATGAAGGTCCTCAGGAAGCGCCAGTAGACACATATCCTTTTGCTAGTTGGGCTGAATTCAGCAAGTGCATATGGAGCCTTGTTCGCAGCCAGTGTAAGCCGAGGTGACAGATTGTATGGTGAGTCGAAGAAACTTGGGTTTCAGGCATAGCTTATTGGGGAGATAGGCAGGAGGTAATGGGCCAGAGGGGAACAAGACGAGCAACGACTAGCTGAAGGTGACTAGATTCTGAGCATTTAGACTTGCGTATTGCAATCCATACTACTCGTCAGCTTCAATATTGTTGCAAATACTACTCGTATAGCACTTGCGTGGCACAAGTGACGTACGCTTAGGCACCTGCTTTTTGTTCCAAATTGTCTACAGGTGTGAGAAGTGCGGTGTGCGGTGTAGCCAAGGTGTGCTTCCCATACGTAGGATCAAGGTGTGTCAGGAGCTGTCCCCGGTGTGAGGTGTACACTACCTTACCTAAGGAACCTTAGGTTGGCCAAGCCGTCACGTGTGACACCTGTGCCCAAGTGAGAGAAGTGGAAGGTCGCCTGCCAGCCCAACGCCCCGCCAAATGCTGTTTCGCTGCGCCTGTCGTTGTCGGCAGAGTGACAGGGGCCTACGACACCGGTGGGGACCGGACGCATGTGGCTGGTGCGTCAGGGATCCCAGGCACACCTACTCTCAGTCTCGGGGCAGCAGCAGCAGCAGCGTGTGTACCAACTACGGATAGGCTCTTGACATCTGTGATCTGGGCCCGGTGCTTGCGACGTCCGCCTCCCACCATCCCTCAACCAAAACACCTGCAAACTTGCAACTTGCACGATACCTCGCATTTTTGCTGATATACATACCCGTCGACGCCGACACAAAGGGGGTATTACGACTGCCCTTCACTTGATCTGCGCTCCCGCCCTCTTCCTCGCCTCCTTCTCGAACCCCAACCCCCCTTTCCGGGAGCTTCCACGTATTGCGATTCAGGAGCCATCTGCGACACTACTCTCGACAAAGAAGTCTGTCCTCGACTCGACCCTCGCCTCTGCCCAACACACGATCACCACATCCCCCAAAAGTCCCACGCTGCATCGCAACAATGAGCGCGCCCCCCGCTTCCAGCCAAGGTGGCATCTCTGATCCCGCCTTGATCACGTATGTGACACCCAACAACACCCCTCGACCCCTCGATGCACTCTGGAAGCTAACTATGCGCTGCCCCTCAGCCTCGTGAACAAGCTCCAGGATGTCTTCACAACAGTTGGCGTCACCAACCCTATCGATCTTCCTCAAATCGTCGTCGTTGGTAGTCAGTCTAGCGGTAAGAGTTCCGTCTTGGAGAACATCGTAGGAAGAGACTTGTGAGTGTGACAACCACCATCCGGCCCCGCCATCCCATGTCTTCCAGCCCTCGAGGCATCTAACAACTTTGATCCTTGCAGCTTGCCCCGAGGCTCTGGAATCTGCACCCGTCGACCCCTCGTCCTGCAACTCATCAACCGTCCCGCAACTTCACAGAATGGCGTCGAGGAAGTGGAAAACAGCACCGACAAGGCGGCCAACGCCGACGAATGGGGCGAGTTCCTCCATATCCCTGGCCAAAAATTCTACGACTTCAACAAGATTCGCGATGAGATTAGCAGAGAAACGGAGGCCAAGGTCGGCCGCAACGCAGGCATTTCGCCCGCTCCCATCAACTTGAGAGTTTACTCCCCGAACGTCCTTACTCTGACCCTGGTTGATTTGCCGGGCCTAACAAGAGTGCCAGTGGGAGACCAGCCCCGCGATATCGAGCGTCAGATCCGCGATATGATTCTCAAGTACATCTCCAAGTCCAACGCCATCATTCTCGCCGTCACAGCTGCCAATATCGATCTTGCCAACTCCGACGGTCTCAAGCTCGCCCGCGAGGTCGACCCCGAGGGTCAGCGAACGATTGGTGTTCTCACCAAGGTGGATCTTATGGACGAGGGCACTGATGTCGTTGATATTCTGGCTGGACGCATCATTCCTTTGCGGCTGGGTTACGTCCCTGTGGTCAACCGTGGCCAGCGAGATATTGACAACAAGAAGCCGATTATGGCAGCCCTGGAGAACGAGAAGAACTTCTTCGACAACCACAAGGCATACAGGAACAAGAGCTCGTACTGCGGAACTCCCTATTTGGCTAGAAAGCTCAACCTCATTCTGATGATGCACATCAAGCAGACCCTGCCCGATATCAAGGCTCGCATCTCGAGCTCACTGCAAAAGTACTCTGCCGAGCTGGACAGCTTGGGACTCAGCATGCTGGGCAACAGCGCAAACATTGTTCTCAACATCATCACCGAGTTCACAAATGAGTGGCGGACGGTCTTGGACGGCAACAATACAGAGCTTTCCAGCACGGAATTGTCGGGAGGTGCAAGAATCAGCTTTGTGTTCCACGAGCTATACTCCAACGGTGTCAAGGCCGTGGACCCTTTCGACGTGGTCAAGGATGTTGATATCCGCACGATCCTGTACAACTCTTCCGGTTCCTCCCCGGCTCTCTTCGTCGGCACTACTGCTTTCGAGTTGATTGTGAAGCAGCAGATCAAGCGCTTGGAAGACCCGAGTCTGAAGTGCGTGTCCCTCGTCTACGATGAGCTGGTGCGCATTCTGTCCCAGCTCTTGGGTAAGTCGCTGTACCGCAGATATCCTTCGCTCAAGGAGAAGGTTCACACCGTGGTTATCAATTTCTTCAAGAAGGCCATGGAACCCACCAACAAGCTGGTCAAGGATCTCGTGGCTATGGAGGCATGCTACATCAACACTGGTCACCCTGACTTCTTGAACGGCCACAGGGCTATGGCTATGGTGAATGAGCGCTACAACCCCTCCAAGCCCGTCCAGGTTGATCCCAAGACCGGCAAGCCTCTGCCGGGAGGCACTCCCAGAGCGTCCAGCCCAGTTGTGCCTGAAGATGCCACCAACGGAGGCTTCTTTGGCAGCTTCTTCGCCGCGAAGAACAAGAAGAAGGCGGCAGCCATGGAGGCTCCCCCGCCGACACTCAAGGCTTCCGGAACGCTGTCAGAGCGCGAGAACATTGAGGTGGAAGTCATCAGTATGTCTCCATTGTTCCACTTTACTCGAGAAACGCTAACGATGATGCACAGAGCTGCTTATCTCTTCCTACTACAACATTGTGAGGCGGACCATGATCGATATGGTTCCCAAGGCCATCATGCTTACTCTTGTTCAGTAAGTATACACTGAACTTCGTCAGCGAGATTTTGTCAGCTAACAGTAGGGCAGATTCACCAAGGACGAGATGCAGAAGGAGCTTTTGGAGAACATGTACCGCACTGACACCCTGGACGACCTGCTCAAGGAGAGCGACTTCACCATCCGAAGAAGAAAGGAGTGCCAGCAAATGGTGGAGTCCCTTGGCAAGGCCAGCGAGATTGTCAGCCAGGTCCAGTAAGAGACGTGAGACGACATACAAAGTGGCTTCTGAGAAGCACTCAAATTTTTGCCTGCTGAGATGCTGGCCGCCCCATGCTTCCGGAGACACGAAAACTAGAAAGAGCGCGGCGTTCAGGCGGTGAAATCTTCCCAAAAATCGTCGGCGGAGACCCTGGAGGCGTGGGAGACGGTAAACAATCGGACAGCGGCGGGTGCGGTGATAGTCCTTTAATGAGAGTGGCATACATTTGTTTCTTGTGATGAATACCGAATCAAGATGGCCAAAGAGGATATAGCAAGAGAGAGGCAGCAATGAAAGATCACGTTCCCAACCCGCTTTTCCTGTTCCTGTGCGACGCGCCTCAATTTCCAGTCGAGAGCCTTTCTGAATTTGTATGTGCTTGGTTTGCGACACTTTACGGGGCGTTATCAATCAAGCTCTACAGATTCACCATTCAGACGATCTTTCGAGTGGCACGTTCGTCCCTCGTGTAAGGATCCGACTGGCCGGCCGTTGGCCCCGGAATCAAGACTGCTCCAAAGTGACCAAGACCCGGTGAATCATGCAATCAAACTAAACCTTGACCTAGATTGGGATCTCCTGGTGTTATTTCGTTTGGCCTATGGAAGGAAAGCTGACTGCAACTTACGGGGCAGATATGGGCATCAAAGTGACGTTCATACTTCCCGGACGCCAGCCACTATGGCATAAAGTGATGGGCAGATGGGATGCAAAGGAGAGGTACGAATACGCCTTGGAGACACGCATGCGCACGGTATTCGCCCGCTATTCCGTACTTGCTACCTAACGTGCTAACGAACATCTCTTTTTGGTTTTTTCACCTCATGTTACGTCGCGCTAGTGCGCAAGTTAGTGTTCCACGTCGGTCAATGCCTGCTCGCTGAGCTTGGTGAAACATTTCCCGGGTAGCGGGAAGCATCAGGGTAGCTTCCGTGCTCTGTCTCTCTCACTCCCTCTCCCTCTCGAGGTTCCTTCCCTTCCCCGCAGCATTGAATGGGAAAGCTTGAGCTCTGGCAGAGAGAGGGAGGTCTAGACAAGGTCTAGACGGATAGGCCGGGAGAGGGGAAGGGGAAAGGTAGATCGTAAAGGTAGGTAGTTGGGAGAGAGAGGGGGGAGAGATGGTATTGATAAACTCACCGTGCCCTCCCTTACCTCCCTTTCTTTGTTCATCTCCTGCGTGCACTGTTCTATACCCAACTGCAAACTTCCGACTTGCTAGGACGTCAATGACCGAAAGACGCGGATATCACGTGTTGTGAGAAATACAGCTGCAGAGCTTCTTCGAAGCGATAGACCCAACAGCCCAGGGCCGGAAACTTTAATAAAGGAAGAACAAACCAGCAAAAAAGCCGCCAAGATGATGGCAGTAGATTTCATCCGCTCCCAGTTCAAAAAGCTCCCCTACCCATCCGACGACTGCGCCGGCCGCACCATCATCGTCACGGGCTCCAACGTCGGCCTGGGCCTCGAAGCGGCGCGGCACTTTGTGCGGCTCAATGCCGCCAAGGTGATCCTCGCCGTGCGCAGCACCGACAAAGGCGAGGCGGCCAAGACGGACATTGAGCTGACGACGGGCCGGCGCGGCGTCGTCGAGGTGTGGCCGCTGGACCAGGCGTCGTTTGAGAGCGTCAAAGAGTTCGCGGCGCGCGCGGACAAGCTGCCGCGGCTGGACTACGCGGTACTGAACGCGAGCATCGCGACGAGCAAGAGGGTCGACGCCGAGGGGTGGGAGAGCACGATTACGGTGAACGTGCTGAGCACGTTCTTGTTGGGGTTGAAGTTATTGCCGGTGCTGAGGAGGACGGGCAAGACGCATAATGTCACGCCCAAGATTGTGATTGTCGCTTCGGATGCGAGTCAAATGGTGAGTTTTTATTGTGCTTTTTCCCTTTTACCTCAAATAGCATGAGGTATCTCGGGGAGTTTTTCATCCACTTACACGCAATTCGTGCCCGGGCAGGCCAAATTCCACGAACGCAATGAGGAAGACATTTACAAGGCCCTCAACACCAATAAGAGCTTGACGGACCGGTACAACACGTCCAAGCTGATGCAGGTGATCCTGGCGCGTCAGATGGCCATCGCGGCGGACGCGTCCGGCAAGGGGCGGGTGCAGGTGACGACGCTGAACCCGGGTCTCTGCGCGACGGCGCTGTTCCGCAATATCCCCTTCCCGCTGACGATCGTCGTCAAAGTCGGGTTGAAGCTGCTGGCGCGGTCGGCCGAGGTCGGGTCGCGGTGCCTGACGGCGAGCGCGTTCGCCGGCGAGGAGGCCCACGGGCGGTACATGAGCGACTGCGTCGTCGTGCGGTTCCCCAAGGTCATGCAGGGCGAGGAGGGGGAGCAGATGCAGGGGCGGGTGTGGGAGGAGACTGTGGAGCTGCTGAATGGGGTTGATCCCGGGGTTTCGATGAACCTTTGAGTGTGCTTTTGGAGGTTGGGTTGAATGGTATTGGGTGTAATGGTTCTGTTCGTGAACAATAATTTGCAAGATACCTTTTTTGAGGAATATGTCATGTTTCATTGCTATCTAGGCTGTGTGTGAGATTACTTTACTTTCTCATGTGAGTATACGGATACTGCAATGAAAATGATCATGATATCTACAAGCTTGGAAGTAGGGCGCAGCCTAGGTATTAAGGAGGAAATATCCTTACGATACCAATTCGTCAATTCAACCCGATAATCGCTATTCAATCATCTTATGTACACAAGTATACATACCTTATAGTATAAGTACGCAGGGGCTGATTTTGATACTTCGGGCTGTATAAATTGTATCACATATCAACAGCTAAAAAGAGTAAACTTCAATAAGGGCTGTTCTTGTGGATATGCACTTTGGAGTGCTTGGCACTCTCAAAGTGACAGAAGCACGGAGTAGTTAGGAGCCAACGAAATCCTATCTCATCCCGTCCCATCGGCCCTGTGTTCATGGCCAGTTCAAGCAACCACCTAACTTGATCTCCAGTAACCCCACACCGAGTACATCATGCACCGGCAATAAGGTGCTCACCGACCCTACAGTAGCTCCCGTCCCGTCTCCCCCGCGGTCCGGTGCCAGTGCTAGGAGTTGCTTGTTTCCAGCAACTCCGACCACCCGCCCACAGGCGGACACTGCCTCGGCTTCTTGGGAGCTTCCCCAACTCTAAGTTTACCGGGCTCGTGTCTCGGTCACAACTCACAACTGGGCGTCTTTATTTCACAATTCTACAACAATTTCATCTACATGTATCCGTAAAGATTTCTTACAATATCACCAACAAGCATTTAGTCACTTAGAAACAAGTATATAAAGACCTTGTCGTCATCCTTAGTCTTTTCATACCAGGTTGCACCCAGCCGTCTTCAACATTGTCTAAGTGAATAACCAGCAATTATGGTCGGCCCTCCGCCCCTTAAAGGCATCAAAGTCCTCGAATTCGCCGGCCTCGCACCGGGTCCCTTTGCAGGCATGCTCCTCTCCGACGCCGGCGCTTCCGTCCTCCGCGTCGACCGCGCCATTGAGGGAAGCCGCACGCCCCTACCGACGGAAGACATGCTAGCCCGCCACAAGGCCTCCGTCGCCGTGGACTTGAAATCGCCCGCCGGCCTCGCTTTCGTCAAACGTCTCGCCGAAAAGGCCGACGTGCTCATCGACCCGTTCCGCCCAGGTGTGCTGGAGAAACTGGGGCTGGGGCCCGACGTCCTGGAAAAGGCAAACAGGGGCCTGATTTACGGCCGCATGACGGGGTTCCGAAGAGACGGGCGGTATAAAGACATGGCGGGCCACGATATCAATTACCTAGCCGTGTCCGGGGCGCTGAGCATGCTCGGCCGGGACGGAGAGAAGCCGCATCCGCCGTGGAACATTTTGGCCGATTTCGCAGGCGGCGGGGCGATGCTGTTCCAGGGGATCCTGATGGCGCTGCTGGCGCGGGAGAGGAACGGGGGAAAAGGCCAGGTCGTGGAGGCCAACATGGTGGACGGGTCGGCGTACCTCGCCACGTTCCCGCGGTTCGCGCTCAAGAACCCGCTCGGGGACAACGGGCGCGGGAGGAACATGCTCGACGGCGGGTGTCCCTACTACGACACGTACGAGACAAAGGACGGCAAGTACTTTGCGGTCGGGGCGCTGGAGCCGCAGTTCTTTGCGGCGTTTATCAAGGGGCTCGGGTTGGCGGGGCAGGGGTGGGAGGGGGAGAGGTTCGATCGGGGGAGGTGGGGGGAGCTGCGGGAGTTGTTCACCAAGATCTTCAAGAGTCGGACGAGGGGGGAGTGGGAGAAGGTGTTTGACGGAACGGATGCGTGTTGTACGCCCGTATTGGAGTATCACGAGCTCGAGACGGAGGCGGCGAGGGAAGGGGACCAGAGACCGGCGGTGACGTTGGTGGAGACGCCGTGTTTAGCTGTGGCGGCGGGCAACGATGAGAATCCGAGACGGGGCCAGGGGCCTGGTGTTGAGGGGGCAGGGTATGTTGGCGTTCCGCTTACGCCTGGTGATGGTGGTGAGAAGGCGCTCGAGGAGTGGCTTGGATGGAAGAAGGGGAGAGAGTTTGAGGTTAGGGAGGGGACGTGGGTGCTCAAAGAGAAGTCTAGGCTATAAATGACTGCCTAGTGTTGAAGCTTGATATTGTGTAAGTATGTCTATAGCAGTTGGAGTATTCGGTAATCCAGCACGTCTCAACCACACTTTATCTCTCTGGTGTCGTTCAAGATGGACAAGTTGCTACCCAAAACCTTGTTCTCTCCATGTGTGTTTCAGTCACTATGCAAACATCCAGACTCAAGTCAGCTTTCTTGCCTTGCTGTCATCATGTTATAGTATACTGACTTTCACCTTGACCGGGATGCGAAGACAGCATGCGTCAACTCGGACTTGGTGGTGGGTTCGGCGGCGGTCGGGGCGAGGGGGGATCTTTCCTCGACATGTCCGTGGTTGTGACCGAGGCAGCTGCTTTACGTATCACTCATATACTAAGACTTGAAAACCACTGTATTCAGAGAATTAGTCGATAGTTCCAAGGCAAGGTAAGGTCCTGAGCATACCAACGCTCTCTTGAATGCCAATGCTTGTCTTCAGTGAATTCTCATAAACATAAACACTCTAAATTCCCTAGAGAAAGTCAAGCATAAAATACTTTTTTGTAGCCTGCTTTATGAGAGGAAAAAACTTTGCCAGGAAACCATCCCCTGAGCAACGTCGGCCTCTCTTCGCACACACTCAGCCGCCGAACAACTGCGCCCTCCCGTCCCGTTCCCTGACCGCCACTACTGCCTCTTCTTTTCTTCTTGTCGGTGGTGAGAATGTAGTAGTTGAGGTGTTTTTTTCCCTTTGGCCGACGGCGGCACCTGTACATATGCCGGAAGCCGTTCCCGCCTGTGCCGGCCCGGGGAAACGTCAAAAGTGGCTGTCATCTTGTCTACTCTGCATACCCAGCCCGTCGGAACCCGACGGCTCGCACTCCCCGGCAAGGACTGAGAACCTCTGTAGGCTCGCCTATCATATGGAAGGTTTACTTGAACGTGGGGAAAGGGGGTGGTGCCCCGGCTTTCTAGGTGTGTTGTAGCACTGCTTTGTCTTTTGTTGTGCAGACTGTCTTCCCCCGGCTCACCGCCACGAGTATGGCTGTCACTAAGGAGGCGGAAAAAGCAAGTTGACCCTGACACTGTACGTACCGGTATGTAGGGCAGAATTGTGTGATGAATACCAGGTTCTATTTCTGTACTTTGAATATCTCCTACTTTTGATAGAGACTAGCCATTGACTCAGAGTCTTGTTGCCAGTCTCTACAATACCAATGCACACGAAACGGCTGCTACCAAGGCTACCGGGATCAACAAGGTGTCGAAGCACCCTGCACTGTAATACCGGCTGAGCTTCAGTTGTGACACATACTCTCTGTATGAGCCGGTGACTCCTTTGAGTTTCTGGGCGCCACTGCGACTTTCAGACTTGAACCATGCCCATGTGGCAGTGCTATACGTGCTGTAGATTTTTGAAGTCCATAACAACCATATCGGCCGCTCGTAGACCAATCCTTGATTTCGAGCCTCTTGGTTCCTTGTGTGATATCTTCATGTCACAGCAGTACTGACGACTAGATTTGGTTCCCGCGAAGGGCATTCGACTTCCATCAGCGGGATGCTTCTCAGCCAGCTTATACTCTGTTCGAAGACTTGTTGCAGAAGCGGCTATCATCACCGCAGCTTCCTGGTGCGAGATTGTCCAAATTATTTGGCGGGCATCTCACAGAATCTTCTGGACTAGCTCGACTGTATCGAAGAAGGCTTCCCGTTCAGTGTCGACCTTGGTGAGCCCCAGTCCCACCACGAGCGTCCGGCGATCCTCGGGGTCTCTCGTGGACATGAGACTAGCAATCTGTGCTGCGTAGAGCTGCCCCAAAGTTTCTCTCTCATCACCTCCGCCGCCGAGAAGAGTCTTGGGCGTCAGGTGGACCGATGGGAGAAGGCCCCGGCTGGTTGAAGGCAGGCTCAGGTCAACCATACCGCCTGTAGAAGCTTGCAGAGGTACTTGGATCTTTATGAGTGGTTAGTAAAATTAGATCTTATGAACACAGGAAAAATATCGAGGACGTACCCATTGTGAGAGCTTGCCGTCTTGTGAAATTGTCAATACAAACTTGTCGGAAAAGGAGACTGAAGTGACTTCTGTTTGGACGCCGTTCACTGTTCCCGTTTCCTGCCTGCTCCGTGCGGGGAAGGCCTCTTCTCTGATTCCTTGAGGTTCCATCGTATTGGCTGACTTGAGAGAGAACGATGCGGTGTGAATGGAATGACTTTATAATAAGGCTTCTGGGGTTTGAGGAAAGGCTTTACAATTTGATCGCATCGGTGCCGGGTGTGATGTAGGTCGTTTGTTGATCGTAAGCTGGACTGGCAGGGCCAACTTGGAGTGCAGCCAGTGAGTGATCCGTTGAATCCACGGCAGCGGGCGACAGGGGTATAGATCGCCCCGCACTAGGCCCGAAATAGCTGGAGGGCTGGCGGTCAACACGGCAGAACCTTTTCCATCCAAAAATTTCCAGAATTTGGCAGCGCATCTTAGCGACCCTCAGCGTTGAGTGAGAGAAACATGAGATTTTACTTTATGTGCATCTCCTAATCTTGATACCCTCGTTAAAATGCCAATTTCCTAGAGGCATTAAAAATTGTTTCGCGACGCATTTTTCCAAAATTTGATCTTTTTTCTAGGCTTTGACGACTTGATCTCGTCTCACCTGGATCAGCAACGAAACTCAGTCTCATCCGCCTAAACTTTTCCTAGTGAGGTGAGAGGCTGCATTAGAAACAGCGACTTTTGCTTCGGTCCAAAGCAGCACCACACAGACCACGAAGGATCTGCATTGAAGACAAATACGAATTTGTCACACAAATCAAGATGGGAAAATTCGTCCCAAGACAACGAAAGCACAAGGTGCTCGCCCGCGAGAGGGCCAAGGAGAACGGCACCATCCCCCAGGACTCGAATGCGGATGAGATTCTCCCCGAAGATCAGAAGCGTCTCCAGGAAAAGAGAGCGCAGCTCAAGGCCGAGTTGCAAGGGGACGATGCCAAAGCTAGCGGCAAGAAGGCGAAGCGGCTGGAAAAGTACATCACCAACAAGCTTCGCAAAGATGAGAATCGCGAGATCCTCGCCAAGCTCGCGCAGCAAAAGGTCGACACGAGCCTGTTCACGAGCACCAAGACTCTCGGCCAGGGCAAGGAGTCCAAACGACAGGCTTTAACGAGGGCCTTGCGGGAGAAGAATGCCGGCTTGGCAGTCGACGCGGATGCGGAGGAACTGCTTTATGAGGAGAGAGAGGAGGCAGCCGAGGTGGATTTTGACGACAGCGAAGAAGAGACTCCAAAGGCAACCAAGCCGCATACCCCCAAGGCCACACTCAAGGCACCTACGCCAGTAGCAGCAGCGAAAGCAAAGTCAACACCCGTATCACTTCCACAAGCACCAGCACCTGAACCGGCACCTGCACTGGCATCGAAGCCAGAACCGCAACCCGCCGCATCTGTAGGCTCTGGTCTGAAGCGTCCATTAGATGTTGATGATTCAGGACGGCCAGTGCTTCAGAAGCGTCAAAAGAGAGGTGGCGTGACGTCCAAATTCTCCATCGCTGAACCGGAGAAAGCGAAGGATGCAGAAGACGAATGGAATGGCCTGAGCGATGACGCAGAGGAAAAATCAAGCGATGAGGACAGCGATCCAGCCGAGGAGTCTGAAGAATCAAGCGAAGGTTCCGAAGAGTCGGAGGAAGACGACGAAGATGAAGACGAAAGCGAGGACGATGAAGAAGAGTCTATCAGCACAAGGCAGTCTGCCTTCAAGGCCTGGGCTCTTGCGCAAAGAAATGAAGCCCTTGGTTTCGAAGGAACAACAGAGGCCTCTACAGCACTGGAAATTCCTAGGCCTGAGAATTTTGAGCCACGCCCGCTTGAGCAGGAACCACTGCCTCAAGAACTACAACCGACAACAAACCTTGCACGCAAGGCATACGCCGTTGCTGTGACGAGAACGCCAGAGATCCAGGAAGTCCGCATGAAACTTCCGGTGGTCGCTGAGGAACAGAAGATTATGGAGATGATTCACAATAACGACATTGTCGTCGTATGCGGTTCTACAGGTTCCGGTAAGACGACTCAGGTGCCGCAATTCTTGTATGAGGCTGGGTACGGTTCTCCTGGCTCTGCTACTCCGGGCATGATTGGTGTCACGCAACCCCGACGAGTTGCTGCCGTGAGCATGTCAAAACGTGTTGCGCAAGAACTAGGCGATCACTCGGACAGAGTTGGATACCAGATCCGATTCGAGGGTACAGCTTCGGCCAAGACAGCCATCAAGTTTATGACGGATGGTGTGTTGCTGCGAGAGATGGGGCAAGACTTCTCTCTGAAGAAATACTCGGCAATCATTATCGACGAAGCCCACGAAAGAAGTGTCAACACAGATATCCTCATTGGAATGCTGAGTCGTATCAACAACATTCGCAAGGGCGACGACAAGGTCGATCCTTCGATCAAGCCACTCAAGATCATCATCATGTCCGCGACGCTGAGAGTTGAAGATATGACCAACAACACCACACTATTCCCCACCCCGCCCCCTGTAGTTGAGGTTGAAGGACGACAACATCCCGTCACGATTCATTTCGCGAGGCGGACACAGTCCGACTTCGTCGAGGAGGCCTTTAACAAGATTATGCGTGGCCACAGAAAGCTGCCGCCCGGAGGCTTCTTGGTGTTCCTTACTGGTCAAAACGAGATCAGGTATCTGAGCAAGCGGCTGAGGGAAGCGTTTGGTGGCTTCACAGAAGCCAGCGCACCCAAGGTCCAGATCTCAGCCACCGATGCGCCTATGGAGGTTGAAGATATCGACTTTGGCGAGGTTGACGATACCACCGGTGCGGACATCGACGGCGGCCTCGATGAGGATGAGGACATGGAGCAAGAGGACGACAAGGAGTTCGAAATTGAAGGAGAGGAGGGAGAAACGGGGCCCATGAAGATGCAAGTCTTACCCCTTTACTCTCTCCTGCCAACTAAGGAGCAGATGAGGGTATTTGAGGATCCTCCCGAAAATCATCGTCAAGTCATCCTGGCAACCAACGTTGCGGAAACCAGTTTGACGATTCCGGGCATCCGTTACGTCTTTGACTGTGGCCGGTCCAAAGAGCGACAATACGATCGCTTCAGCGGAGTACAAACCTACGAAATTGGCTGGATCAGCAAGGCCAGTGCCAGCCAGCGTGCTGGTCGTGCCGGTCGTACGGGGCCCGGTCACTGCTACAGACTCTACTCCTCGGCCGTCTACGAGAGAGACTTGCCCGAGTTCACAGACCCCGAGATCCTGCGGATGCCCGTCGACGGCGTCGTGCTCCAGCTCAAGGCGATGAACCTCTCCAACGTCGTCAACTTCCCCTTCCCAACGCCGCCGAACCGCATGGGTCTCCGCCAGGCCGAGAAGCTGCTGACCTACCTCTCGGCCATCGCGCCGGAAGGCCAAATCACAAAAATCGGATCGACGATGTCCATCTTCCCGCTCTCGCCCCGCTTCGCCCGCATCCTCCTCGTCGGCCACCAGCACGACTGCCTACCGTATACCATCATGATGGTGGCGGCGCTCTCGGCCGCTGAGGTTTTTGTCCCAGAACATCAGGCGATCCCCTCCCTCGAGGCGCGCGACGAATCTGAGTTCCGCCGCACCGCCGACATCATTGCCGAGGATCGCCAGGCCAACATCAGACGCCTCTTCAACGCCGCCCACAAGAATTTCTGCTACCTAGACGACAGGTCCGACGCCATCAAGCTCCTCCAGGTCGTCGGCGAGTACGCCCACGACCCGACGGAGAAGTGGTGCGAGGACCACTTTGTCCGCTACAAGGTCATGAAGGAGGTGACGCAGCTGCGCCAGCAAATCACCGAGCTCCTCCGCGCCAACATCCCCGCCTTCAAGAACCTCAAATACCAGGACCGGCTCGACGCCCCCTCGGACAAGCAGGTTGCCTACCTCAAGCAGATGGTGGCCGCCGGCTTCATCGACCACGTCGCCCTCCGCGCCGATAAGGCTCCCGTACCGCCCGAGGTGACGCGCAAGCCCGGCCGCGCCATCGACGTGCCCTACATCCCGCTCTCGCCGCTTGGCGTGGGCCACGGCGCGGAGAAGTACATCTACATCCACCCGACGTCGCCGCTCGCCCACCTCAGCCCGGCCGAGTGCCCCGAGTTCGTCGTGTACTCGCAGCTCCAGCGCGCGACGCAGGGCGCAGACGTGAATAAGACGCCCAAGACGAGGATGCTCGCGCTCACGGACGTCACGGGCGGACAGCTTGCGAGCTTGGCCAAGGGCACGCCGCTCGTGAGCTACGGGAAGCCAGTCAAGGAGATTTCGTCGACGGCGAATACGCGCGAGGTGTGGGTTGTGCCGTACCTCAGGGCCGAAGGGGTCGGTGGTCAGGGGTGGCCGTTGCCAATGAAGAAGGTTGTGCAGCGCAGGGTTGCTGGTAAGGGTTGGGTTGTTGAATGAAACGCGGAGGAATCAAAAGTTGGTATAAGCATATTTTCAAAAGAATAGAATGGGTCACAAGACATTCACTATTACTCTATGATCTCCACCTTGGCGGCGACAATGAATCGTTGATCTACGGGGTCAAAAAGTCGGCTTCACTCGATTAGTCGAAACTACAATACGGGGCCCGTTAGAGTCAGTTCTTTTCCCTCTGATTCGGTCCTTCGCCAGTCGTACCGGCAGAGCCACTTCTACATAAGCGAATCGGGTGAGACGGTACCTTTGGACGGAAACTCCTCCTCGCCCCGATGCCAAACCTCCCAAAACAAGAGTCAAAACCGGCCGGTGATCCAAACACGTGGCGAGCTGGCCGTTAGAATCGGCTCATAAACCTGAACCTTCTTTTTCCGACACAGGGGTTCTCTTTGCACTCAGTATGGACCATGCGTTCCCCTCCCTCCTTCTCCGTCTTCTGTTTTCATCGGCTCGTTCGCGGGTGAAGAAGGGGTAGTGGGAGGCAAGTCTGAGATTCAGGCCTCGAGTAATACATGGCACACCACTCGGACACGGGTAGCCCTAAGCAAACTTCGGACGAAGGAAATTGTGAAGCGGGTAGAGCTGCAGATGCACGCCCGTGGCCGGGCCCGAGCGAGACTTGACTTGTACTGTCGTTTCCCTTCGAGAAGGATGTTTTCCGTTTGTTCTAGTGTCATTTGTTGTCGATTCTATTCGTTCATCGAAGGAATACCAAATTTCTAATCTCTTTAAACGAAGCCGAAGTGAAGCCCAAGATAGCACATGGGGTATAGCCGACTATCGTGACGACGACCAACAAGCTTTACTTGTTGCTGATTCATACGCCAAACCTATTTTTTGGTCTACATAGCCGTTTCAATTCGGATTTCACTCTGCTCGAGTGTGGACTAGAGAGCTCTTACGCAATCCCATAACCGTCACAGGGCCGTCGTTACTCGCAGAAAGTCCCCCCACCCTCTTCCGGACCTGGCTCCGATGATATTGCAACAGCAGAGGTCGACCTGGAAGGAAAACGAAGCCCTCATTGACGAATGCATGAGCGCCCTCCGCGAGATTGAGATGAAAATGACACTCTTCTCAGGCGTTGCCGTCGTCACCGGCGCTGCTTCAGGTAAGGTCACACGTCAAAATCTTTGACTCTTGAACGCCATAACATCCAATCATGTAATCAAGAAATAGGCGGGAGGGAGGATGCGATAGAATATAATACTGGGACTGACAGAGTGAACTCAGGCATCGGCCGCCAGGTGGCAATCTCATTCGCCCGTGAGGGCTGCAAGCGCATCGCTCTGCTCGACAGAGATGAGGACGGCGCGCTGGAGACGGCTCGCATGTGCCGGGAGGCCAACGGGGAGACGCGCACTTTTGTCATGGAGATTGACAACCGCAACGACGAGGACATTGCATCGTGTATGGAGAATGTTGTAGAGGAATGGGGCCGGATCGATTATGCAGTCAACTGTGCTGGTGAGTCTATTCAGGATTTTTTGACATCCCTAAGTGTATCGGGAAAATTATTGACGGTAATCTGAAGGCATGTTTGGACCAAAGGCACCGTCACATCTCCTAACGCCCGCCGAGTTTGACGAGATCACCAACATCAACTACCGCGGCACATGGCTGTGCTCGCGGGCGGAGCTCACGCACATGATCAAGCAGGAATCCATGAAGACGCACGACGGCAGGCCAGGGAACCGGGGCGTCATTGTCAATGTCGCGAGCAATCTCAGTCTGGTCAGCCGGCCAGAGACACGTGAGTCCAAGCTGAGACCCCCTCTTCCACGTGTGAAGGGCAACAGTTAACACCAATGGTAGCAGCCTACAACGCCTCCAAGGCGGCTATCCTAAGCATGACGAGAAGTGATGCCATCGATGTGGGTTTTCACTCCTGCCATAAGAGACTAAGTGGATGTTCAGTCTGACAACTAGTAGTATGCAAAGTACAATATCCGCGTCAACTGCGTGTGTCCAGGGATCATTGAGTAAGTTCTGGGAGTTCACTAGATGAAGTATGATGAACACGAGGGCTGATCGAGGCGTTTAGCACGCCCATGACAAGCGAAGTCTCGTCGGATGATCCCATGATCGCAGTGGCGCCTATGAAGCGGAAAGGAACGCCGCAAGAAGTCGCCGATGCCGTTTTGTTTCTCTGCAGTTCTAAAGCGTCCTTTATCCACGGCGCCTCGTTGTCCGTTGACGGCGGCTACGTTATTAACTAAGGCCGAGCCTCATTGCCTCCTCTGGTGTAACCTGTTGAATTATCAGAATGAGGATGAGCGAGAGAAAAATACATAATACGGACAGGAAAAATTGCCTATAGAGAAGATTGGCCATAAAGAAGCCAGTTGAAGAGAAGCCTAGCGAGCAGATCGAGATCAGTGAATAGATAACACTGTTGGAAGACCATCGAAACAAACTCGCAGAATGTAGATACGGTCACTTGTGTCAATCAAAAGTAGACTTATGGCGTTCACTTTGCCATTGCTTGGAGCTGTATTGTCTAAGTCCTGGGAGTATTGAAGTCGAATAAGGGCAAAACGTAGTACACGTAATGTCGCAGTCTTGGCAGAAAATGACTAAAGTCAGAATAACAAAGTCTCCGAAACGGGTTCTACTTGTTGCGCAACGTTAGGGTGGGGATCTTCTCGTGGGATTTATCCTGGTATTAAAATAGAAATACTAGCGCGATACGACGCCATTCAAAGTACCCGAAAAGTCTCCATGATCTACGCTCTCACTGAACTATATGTAAGACACCTTTCGCTCACTACATTGGAATAATGATCTAAATCAATCTAGATAAAAGTCCAATTCAGAATCACCATCACTCAAAATGACATCCAAAACACCAAAAATCCTCATCGTCGGCGCAACCGGCCAGACGGGAAGCGCAACAATCGCAGCCCTCGCCTCAACTCCCAGCCCGCCCCAAATCCTCGCCCTGACCCGCTCCCCATCATCTCCTAAATCCCAAGCCCTCCTCAGCCTTTTCACAGACCGTCGAGCAACAACGACAACAGTAACACCATCAGCAATAACTCTCATCCAAGGCACCCCCGAAAACCCGTCCCCCATCTTCGCCTCCCACCCAGATATATCCGCCCTCTACCTCGTGACCGTCCCGCCGGGAGACGAAGCGCAAGCCATACCCCTCATCGACGCGGCCGTCTCCCACAAGGTACCGCACATTGTCTTCTCGAGCGTCGACCGCGGAGGCGACGAGCGCTCGTGGACGAACCCGACGCCCGTGCCGCATTTTGCGGCCAAACACCGCGTCGAGGTGTACCTCCGTGACAAGACGCGCGGCACGCCGACCAAGTGGACGATTTTGAGGCCGGCGGGGTTCATGGATAATTATCGTGCTGAGGCCGGACTTATGGGGTCCGTCATGGGCGGGCTGTGGGCGACGATGCCGGCGGGTGGGAAGAAGATGCAGCTTGTTAGTGCGAGGGATATCGGGCTCTTTGCGGCTCGGGCGCTGGTGGAAGGTCCTGGTACTGAGGCTGAAGGAGGAGGATGGGGTGGTAGGGCGGTGGGGCTCGCTGGTGATGAGATTGGGTTCGACGAGGCGGAGGAGGTATTTAAGAGGGTTGTTGGGCAGAGGATGCCGAGGACATGGGGGGTTGTCGGTCAGGGTGTGAGGTGGGCTTTTGAGGATGCCGGGAGGAGTATGGAGTGGTTTGAGGAGGAAGGGTACAAAGCTGATGTTGAGGAGCTGAGGGCGATGGAACCGAGGTTGCAGACTTGGGAGACGTGGTTGAGGGAGAGTAGTGGGTGGGTGAAGGATGATGGGGAGTGAAAAGGGGGTTCAGAGAGGCTCAATGGAGTTCAGCAATGATGTTTGATACCACTTTCTAGGGGTTTGAAGAGCGCCAAAGACTACAGATTTCCAAGGATTTCAGATCTCGGCTTGGAATATATGACCATTGAGTAAATATGAGGGACGGGCTGAGTAGGGATGCCTGTTCTAGCCAAACCTCTGTACAATCAAAGGGCCCTAACATACAGAATCAAGTCAAAGAGATCAGTATGTATGAGCTAGTATACACTAAAGGGTAATTACGTACAGAGCTATTCGCAAAGGGTGAGCTTTCACTAGGCACCCATAGCCAACTTGGAATATCAAGAAACAAATATGAGAGGATTCTGAGCCGTCTCTTTCCTGATCCTAGATAGGTTCTGGGATGGAAAGTGTAGGCGAGCCCATTCCACTGCGCGGGACGCCTCAGAATACGAGCAGGACACCCACAAGGCTTTATAGCCGATGAATCATCACCAGTTCTCAACAACAAGTATCTGTGCCGTATGGTCGAGGGGTTAATCGGGCTGCAGAGGCCCCGACTAGACAGTGAAGTCTCCTGTGTATTTCGGGATCCAAGTTCGATTCCTCGATCGGTCGGACCATTGTTGCTTTTTGTCTTTTTCTTTGTCTCTCCCTAGAAGAATAATAGAAGGCATGCTCTCCTAGGCCAAAAGGGGGTATCATTACTAAATCAAACGCTATGAGTGAGTCGGATCCATTTCTTCTTCTTTTTTACTTTTTGCCCCTTCGAACAAATTCTCACGAAGACGGACCGGGCGTCGTAGCCGGCGTCGCAATCTTGCTCTTCTTCCTCTTGGGCTTCGGCCCGTTGGGCGTCTTGGGACTCTTCCCCTCCTTGCCCTCCTTCTTGGCCTCCTCAGCCAGCTTGGTATTGATCACTGGCTTAGGTTGCGCCTGCGACGACGGCGGAGGCGGTGGCGCAATCTTGTCCTTGCGCCCCGTGCTGGCAAAGTGGAAGTCGCCGGGCCTGCCCGTGATGGGGTTCTCGTCAAAGTAGTCGCCGCCGTGCCGCATGTGGATCGCAAAGGACTCCTCCGCCAGCCTGTCCAGCACGTTGGCCGTCGAATCCTTTTTGCTGTTGCTGCTCGATTTGCCGCCCACCGAGGTCTTGCTGCCGTTCGTTGCGCCTTCGGCGGCGGGTGTGTCTGCTGCTGCTGTCGCTCCATCTTTCGCGCGGGCGAGGGCTGAGGGGGGCGTCGGTTGTGTGTAGACGTGGCCTAGGGAGGGCGTCCACTTGCGTACGCTGTCGGCTGCGGGGAGAACCTTTCTCATTGATTCGGCGATTGATTCCTGGTGTAATGTTAGAACTCCATCATCCTTCAAGAAGAGTGCCATCTCTTCCGTGAGAGGGAGGAAGAAGGGGACCTACAATCCTCGAACTGAGAAGATCGCCCAGCGTCGGCGCCTGATAAATATTCTCCCCGACGACAAAGTAATACGCCAGGGGCTTCGTCTCCATGCGCCCGCGGTCGAGGTTCTTCTGCCTCGTCTGCTTCACAATCGTCCACACGCCTGTGCCCATCACCATGTCGGCGGGCGCGTGCAGGACCCTGAACTCGAGCCCGGCCATCTTGTCGAGCTCGCTCTCGAAGGCCTCGCGCGTGGCGAGATTCTTGAGCAGGGCCGGGTTGAACATGGCCTGGTTCGTGATGACGGCGTTGTTGGACTGGCGGTCGAAAAAGGGCGACTCGGCAAAGTAGAAGAGCACGCTGTTGGAGTGGATGCCCTGCATCGAGGCCGCGATGTCGGGGGCGCGCCATTGAATCTCGTCCAGGGGCGGGTCATTTGGGTTGGCCATTCTGCAGGGATTCGTTTCGTTAGGAGGAGGTATGTCGGGTAAGTTGTTGACGACAGGAGTTGTGTTGTGCTGGGCGGGTGTGGGTGACGTTCAAAGAGCGGATTGCGGAGCTTTCTGAGCCGGAGTGGAAGCTCTCCAACTTTTGTATCGTGGGGCCGGAGCTTGTTCGACTGCAGGGGCTGGATCGACAGGGGTGTTTTGCGGGGAGCCATCACGTGATGGTCTTGCCAGCCGACAATCTTCAAGCTCCCAGACCTTCACTTTGAACAGAGCCCACCTTACCCAACAACAACAACCATTATAAAATCTACCATCATCGAATACCAACAACACATAAGCAAACCCCTACCAAAAGAATTCCACCGCGAGAAAATCATAGCACCGATACCCAAAGGAAACATCAAACCAAAACGAAAGCAAACCCCATCAAACAATGGACCTCCTCTCGAGCGTCCGCAAATCCGGCTCCCGCGGCGGCGTCAACTTCAGCTGGGACGAAGTTGCCAACTCGTCCCACCGCGAAAACTACCTTGGCCACAGCCTCAAAGCCCCCGTCGGCCGCTGGCAAAAGGGCCGTGACCTGAACTGGTACGCCAAGGGCGACGGCGACGACGCGGGAGCGGTCGAAGGCGAGACGGAACAAGAGAGGCAGGAGCGTGCGCGCAAGGAGGAGCTGCGCAAGATTAAAGAGGCCGAGGAAGACGCGCTCGCGCGCGCGCTGGGGTTGCCTGTGCCGCAGCGGGATTCGTCGGGCGCGAATGCGGTTGAGGTGAGCGGGTCTAGGGGGATTGGTGGTGCAGGTGATGCGAAGCCTGTAGAGGAGGAAGGAGTCAAGGGCGGGCTCGTTGTCAGTGAGAAGAGGGAGCGCAGGGATCGGGACGAGGATCGGGAGAGAAGGCGGAGGCGGAGTCGGAGTCGTAGCCCCCGGCGAGAGAGGAGGAGGGATGGCGAGAGGAGGCGGAGTCGGGAGAGGGACATGGATCGCGGGGAGGAGAGGCACCGCCATCGCCGTGGTGAAGGACGGGAACATGGTGGCCGCGAACGGAGGGATCGCGATCGCGACCGCGATGAGGGACGGGAGAAGCGGCATCACCGTAAGGCGAGAAGCCGGAGCCGTGAGGGTGGCGAGCGAGAGCGCGGGCCGAGAGAGCATCGACGGCGGAGTAGGAGTAGGGAGGGCCAGCGGCCGCGATCGAGGGATCGCCGGCGCAGTCCCGATGAGCGCCGTCGATAAAGGTCGGTAGACTGGTGAGAGTGGTGAGACCGAAGAGATAGATAGATCAATGATACCCATGTCACTTTTGATGCGCAAACAAGCCCATAAGAAGTTACGTTTCACAAAAACATCCACTCTCAAGATAGCGTTGAGCGAGAACCAACAATCAATAGTGCCTGGTCATTTTGATAACTGACACGCACGACGTCATCGCATGCGAATCTATAGCCCATTAAAGCTTGGTAGAGACCCTTTGACCAGTGACTTTGCGAAGACAGAATCCCAGTATCGGCCTCAACTTCAAAATGGTCTGCAGATTGATCCAGCCCCTGGGGTTCACATAAACGCCGACATCTACCTCAGTGTACCTACTTAGTATCAACCCGAACGCCATTCCCGAATGATTACATTACAATGCCATCCTTGACGGGCCAAAATCGTAAACAAGGCTCATGCGCTGAATGATGTCACGTAGTACTGTGAGTGATCAGCCAGTATTCTCTTCCAAGCGCATGCAAGGGATCTCCTACGGTAAGTACGGCGTCATCTGCTGTGGCGTCATCATACTGCGGCACGTAAACGTACAGAATCAAAGCATGATCGTCTGCGAAAGCAGCCACGACTCTCCCCTCGAGCCGGCCTACACTCAGCACCCGGCTCCAGTCCTTGCCATCCACCCGCACCGTTGCCCATTTCTCCGGGCCGCCCTCCTTGAACTTGACACTCGGGTGTTCATCAACGGGCATCTCCAGCTGCGAGGGGTCCAACTCCGGATTGACGAGTCCCGACCACGTACTCGAGACATCGACGGCCTCGGTGGCGATCCGCAGCTTCAGGTTGCCAAACATGTTGGCGCTGAGCTCCAGCTTGGGGCTCACGCGGGAGTTTGTGCCGGACGAGAGCGCGAGCTTGGTGAAGCGGTCCGAGATGGCCTTGAGTTGGAGCAGAGGCGGCATGGTAATGTGCACGTCTGTCTCGCGCACCGTGGGCTGCATGATTGTCTCTACCGTTTCTGGATGCAGCACCCGAACAGGAATGTCCTGGGTGATGATCTTCTCGCGCTCGCGACGCAGAGACGTCTCTAGATGCTCAGCGGCGAATCCCTGGTCGTCCTCGTCAAAAGGGTCATTTTCAAGACCGGCGTAGGCGGCGTTGCGGCCCGGGAGACCTAACCCCGAGGAGGCGTTCGTCGTGGTCGTGATGGTCATGGACAGTACGGGGATTCCATCCTTCTTGGTCAGACGCAGCGAGGCGGAGGTACTGTTGAGCGCTGAACGTAGGGCACGTTGGAGGGGTTGCAGTGGCAGCTCTAGATTGATGGTGTTGTGGTCTTCGGCGGATTGGATGTGGTAGCTGTCAAAGATGAAGTCCATGGGTAGAGAACTGGAGCCACGATTCAGCAACCATAGCTTCCCAAGACGCCACCAGGGTCAGAGTGTAGCAATCTTACGACCAGACCTGAGAACCCGTGTCAGGAATGACGGTGAAGCGTGCTGTTTCATCGTCTAGGCGAACCCATGCGATCTTCTCGAGCGAGTTGAGGGCAGCGGTGAGTTCTGTAAAGTAAAGGAGATGATCAGAGAGTCAACAAGCGAACCCAAGGTTGCAGCAAAGCCGGCCGGCCGGCAAGCAGGCAGGCAGGCAGGCTTGGGGTGTTGTGGGTTCAAACGCACTGGAAAAGGTACGGATATTTTTGAGCTCCGTCTTGAATCGCATTTTCGAAATCTCGATCTCTCAGCGGGATGGCCGTCCGTCTGTCCGTATGGGAAAAACCTTATAGGTACACTACAGGGAGACACACAAACAGAAAGAAACACCCGACTGCAGTTGACTGGGGAAAGGATGGTGGTTACGGGCAGAGAGAAACGGGGGGAAGCTGATTGCCTCTTTTGGTGTAGACGCGTAAAGTGGAAAGAGAAACGACGCGATCTTGCCTTTCAGAGGTGCGGTGCAGTGTGGTACGCCGTCGTGCATGGTGCTGCCACTGGCAGGGAGAAGGCACCGGGCAAAGGTGGTACATGCCTGCCAATGCCTGCCGCCACGCTGCACTGCAGGCGCTGCCAGCAAAATGGTCTGCAGAAAACGGCACGGGAGTCTTTAGCGCGGGGCATCTACCCCTGCCTAGCGTACCCACATTGGGAGACCTCACCCCATTCACAGTTCGCGCCTACCCCGCCATCGCCTGAGGTCCATGGGGTGCAGAAGACGAGAGAGAGGGCGAGACCTCTCTTACTGAAGGGCCGGCCAGTTGGATAATGCCCCGACCGGCTTCACTCTCCCCCCTTTCGATTCTTGATTCAAGATCTCGGGAACTGGGTGGATGGTATGGACGTCAGAGGGTGTATTGACTCTCCTAGAGTGACGTCGACAGGTGTGGAGTGTAGTCTAGGTGGTTGGTCATTTTGCATCACAGTGAAGCAGTCCAAGTCTGTCTAGAAAGTCTGGCTTCTAGATAGCCTCGAGTTCTTATTTCCAATATGAGAAATGAGTAAATAAAATTTGTTTGAAATTGTTGTGGAAAGCTGGAAATTCGTTACAGGTATTGGACAAATGAGATCCGCCACCTATACCATCTGCTGTCTCATGATAAGACTGATGAGGCTTCGCCCAAGTCATGATGCTCCCGTCAAAAACTATTGTGTAAAGACATGGCTTAGTTGACATAATGCCAGTCCTACCAACCGTTGTGTTGCCATGATCTACCGGCCTTTAGGAACCACCGCCGTGCATTCCTATCCCTTGTGTATTCATCGCTTCTGTACGCGGTGGTGTCAAGTCGAACTCCCCAACACCAAAGAAGTCGCATTGTCTCTGCTTAGACCCCACGACGTTGATATCTCCCGTACCACTAAGAGACGGAGACAATACCCACTGGTGTCATTTCTTTGGCGATTTCGACCCAGAAGCTTTCCGATCGTCTTGGATAAAGTACTCGGTCCACTTCCTCCTCCATACCTCTCGGTCCTCCCAAGGCTCTTTTGTTGGTGTTTCTTCCTGTTCCTTGGGCACCTCTTGAGGGATGGACGCCATGTTGTGGTCGAGCGAGTGGATGAGAGAGTTGAGCCGCGGTAGAAGCTGACCGCGAAAGTATTTGGATGTCTTGCGAGTACGTTGTAGTTGCGTGTGACATATCTCGCACGGCATCCAGCCCCAGTACATGTAATTGCGCGTCGGCTTGGTCGTCGGCACCACGGGATGTCCACAGTCGCACCGCATGCTCACCCTACACCAAGGGCAGTGCGGCTCGTCGACGCTGGCGACGCCAAGCCAGTGTTGTATGCAGTCGCCACCAAAGCGGTGGCCGCAGGGGAGATATCGCCAGACCTCCTTGTCGCCCTCCTCCTTAGCCTCGCCTACTTTTTCGTAACATATTGCGCAGCAGGTGTCGTCGGCAGCGGGATTCGAAGCCATCTCCTGCTTCCGCATAACAGATCTGAAAATGTTCATCGTCTCCAGCGGGAGAGGGACATGGAATTCGCTATAAGACCCAGCGTCGAAAGAACAAAAAACTTGCTAGAGGAAAACGAGTCCGGACTAACCGAAGCCTTTGTTGCTAGACCAAACGGCGGTCGAACAGTGATGAACAAAGACGATGAGGAACATGACAAAGAAGGGAACAGGAATACAAACACCCGGACAGGAAGAGCCACTGACTTTAGGAAAGCTAATCGTGCCTTGCAGATGGATGGCTCGACATTGACCTCCGCCGTTGGACCGTTCCGGATCCTCTACCGGGTCAGCCATGTCTTTCTCAGGAAGAAAAGGCATGGTGCACGGAGCCATACCTTGAGTACAAGGTGTGCCGCCGACTCGCTGGGCTATGCTTGACATGTGCGCTGGCGGCATTTAGTCTTGGTCTGACCTTTCTGGGATACATCGAGCATTGGCTGGAGAGCGTGTGACGCTTGACGCTTGTCAGAAGGAATGCGTGCCCCTCTTCCCAGTCCTCCAGGAAAAGGAACCGTTTCGGTGCTGCTGACCTCCACCATTTCATCCCACTCCTTATCACACTAAACAAGAGTGAGATGCCATGCTGAGGAGGGGCAGGGGAAAAAAAGGATAGAAGAGCCGCCGTCTCCGATAGCGAAAGAGAGAAACATGGCAGGCCAAGCTAGGTAAGGTGTAGAGACCTGCAGGACGGAAACACGGGCGCCTGAGCGGTGCTTGTTTCGGACATATGGTTGCGCCTGACCCCAACTCAGACCAAACAGAGCAGAGATGGAGCGAGACAGTCGACCAAAGTGAGGCAGGGTGGCAGGCGGCATAAGGTTCAGCTGATGTTGATTTCAGCATTGAAATGTATGCAGTTTTAGCCACCCCTTATCGCCACTTGATTCCCACGTTTGCCGAATACCTACCTTAGTAACGCGGAACCAGAAGTTGAACTTGGATGGGTACGAAGTACGAGACCCGGTTCGCTTGACATGGAAGACTTTCCTGGAACAAGCGATTGCCGAGAGAGACATCGCGGGCTTGGCCTCTTGGTGACAGGCTGCCTAGATCGGCCAACTCGGCCGAAGGCTTACCAGTTCGCGTGTCCATGTCCATCCACAACCCGCGTTGCATGCAGGGCGGAAGAAACGGGATTCCATGCGGCAACAAGGCATGTATATGACGGAAAGGCAAGGCGGATATTCAGCTGAGTGTCCTCGTGGCCGGTAACGGGGCTAGGCATCCGGTACATGGGAGCGAGGCTGAAGTGCGTATTAGATTGATGACTACCGCCTATGACCAGCTCCATCATCTTCATCGTCACTGTCATCTCTAAAGCCCTCTTCCAGGCTGGCGCAGAGACACATGTGTTAGTTACAAGGCCATGCGGCAAAAGGAAGAAAAAAAACCCAGGGAGGCAGGGAGCATTGCTCGACTTACTCTCGGCTTAAGCGTCTGGTGCTGTCATGCCTGTCTCGCCGAGCATCTTCTGTCAGAGCTCTCCGGGTATCTTCACCGACCTCCCCAAGCTCCTCGCCATCTTCTGACGAATAACCGTCTTCGGAAGCGTCGGTCGCGATGACGAGTCGTTCATGAGCATTCCGCCGCCAGGTTGACGGGACCATCATTCTTGCAATCGCATTTTGCACGCGGTGGCGTAATGACACAGTCGAGGTCGATATGGTATCGAGAGGCAGATATTGGCTATAGCGACTGCGCCATCTGCGCCAGAGCGGAAGGGCAACGTAGGTCGAAACGAGGAATAGAATGAGCGAGATGATGGCAGGCACGATCAAGGTCTAGACATATGACGACAAACAGTCAGCTCAAGAGATCTACCGGGAGACACAATCGCGGAGGAGAGAGATTGAAGCTTGATTGCAGCAGGATGAAGGCGCACCTTAATGACTGACATCGTGGTGCCCATGGTGGGCCTGGCGGTGATGTCGCGTAGATATTTGTCGACCTTGCGTCCTGGTGGGAAAGAGTCCCCGGGAATTCGGTGTTGCGCTGAATAATGACAAGGCTATGATTATCAGCAAGCTTAGCTGAGAACTACAGCCGGCGAGCGCGGACGAAGCCAGGCTAAAGCCAAAAGAGGCGGCCCTGTCAAGCTGTCTGCCCAGGTGGTGTTGACGTGACACGGAGCAAAGCAGCAGAGCAACACTGTGGAGGTCGACAGGCATACGCAATCAAAAAACCACTTGGCCCCGGCCGGCGCCAGGCATGGCAGCTAGATACGGATGGTGGACACAGGCTCACCTTGATGGGCCCACTAGAGAGACTGTCGATTGCGCGCATCCTGCCAGAAAGCGGTCGGACAGGTACCTGAGGTACTCCAGCTCCATAGGTACCTTAGGTACCTGACACTGACAGAGGCGCTTTCGATAGTCCTGTTCACGAACACCTTAGCATGGAGCGATCGTGTGTCGGTAGAAACTGGCTCTCAACATGATATCTCCTTTGATATGGTACTATCATGAATCTCTTGCATTTCACCTTTCAGTGTTCGTACAGACGATGATGAGTACCCATAGTATGTATCCGTATCCCTTACCTTACCTTACTTACTCAACTTGGCAGGTGCGCTCCATCGTTCAAAAGGTCGGGTCGAGGGAATGACTTGAGCGCGGACTCCCCGGGACCCTTATCTGACATGCTCAAGCGAGAGCCGAAGATAAGACACCTCGAGAAATGGCACCATCCAGGACCACCGTGCTACTGTGGGATTGCCGTTGATGTTTCTATTCCTGCATCAACAAAGCAACGCTCAGTGGAAATGCCAGTCTCGTACGATATCGACAGGGCAAGCCGCAAACGAGCCTAAGGAGCAAATACCCAAAGTTTGCTCTACTACTACCTATCTTACTAGTGTAAGCAGACAGGTCGTCGTAATACGATAATAGTCGAGGCTCCCGAGATTTTCGATCAAATATCGCTTACGGTGCTGGGCCTCAATGGTGTGGACCGCTCGGGACAATGCCTTGTCACCCCACCGCCACCTTTCCATGTGGAGGTACATGGTTCGAGAGGGCTCTCTGGCTCGAAATGGACAGACAGGGCAAGCATTGTAATTGGGCCTCAGGGTTCTTGTCGCCATCTTTAGCATCAGCACCACCGTAACGGAGGGTCTGCGGAAGGGTTAGGGGAGCCTGGGGACTCGGGGAGGGACCAGCCCGCCCATACTTCAGGAACCCGCCCAATGAGGGGGTCCATTGGGTCATTGGATGGGCAGTCTAGTGTAGAGGTTCCTCGCAAGAAGAGTGAGGGTGTTAGCTCTTTTGGGCGTCTACAAACGGACGAATGCGAAGAAGGGATTGCAAGATGAAGAATCGACTAACATCTGAGGTGTGAAGGTACTCCAGGTTATGGCTAATGCGACTGGCTAAAGCGCCAAATGTCAATGATTGAGCGTCGGCGATAAGGTAAGGTAGCTAGGCAACCTACCTACCTGGTACCCAATGTTTAAGTTCTCTCTCGACAAGCTGCTTGACGTATCACTGGCGAACCCAGCACGAGACTTGTAGATGCCGATGGCGATCTTTGGCGCATTTGATTTGGCTCAACCCACGGACTTGGGTTACTCGTCGGCGGACTCTCCTCTCCCTCTTCGCGCCTTCCTGAACTCGTCCGAGTCCACGTCCCTCGGCCCTCAACCCCTGAAAGACGCAGCGGGATGCGGCGCCCCGTAGCATCGCATGCCAATACTAATTAACCATTCTATGGGTGCGGTGCGCCATTCAATACGGACCTCTGCATATTGGACGTTGAGCATTCCACGAGCCCACTGACTGACTCCTTCGCACTTTGACTTTGATACGGAGTACCTTAGACGATATTATCGCGCATTTGAACTGCTCTCTCAAGTCAAGCGCGCCAACAGAACATCCCCACCGCCCAACGCCAGCGCCGCATGCGTTAGACTTTCCTCTCTCTCTCACTCTCTCGCCTGCTCCATTCTGCGTCTCAGGCTGGATTGGTCTCTTTCTCTCTCTTCGCTCCTTCCATTCACATAATCTTCTCGTGTCCATCTCGTCCGGATACACTACATCTCTAGCCGCGCCCGCACCCATTCCAGTCCAGCTGTCACTACTGCAACGCACTGAACTGGCCCGTACCTTACCTAGGTACTAGTCAAGACCTCGAGACTTGCACTTCGCGCCGTCCGACATCCCCACTGGTCTCGCCTCCAACGCCCTCTCCTCCCATCCTCTTCTTCCTCCCACCCCAGAACGCTCAGGCAGTTTCCGCAAAAGAGATCGCAATTCTGCCGCCCTTAAAGTGTCAAGTCAATCGCGGCCCCTTGTCGAGCTCCGTTTCATCAGGGGACTCCGCACTTTGCAACGTCGTCTTCACAGCGACGAGACAACCCGCCGCCCAAAAGCAAACCTGCACGGCTACCACCTCATCCCATGCTGGAACTGCTGCCGCTGTTGCTGCTGGCTGCCGCTGGCCACTAAATTTGGTAGTCTATTTGCTCAACTGCCGCCTAGCCAACGCCCTGGATTGCCTGTTTAGCTACCTATCTACCTTACTAGAGCCTAGGCCGGTTTGTGGAGGAACGGGTTTATCGACGGAACGCGCGAGCGAGCAGTATCTCAGCTCCTCGTTTCCCCTTCCCTCCTCCCCCCTCACGTGGGAAACCTGGTCCACGGTCACAACATACACAGAGCCAAAGGCTATCACCATCGTCAGCTCGTCAGACCCATCTGCAGTTCGTCATCCTGCGAACCGGCCGTGGTGGATTTCGGATACCTTTCCTGGCTTTGCTTCATACCCGAAAACCCAACCACACACACTCTTTGTGACGCACCACTTGCTCTTCGCGCTCCATTTTGTTCATATTCCGAAACCCCTGCTCCGTCCCACGGCGCTCGCTGCAACCTGCGCAACTTTTTCGGCCACTTACCTAGTACCTTGCGTCCCTTTACTCAGAAACAATTCTGCTCGAGAAAGGGAACAAGTACCGGCGGATTAATCAGCCTCTTTGTCTCTTTATACTATACCATCATTGTCGCATTTCGAGGGTGAGCAGAGAGAGGTACGTCGAGTCCCCCAGGGGACCCCCTCCTTTCAGTCCCTGGTCTCAAGTCCCAAGCCTCTGTCTGCTTCGATCCAAACTTGGGCAGAAGACATGCTAAAACATAACCGATTCATGCAGACAAAGATTCCAACGCACCACATTGCAACTTGCTATTCCAACTGCCTCCGAAAGGCTCCACGTCCGTAGGCTAGAGGACTTCGATCATGCGACCGGCCTTGGCCATCCCTCCCGCCCGAACTATTACCCAGATCCGTCAGTTCTGAATCTGAAGAGACACCCAATCGATCGAGGTTTACCTGAGAGGGTCAGGTGTTTCACCTGCCTCCCCGTTCTGCGACCGTCATGTCTTCCACCGACAAGTCGAGACAATCGTCAGGAGGAAAGTCTTTCTTCTCGCGAAGCAGGAAAGACAAACGCAACACCAGTGACGAAGGTCGCCATCTGGCTGGAGCCGATTACTCCGATACGGCCAGCGTACATTCGCGCGCATCCCGCCACCATCGCGACTCGTCCGTCGTTTCGATCGACCAATACCCCGAATCCGGCATGACTGCCGGTCCCATGACGAGTATTCCCTACGACAGCATCCCCGATTCTCGATCACCAGTGCCCATCGAGTACCTACCCAAAGGCGACCAAGCAGCGGTGCTTCGCCCGAGTCCTTCGCCGCATCATCTCAACAAAGTTACGAGCGACTTTCATCAGTATCCCACCTTCGACCCGTCCACAATGGCGGGGGGAGCGGGTTCACATGCGTCGGCGCAGCGTGCGCCGCAGTCAAATATCACAATGGCCAGTACAGGCCGCCAGACGCAATACCAACAGTGGGGACCAGGGCCTGCTCGCGGAAGCACGGCGAGCACAATCAATGGGTCCCACAACCCCAGATACGATTCGTACATGACTTCGGCGGGTCGTAGTTCCGCTGACCAAGCCAGCATATTCTCATCAGGTAATGGAGGCACCTATGACTTAGCAGCAAATCGCTCATCAAGACCAGCGCTGCCCAGTGCTTCTTCGCAGAGTTCCTATTCTTCGCACATGTCCTTTAGGGACTCGACGCACCCTTCCTCGCACCGACTGACAAAGTTCCCCGGCATGGGGCCCACTGGACACGATGGGTTTCATTTCCCCCGGCCGGACAACGACGAAATCATCGGCCAGATGTTTTTAGCTTTGATGCAAAAACGAGGATGGCACAACCTACCCGAGCAGGCTCGCCGACAGATGGTCGCGTACGCGCCGGACAAGAAATGGACGCTTCTATACCAGGACCGATTGACCGAGTGGCAAGGAGAGCAAAAGAGGAGGCAAACAGCGAAACCAAATCAGTATGCGGCCCCAGAGATTCTGGTCAACTCGGACGAGGAGGGTTCACCGGAGTGGTACGTCCGACGCGTGATGGACAACAGCTTGGACACAAAGGGCTTGGGGAGTTTGGAGGTCAATCTCAGAACGCAACAGATTGGTTGGGTTAAGCGCTTCATCGAGTGTCAGGGGCAGGTCGCGTTGACCAACGTCCTGATGAAGATCAACCGCAAGACCGCGATGGGACCAGTACAAGATGGGAGATCAGACCGAAATTTCGACCGCGAGTACGATATCATCAAATGTCTAAAGGCCTTGATGAACAACAAGTTCGGCGCCGACGACGCTCTAGTCCATCAACAAGTCATCATCGCATTAGCGACTTCCCTGACCTCCCAGCGCTTGACTACTCGCAAGTTGGTCAGCGAAGTGCTCACTTTCTTGTGCCACTGGGGTGATGGGGAAGGCCACCTCAAGGTTATCCAAGCTCTCGACTCTGTCAAGGCACAACAAGGAGAAAATGGCCGGTTCGACGCTTGGATGCGGCTTGTTGAAGTCACGGTGGACGGGCGTGGAAAGATGGGGAGTATGGTCGGAGCCAGTGATGAGGTCCGGAGCGGTGGCATTGGCATGGAGAACCTGCTCATGGAATACGCCGTTGCGACGCTGATTCTCATCAACATGATTGTCGATGCGCCGGAGAAGGACCTGCAACTGCGAATGCACATTCGCGCCCAGTTTACAGCATGCGGCATCAGGCGCATCCTGACCAAGATGGAGTCGTTCCAATACGACCTCATCGACAAACAGGTTGAGCATTTCCGAACCAACGAGGCCATCGACTACGAGGATCTGCTGGAAAAGGAGAACAACAGCATCAAGGACAACGTCGAAGGAGAAGTTAAGGACCTCAACGACCCTGTCCAGATTGTGGATGCCATCCAGCAGCGTTTGCGTGGAAGCAAGACGCAGGACTACTTCATCTCAGCGCTGCAGCATCTGCTGCTCATTCGCGACAATGATGGCGAAGAGCGACTTCGGATGTTCCAGCTGGTGGACTCAATGTTGAGTTATGTGGCCATGGATAGGCGTTTGCCCAACATGGACCTCAAGCAAAGCCTGAACTTCACTGTCCAGAGTCTGTTAGATAAGCTTCACACGGATTCAGAGGCCCGGCAAGCCCAAGATGAGGCGCTCGAGGCACGCCAGGTTGCTGACGCTGCCATGGCGGAGAGAGACGAGATGAAGGAGAGGTTAGAGCTGGGCGCCGATGGACTCGTGGCAAAGCTCCAAAAGCAATTAGACGAGCAGGCGAGATTCATTGAAGCTCAAAGGCGGCAAGCCGAAGGCCTGAAAGCTGAGCTCGAGAACATCCAGACGCTGCGTCAGAAGGAAGCCCAGCGGTACGAGCTCGAGACCAGAGAGCTTTACCTCATGCTTAGAGACGCACAAGACGTTGCTGCCTCTAATGCTGTCAAGGGTACCAACAAGCTTGGGGAGGAAGATCCGGCTCGGATGCAGGGCATTCTGGACCGTGACCGACTCATGGAGCGTCTTCAGATGCAGATCGAACGCCAAAAGACCCAGTTCAAGCTGGAGGGTAGAGTGTGGGGAGATGCTGTCGGGCCATCTGATCGACTACGCGCTCTCCGCGAGGAGATGGACGACAGTACGATGGGATCAGGACTTGGGACGCCGCCCAGAGATTTCACAAACAGTATGCTTGGAAGTGTCAACCGCAACACAAAGATCACCCGCAAGCCAGTCAACGGCCGCGGCGAACCTATGGAAGGCGATTTCCCAGACGGCGAAGACGTCGAGATGGACGAGGACGGGGTTGTCTATGAGAAGCCCCGGGTCGTCGAAATCCGCCGCCCTGTCATGGATCCCAACCAAAAAGCCGGCCTCTTTGGCGAGATGGCCGGCAAGGTCAAGAAATACGAGGGAAGCGATTCAGAAGACGCCGAGGGCACAACCACTGGCCCTTCTCATCCGAGCCTCGAGTCCGGCTCCCCGATTACACCTGCCGATGGCGAACCTCCCAAGATCCAGATTACTGGGGCTGCCGCACCCCCTCCTCCACCTCCGCCGCCGCCTATGCCCGGTCAAACCGGTGTTCCACCACCTCCTCCCCCGCCACCCCCGCCTCCGCCTATGCCGGGAATGCTGTCCCCGACTGGTGCCCCACCTCCGCCACCTCCGCCTCCGCCTCCACCACCCCCAGGCGGTCTTCCAGGAATGCCACCACCTCCCCCTCCGCCATTGCCTGGCGCCATCTCAGGCCACTTCCTATCACAGGCAACACCCTTCGCCGGCGGGAATACTATCGGCTTGCCTATTGTTCGTCCAAAGAAGAAGCTCAAGGCTCTTCATTGGGACAAGGTCGACTCTCACATGACTACGCATTGGGCCGCCCATGCTCCGTCTGCTGAGGAGCGCGAAGAGAAGTATCTCGAACTCAGCCGCAAGGGTATTCTGGACGAGGTCGAGAAGCTCTTCATGGCCAAGGAAATCAAGAGACTCGGAGTTGGCGGTGGCGCAAAGAAGGATGACAAGAAGCAAATCATCTCCGGCGACCTCCGCAAAGCTTTCGGTATGTTTTTTTTCCCCTCTTCCCGCATTACTTCGAGCGACAGCAACTAACTTACGCCATTTAGAAATTGCCTTCGCCAAGTTTTCTCAGGTTTCCGTTGAGAAAATCGTGCAGTCCATCATTCATTGCGATAAGGATATTCTCGATAACTCTGTCGTCATGGACTTCTTGCGCAAAGACGATCTGTGCAACATTCCGGATAACACAGCGAAGCAGATGGCCCCGTATAGCAAGGATTGGACTGGAGCGAACCCCGACAAGGCCGAACGCGAACAGGACCCTGCCGAACTCACCAGACAGGATCAGATTTACTTGTTCACAGCCTTTGAACTGCATCATTACTGGAAGGCCCGTATGCGAGCTCTGGCCCTTACTAGGAGCTTTGAGCCCGATTTTGACGAGATCACGGAGAAAATGCGCCAAGTCGTCGCCGTGTCGGAGTCTCTGCGAGACTCTGTCTCCCTCATGAACGTTCTCGGTCTCATTCTCGATATCGGAAACTACATGAACGACGCTAACAAGCAGGCCCGCGGTTTCAAGCTGAGCTCTCTTGCACGTCTAGGCATGGTCAAGGATGACAAGAACGAATCTACGCTCGCCGATCTCGTCGAGCGAATCGTTCGCAACCAATACCCCGAATGGGAAGACTTCTCGGATGACATCAATGGTGTCGTGATGGCTCAAAAGATCAACATTGAGCAAGTCCAGCAGGATGCCAAACAATACATCGACACTGTGAAGAATGTTCAGATGTCTCTCGATGCCGGTAACCTCAGCGATTCCAAGAAGTTCCATCCCCAAGATCGCGTCAGTCAAATTGTCCAACGAATCATGAAGGACGCGAGAAGAAAGGCGGAGGAGATGCAGCTGTACCTGGAGGAGATGATGAAGACGTACAACGATATCATGGTCTTTTATGGCGAAGACCCCACCGACGAGAACGCCCGCAGAGACTTCTTTGCCAAGCTTGCCATGTTCATTATGGGCTGGAAGAAGTCCCGGGAGAAGAACGTTCAGCTCGAGGAGACGCGCAGGCGCAACGAGGCGTCTATGAAGCGGAAGCATGCCCAACTCCAGGTATCAAATGCCAAGGTGGACGGAGCACCGCCCTCGCCATCAAGCGCAGGTGCCATGGACTCCTTGCTGGAGAAGCTGCGCGCTGCTGCGCCTCAGACACGAGACCAGAGAGATCGTCGCCGCAGGGCCAGACTCAAGGATCGTCACCAGGTGCGAGTCGCATCTGGACAGAAAATCCCTGATCCAGACGAAATCCCCGAGGTCGAGGCCTCCCTACAACAAGCGCCCAAGGAGGCGACTATTGACGAAGAAGGCAACCCCATCAGCCCGGGACTATCGTCACCCAGAGAAGCTGGAGAGGACGACGTGGCCGATCGTGCGGCGTTATTGCTACAAGGTATACGTGGAGGAGACGGGGCCGATGAGGCCGACCCGGAGAAGCGAGAGAGCTTGCGGCGGTCGAGGAGGCAGACGGCCGAGGAAGAGAGGAGGATGAGAAGACGCAGACGGGAGAAGGCAACGTCCACAAATACTGCCGTCAGCGATGGAGACACGACTGTGACGGAAGCGAAGGAGGAGGAGATACCCCCGACACCTTCGATTGAGAACACGCCTGCAGAGCCATGAGCCCGGATCTCATGTTGGAAGAAAAAGTCATCAGTCGGAGTCATATATACAGGAAAAACTACGTAATGTTTACTACTTCGAAGAACACTAGCATTGAGGGGGGAAATACCCATCCCCTCTTACACAAGCTCAATCACACAGTACCTACCATCTTGTCAATTGGAGGGGAGGAAGGGGACTGAGAATTCGGAGTGGCCGTTTTTTTTTTTTCTTTAATTCGATTGTGAACTTTTCCCCCGCTATATATAGGAGGGCATGAAAGGAGTCGGGGCGCTCGCAAATCATTGGGGCGTCTTTGTACTGCATCGATGCATCATTGCGCGTTTTTGGTGGCCACTTGAGCTCTTTCTTGTTCGGGGATTATAACACACATTTCAAGCATGAGGGGACTGAGGAAGAATGCTGGGCTCCCGGCTGGTCTTTGGGTTTGGCATTCTGAAATTTCTTGGGGCTGTTTGTATTCTGCTGTATGGGCGGGTTGTGGTGGTATATGGCAGATGGCTCCGATAAGAAATCTCCTGAGAAGGGTGGATGAGGATGAGGGTTTTGGAGGATTGGTTGTAGGGAAGAAGATGAATCGAAGATGAATGTTATATTCTAACGATGCGATTGTGAAGCAAATCGTCTGGTGCCTGGGCTTCATGTGTTGTGTACATGAACGTTCTTCTTGGGATGTTACGTTCATGCTGAGTATGGTGGTAGGTCGAAGACGCGAACAATTTCGGCTCATACAGATACACGATATCGAACACGTCTTTGGCTATTGGGAAGATGAAGACGGGACGGGCATCATGTCTTCTTGGGACCTGTCCCTCTCTAAATATGATCCAGCTAGAAGCGATTGGTTACCTCGGGTAACGTGTAAGTACCTACTGTGTAAGTACCTACTCTTGGTGACTTGGGTAGGTAATTGAGTGTTTTCGTGAGACTCTTTGGTTCCGCGCCTTCCCACCGTTGCCTCTTGCCTTGTTGTCGTTGCCGTTAGAAATCAAAGTGTACATATATACGACTGCTCTCTTCCCCCTGAACACGACTGCTCCAGGCTTGAACTGGATCAATATCAGTGACCCACATCTTCTATTCGGAAGTGGCTTCTTTGCCGAAATGCTGGGTATGCTTTTTGGGCCCGCCTGGTATGTCTACACCCACACGCGGTTCTAAAGCACAGCTACACCACTATCTGCCTTTGGCTTTCGTCTGCGGGTTTTTCAGATGGGAATACATTGGGGTTGCTAAAGGAGTATTTATAGAGAGCATTACATGAACTAGCTTCTCTTTGCTAGAGACAAAGCCTTTTTATTTTTATCATCAGCTTCACTTCTTTACCACCAGCCTGAGCTGAGCAAGATGCATCGACGTCATGGGCACCTTGTTGAGAGGCATCCCTGTCTCATACTTGGTTACCATAAACGAGATCTTGAGGGCCTTCATATACGGGAAGAACCACATGGTGCATAAGGGAGAGTTTGAAGGAATGGCGGGGAAAACAAACCCGTTCCCAGCTGGATTCTACATAGAGGAACGGATACGTGGGTCAAATTTTCCAAAGTCGTTCCGGTCAATTGAACTCATCGTGCAAAGCGTAGAGCTGCGAGACGTCGCCGAAAAGTAGGAAGGGATTTATATCTCACCTCAATATGTAAATCTTCCCCAACCAACCCGACACCAACTTCGACTGTGTCAAAACACAGCAAAATACAGTGCAAAGGGCACAAAATGATCAGATCCGTTCATTTAAGTAAAAAGGCATTATATGAATTGTCAAAAAATCGAAAAATGAAAGGGACGAGACTCGAACTCGCGCGGGTTGCCCCACCAGGAAACAGATGTTAAGCTGACCTTAACCTGGCGCCATAACCAACTCGGCCACCCTTCCAATTGATGAACCATAAGGGGGCTTAGCTCGTTTCTGAAGGTAGGCTCCCTCGCAATTGCAGAACAACAGCTGTGATGCTCCGTCCTCAGTCCGGCCTGCTGTTGGACGCAAGCACCGAAGCCACGAATTCCCAAGGAAATACGGCGAGTTCTTCATCCGGAGAAATCTGGTCTCCATGGACCACACGATTCGGCATATTGTTCACCCAGGTGACAGCACATGCATCACCAGTCTCTGCACCATCAATCTTCAAGACTAACTAATCTGCAGCAGAGCTGCCCCTAATGCATTAAGGCTGAACGGCCGGCATGGTCGCTGGTGCTGCAGGTTGTCTCCCATTTCGCATTTAGCCGCGAACACGGATACAGGTCATCCTTCCCCTCCTCCACATCGCCGGTAGTGGCACTTATTCATACGAGGGTATCCGTACTTGGTCGTAGCAGCCCCTCCCCCTCACTCTCCACCCCCACCGAACCCCAAACATTGAGCGGGGAGGTGCCCCCAAGCAACAACCTGCTTTGACGATCTTGAAGGGGAGAAAAGAAGAGCATTGGACAGAGCTCCCCCGAGGACTGAAGTCGACCCCACCATCTTACCATCCCGCAAAGTTAGACCCGATGGTTCTGCGTCTACACGGCACGGCGAAAGTCGCCCGGTTGCTGGTGGGTTCATGCTGGCCGGAGTAATTCTAACGCGAGGTTCGTTGCGTGGGATGCCGGGTTATGACCTCGATGTTCCCCCGCGTACATAGCTACTCATTATTCCGAACGTTTTCTCTACTCTTACTTGACGTTCTCATCCCGTTCCTCTTGCTCTCTCACAAGGTGTCCCTCATTCTTAGCCAATAATCACATCCCAACCTCATCATGGAGGACCCCAAAACCGGCCTCGTGCTGGGCTACAACGGCGTCCATCCCTTCTCTAAAGTAAATCTTACAGACAGGTCCTCCGTCCAAAAGCTCCTCCGCACCCTCCTCGACCCCCTCGAGCCCTTCTTCTCTCCCCAGAAAGCCCGCGTCAAGGTCCCCGGCGCCACCGCCGTCCGCTTCGATCAGGCCGCCTCCGAGGTCGAGGGCATCCTCCGCCCCATCTGGGGCCTTGCGGCCCTCCTGGCCGGCGGAGGGGAGTACCGCGGTACTGAGTGGTGGATCCAGGGCATCAAGGCCGGCACCGACCCTGAGAACCCAGAGTATTGGGGATTCCCCCGGGATAATGACCAGCGTATGGTTGAGATGTGCCCTTTTGGTATGTTGGATTTGCCTAACCGAGTGAAAACGACAGCCGCTCCGCAGAGATTAACCAGACACGATAGGCTTCACTCTTGCCGTTGCACCAACTATCTGGGAAAGTCTGTCCGAAAAGGAGCGTGTAAATGTCGAGAACTGGCTAGGCAACTCAATCAACGAGAAGAAGTAAAACATGCAGTCACTCCACCTTCGAAAACATCACTAACACTTACACCCTCCCTCAAAGCATGCCAAACACAAACTGGCTCTGGTTCCGCGTCTTTGCCAATCTAGGCCTCAAGAAAAACGGCGGCAAGTTCTCACAGGCGCGCCTCGACGCAGACATCAAGCACCTCGACACCTTTTACCGCGCCGGCGGCTGGTCCAACGACGGACCAGAGGGCATCCACCAGATGGACTACTACTCCTCCAGCTTCGCCATCCAGTTCCTCCAGCTCCTCTACGCAAAGATCGCCGGCGATGACGAGCCCGAACGCGCCGCCGAGTTCCGCAAGAGGGCGCAGCTGGTCGCCCTCGACCTTGCGCACTACTTTGACGAACAAGGGCGCGCCATCCCCTTTGGCCGCAGCGTCGGCTACCGCTTCGCCATGGTCTCGTTCTGGGGCGCCCTCGCGTACGCCGGCGTCGAGCTGCCGGCGCCCCTGACGTGGGGTATGGTCAAGGGCATCGTGATGCGTCACCTGCGCTGGTGGCAGACGCAGCACGACATGTGGAGCCCGAGCGGGACGTTGACGGTTGGGTACTCTTACCCAAACATGTACATGGCCGAGAACTACAATAGTCCCGGAAGCCCTGTGAGTCTTTGCCTCTCTATAGGCAATTACTTCTCAAACCTCGTGACTGACCGATATCTCCTTGCCAGTACTGGGCCTGCTTAGCCTTCATCTGCCTCGCAGTTCCCGAAGACCACCCCTTCTGGACATCAAAGGAAGAACAAGCCTGGGATGTGATCCCCAAACTCAAGCCTCTCTCCCAGCCAGGCCACATCATGAGCAACATCGGCGGCCACTGCATGCTCCTCTCCTCCGGCCAGGCCTGCAGCTACCCGATGAAGGGCACCCACGCCAAATACGGCGCCTTTGCCTACTCGAGCGCCTACGGCTACTCCGTGCCCCCGGGCCTCTTCTCCCTCGAGCAGTACGCCCTCGCCTCGCAGCTCGGCCTCTCCGACGATGGCGGCGAGTACTGGAAGACGCGCCGGCTCTCACAGTACGCCGGCATCGAGTCCAGAGGTGACGGAGACGGCAGCGGGCCGGTCCTCGTCTCCGTGTGGAAGCCCTTCTTGGACGTTGAGATCAAGACCATCCTCGTGCCCCCCGCCGAGGCCACGCCCAACTGGCACCTGCGCGTCCATCACATCAAGGCCGGCCGCGACGTCATGACCGCCGACGGATCCTTTGCCATTGCCAACGAGAACTCGACCAACGGGCGGTACCTCGACCTCTACGACGCCGCCAAGGGCGAGGGCACATCGCCCAAAATCATTGGCAACTACGACACAAACACGCCCGAAGGGCTCGCAAAGGGCCGAGACGGCTCCTTTGCCGTGTCCAAGGGCGCCGTGGGCATAAAAGCCCTGGAAGGCGCTCGCATCGAGCGGACAGCGAACCTCGTCAACGCCGACCCCAACTCTAACCTTGTCGAGAGCCGCACCACCATCCCGACGCTCCAGCACACCATCAAGAAGGGCGAGACGGTGTGGTACGTTACGGGTATCTACGCCAAGCCGAGCGGTGAGGGCGTCTCCAGGCAGAGCTACCTCGACGGCTGGGAGCATCCGCCTGCGATCCCAGCTTGGCTCGAGGAAGAGATGGGTAAATCATGAAAGGGGGGATTGGGTCTTCTTGGGTCAATGTAAATAAATTAATGGGCGTATGAATATTCAGTAGGGAAAAAGAAAAAAAAGAGTTCACCACCGGTGTGGCTACATCTCTTGGTGCACTTGCTGGGAATCGAACTCGAACTCGGAGCCTGTCGTCGAGTAGGCTATGGGCGTACTTAGATTGTTGACCGTAAACCACTCCATCACCCAGCCAGTTTGACCTGACCCATCGGCCTAGACGGGCGCCTGCTGGCTGGTGACAGAGAATGGGATTGTTGGGACCTATATGGGCTCTCTCTCTTGTCCGGATAGTATTCATCCGAAAGGCAGGAGCAGTCACCAGACCCACCTTCAACAATATCGTGAATGTAGACAGAGATTTGGGGCGATGAGATGGGAAAGTTTGTGATCTTACTTGTGCAGGTGCTGTGTGTACTCATGTAGCCAAAATGTTCGAACCTAATTCGATCATGCCGTCTGGTGGCTATATAGCCTACTTCGTTAGGAAGTGTGCGTATGTGTGAGTCGGCCTGTCTCCTGAAAAGCATCGGGTACGGCGATGTCGCCCGGTAGAGTGACGGTAAATATTAGCTTCAGGGCTTCAAGCACGATTTCTACCATTATCATGGAGTTGGGCGTAGTAGACCGGTACCTTCAAGTACCTCGATCTATATCTTCACCCACGCGGCATCCCGGTCTCACTTTTAGACTGTAGAGCGCACTTCGGCTATAACGATCATGTACAGATAGGATATACTAGCCGAGACTACGAAACAAGGAACTACCATGCATGATGCGTCTTCGCCCTAGACTTATCTATTGAAACCAGAGACATCCCCTCACGGTGCAAGGAATGCAGACTAAACAGGACAATACTCAATGCTTAAACGCAATTACTCGTCAACAACAGAGGCAAACTTGTCCAGCATCTGCTGCTGAATATCCTCGTACTGTTCCAATTGAGTTAGCAAATAGACAGCAACCGGTCATATTACCACGTAAACTCACCTTCTTCTCGATAGCCTCCTGGCCCTCGGAGGGAACCTCGAACTTGAGTTGACGCAGCTTGGCCTGCAAGTCACCAGTGGCCTCACGGACCTTGGCCCAGCTCTGGCCTTGAGCAATGGCCTTTTGTGCCTCGTCGTGGAAGCCAACCATGAGCTTCATCATCCACTCCGTCTTCCACAGCGGGCAGAACTGGTCGTAGTCTGAGTAACCGTTCTGCTGCAGGAAATCTTCCTTCAGAAGCGCGGCGATATCCAGAGTGATTTTGTCGGGATCAGACAGCGCACTCTTTCCGACCAGCTGCACGACCTGGTCAAGCTCCTCAGAGTCGGACAAGAGCTGTCTGATGCGGTCACGGAGACGGGGGAAGTCGGGGTAATCCTTCTCATACCACTTGTCGAGGACCATGGTGTACTTGGAGTAACTGAGCGAAGTGTTGATGGAGGGGAAGTGCTTGCGCTGGGCGAGCTTCTTGTCGAGACCCCAGAAGACCTGTACGATACCGAGAGTTGAAGTAGTAACGGGATCGGAGAAATCACCACCAGGGGGACTGACGGCACCGACAATGCTGACACTGCCGTTTCGCTCGGGTGAACCAAGAGACACAACGCGACCGGCACGCTCGTAGAAAGAGGCAAGCTTGGCACCGAGGTAGGCGGGGAAACCTTGATCAGCAGGCATTTCTCCCAAACGACCAGAAATCTCACGAAGAGCCTCAGCCCAGCGCGAAGAAGAGTCAGCCATCATGGCAACGTCGAGACCCTGGTCACGGAAGTACTCGGCGACCGTGATACCAGTGTAAATAGAGGCCTCACGAGCAGCGACGGGCATGTTGGAGGTGTTGGCGATGAGGGTGGTACGCTTCATGATAGGCTCCTTGCGACCGTCAACGTCGATGGTAAGCTCGGGGAAATCCTTCAAGACTTCGGCCATCTCGTTTCCGCGCTCACCACAACCGACGTAGACGATGACATCGGAGTTGGAGAACTTGGACACAGATTGACTAATGACGGTCTTGCCACAGCCGAAAGCACCAGGAATGGCGACGGTACCACCCTGAACACTGGGGAAAAGGGCGTCCAGCACTCTCTGACCGACGATGAAGGGCTCGTTCGCCTGGAGCTTCTCGGTGGTAGGGCGGGGAACTCGCACAGGCCAGGTCTGCATCATGGGGTACTCGGTCTTCTTTCCGTCGAACTCGACCTCGAGAAGGGGCTCGGCAACGGTGTACTGTCCCTTACTGGCGATCTTGGTAATGGTACCGCGGGCGCGAGGAGGGAGCAGGATTCGGTGGACGGAAATGAACGAGTTCTCGTTGACAGTACCCCAGACGTCACCGCCTGAGATGTGGTCGCCAACCTTTGCGGTGGGCTCGAAATCCCACTTCTTATTACGGTCGAGGGCAGGGACGGCGATACCGCGGGGGATGTAAATGGTCTTCGACATTTCGCTGATCTTCTCGAGAGGTCTTTGGATACCATCGTAAATACCGTTGAGCAGACCGGGGCCGAGCTCGACGGAGAGGGGCTTTCCGGTGCGGTAGACGGGGTCACCGACAGTGACACCAGCTGCGCATTGCATTAGACATATGTGATTCGGAGAGGGGTGAAATCGGGAGTCAGAAACGTACCAGTCTCCTCGTAGACCTGGATGGTTGCTTGGTCGCCGTTGATTCGAATGACTTCACCGACTAGGTTATCGTGACTGACTCTAACCTGCGAATATGTCAGGCATCATCCCAGAGGTTTCACAAGCATCTTAACCTACCAACTCGTACATAGCAACACCAATCATGTCCTCGGCGACAATGACGGGTCTATCTACGCGGTTAGTCGTCATGCGCGACAGATCGTGGGACCGAGGCAAGTCGGGGGAGCTTCAAACGAACCCTGAGACGGAGAAGATCTTGCCTGCACGATACGGTCAGTCAATGGCATCATCAAGATGCATCGGAGAGTATTAAGAGCTTACCATGTCCGAGATCCTCCTCCTGCTCGACCTTGGCTTCTTTCTTCTGCTTCTGTAGGGGTTGGCGCCCGAGGTCAGCAACCAGCAATCGAGGTCGGTGGGGCTGGCATATGCCGCATAACAGACGCGGCGATGGCGACAACGGGCCTTGGGGTCGGGGTGCTTACAGGAGGCATGCTGGGCGGTTCGACGCGAGCAGGGCTCGACTCGTGTAGCGTCGTCACAAAGGGAGAGTCGATGGAGGATGTAGGAGGGTCGGCGGTTGAGGGGGAGAGCGGGCTAGATGGATGTCGTCGAGGTGTTGTTAGAGGTTGAGCAGAAGCTATCTCTGGAGCTTCGACGTCACTGTAATCCATGTGTTGCAGACGACGGCCCAGCTCCTGACTGGACAGTTGGCATCACGTGACTGCATTGGCCAGACACCCGGCGCTAGGCGAGGTACCTTGCAGAAGCCTGATTACTGATAGTGAACCGGACAGCACTTCACGGCATATCTATTTGTTGAGGATTCTACTTCGTTTCTAATGAAGCTGCTCCTAGCTTGCCCGTTATTGACTGTGCCCCTTTGATTTTAAGCTCGCTTGATTTGACGGTGTAGTCTGGTTGGATTGACTATGTGCTGCTGCCAGCTAGGCCTGGAGATGCCACTACTACCACACTGACGCAGGAGTAGCTAAGCTATCGTTAAAGTACTTCTAATATTGCTAATCAGGTAATGTGAGGGACCTGAAGGTCGACGTAGGCTGGCATGTCGGACGATCCCTTCGTACAAAGGTCTCTCTGGATCCTTTTAAGTGTCGATGACAGTAGCGGCGGCGACGATGGTGGTGGTAGGCCTGGTTGTCCGTGATACAGAAGCCAGTCACTTTAGCCAACTTGCCCAGTCAAGCTAACCTCATTTTTTTTTGTATTTCCTCACCAGTGCTAATAAGCTCATCTCTTCTCAGCACTTTTCTGTCAGCCACTGCTTTCCTCGACTCGTTTCGCTTTTTTAGCTACTATTGTCTTTGGTTCTTCCACCCTCCACTCTCCACCCCGATTTTCCCTTTTTCTGTTTCAACCTCACTCCTAGTTCTGCTTTTCGCATAAGACATCTCACGCCTTGAGAATCTTGGACAGCTCAGCGACGATCAGATCTCCTGCCTCGGCGGTGCTCGTGTTGCCGCCCATATCCTTGGTTCTTAGCCCGGCGTCGATGGCGACGCGGACGGCGTCCTCGATGAGTTTGGCCTCGTGGCCGAGGTTCAGAGAGTACCGGAACATCATGGCGACGGAAAGGATGGTGCCAATGGGGTTCTGGAGATGATGTCAGCTATGTGCTTGCAGCAAACGGATAGGAATCGCCCAAAATGGGGTCTCGACGTACCACAATACCCTTGCCTGAAATGTCCGGCGCGCTCCCTGTCATCTGCGTTAGCGACTGATATCCACATGAGGGTTTGAAAAAGAAAGAAGGCTTACCGTGAATAGGTTCGCAAATAGAAGGCACTGCAGTGCCCACTCCGCAGAGACTTGCGCTGGGGAGGAGTCCTATGCTTCCAGTGATGGCGCTCGCCTCGTCGCTAAGAATATCACCTATAATTTCATCAGCTAAACCGTCTTCGAGGTGGGCGAGGAGCCTCGCTCACCAGCCAAGTTAGGCGCCAACAGGACGCCATTCAGATGCGTCGGGTTCTTGACCATGATCATAGCCGCACTGTCAATAAGCTGATGCTCAACCTTGAGGTCAGGGAACTCGTTCTTGTAGACCTCATCAACGACAGTACGCCAGAGTCTGCTTGTCGCCAACACGTTTGCCTTGTCTAGCGAGATAACCCGCGAGTCTCCCCTCTTCCTGGCCAGGATACCGCCCAACCGCGCGATACGCTCGATTTCGGGTTTCGTGTAAACGGTAGTGTCGAACGCATTGGTTCCATCGTACTCCTTTCTCTCTCCGAAATACAGGCCCGAAGTCAACTCGCGGACGATAATCATGTCGGTGCCGCGGCAGACGGACGCCTTCAGGGGGGAGGACTCGACGAGAGCGTCGGACGCGAAGAAGCAGGGACGGAGGTTTCCGTAGGCGCACATCTCACTGCGCAGCTTCAGGAGACCCTGCTCCGGGCGGACGGCGCCGGTGCCCCATTCAGGGCCACCGATGGCGCCGAGGAGCACGGCGTCGGCGGCTTTGGCGGCAGCGAGGGCCTCGTCGGTGAGGGGGGAGCCGGTCTGGTCGATTGAGCACTGGGGAGAAATTCCGATGTTAGCAAGAGACTTTTCTCATGGATGTCTTTGGGCCCGTGATATCCGTCATCGGGGGACGACTTACCCCTCCGAGCAGGTGGTCCTGCAGATTGAACTTGCCAGCAGTCGGGCTCAGCTTCTCGACTGTCTTGATGACCTGTATCCCGCGTCAGATATGCTCAATTGCAGGTCGCAAATACCAGCCTCGTACCTTGATTGCCTCAGCGATGACCTGTCAAATACCCAAAGTCAGCCTTTCTCTGCTCAAATTTCTGGTGGGAAAGTTCGGGGGTATCAGTCACCTCTGGGCCGCAGTGGTCGCCCGCAAAGACAACAATGTTGTGTTCCGCCATGATTGCAATACTTTTCTGAATGAGGGGTATCGTAGGAGGGGTAATTGGAAGAGAGAGTAAGGTAATTGAAGACTAAGTTCGACGAGATATATAGCTGAGCGAAGTCGGGGACGAGTTGTTCGTCTGGAATGGCCTGCTTTCGCTGGCAAAAGTAAGTAGTGCCCCGCCCCTGCTAAGTGCCCTGGAGAACCCTCCCCTCAACCCCACACCCCACCTGCCGAGATCGGGGGAAGCTTCGGCCTGCTTCAGGCCCGATAGCCTTCTCGGCTTGTTCCCTTGCTGATCTGGGCCTCAACTGAGGTGTGCTGGCATTTGCCGAGTTGTCGATAACACGATCCTCAGACTTCGCCCATCGTTCTCGACCTTGAGCTTTGAGGCCACTGCTCTTCGCCGCGGCAAGCGCGGATGGTACTCCGTACATGCGAACCAGATGCTTTTCGTGTGAAATTGAATCTGACCCAAGTAACGCGCTTGGGAACTCTGACCTCAAAGCAAGTAGACCTAACCGGCTTCTACGGCTCAAGATCTTGCAAAGATCATCTCTCTGCATGGCACGATCCAAACTCTCTTGAAACAGACCTCCCGCGACTTCGAACTCCACAGGAGCATGTCTCAACTGGTCAGACGAACCTGCTAGTCGAACGAAGCTCCACTGCTGATTTGCAGCAAAAGGTAGATCGGAGTTCCAATGCATCTCATTGATCCCTTTACTTTCGAGAAACCTTTGAGGAGCCAAACTTCTAGACGACAAGCGGTCCCCTTTGACCTTGTCAATCGCTTTCCCCATCACGATGGATAGTTCCCAATGGATAATCGAACAGCGGGTGAGAGTTTGGTGGTGACACTAACGACGAACTGTCACCGACGCGAGGACAGAACCCGACTTACATGCACTTTGCAATACAGGAAACTTTTGTAACATGGCTGACCGTATACTTTTGTTTGGGGCTGATCTCCTCATTGGTGAGGTTTTTGAATGGTCTATAGTATGGTTTCGCTCTCGGAAAATGACATAACACTAGCTTCTTCGTCCCTCTCACAAGGTAAAAATCCAGAGGTAGGGATGACCTCAGTTCGGTTCAATACGGAGCGGCAGGCCGGTAGTCGTTCAAGAAGTTCCGCCGGCCACTTTGGGTTGCTAGGAGCCTGAGAAAGCTGCACTGCCACGACCTGGCTAGCTGCTTCTAAGACACAGCTTGTTCTCCGCACCGTTGGCCCCGAGACGGCACCTATTCAGGCATCCCTTGCTTATCTACCTTAGTAGATATCACCTTTGCAGACTCGTTTACCGCGGATGTAATGCCACAACTTGATATAACTCTTCTAGCATATACTCTTGTCTCTCTAAGGCTCCCGGAACAACTGAACATTTCATTTGGTGGAAGCAAATGAAAAACTACAATCGTTAGATAGGCAAGGGACAACTTCTTAAGTGAAGCCGTGGACTACGTGCTGCACATTAAAGCATCGACTTCACTTGAACTAAACTGGTTGACCATTGAATCATAAACATTTAACACTAAGTCTAACTAACTACATTTAAGCAAGTCATTCCTGAAGCTTCAACTCCCGTATTGTCACCATAACGCAAGTAGACAAGGTCTGAGAGTTGCTGAGCAGCAAGGTCCAACAGTATCGTACGCCAATGTTTTGATCCCATCCCAAAGCACGAAAACTTTACGTTCGTACATTCATTAGTATCGTCATTATGCCATTGCCAATATCCAACAGGTCATTCATCATCATGAAATGACTGCCAGACCGCGCACCCAGACATACGCCGATATGAGCTCCTTTCACGGCAGCTCTGATTATCCATGCAAGTCCTCCTTGACTTGCCGATATCTGAACAGCATCCTCGCTGCTCTTTTCCTCTCGATAACTCTCCCGAGACCCTGCTCTGGCCTCCAATGGATATTCTATGTTCAGCGGAGAAAACCTGTCCGCTCATTTCATCTCGCCGCTTTGTGCAGTTCGGTCCAGTTTTTTGTACTTTTATCTATACTGTAATCAATGCGATGAGTTCGTGTATGTGCAGCGTCGGCAGGTTCGCTGCAACACTAGCATGCCGATTCTTGTGTATTTTCGTCGTGATGACTGCGACTCGTAAACGTGGCTCAAGCCGTTGTTTCCTTGAAGTCAATGAGCTGCTCCTCTTGGTCGCTCTCTTTGAGGCTCTTCTCCCATTCATCCATGAGGTTGTTGGCTGTTCGCTTGAGATTGCCGGGTGACAGCTTGTTGACGACGGTTGGCAGAAGCTCTTCCAGCCTAGCGGGAGACAAGAGGGCTGACTCAGGTCGAGGCTCGGGCCGAGCAGCGGATGTGTCAATGGTGATCGACGACTTCTTTTTACTGTTCACACACATGTCTTAGTATACCTGTAGGGTGGCAGACATCATTAGTGAGGCTCTTACAGTGGAGTCACATTCTCGTCGTTGGTCTCGGCCATTGACGCAAGGTCCTCTGCTCCACCAACGGTCGATCCACTCCAGCGTGCTGGTTTGGCCGAGGACGGCTGAGGTGAGTCCCAATTGGACCAGTCGTTGTCATCGAAGGAGTCGAAAGTCAACGGAGTCCATGAGAAGTGCTTGGCCTTTGTCGTTGTGGACTTGGTTGCGGGCTTAGGGTTCGGTCTTTCCTGCAACGCCTTGGACGGCTTGCTAGGCGTGTCCATGGGCGGCAAGTCAAAGGCAGAGTTCACCGGGACCCTCGTGCGAGAAGAGCTGTTGGCCTTGATGGTGTCCTGGTCTCCAGCAAACGACCTCCTGCCATGGGGGTCCGTCGAGCCCGGACGTCCACCATTGATGGGCTCATCGCCGACAGTAGCTTGTCTGATATCCTCCACGAAGCTCCACAGACCTAGCTTAAAGTCCTGTGCCATTTGCTTTGCGACGGGGGGGACGGCTGTGTTGTATGAGCGCGGCTGCCAGGATGCTCTCTTGGAAAGCGCAGCATGGGACAGCATGGGCGGTGACCGGAGTTCTAGCGACTTCAGACTGGCGGTATCCTCGTGCACAGCGAAACTCTCCGGCTTGGTTGGTGAGAGTAGCGATAGCGTCCTCGTGTGCCCGCCACGGAGAACTCTTCGTCTATATTCCCTGGGCCCGGTTTGTCCCTGCAAATCTCTCAGAAGCGATTTCCTCCGATCCAATTCAACACTCCTCTTCAAGCCCGCCTCATCATCGTCCAATAAGGATGGCTCGAATTGAGGCGCCAGTGGACGCATCGGCTCATTGCGAATCTCTCTCTTTCGTTGACCGCCTTGGATAGTCCACTGCTGCTTCAGTCTCGTCAGCTCACCCTCGGCGCGAGCTAGTTCTTCGCGAATCTCCAAGACACGTCGCTCTTGCGCTGCTATCGCAATGATGAAGTCATTGGGGTCTGAAGGTGATGTGACGGTCGAGCTGTCGACAGGCGTCGGGGGATACGATGTCGTCGCGACGGAAGCTGGGCGAGAAGGATCGCTGGTTGGTGGTGCAATAGGAAGGGTGAGTGAGAGTCGGTTCGTGCTACGCGATGCGTTCGACTCTGAACGTGACGCGCGCGAAAAACGTTCTTGGGTTGAGGGAGTAGGCGGAGGAGGCGTCACAGCCTCTGGGGTCTCCATCTCTCCGATCAGAGTCTCGATTTGGGCTTCTGAAGACTTGAAATATGAAGACCTCGGGGTGACGGCGGGTTGTGGTGTAAAAGCCGTGGTGGTCGTGGTGGCCGGGGGGTCCGCCGGCGGACGCTCAACCACAGAGGCACGACGGCGTATGATCTCGTGAGTGCTCTGCATCTCAGCGCGAGCAAAGTGCGCGGTGGACGCCTCGTGCAAGGATTGGCAATCGGCGGTGGTGGTATATGCTCGACGGCGCTTAGGCGAAGAATGCGAGGGAGAGGCGGTGTTGGGTCGCCGAGTATGCCGCTGTCTCCAGACGGCGGAGGAGTGAGCGTGATTCGTTCTTTTGGCAACGACAGCCTTGTAGGAATTCAAGTGTCTCTGGTGGTCATATAAGAGAGTGCGTGAGCAAGCAGAGATGAAGCAGATTTGTAGCAAAAAAATGGCTGTCATGAGTAGAGTGGAAAGAGGGTCATTATTGACAGCCCGAAGGTGTGCGTGTTTGTTGTTGTGCAGGCACAGGCACAGGCTCAGCAAGAGAGTGACTGGACCGGGCAGATAGCCACAAAGTGCAACGATTAGAGGGCGGCCCGGAGAGGATTGAAAGTTCGGGGGTCGGGGGGGATCCAGGTTCAGGAACCTAAGCAGGAGATCCAGTTGGTGCTCCGTAGTGGCAGACTGCCAGTAGGGGTAGTCGGATTGCGTGGGCTGGGGACTTGAAGGAACTCCTCTCTGGGTCTGCGGTCTGGGTCTGGTAGGGGGCCGTTGAATGAGGGTTGCAGCGCAACGGGGGCGACGATTGGACAGCGAGATTGGCCGAGCTGGCGTGGCGGACGAGGGTATTTTGCTGTACTGCGGCAGATAGGGGCGGGCCTCGACCTCTTTCAATCTTGCTCTGTCACTGCAGTGCGAGGTGTGTGTGACTGACTCCTAGGTTGTGGAGTAGAAGCTACCGGGTGGGAAAGCTCGGTAGTCAAGGAGTTGCGTTGCTGCAGCGGTCCAGTGGAAACTTTTGATCTCGCCTGTCTTCGCTTCGTCGGGAACCTTGGATGGGTTTGAATGACGGATTCGGGCACAGATTCCCAGTTGGATGAGGAACAAGGACTGGAAATGGGGAAACGTGTGTTGATGTAGAAATTGTGACGACCAAGCGAGGTCGAAAAGAGGATGCGGCTATGGGCGAGGCCCTGTACTGTGGCTCTGTGCTGTCAATGCTGCTCGAATTGCTTGATGCTTGCTTGTTGATGCCTTGTTGATAGAAGACGTGTTGTTGACCTGGGATCGTACAAGGGGAACAGGGAGACCGATGTCTGGACCCAAAGTATGAGGTAAGGTACCCGTCGTCGTATGCTATGTAATTGGTATCCGTAAGGGAGAGAGCAAGGTTGGGTAAGGTAAGGTTGAGATGAGGTGAGGAGGTGTTTGGATGAAGGCTGGCAGAGAAGAAGCAATGGCGACAGTATTGACAGCGGCAGGAGCGAACAGCGGCGGTGAGATCGAACCAATGGCGGAGGAGGGTGGGTGAGAGATATGAAGATGGTGGGATGAAAGAATGAAGTTGACAATGGACGAGTAAGAGAAGAAGAACTGTGACTAGGCGGGCACCTTCAAATTGATAGTCGGGTAGATGCAACGCGATGGCAGCAGCGGCAGTAGGTCAGTTGACTCTTTTGTTGGCTACGGCCCTGGTTGTTGGGATGGGAACCGGAGCATGTGGTCTGACCTTGAGCCGTTGATGACGGAGCCGTGGACGGTGGTGGTGTTCTTGAGAGTGGTATCCGTAAAACGCATTGCCTTTGTTTTAGCCTGGGCCTCTTTTTCTCTCTTTTTTCTCCAGTGCAATGTTTACTCTACATCCATCGTCCCTGTTGACAGTGACAGCTAAGCTAATAGGTACTAAGGTCTCTGGATAAGCAGGCATCACCCCCCTCCGATCTCTGATGGGCCATTGTTCTCGACCTTGGATCTGGCATCGCACATGCGTTTTCCATTGTTTTGATGGACGCCTCGTTAGATCAACAAGACGAAACGAAACCATCGTCGACGCTCACACGGAAACCAGTGGGCCAAGGCTTGCGTTTGCAGGCGTGGCGATCCACTAGGATGGACGTTATTCAGGGGCTTGCAGCAAATGCAGCAAGCGTGCAACACCATCGTCTGCAAGGAACCTGTAAAGACGCAGCGACGCTGCAACAAGCCGCAGCAGGAGTCAAGAACCTGTCAGGAACCGATGGGCGGCCGGGCAACAGGCTCGAAAGATGGGCGGCGGACTGACGGCGGCGCCGGACGGGAAAGTCTTGGAAAAAGGGCCCGAGGCAGCAGCTAGCAGATCTCCAAGAAAACTACTGCGTACGGTACAAAATACTATGAAAGAGTGCTGGTGTGCAGGTGTGCAGGTCCCGGCAAGGGTCCGCAGGAAAGAGCTGGGATGAACCGTGGTCTGTGTGGAGACTCCCCAATCTGACAATTTCCCTGAAATTAGCAGCCAATCACAGCCGCAGTTTGTTTCCCCGACTCTTGTCAGAGACCCACGTGACTGCTCCTTTGGACTTTCCAGAACCTGCCCATTTATGCATTTACCAAGGCCTCCATTTGTGCATGCACTACGGCACGTAAGGGTAAACCAAAGTTGGGATTCGATGCATAATTACCCAATCACACCACTACGCATGCACTTAATTGACTTTCACCCACCTTTTGAGCCGCCAGTCTGGTTCTGGTGCATGTCACTGAGGTGGACTACCTACCTACGTAATCCGTCCGTTCTGAGGTGCCCTACACGACGCAAATGCACGCACACACGTGAGAGCGCACCACCACTAATTGAGACGCGTGACGCGACCTTCCCGCGGTAGTAACTATCTGCATGACGCTCGTAAGAGGCACAGGAGCCATCTGGAAGCCGTGACGGAACAGGAAGGCAGCAAAAGTCGGTAGCATTTCACCTTAGGCATCATCACGGTCCACTACTGAATAGCCCTTCAACTCACCCAACATTCGTTCACTGGTGCCTACCATGCCTTTGGTTTCTCGGTGACGTGAACCTAACCGCTTTCTCAGAAAGGAACGACTTGTTCGATTCATCTACAACATTTCAGGCAATCCTCTGACGACTGGCATTACCCTTCGCGGCCATGCCAGACCTACAAAGCCGTCACGATGCCTGTTTCCTTTGTTCTCGTCTGCGATCTTCTGGAGCAGGCATACAAACAGTGTAAAGCCGGCGATAAGAATCTGAAGCAACGCGTATCCAACTGGTTCACGCTGAACCGCCACCGTATTGATGATCCTGAGACAGATGCCTCTGCTCTGCTCTCTACTCTCCTCCCAGACAAGCGTACCGATCGCGTATACTGCATCCAGGCCGACACGCTAGCCAACATCATTGGTCGCACCTTTGGCCTCGGAACGTCACGTCTCCAAGAATTGCGTCGATACAAAGAGGCCGGTCGCGGCGAGGATCTGGCTGACTGTGTGGAAAGAGTCTTCAAGGAAACGGTGAGTTCCTGGCCTCGTTACAAACTGGAATGGAGGGGCTTTTCCCAGCTCACAACAGCTCACAAACGAGGGAGTAATATAATAAGAGGACCTGACCACGCTGACATCACTGCTAGCCTCCGCCCATTTGCGTCGGAAAAGATGCTGTAACTGTTGAGGAAATCGATTCAACCCTCAACAACCTCGCTGCCTTGTGTAGGTTCAGCTCGCCCGTTGTTCGGGCCTCACAGCCCCATCCCAGCAACATCAATCGGCAAGAACTGCTTGGTCACGTATACCTTCGCCTACAAGCGCGAGAGGCGAAATGGCTTACCCGACTGATACTGAAGAACTTCCAGCCAGTCATGCTGGATCCTTCTCATCTCTATCACTGTTACGACCCCCTACTACCCATGATACTCAGGGTTCAGGACAATTTTGATGCGGCCTTGTCTCTCCTCAGAAAGCTGAGGAAAGAGCCCTCATTCCTCCATGGCTCAGGAAATCAGAAGCGGAGAGATCTAATGCAGCACTTGACGCCCGTCCTAGGCACCAAGGTCGGAAGGCCATTCTGGCTTACAGGGCGTAGCATCAAGCACTGCATGAAGCTCATCCAAGGCCGTATGAGCTGCGAGAAGAAAATGGATGGCGAGTATTGCCAAATTCACATAGATTTGAGCAAGGGGTTCAAATGCATCCAAATCTTTTCCAAGAGTGGCAAGGATAGCACCAAAGACCGCGCTGCGTTACACGGGTGAGCCTTCAACATCACTTTACCACACGTTTGTCATTTGCTGATGAGAGCAGAGCTATACGCGACTCTCTCAACATCGGGAAATCGAACTGCAAGCTCTCCAAGGGATGTATCCTTGAGGGCGAGCTCGTCGTCTACAGTGACTTGGTATGCTCCATCGCATCAGCACAATGTCCGAAAACTGACAAGATAAATAGGAGAAGAAGATTATGCCGTTCCATAAGATACGCAAATACGTTACAAGGTCAGGCAGCTATCTGAATACGGAAGCAGACTCGCAGTAAGTCAACCTTTCCGGGAACATCAGCCCGCACCCCCTCATTAAGCCGCCTCTTTCCTTACCTGCAATTCGTCTCCCTCCTCCTTTCGCTCAACGCGCCTGGCGGACGGGAACTTTGTCTGCTTAACCAACATCATGGATCTAAAATGATGTCTCTAGGCGCTACGACTATGAACACTTGATGATTGTCTACTTTGACGTTTTACTCATCGATGGGGAATCTCTGTTGGGTACAGGCCAGAACGAGCGTTTTGAGCGACTGACTGAGTTGATTAACCGCCGAGAGGGTCATGCCGACCTCGTGGAGCGACAAGTCGTTGACCTCAATGATAGACTGGGAGTGCATTATCTACGACGAGCCTTTGCTGAGTCCATCACCGCCCGGGAGGAAGGCCTGGTGCTGAAGCCAGACGACCCCTATTTCGACTTCAGCGAGAGTCGCCGCTCCTTTGCTGGTTGCCCCATCAAGCTGAAGAAAGAGTACATTGGAGGTTTTGGTGATGTGGGCGACTTTGCTGTGGTTGCAGCGCGGTACGACGCAGACAAGGCAAAGTGCTACGGCATTCCCAACCTCAAGTGGACACACTTCTACCTCGGTTGCCTCGAGAACAAGGAGGATGTAGAAAGGTGTCAGGCCCAGCCTGTTTTCACAGTGGTTCACCAGGTGGAACTCAACGAGACCCTCCTCAAGACCGTCTCGACTTACGGAAACCCGATGCCAGTATCTTTCGATGACAACGATGCCTTGATCCTTCATCTCGCACCAGGCATCGCTCAACAAAAGATGCCCGCCGTTGTCTTCACCGAACCGCTGGTCTTTGAAGTCCGCTGTTTCTCATTTGATAAGGAGGGAAATACCAACTTCTGGCAGCCCAGGTTTCCTCAAGTGTCAAAGGTTCATTTTGACCGATCCTTCATAGACACAATCTCTTTCTCCGAATTGCAGGCCGTGGCTGAAGAAGCAACCACCACCCCGGCCATGGAAGACAGTCAGGAAATGCTGGACTGGATTGCTAAACTGGAAAGAGCGGACCCTCGTGGTATCCCTGTTGATGTAGTCAGCCAGTCCACGACGGGCTCTCTCATGACGCCATCTCGCACTTCTTCCGTCCGGCCTTCAACTTCGCCAGCGCCGAATTTTTCCATAAGCCCTACCAAGCCTCTCCAACGGTTACCAGCATTGGCAGAAGCCCCAGAGCCAACTCTCACCAACCCTCCAACCTCATCGGACAGGGCAGCAGAAATGGACTTCACCGCTGAAGACAATACTGCCAGTGAAGCAGCAAACTCGCCGAGGGCCAGCAAAAGGGGTCTAGAAGGGGAAGATGCAACTCCGCAGAAGCGACCAAGGGTTTCTTCCGAATCTGGCACCGCCGGTCGAGAGCTGCCTCCGCCAACCCGTCGACCGCTCGGGGATATTAGTGCCAATCAGACTTCTCTCTCTCCTCAGGCGTCCCAGACACGGCCAGCAACAACAAAGCGCATCGTGATGGACCAGAAAGCGGCTAGTCCAAACGTTCCTGTCTTACATGAGCCGGGCAAACCGATGGCAGGATCTGCAGCAGAAACACCTGAGCCGCGTCATCAGAGCGCGGCATACCCCTCGTCTACACAGGTGAAGCCCATGTGCCAACACGCAGGCGACAACTGTCTCTTTACAGACACGATAGTCTTACTCGCGCCCTGTATCGCACAACAACCCTGGGTCACTGAAAATCTTCTCCCTCTGCACGGCATTCACGAATGGACCGCGGATCCGCAAGACTGGACAGCATCCTCCGACAGAATCGCATCATCATCATCCCACTCCACAACACCTGCATCTACATCGGCCACGAACCGCCCCAGAAGAAAGCGGCCCCGAAAAATCTGCTTTGTCGAACACAACCGCAGAGAAGGAACAAAGATCCTGATGAGACGTCTGGATAGCAATCCAGTGTACACGCTGAATGGCCGGCGCGAGTACGTCGAGGTGTACGACTGGCGTCTTTTGGAAGATGTCACGGCATTGGAAAAGGTGCTCAAAGGATCCAAGCCGTCGAAGGAGCAACCGGATCCCAAGAGGAAGTGGTGGGTTGGATTGGCTTAGCATATCTCGATCTCTTTTTTTCAGATGTTGACTTTGGGAATGGGAATGATAATGCCTGTACTTTGCATAGCGTAGCCAGGGATACAACAGGTCACAACGTTATGGGTTGTTTTACGAATGCATACGAACATGACGAATTCGGACTTTTCCACTTGGGAAAACTCATGCCTTGGCCTCCTCCTCCTTGTACAGCCCCTTATAACTCTCCCTCAGCCTCATGAATAAATGATCATCAGCAGTCATGACCTTGCGCTCCGCATAAGGATTCGCGTTCGGCGTCCCCTCGGGCGCGACAAACTCCTTCACCCTATCGCTCGGCACGGGATCCAGCGCCACAGAGCCCACGGGGTGACAGAAGAAGGCCATGGAGTACCTCGGCCCCGTATCCGTCTCGCCCTCGGCGCCCTCCCCGCCAAACACGACGCGGTGGACGGTGCTCCGGAAGAGGCCGTTGGTCCAGTAGCTGAGGAGGTCGCCGATGTTGATGAGGATGGGCGGCAGGGCATCCGCTTCGGTGCCGGGCGGCGTGACGGGGACGGGGGCCCAGGTGTTTTCGCGGGTGAGGATCTCGAGCCCCGCCTGGCCGCGGAGGCGGAAGAGGAGGGTGACGGAGCCGTAGTCGGAGTGGGCTCCGGCGCGGACGTCGTCTGGGTTGGAGGAGGTGGCTGAGGTAGGCGGGTAGTAGAGCATGCGGAGGATCGTGCCCGAGTCGCCCTTTGAGCGGAGGTGGGCGGACGAGAAGAAGTCTGTGGGGTTGACCTGGTGACAAGTTCAGTGAGCTGCTCGTGGAGAGAGGGTAGCTGGAGAAAAGGGGGAGGAAAGAAATACATCGAGGCCAATGCCGAGAAGCTCGAGGAGTTCCAGACAGAGGGTATGGCACTGATCTCTAAACGAGTTCAGGAAGGGCTCATCTAATTGAATGGTGGGAGGCAGAGGTTGCTGGGCCTTGCCATCCTTGAACTCGCCAAAGTTGAAGGCCCTGAATGGTGTGTAAGTCAAAGTGCCAAGAGCTTAGGGACACTATAATCTTACTCCTTGTAATCGCCGACCTATTAAGAAAGTTAACATCTGGATATTCCCTAGATTTTGGGCAGGATCAACCATACCTTTTGATTCTTGGGGTCGAGAGTCTCAGAGTGCATACCGGACCAGCCGCGGTTGTTCTTCTGGATAGTGCACGCCGCCTTCTCCTCGACAGGTGCCTTGAACAACTTCTTGGACTATTTCCTTTTGTCAGTCGAGCAGTTCTCAAAAGGGATTCAACTTCAAGTTGGGCCATACCAGATCAAATGCCGAGTCTTGGTCGCTTAGCGTGATGTACTTGCCAGTGTTACGGATGTAAATGAAGCCATGCTCGACGGCGGCATCGACAAGTTGGCGCGCAATGGCGGCCCTGTCGACACCCTCCGCGGCAATGTCAATAATTGGGATATTAGCCTTGGGCGCCATGGTGTATTTGCCTCCGTCCGTTTGTGATTAACGGTTCAGTAGGTCAGATAAAGTACTCCGGAAGGGAAGCGGCCGGAGCTGACTTATGAGAATGGAGGGTTGGAGGGGCGAGATTCAACTGAAGTCGCGCGAAGTGGGATGCGATAAGCGATAAGACTGGGATGATGGAGGGGCGGACGGGACCGCTTGGGGCCGGGGCAACGACTTGGGTAATGACTATTACGAAGCGTTTGATAGTGACTGAAGGGCGGAGAGGGCCGAGGCAGCGGGATATCCGTGGTCAGATTTGGTTTCACGAGAGGCTGATGGGTCTTGCGTTGTCATGTTGCACTCCTCGGATGTGTAACCTACTTACTGAGAGGGGCAGTGGATGTTCGTGTATTAGAATGGAGAAGGTAATATTCAAGTAGCGAAGTTCAAACTTGACAAGAGCTTGTCAGCTAGCAAACGTTCCCCAACGCCACGGATTCCAACGGTCAGATTAGGCCGAGAAAGCCACTGACATGTAGTCCAAGCTTACAGAGGATGAAGTGAAAAGAGCCTGTCTAGTTGAGGTCTTGATGTCAGTGTTGCTCTGGTTGAAGAAACCTCCGCATGCACCAGGGCCAGGTTGTCAATTGAGCAGGGTTCAGGCCACACTTGCGCCATTGTGTGTTCTTGATACATTTCTGGTACCTAAGCTCCTTGCCACGTGGTTTGGACGAGGAACAGACAGAGGGAAGCTGATTATGCTCAATGCTACCATGTAGACCTCGAGTGTTCCAGATTGGTGCACAACTGCAAGCGTTTGAGATATGGAGACGCCATTGAGCGTATATTTGGAATGTGATTGAATGCCAGTGACCGGTCATCGGTGTAGGGGCCGGATATGTGAAGATGATGGAAGTACGCGACGGCAGTCCCCATTGGAGCTGTAACCTGAAAGCTTGCATTGCTCCAAGAAATGTCATTTGAAGATGTTTGTCGGGGGGGCGGACATGCAAGGGGCCGGCGAAGAAGAGGGATCAAGACATGGCTGCATCGCACATCCCTGACACAGAGGACAGGCGAATATAAAGAGCGGGGATCGGGGCAGCGGGGACGGGAACCGCTGCATGGTCGGTCAATTGATGCTGCCTGTGGCTCGAGCGATGGCTCGTGTTGGCGGGAACCGGGACTGACAACGTGTTGCTGGTTGCTTGCTTGACATCGTATAACCAAGAGGTGGTGGACGTATTTCTCTTGAGGCTTGCCAAGTTTATCAACAGAACCTCCATATGTGGATGGTGCATCCGATGATTCTTGTTACGCTACCTTAAGGTACGTTACCTAGGTAAGATGGGAAATGTCCACAGGCGCCTAAATATGCAACCTGAAGGAAAAGCCATTGTAGACAGAAGGAAAGCACCTTCCCAGTGGAAACATCGTAGGAGGAACTCAGGGAGACAGTTGTAGAAGCTACAAGCCACATGCACCGCCACAAATGGCACCCACATCTTTTTCACTTCCATAGGTTCCTTCCACCTCTCACACACGCTAACCCTACAACTTCCCTAGCGCCTCGAAACCCAAGGGTTGCCAACTTGCTCCCCCTGTACAGCGGTGCGGTACCTCGCACCTGCGTTCCTGAACCCCCAAACTTTCCCAATTACCTCCCCTCCGCCAGCGCCAGCGTTCTTTTCCAAAAGCTCCCCTCTTCTTTTTGAGACACGCTTGTCAGTGTCATTGGCCCTGCAGACGGCCGTTCCCTTTTTCATGACAAGCTCAGTCATTCCTTTGCAAGTTATCCCGACTTCTTCTACAAAGCGCCCAGTCTCTTTGCTTCCGCTCCCCTGAGTGGTCTCGCGACCCAAGCTCCACCCGCTTCCCACCTCCAAACGGCTTGTTGTCAACTCGAGCTGACAAGCTCCTCGCCGTTGCGCAAGGCCCGACAAGATGCCTTGTGAGTCTCCCTCCTCTCTCCCGCCTCTCCGGAATCCCAACCCCGCGATGCGCTGGCCCTCTGCTCTCCTCTCCGATCTCCTTCTTCCCAACCCTCGCCTCGCCGTCACATGTCTCCAAGGCTACCTGCGTCATACCCGCCCCCTGCGCCTCAAAACATCCGATTCCGCCGTACCTGCCTTGAAGCTCTACACACACCCATAAACCGTAGCTTCACCTGTCGAGAAGCATCAAGACTCTGCTTAAGCATTGGCATCGAAGCTTTCGAGCTACATCCGTCAAAAAGAAGGCTACTTCGGCTTTCCGGGGACATCATACTTCACCACACCAGGAAGGAACGGCGGGCAGGACGATTCCGGCCGGGCTTCTCAGCTTCTTCTCGCTCCTGCGCTCCACAACCGCCGCGCTACGCGCTACGCTCTGCGATTTGTACCATGAGATTTACTGACTCAATATGACAGGTCTTGTGGAGGACGCTTGGATCAATGGCCAGGCAACGTAAGTCGAACAACGTTTCAACGTCAAGATTCCTTTGACTAAATCATTTGGGTAGGAGTCACGATGTCTCCGAGCTCGAGGACTGCGCGATAGCCATTGATGCGACATACTACCTCCAACTCTTCCTCGACACCCCTCCTTTCCACGAACCTCTCTTGCCCGCTCTGGGTGGCATGACTGGCATCGAGCACCATCTCCGAGCTGATATCGACCAATGGAAGGCACACAAGATCGTACCCTTCTTCATCTTCGATGGACAATCTGTGACCGGCCAAGAGGAGGTCGCCGTTCAGCGAGGCCGAACTGCCAACCAGAAGACGGACGAAGCTTGGAAGCTATACTTCAACAGCCACGCACAGGAAGCTGTCGACGCGTTCGGTGCCAACAGCGGTACGCATTATCGCTGTGATGTCGATGGGCCACACTGACTATGAGACTGCAGGCGCCTTTCGCATCCAGAACCTCTACCCCTTGCTCAAGTCTATCCTGAAGGACAACGATCTGCACTTCCTTGTCCCCCCCTACAATGCCTCCGCTCAGGTAGGTTCGAGCTCGGACAAGCCGAGATATTCAATGCTGACGGGCTTATTAGCTCGCCTACTTCGACATGATCGATTCGGACCAATGCGCCGCTGTCATGGGCTCGCAGGAGCTGATCCTGTATCCGATCAAGGACACTCTAATTCGCACGATAGATTGGGAGGCAAAGACCGTCACATCGTTATCCAAGAAGAACCTCGTGCGGTCACTGAACATTAGCGAAGGCATGTTGAGCGACGCTCTCCTCATGACCGGAACCTCCTTCCTACCACCCTTCCCACCACTCCTGGACACTTCACTCAATCCACGCCAGCCTTTTACTATCAATGATGCTGTCAACCTCCTCAGAGCGTCGGAAAAATCTGTTCAATCAGCCTGCAGCTCCTACGGCGACATTCTGAAGTCAAAGGATCCCAAATGGCTGGACAAGTACAGACAAGCCAAGATGGCCGTCAACCACTTTATCTATATATCCGAAGAAGGCGAGATCAAAGTCAACGACTTTGATCACATCACAAGTGATAACCACGAATACCTTGGTCTTCAGCTTCCCGGAGAGTTGTTTCACTACCTCAACACTGGTCTCATTGGCTCCCGCGTCCTCGACTACATAACACATAGCCGAATCGTCGTCACGCCTACGCTGGACGGAGTTGCTTCAGAACAGTATAGAAAACTGGTTACAAGCCAACTTGTTCCTCTCAAGGAGCAGAGCATCGCGCTTCTGATACCGAGACTTCACCGTGGCCTCCAGCACAACGCCATCACCATGAAGGTTTGGTTCGACGATAACTTCTCGTACAAAATCAACAAGTCTCTTCAGCCATCACCATCTCAGCGTGCCGCTACATGGGACGTGAAGGAAAGCTCCTTCAAGACTGTCGCCGAAGGTGTCGACGACCCCCCTGGATCCATTGCTTTCGAGATTTTGGCACTCCTGTTCGATGATTTCGTCAAAGGCACCTTCCCCAAAGAGAAGAAGCGTATTGGAGGCATCGATTCTGTTCAGAATATCACGGCGGTTGCCATCTGGAGATTCCTCCATCTCCGTGGCTACGTCGATGATTCGCACACATTGACGAACTGGGGTAACGCCGTTGCCAGCGCAATCTGGGCGATGAAGGATTCGCTCAAGGACTTGCAGGTTCCTGAAGGTCTCAACATATTTGAGGCTATCTTGAATGCGTTCGAGCTCATCCGGCACGATGTGCTCAACTCAGGCCATCGACACGAAGAGCTGAATGGAGCGCCAATGAACGGCACTGACGAAGAAAAGGCGAGCATTCTTCTCATCAGCAGATGTGCCTCCCTATTGAAACTTCGACACGAGTCTAATGGATACACCGGCCCTCTCAACAAGAATCTTCTCCTCTTCCGGTCACTTTCGACTGCTGTGCGTGAGGCGGATCGCGACCTCGTTGAAGCAATTGTGGCATCCATGTTCCTATACGCACAGTCAAAGAGAGATCGCGATGACTACCTGCAAATCAGCCAGACGTAAGTATCCTTGTTTTCCCTCAATCAATTCAGCCACTAATTGGTCTCACAAAGTTTGCCCTTCCTCCACAACCCTGACATCGCTCTGGGCATTGCGGTCAAGACACTCATGGACGAGCTCCCCGCCGGTGACATCGAGCTGCGACAAGCCAAAATCGAGGAGTTCCCCGTGGCGTTCTTCCCTTACGCTACCAACTTCAAGGAGGATATTCAACTTGCATTTGCCTTTTTCGACGCCATCCACAAGGGCGTACAGACGCTCAACAAGGAGGTTTCGGCGGCTGACAAGGCGGTATGGTCAACAGCGAGCAAGTACCTGGACCAGAGGCGGTTTTAGGGCTGAAGATGTCTGGCCTTGGAGCGTGGCGTTGGAGAATCAAAAGCAGACGAAGGACTGGACAGCACAAGAGATGCCGAGCTGCTACCCCACGAGAGCAGTATGCACTTCCGGGGTGGAATATGAGACATATGTCAGTCCGTGTATAGCCTCGGGGGTTCGGAGCGTGCGGCGGAGCTCGAAGCTGGATCCAGACAAAGATTAAGTTTGCATTACAATTTTCATAAAGCCGTAGGTTAGCTGTTCTATATCAGACGAATGGAAGCAGACTTTACCTATAAACCAGTTATGCCTGAGGTATGTACATGATATACTCCTGGCCAATTACGCGGGTGACTTGTGGTAAGTATTAAGCTAACACTGAGACTCTGTTTCTCGCATTCTCTTGCTTATTTCTGTGGCACACAGGAGCATTTGTATGCCAAGTGGGAGAGCTGCTTCAGGTATTAAGTCTAGTTGATTCCTACAACAGTGCCTTCAAAGCCAGCGGCTCAAAGCCAGAACATCGGGGTGATACTTATGCACGTCATCGTCATGAGCCAATCCGTGAGATCTCTCTCTAACCAACGCCATCAGCTTATGCCGTGCTGAAGATGTCTCCTAAATCCCCCCTAAACGCCAAGTCCATGCAAACAAGCCAACCGTGTTTCTGTCCTCGAACCCTGTCTCGCCGTAAGTAACCCCTGACTGAGTCAAACCATCACTAGCAATTGCCCTTCAAGTGAGCAATCGTCTCTTGATAGGCTGAGGCACGGCCGTCTCATTTATCTCCAACCCTTCCGTCGCTTGGATCTTGTGGCCCATTTGGCGGATCTTCTCGAGCAGGTGACTAGAACAGTTGTTAGCAAAACTAATATCGAAGGACAACTGAACGACCTGCAAGATTGCGCCCTAGATGCCTGAAAAAATGACGTTCTCGTTTCCCTTATCCACATCAAATTCGACCTGCAGCGAGGGCCGTTTTTCGTCTCCGTCTGGAACATATCCACTCGGATTTGTGTCCCAAAAAGGGGAAACTTCTGGTGGCTCATCTGAAACAAAGGTATATCTAAATTCAGGAGACGAGGGTGGGGAGCCATACTCTATGGGGAGGTGGTTCTTATCACCCTCCGTCACTGCCAAGTTGATGCGTTGGACTTTGTTCTCGTCTTCGTGGTAATGCTCATCCTGCATGTGCTCGTTGATTCTCAAACGTCCATCTTCTGATTCTGGGTTCCGCTCGACAAACCCGCAGTCATCCTCGTCACAGACCCAAGTGCCGTTAGGTCCTTTAGGTATTGTTGTTGGGATGTTCTCTGCTCGCACGACAACCTTTAGGGCGGTGGGCGATTCTGCAGAGTCAACACTGGAATCGTCATCTTCAGAGCTGCTGCCATCATTCATGACTTCATCCTCGTCAGAAGAGTCGCCGGCATGGAACCTCTTTGCGACCTGTCGAGAGATACTTTCTGGGGTCTCGTCCCCGGAATCAAAGCGTCGTTTACCACCGGTGCTCGCAAGCCGAAGGCCTGACATCTTTCCAGCTGGTCTACCGACACGTCTTGGAGGAGGAGTTGCAACAACCGTGCTCCTCTGGGCCTCTTCAGGAAGTGATGGCCAACGATTCCGTGGGTTTGATACTTCCTTCGCCTTCCGTCGCGTTAGGGCTTCAGGAATTTGGTCAAGCTGTATGTGCTCAAGAGAGAAGCGAGGACCTTGGGCAGATTCCTCGAGCGTTTTCCAGAAACCAGACCCTCTCCACTCATCCTGATCCAGGCGTTCAACCAGCTCTTTTGCATAGTACTTGAGGATGTCTGCTGCTCCCAGGTAGGCTTTGACCTTGTACTTGTAGTACAACTTTGATGACACTTTGGAGAACGCTGCTTTACTCAACGGCTCGGCTTCGAGTTTGATGTCGTCGATGGCTTCTAGGAGGGCGTCCACGTTGGATCGGTCATGGACAGTTCTGACAAGTTCCGTTTGATTTGGAACCTCTGCGGTCTCGTCCACTGCCATGGGTTCCTCCAAAGATTCAGGGGCGGGTGGTGACTGCGTTTTGGTCTTGCCCCTTGATCTGGACCTCATGTCCCGTGCTGAGAGAGCAAAGTCGTGCGAATCGGTCTGGCTATCGTCGGCAGGTGTGCCCCTTTGCTTCCGTTTCGACAACGCCTTCTGCGCGGGGGGGTCGTCCGAAGCAGTCGGCGTCATCACAGCTTCGGTCTCCTCTGGTATCAATGGACCAGGCTTAACTCCCGCTAGTTTCTTCTTCCTGAGCTCAAGGACTTTCTTATGAATATCCTTACTTGATTAGTTGGGTCTCCAGCAAAGTGAGGTGGAGCTACTACATACTGGGTGTCGCTCTGTCATCCATTTGAAAAAGAGCGTCGGCGTCCATTCAAATTCTGGCTCTTCATAGAAATGGGATATAAGGAAAGATGCATGATCGTCGCAGCGCTGTTCCACCTCCTCGAGAGTAGCACCATCGCCCATGGCTACTGCATACTGTCACTTGCGTTAGCATAGATCGCTAGATTCTTCTCAGCGTCAGGCTCACCTTGAACAACAACGTCTCAATGGTCATTGCCGCACCCTTCTTCTTCTTCTTGGGGCCCTTCCTGTTCGTGCTGGCTTCGGCGTGCTCCTCGATGATGTCCAGAATCGTGTAGTAGACCGAAACTCCTTCGATTGTGTGGTCGAATATCGCCTTATAGGCGGCTGATGGTGGTCGAATTTCGTACCATCCCGCCGCGCCCCCAGCCCATGCGCCATAACCATTGTCGCTAACGCCGATAGCGTAACGAGTGCATTCGTGGGTTTCGATCAAGGCTGATTTCGTAGAAGGTTTCACGGCTGCATAATGTAAGCGATTGGAGGCAATGGGTGTTCATGGATCGAGCCAGACCTCTTGCCGTCTGCGGTCCATCAATGATGACACGACCTCGAACCGTGAATGGGCCCTGTGTATTGACGGTAAAGAGCTCAACGGGATTGCCCTTCTTGTCGCAGACGATGGCATCCTCAAGAACGAATGTCTGCAGCATGTCTCCCTCCACAGGATCGTATCTCTTGAGAATGCTGAGTTCTTTAGCGTAGACCCGTCTGTCGGATTCGACGGTGCCAGTCGTCGAATCCGACGTTCGTCGCCGCCGTCCAGCCATTGTACTCTTTAAATCTGCAATCGTTCGAGGTGGTAAGGGGCGGGACTTCTCGGTGCACGAGGCGAAAATGTGTGCTAGACGCAAGTTCATCGGGCTTGGGATGCGGTTTCCAGGGGGAAAGAACAAGATGTTGCGGGTTGATGGTGCACGTTGCCAACGGGCTACAACGACGATATGTGATATGTGGTGGGCAGGTGGGAAGGAAGCACGCGAACGCGGTTCTCAAATCCATTAAAGAAAGCTGGAGCGCACGGAACGTCGTGCCTGCCTACTGTAGGAAGTACAGTTACTGATGCGGGGCATGCGACCACCACTTCTTCCCCCACTGGAGCTGGGAAGAAAGGTAGCGGGACTCATCGCCGGTACAGGGAACTTGCTAGTCCACGGGCCCAGCAGACAGGGGCTCTGTCATTCCTGGACCAATAGATAAGCCGATAAGAATCACTGGAACGTCCCTTCCTAAAAAATTTCCCAGAACTGCATGCAGAGAAGCGCAAGATCCACGGAAAGCGCAAAAGCTAAAGAGAAGGCCGCACCTCCCCCCCCCCCCCCCACCGGCCGCATCGCTTCTTTCTCTCTTTTTTCCACCAAGATCCTCCAACATCGGGCGAATGAGAATTACGCCCAATCTCTGGAAGATGGCGAAAGACACCGTGTACGAAGGCGTCTTCGGTAAGCGTTGCCTCCTTGCTTCCCATTGTTGCTCTCCGGGCGCCTCCAGGCGCGCGATGCGATTCGACAAATACTGACCGTGGTATCTCCAACTCAGCCATCAACAAGCCGTACGGCATGAGCTCTGCGCAGGTGATCCGCGATTGTCAGCAGCAGATGAACCCCTCGGCCATGTTCAAGCCGTTGATCGAGAGAGACCTTGCCGCCAAGATGCAGGAATCCAAGCAGGAGTGGAAGCGCCGCCGAGCCGTTAAGAAAGACTCCCGCGTAAAGATGGGCCACGGGGGCACACTCGATCCGTTGGCGACCGGCGTGCTCATTCTGGGTGTCGGATCGGGCACCAAATCACTCGGCTCATTCCTCGACTGCACCAAGACCTACGAGACGGTGGTACTATTTGGCGCAAGCACAGACACATACGACCGCGTGGGTAGAATATTGAGCAGACGGCCGTACGATGAGATCACAAAAGAAAAGGTCGAGAAGGCGATGGACAGCTTCAGGGGCAAGTTCGAGCAGATCCCTCCTCTGTACTCGGCACTCAAGATGGAGGGCAAGCCGCTGTATGAGTACGCTCGTGAGGGCAAGGCTATCCCTAGAGAAATCGTGGGACGCGACGTTGAAGTGTCTGAGCTCGAAATGGTCGAGTGGTACGAGCCCGGAACGCACAACTACAGATGGCCTACCGAAGAGGCGGAGACGGCCGAGAAGAACCTCGCTGAGCAGGTCTGGCGAGTGGAGAAGCAACAGGGCTCTGGCCGCCGGCTCACTCCTGAGGAGGAGAAGGAAGAAGAGAAAGCCCTCTCCGAACACGAGACTGTGAAGAAAAAGTTTGAGGAGCGCCAGGATGGTCTTATCCGCGACAAGCCTGCCAAGAAGCAAAAGCCGCCCAAGAACCCGGCCCTGATGTCTGGCGCCTTGGGACAACTCCCAGGTGGCAAGGGCTCCAACCTCATCCCGCCACCTCCGTCTGCGGATGAGCCCTTCCCTTGGACCGACAAGGGCCCGCCCGCTGCCAGGATTCGCATGAAGGTCACGTCTGGATTCTATGTCCGCAGCTTCTGCCATGATCTGGGTGCCAAGGTCGATTCTGCGGGCATGATGGCCGAGCTTGAGCGATCCCGACAGGGTGATTTCGAGGTCCGCACTGATAGCTGCTTGGAGTACGATGACGTTCTCAAGGGAGAGGAGGTCTGGGGACCCAAGGTCGCCAAGGCATTGTCTGAATGGACCGAAAAGTACCCCAACGGAGCGCCGCAATCGCAACGCGAGCGACAGAATGCCCAAGGCCAGCAGAAGCAACAGCAGAACCACGGCCGTAAGGATGATAGGAAGCGCAAGTGGGATAACAAGAGCTTCGAGAAGAACGATGACGCGTCCAAGAAGAGGAGAAACTCCAGCTCAGGAGACGAGGCGCCCGCCGCCAAGGTGGTCAAGTCGGAGCAGGCTAGCGATGTCAAGGAGTCTTCGCCCAAGAAGTCTCCCAAGGCGTCTCCCAAGGCGTCACCTAAAGGTTCTCCCAAAACTTCTCCCAAGGCGAAGTCAGCTAACAAAAAGAAGTTTGATGACGTATGGGAAGGTATTCAAGACTAAAACTTGAGCGTCGCATAGACGAGACAACATTAAAGTACACAGAGACACAAGGGCTTCGTGATGAAAAACATTTCAGTTTGTGAGGCTACGGCCTGGGAGAAGGGCACGGCGTACGGAGGCTTCATTTAGCATGACCCAGAAAAGCATTGCAGATCAAGGGGTGACCCGACACTTGGACACTTGACTACGATTGCCCATTTGCCCGTATAAATAAGAAGATGATGAAGTTTACCAGTTGAAACAGCTCAGTCGTTTGATTTGTGTTCTCCGGACCTAAAGACCGTGTAAATTGATGTGCTGTCTTTCCAGTATTCCCATGGCATATTCGTCAATACGTACTACCTAGGTAGACCAAAGGTACAAGTATCGATCGGCTTCGAATCCTACCATCAGTTGAAAAAGGGGCTACTGCCCAGATGCTTAAGATGGCTATACCCCTAATCCTGAAGCGCAGCGCTACCTACAACTGTAGCTCGCAGATTCGACTCCTGTGGGCGTACTTCGGTTTGGCTACTTCTTCCTGGAATCCTCTTTATCCATTTCATTGCGATTCGTGAAATATAACCCAAGGTTTCCCGCCCAGTATGCAGTACGTGTCGTATCGTCATTAAAGTGTCCGCGGGTATCGCACCGCTATGCATCGTACATTCCTACCCCATCATGATTCCCATGGTCCCCCGTGCTAACCCACGTCACGGCTGCGAAGCCCTCTTCTGCTCCGCCGCCTCCCTCACACTCTCGTCCCTGGCATTCATCTCGCCCAACAGCGACCTCACCCTTTCGATTCGCCCCACGGCCCCCTCAAGCCGATCTAACCGCCTCAGCTTATCCTTGTCCCGCTTCTCCAGCGTCTCGACCCTCTCCTCGAGCTTCGCCCGCGCCCGCCTCTCCGTCGCGACCATCTCGTTGGCCTGCTCGAAGAGACTGACACTCAGCTCCTCCACCTCCTGGCTCGTCGTGCTCAGCCTGCTCTCTGCGGCCATCCTCATCTTCTGCTCCCTCCCTAGCGCCTCTCGCAGGTCTTCCGTCGACGCGGGTCCGTCAGGTGGTGGCGATGGCGTGCGCAGGTTCGGCGAGGACTTCATACCCCGCGGGCTGAGAAGTTGTGACAGTCTGTTCGCGCCGCCGCTTAAGAAACTGGTGCGGGTGGGCGAGGGACTGGGGGCGAGAGGAAGCGCGGGGGCGAGACCGGGAGAGGCGGCAGGGGTGGAAGTTCGGTGGGAGGCGGCGATGCGCAGGCGTGTGAGCTCGTCTTCGTAGTCGGCCCAGCGGTCGACGGCGGCGGCGGCCTTTTGGTTGAGGAGGCGGACCTGGGCTTCGAGATCGGCGATGCGGGACTGGGCTTCGAGGAGGGCGGGGGGCGCTTCGAGGACAACGCCGCAGGAGGGGCAGGAATGTTGCTCTGAGCGGTCGGTTGAGAGGGAGAGGGTTGGCGGTGTTAGCGGCGGGTGCGCGGCGGTCATTGTCATTGTCGCGCTCATGGCTTTGGTGAAGGGGACTATGTGTACTATTCGTTCCAAGCGCTTTTCTCAGTTGTGTGGTGAGAATGAAGCTGGGTGTTCGTTCGCACTCCTCGGTGCAGTTCCGTGGGAAAGTCGATTACTGAGATGCGCGACCGACTTAGACGTGAGAAGTGGCGGGGGATATAGATCAAGCTTCTTTTTAGGTTGTGCTCGAGGCGTTGCAAAGTCCCCGCGTGAGGAAGGGAAAAGCTACTTTAGCGCGGCGGGGGGGCTAGAGAGTTTGAAAGGTGTGACGTCGAGGTGCCAAAGGTTCGTCAGGAGGGGGGATGAAATGCGAGTGGTGGGTGGCCGCGCACGATCATATGTCAGGCTATTATATCTGAGAAAAATAGAGTGTTCGCAAAGGGTGGTTTGGAACTCTTATTCGTAGCAGCACGGCGCTTTGAGGAGGCAGAAAAAGTCAAGGTACAGTTGACTTGTCGCAGGTTCGGTCAAGTGTATTCGTTCGTAGTCAAATGGGAATATTGAATATCGGTGAGTCCACGAAGAGAAAAAAGCAAAGAGAAGGGAACAAGAGACAATTGAAGGGTTTAGGTTCGTACAAATAAGGTAGGTAATCAAAGATGGCAGAGAAGGAACCCCATCTGCCTGAAATCCCGCCCACATGCCACCTTAGCCACCAGACTTACGTGACACCACACACACCTGCCCTTTTCTTTCGATGCCGTTTCCTTCCACGACTAAATTGACGACGCGAACGGGAACTGCGCCTCCTTGCTTTCGTGGGAATTCGGGGGTGGTAACGATGATTGGGGAGGAACGGTGGACCGGGGTCCTTCAGTGTCCCAAACGGGCGGGTCCTAACAAAACGGCGTCGGGCGATTGGGCGAGGAAACCCAATTTGGGCTTTACCTAGATACTCCGTACGGGGGCCGACACTGCTCCACCCCATTTTCTGTTCCAGCACTCTCCTTGCGGTTGAAAGCCTCATCAACCGAGATGGCAGGGAGAGACGGGAACGGTTGTACGACTGTTGCTTGAGCCTTAATTTGCTGCCATTTCTTTTGCATTCTCTTTTATTTGCGGGTCGCAACCGTTTTGATTAAACAAAGTCATGTTTCTTGCTCTCGGTCCAAATTGACTGATTGTTTAAATTAATGCCAATTGCGGAATGTCCGTTCATGTCAATGCTCTGACGGGAACGGAACAACAGTTTACACTTGGGAATTTGGTGACATCCTAATCATGTAGGTGTCATGATTGACGACTATGGAGTGTAAACGACCATTTTCTGGCGATTTCTCCCCCTTCGCTCGTCCTTTGTCTCTGGCGCCCAATACCCGTTCCCTTTTGACAACTCTTGATCGTCCCCTTGCATGAATAAGGCTCCCACATCGGACTGCCCATCAATCAGTCCTTTGACCTCGCCATGTCCCGTGCTGAGCCGTCGCAGTGTATCCCGCACACAAAGGGCACCTTGCCGGCCATGCAACCCCTCCAAACTGCCACTGCATCGTTGGTTGGCAGTGGGGCTCATGCTTCCATCTCTCGTCCAAATTTCATGCACTGCTGCTGACGGCAGCTGTTGCTGATGCTGACGCTACCAGGAAGGATGATAAAAGGCCGTTTTTCTTGGTTTGTTGCGCTGGTGCACCAGCCAAGTCGGCGCTCGGGTTCGGTCCAGAAGTCTGAAACTGCCCAAAAAGCTCGCTGTCATGTCGTCATGCCGGCCCTCTCGTTTCGAAACGCCATGAGAGCACTTCCCTGCTGAGCGAGGAGGCGGTAAAAGCGGCCATCAGCCCTCAGTCCTCAGCCTCGTCGGCGAGGCGGTGCACAATATTCTGCAACCTCAAGCGTCTGAGCGTATCCAGCTGCAAAGCTCTCCACAGCTTAACCTGAACATCGTGAAAAGATAGGCAAGTAGATGAAAAAAAAAAAAAAAGCGCCAATCAGTTTGGCTTGGCCACCTTGCGCGGCTCTCCAATGCCCGTCTCCGGGTCCTTGTACTCCTTCCAGCTCACCGGCACCATGTCGTTGCCAGCCTCGCTGGTGGCCATGATGACTCCCAGCTCATTGGCAGCGGTGGAGAGGTAGTAGTTGGCCTGGTCTCCCAAAGAAATCTGATACATCAAGTCAGCTACCCATCACAAGTCACATTTCAATGTCTTGCAGAGAATCACTCACCACTTGCGCCCGCACCACGTCACCAGGCTTGAAGCTCTCATAGATCTTGACCTTATCCTTTTCTGTCGCCCTCACGTCTTGAGAGCGAATGACGCCCTGCCACTCCGTCTGGAGTACCGTGTCGCCAACCTGCTGGATCGTGACAATGGCCTGCTTCGGCATCAAGCGCACGACACGGCAGAGCACCATGTTGCCGACGTCGGGAAGCATCTCGCGCTTCTTGCTGGCGCCCTTGCGCGCCACGGAGATGGTCGCCAGCTCCTCGGGCGACAGCGGCGTGATGCGGTTGAGGCGCTTCGTGAGGCCGGCCTGGGCCTTGGTGGATGCTGTGACGGTCACGTCGCCGAGCAGGGAGGCGACGACGTTTCCATTGTAGACGTGCGTTCCTGGGCCTGCGGCGAACCGCGTAATTGGGCCGAGGACCTTGCCCGGCACGGCGGTCTGGGGAGTCTCAACAGTGGCCATGATGAGAGCTTTGGATGGATGTATGACGTGTGAGAGCTAGCTATGGTCGGAGCTCTTGTTCGTTCCCGGTGTCACACTTGAGTATGCGTGTGTATGTGACTGCTGAAAAGTGAGATGACCGGTATGAGCTGACCCCAGTCGCGAAGTTTCCTTCCGGCTCCGTAGGTGAGGCTGGAGTATCAAAGTCCGTTCCGTTTGCTCGGTGGATGAGATTGCACTTGTCAGAAACCCGAAAGTCCGATTTTTTTTTCTCAGTGAATTGCCCAGTCGACGGCCCCGCCATCCCGGATAGCTGCAGCTAAACAGCAAAATCCATGGCTAGCCCCACCATCAAAGCTCCGTCAGGCCACTGGCAACTTGAGCTTCCGGGGCGGTGACGCATGGCAGAAAGGGCAAAATGCAGGGTCCTGCCAATCTCTCAACCAAAAACAATAAGCGATGCGACAACGGCCACTACAGCTCAACGAAGCCTTCTTAAACCCATCTTCGCCGGTGCTCCCGTCGCAGAACATTTTCCTGTGTGCGCCCTCTTCGTTCTCCTCCACCGTACACAAGTCCGTCAATTGGACCACCACATTCCTTCCCCTTTTCTTTGCACTTTGGTATCTCAAGTCTTACTCCAGACTCTTCGCGCAAATCACAATGCCGTCTCTCGGGCGCCTGTTTACACTGGCGCTGTGGATCGGTCTCCTGACCCCCATCTACATGTTCCTCGAGAAGAACTTGGAAAAGTTCTACATCTTCGACCACGAGCATCTGCACGACCTCTCCAAGCGCGCCATTGCCGCACATGGAAACGACACGCGCTCCGTTGTCAACTACATCGTGACCGAGCTCAACGGCATGCACCCCACCAACGTCAATCTCGACGAGGAATGGGTCTTTAACAACGCCGGTGGTGCCATGGGCGCCATGTACATCATTCACGCCAGTGAGTTCCCCTTCTTTCAATAATTGAAAGACAATGGATGGCAGTTCACTAACAAAACCTTACAGGCATCACCGAGTACCTCATCGTCTTCGGCACCGCCATCGGAACCGAGGGCCACTCGGGCCGCCACACCGCCGACGACTACTTCAACATCCTCTACGGCACCCAGCTCGCCTACGTCCCCGGCAAGTACGAACCCGAGGTCTACCCTCAGGGCACCGTCCACCACCTCCACCGCGGCGACGTCAAGCAGTACAAGATGGACGAGGGCTGCTTCGCGCTCGAGTACGCCCGCGGCTGGATCCCGCCCATGCTCTTCTTTGGCTTCGCCGACGGCCTGTCCAGCACCCTCGACTTCCCCACCCTGTGGACGACGACCCGTATCACCGGTCGTGAGATGATTTCCAACCTGCTCAAGGGCAAGTTCTAAAAAGGAGACAACGTCCAGGTATGGGGAGGCTTTCTTGGAGGTCTCAGTCATGAGCATAAAGTAGGATGGTTCAAGAGATGGAAATCCTTTGGCCCGGTGACGAAGCGCGTATAGAGTGGTTTTTACGCTGCTCTCTTCTTGCATATCCCATTCGGCCGTTCCGAACGTTCATATAGACATTTAATAATACCGTGCAGCAAAAGCCGCTTCTTTCGTCAAGACAACTCCATTTTCCCGTTCAAAGAGAATTGCCGCTACCTTTGCATCCCTATGCGCTGTCGGTTGAGATACTTTCTTTGCAAGTGAGAGACATGCATCGAATGCGCGAACCAATGAAGACTGATCTGAGGATGGTTCTGAGCGTGAGACATCCATGTCTTGCTAACCAAACAGGCAGCGCTTGAGGCCAAGAATTTTCCGAGCAACGTCTCCGAGTTTTCTCACTCACCCGGACATTCCGACGTCTGCCCCCTGAGCCGTCCGCATCAGAGAAGCACTAATTCCCCAATGTAACACGACTCCACATATACGGCTCCCGTTCCTGCCGAGCCGGAGTTAGAGTCGGCGCCGGCCTAGAGTGGGGCCGCCCGGGAAACGTCAATGATGACCTCTTCTTCGTTTGAACAACGAATCATTGAACAGAGGGCGTGAAATTGTCGCCTGATGACACGCTTCCAATCGCTGTCATTCCTCGTATGCTGCATTATTTCCCTGACTCGGAACGACATGCGCCACGTATCATCACTTACCCTAGACGTCCGACGGCCACATTTCCCGCTGATGGGCCGGTAGTGACTCGGGGTGCTACGCAATTTCTGGCTCTTCAATTCTTACTTTTATTAGGGCGCGTGCCATAAAGTTCAAGATTTTGACGCCGGCTTCTTCCGAAGCGCGATGTAGACAGTGTAACGCCGTGTCTGACATCTTCCCCATGGTACTGGTCTTCTGCGTATGTCGCTTCTTGGTTCACACGCGTATCGGGAGGAAGAAAGAAATAGATAAAGAAGAGGAGGTCGATTGTAGGATTCGTACCCAGAAAAGGCATCGATTTTGACTAGTAGTAGGCCGGTACACATCAGCCATTGTGTAATTGTCGTTGACAAAGCATTACGACCTGGAATGGCCCGGTTTGGCCAGACCCGACTATTCGGGGATTGACGCCCCTAATTAACCGATCGTCGACTCGGCTGTGACTTTCCTGTCTCGAAGCTTGAAGAAAACTCATAGAATTCGAGTCTGGTCAACCGCACAGCAAAAGCTAATCTCGAATAATGGTTTGCCAAGCGAGTTGCAGCCCGGTTATCGGAGCGAAGGCAACGATAATCACATACAAATCCCACAATCGATCAGCTTGATTACTAGGCTAACAATGATACTATTCTGCTTTGATCAAAAAAGCAGACGCACGCGAAAGTTCACATCCGCCAATCTGGTTCCCATCTCGTCTGTACTTCTCTTACACTTGCCCCCTGAGCTCAGGCCTGCTCGCCCCAAGTCCGCTGCCGCTCCGTGTAGTGTTTCCTTCCCCCCTCCCCCACGATCTGCTACGAGCCCGTCCGTTCTTTCTCGGTTTTATCTTGGCCTGAATATCCCTGCTTGTTCGCCTTCTACCTTATCATAAGCCAATCCTTACCCTTCTTTCCCCAAGATAGCGAGTGTTCCTTCCCATCTTCATCCCTGTGTCCTTCACGGGTTCTTTAATCGTGTTTCACATATCGGACCGGAAGAGCCAAGACCATAAATGCGGAAGGCCGCCCTCTTCTTATCTCTCCGCACGTCTGCTCTCTTGTGATGATCACAGCTTCAATATCTGGTTTGACATCAGAGGAACCAAAATACTATGCCAGCCGGAGATACGATTGAACAGTCCCTCTCTGAGTCTCAGCCTAGAGAGGTCTCGTACGATATGAAGTTCTACGAAGATGTATCTCTCGACGAGAAGAGGGGTATCCAACCGCGGCCAGATGCGCCGACCGACGAAGAGTTGCAGACTTTGAGGAGAGTTTCGGACCACATTCCCTTTAAGCTCTTCACTATCGCCTTTGTTGAGCTGTGCGAGCGCTTCTCATACTACGGCTCCGTTATTGTCGTGAGTAGACTCAATTCCTCCAATTGGCAGAAGAAACTAACACTTGAAGTGTATGTTTTGCGAATGAGTGAAGGTCATACCGGTCCGAGTACTAATTAAGCCCAGTTACCAACTTCATCCAACAACCTCTCCCAGCGGGCTCGACGACCGGCGCCGCCCCCAATGGCCAACCCGGTGCGCTTGGGATGGGCCAGCAGGCGTCAACGGGTATCACGACATTCAACCAGTTCTGGCAATATTTCATGCCCTTATTCGGCGCCTGGGTCGCCGACAAGTACTGGGGACGGTACAAGACCATCTGCATCTCCATCGCCGTTGATCTCGTAGGCCACTTGATTCTCATCACCGCCGCTATCCCACCCGTCATCACCAAGCCAGCCGGAAACTCGCTATCCGCACTGCTCGTCGGCATGATGTAAGTAGTATTCTGGCTGCCGGTCCGGATCACCATCAAGCTAACTCTAGCTAGAACAATTGGATTTGCCACGGGAGGTTTCAAACCCAACGTCAGTCCCTTGATCGCGGAGCAGCTCGAAATCGATCACTTGACCGTACGGACGCTTCCGACGGGGGAGAAGGTCATAGTCGACCCTGCCATCACTATCAATAGGGTTTACAACTGGTTCTACATGTTCATCAACATTGGCGCCCTGGTTGGCCAGATCTCCATGGTCTACGCCGAGAAGTACGTCGGTTTCTGGCTGAGCTTTACGCTGCCGACTTGCATGTTGGCGCTGTGTCCTCTTGTCATGTGGTGGGGAAAGGGCAGATATCGCGATCAGCCCCCGACGGGCTCGGTTTTGGGACCGGCTCTGAGGACGTTTCTCTTTGCTCAGAAGGGTAGATGGTCGATTAACCCTGTTACGACCTGGAGGAGCATGCATGATGGGACCTTTTGGGAGAGGGTCAAGCCTTCGAACTTTTCCGATGCAACTCGGCCAAAGTGGATGACTTTTGATGACGCCTGGGTCGAAGAGCTGTAAGTATCAATTCGGCGCACTTGGGTTGACTACTTACTGACCTCTGCAGGCGTCGTGGCTTCGCAGCTTGTGCCGTCTTTTCTTGGTATCCCATCTACTGGCTCTCGTATAATCAACGTAAGTGACTAACTGCCCCTCAACCCATTTGTAGATGGCCACCCATCTAACTCGTCACAAGTGAACAACAACCTAGTATCCCAAGCTGCCACGATGCAGCTTAATGGCCTCCCCAACGATATCCTCTCCAACCTCGATCCCATAGCCCTCATTCTCTTCATTCCGCTCTGCGATCTGGTCCTCTACCCGACTCTCCGCAAGCTCAGAATCCCTTTTACGCCCATCAAGAAGATCGCTTTCGGCTTTTTCACTGGCGCCATGGCCATGGTTTGGGCCTGCGTGCTGCAGTACTACATCTACAAGCGCTCCGTCTGCGGTCAGTTCGCCTCAGGCACCCTACCCAACGGCAACCCCTGCCCTCCCGTCGACATCCTCGTCTGGGCCCAGACGGGCGCCTACGTGCTCATCGCCCTGTCCGAGATCTTTGCCAGCATCACGAGCCTCGAGTACGCCTTCAGCAAGGCTCCCAAGAACATGCGGTCCATGGTACAGGCCGTGGCGCTCTTCATGTCGGCCATCTCGGCGGCGCTGGGCCAGGCTTTCACGCCGTTGAGTACCGACCCGTACCTAGTCTGGAATTACGGCATCGTGGCCGTGCTGGCTGGAGTGGCGGGTGTTATCTTCTGGTTCCAGTTTAGGGATCTGGATAAGGAGGAGGATGCGATGAACGAGTTGCCCGAGGGTCGCATTGGGCAGGGTGCCGCTGCTACTATTGAGATGTCACGGATGGACAACAGTGGGAAGAGGGACTAAGACTTGGATTGTTCGACTATGACTTCAAGGATTGCAATTAGAATTGGCGACTTGGTCTCGTTGTATTCTTTTCGATACTAGACTTTGGCGAAGATGACTTTGAAAGCGAATTGTGCATCCATGTGTGAAATATCCGGCTTTACTTCATAACATCTGAGCGACAAGGTCCCAAGAACGACTGTGGACTGGCGATGAAGACCCGTTACGTCTCCAGTGGCCATCAATTGGGTGACAAGATAACCCGCTAGTCCCCTCTTATCGGTCACCGTCTTTGTTACTACCTGTCTCACCGTGCTTCTTCGGGTACGTTCGTGAACGAATATGCTTGAAGATCGGAGTAGATAAAGTACTCAGTGCGAAAGATAAAGATGTAAGTACTTGCAAAAGCACTAAGCCAATTTCACTTAAAGTAGTCATGGACTACAGCTAATAAGGATGCAATCAAGTGCGAAGTGCCCGGCTTCCAACCTCAACAACACTTGACTGCTGCCGGACCTGGCGGGACGGCCCTGGTCGTGATATAAATACCGTGAAGACAAACATCTTCTAGGAACTTGGTTTAATCCAAGAGGACATGAGCTGCGTGTAAGTGACTATTTCTGCTATGACAAAGGTAACGCGAGCGAGCCACCGGAGGGACTTGGCTTATCAGGGGTAATCTAAAGCTTGAGTCGAGCAAGCTGATAAGGATGTGAAATCTCTACCCACCCAGCCCTGTCCACCGTCAGCTCCTTTGCACGCCTAAAAATATGCTCTCGGCTTCTCAACATGAGAAAGTTTAATCTACTGAGTCTTGTGGTAAGACTTTGCGAGTGTTTTTGCTGGCTAATGCGTATCAGAGTGTGCGAGTAGCTCACGCCCTGCTGGGCGTCGACACCCTACGAGCTTAAGACGAAGGCCTGCGATCCATTCCTCATCCACCAAGCTTTGAACCGCAGCTTCTATAGCCCTTTGGGCTGAAATGGCAGGGTTTAGTATTGTGCTAGGTTGGAATGAGAGCCAGAACGCATTGCTGGGCGATGTGTGAGCGTGGAAGCATACAACAGCCGCCGTGACGAGCATTACTCTCCCATCAACCATAATTTTAGAGAAAATGAGAAAGAAAAAAGCCCACAAAGACCCTTTCTGAAGGGTTTAAGTAAATAAAGGGCTCATTTGGGCTGTAAAAAGTGGCTCTTATCAACCTTCTGGTGGGCGTCTCGAGTTAAATTGTTGTGAGATTCGAGAAGAACTCATACGCCAGTCAGGTCTTCTTCGTGTGCAATACCGTCATCAGGTGGCACTTTGAAAAGTCTCCTATCACGTAGGGATACATCAGGGAAGCAAGAGCTTCATCTGTGAAGCTGACCACACACAACTTGCGCCCGCGTGTTTGACAGCGATCGCAAGCCCAAGGGCAGTTGCATACAAGTGCAATTTGGCTACCGTACCATCTTCCTGCTGGGAAATTACAGTCTATCCGTATATTTGGTGGTTCAGATTGACAGCCTGGGCGAGGTTATGAAGCAGAGGTGAAGAGGCTGCGTGGGCAGTACTCTCTGGTCATCCTACGCCAATTCATAGAGAAAAGAAAACCTACAGACGCCAGATCTTGGTAAGCAATGAATAGGAGAGTCTTAAAGATAGGTGTTGAAGAGGAATGGTTCACTGTTGGGAATTCTGAGCCAGGCGCCGGCTTAGCTGTCAATAGGTGACGGCGAACACATTGACGGAATGATCTGACTTCAGCAAATCCACGGAGATGCCGCCCCGGAGTCCCTATTGTGCATCTTCATGATAGCAGGAAACAGGACGGGTCTTTGCTGGGCCATGATAAGGAATTGCGGTCAGAACCCCCGGATAAGGGGTATCGGGAAACGCAGCGCGGCGGTGGGCGTCACTTTGTGCCGTTGAGTGATCGGGAGCTAGGGACGGGCCTGAGGAATAGCTTACGCCGATGAGATGATCGCTTGTGAGAGAGGAACGCCGAGATAGAAGCTATGCTTGGGCGACTCTGATGTATCTTGAAGTGTGTCCAGGGGCTACTATTGAGCCTGTGAGCCCACACCGTCACCAAGGGGCAGCATCCGTAGCTTTGAGTCGCTGTCCGAGGTTGACCAAGCTAATCCCTCATTGTGTCTTCCGATCATACATAACCAACCGCTGCAGTATGCAAACAATGGCGCACCCATTGGCGAGATGGGATGTCGCTCTCAGCCAAATCGTTGCTTGTAGAGGCCATACGGCTTCAAGGTAGCGAACAATACCTCACCGAAGACTGCATGAATCTCCCCATACATAGCAGCGTCTCCCAGACATGACCCTGATCTATATCCCGCGCTTTAGGTTTCGGCTCAAGGTGACAACAGACACACTGCGTCAAGGGGTGAGGTGCTGAAGGTCCAGATTCTAGGCTACTAAGCATTTTGTTCTTCTTCACAGCATCAGGCCGCGATGCATGCTTGGAAGTAATCTGTCCTTGGAATTCCAAGCCAACAGAGAAAAGTTGCTCCTCTGCGCGGCATACAACGAATACTGTTGGGCCACCAAGCCCATCACAAAGAAAAGACGTAATGAGGCGTCATCAGGTTGCATATGCTCCAGAACCTCCCGCCGAGAAAAGTTTCATGCTGCATGACGGTTGTGGGGGGGGGGGGCTCCCACTACCTGAGTTTGTCTGGTGGTTCAGGGGTTCAGAAGGAGCAGGGGAACGTGGGAGCCGTAGTACAAGCAGGGTAATGTGTGGGCAAGGAAGAGCTCGAACAAGCAAAGCGGGTTTTTTGAGGCTGCAGCCCGTAGAGAGCTGAACCCGTTCCTGCAGTACAAACGCGAGAGGTAGAGAGTGAGTCGATGGGAAGGCCCAAACCCTACGGATAGTGAAGCGGGATCTATCTCAGAGGGAAAGAGATTTACGCCCTCCCGAATCTCTTATCTGTGCCATCCGAAGCACGCGAGTGCCTGTGCTGATGACACCGGAACTCCGTTCCCGGGCCCTGTGATGAAGACAGAAGCTCTATGCGGAAGCTCTTCCACGGACATGATCAAGTCGCTGGATACAAGCACTACGGAGGGGGACCCCTTGGGCAATGCCAACGTAATCAACCTGCGCTCTCCCACGTGGGGTGATGAACGGTTACCGGCGGCATGTCGGAGAGCGAAGCGTGGTGGTGCCCTTCGAGAAGACATTAGGTAGTCCTTTTCGAATGCATGTCGAGGATCTCTGCTTTAGCTTGAGAAGCCTGCAGTAGTAGCCCTGTAGGCGAAGGAAAAGTGGAAGGGAAGGTTTCCCAGCTTCTATGGGCCGTTCATCGGATCTCGGACGGGTGACGGGTGGTGGTGTGGGCTTGGTCAGGGGTCAAGCCAGAGGAAGCGCGTCGCTGGCCGATAAGGGAAGGATCAAGCGCTGACGGTTACCTGACCCATGTTCACAGTCTGGCTTGTGAAGAAGAATTCAATGAGTATCTTGGACGAGCGTGATTGATTGTGGCTGTGGATTTCGAAAGCTCTGTGTCCATACGTGACTGTTGATAAGAGTGACCACTGGCCTCCAGATTCTATTACATCGAACGATACTGGGACCGAATAACATCGGGATAAAGATTCGTTACTAACTCGAAAGTCTCAGTCAACCGTGATCAATGCCACCACGAATCCAATGGACGAGGGCTTGTCCTTCAGCCACATCGGTGTGTACAGGTGGTGTACATCACGCATCAGCCTCGTAAGAACACAAGCCCCTCGTCTACCTATCCAAGACGCTTCAGAATCTTCCTTGACTCTTCAGCGAAGCACCATATTCATCGTCATTTCTGTATTGTTTCTTGGATCCCTTAGAAGTGAACAGATGGGGAAAGAAAAAAAAACTTGGCTCTCCTTATCGGATATGGAGTCCGGACACTACCTAGAATGAGAGAAACAATCGGACCCTCTCCTATCAATCCCGTCGTATCTATCCGTATATCAAAGCCGGGGCCAATCTCACACTACAACGACCGAGCCCCAAATTGGGAAAGACTGACTCGGGAAGAAGGCTTCTAGAAGAACGAGTCCGCCCCCTTGCACATTGATGGAACTTCATCGTCTATGAACCGGAATTTCCGTGGGGCCTCCGTCACTTCTTGCCATCGCTTACATCACAGAGAAAGAACACAAAGCAGCGTTTCTATCGTGCCACGGTATCCGAAGTGATTATGTCTCTTGGTCAAATGGTATTTCAGGAAGCCTCTAGAAGTTAGAAAACCTTCAATGTACCTTATCTAAGGGGGGCGCCCTTCAACAGTCTGTCTAATCTCCCATGATCCAGGCCGTGAGTCAAACTCCAAAGCCGTCGAAAGACCCCAACAACCTCACGTTCGTACCGACATGTCACAAATCAGGAAGAACTGATCGAATGCAATGTCATTGCGGGTAGACAAAACACCCACATAACATACACCTTCCCCTCGGTCAAAACCACCTACACCGAACCCCTAACGCGTCTCCCCCCATCCCCGTCCCGTATCCGTGTAAACCTAAATCCAGAACCTATATGAAGTCATCCCATGCATCGCCCGGGGCCCTTGTGCAAATCCTCGGCGGGCGGCGGCGGCAGCGGGCGGCAACGCCAACCACCCCCGCGCGTCAAGGTACCGCTCGCCCGCCCGTCGGTGTCGCCCGCGTCTTCATCCCGCGCGGTACAACGGTGCTCACCGAACCAGGGGGGAAAAAAAAGTGTGGGATCCACGGGGGCGCACGTTGTCGACTTTGACTCTTTTTGTAAGAGCGCGCGGGAGAAAGAAGGAAAAAACCCCCACGCCGTAGAGCAAGGGGGGTAAATGTTAGGATCAGGGGGAGGGAAAAAGCATGGAGTGAGGAACCGATATCTGTACCTTGTAAATGACCTGGATCGTTCAACCGACGACAAGCGCTCTCATAAATGAGGAAATGCTGCCTTTAAAAGCTGGTTGCGGCGCCCTCTTGCTTCACTTACCGGTTTCCTTCCATCTCGTCTCCGTAGGCTGCAGGGTCGTTTGAAGTTGAACATTGTCTTTATGTATTTTGTGATGAATAGGTACCGTTTGAGGCCTATTGCCCTTCTCTTCTCGAATCGCTCCCCTATCGCTTCGTCATGAAGTAAAGCAAAAAGCCCAATAACCAGAGAATATCGCCCGGGGGCTACCTTATGCACAACTAGCTGCCCTTTTTCTTTCGTTTTTGTCGACCACGCAACGCCATGCCAGCCCATATGAATGATATCGAGGGAAAAGAGCCGTCATCGCCATCACACAAATTGGCTCCGCTCAGACAGGCCTCAACTCAACCCCGACTTGGGGGGAGGTACGCCACCGCCGGGCAGCAAAGAAAATCGACTCCCCAAACGCATGTTTTTTTTCCGAACCGTTTTTTCCCGTCGTCATTCAACAATCCTCGGCACCTGGACGCCGCCGCATGCAATGTATAAGTCGAATGTGTGTGTGTCGATGACACGTGTAAAGTCGTTCGAGCCCAAGGCCGTCGAAACCAAGTGGTGCCGCGTCCTACACTTCAACAGGCCTCGACTTCATGCGAGCCATTCCTCCTCGTCTCTCTTCAAGCCTCTCATAGTCAGGCCTTCGTCCTCCTCGTCCGAGTACTCCTCCTCTTCTTCCTCCTCTTGCTGTTGTACTTCATGATCCCGCTGGTGAACCGCTGGCGCAACTTCCTCCTCGGGTGCCTCTTCCTCTTCCTCCAACATCCACGTCAAGCCGTTGGCTTGCTCCTCCAACGGAAAAGCTTCCTGTGCGTATTCCTCCAGACCTCTCGGGCCCTCCCAAAGTGCCATGGACTGAGTAAGGCAGTTTTCTTCCAGCTCTACATCTCCAAAGTAGGGAGGTTGCTTCTTGGGATCTTCGTGGCCGAGAGAGAAGAGCTTCTCCAGAGCTTCGAGCTGTTGGCGGTAGCCATTAGGGATCTTGACCTTGAGCTCGATCGGGCCCCGGATATACTTGACTGGCCGTCCAACACCTCTCGCGAAAGCCTCACAGGCCTCGCGTGGAGTCAACATCTCCCAAGCCAAAGCGACACGCTTTGTGCGCCACTTGGCCACACCATCCTTGAATATTTGCAGGATGGAGGGACCAACATCGTGCTCAGCATCCAGCCAAGGCAGCTTCACATCTTCGTGGAATGGGGCTTGCCAAGTGAAAGAACCATCCTGCTGGAGTTCCATGCAGAAGAGCGGGTAGGGCAGCGAGGTGAAGTTGTTGTTGTAAATGCCAGTGTACACAAAGGTGGCAGGCATGCCAATGGAGCGAACATACTCTTCGACCTGGTGTTTGGCAGCCCAGAGAGGAAGCGACGGCCAATCCGAGTTATATGCGGCATGATCGGGCATCGTGGAGTAGACATAGTGTTGTACACCAGCCTTCTTAGCGGCGTCGGCAAGTGCCTTTCCGATCTGGAACTCATCTCCATAGAAGGTGGTGTTGATGAAAGCCAACTGGGTACCGCGGAAAAGGTCATTGATCAGGTCGTGGTTTACACCAACACCGGAAATGGGGCCGTTGGTTGTCACGTCTCTGTTGTCCGGAGTGGGCTTATGTCTAGTGTACAACTCGCCGACAAGGACGGTGACATTAGGATTTGAGTTGACCTCGGTGGCTACGACGCCTTCGAGATTCCGCAGCTGAGCGCGGACGTGGTAGCCCACAGCCGTGGCAACTCTGATGAATGATGCAGCCTGACGACCGCTGGCATTGATGACAGCAATCGTCTTGTTCGGGGTGGGCATCGGACGCTTGAAAGGGCGGAAGGTGAGGGAGTTGTTTCTTGAAGAAGACAACGGCGATGCGTCAGAGTATGATGAACGCGAGTGCTTGTGTGTCCTGACGGCGCTGTAAACAGCCGAGTCGCCGTGATAGTGGTGATTTGAGTGATCCTGCTGTTGGTGTTGGTGTTGTTGCTTGGCGGGTCGGATAGGGATCCCAATCCCGTTGAGTTGGGAAGGCATCAGAGTCACCATCTGAGAAGTCTCGGACATAAACTGCTCTTGCGGGGAAGAGCAGAGGCTTTGGCTGTGCGGCCGGCACAGAGTAAAGGATTTTTTTGAGTCGAGAGAAAGGGTTGCTGCAAGGGCTTGTCGTCAACCCCGCTATTTCCCCCAGAGAATACGCTGTAGGGAGGGTGTAAGTGCGGCCTCGGTTTGTGGAGAAGGGTGGAAAAAAGAGAGAGAAAGAGGGCGATGTAGTGTTGGGCTGGTTGTCCCGAAAACGGCGTCGTCGATCGTTGAAGTCGGATTCGATGGATCGATGGGATTTGTTTTCTTAAAGAGGAGTATCAACCATGACAAACCGATACGTAAAATCCCGCCTCGAACCTATAGCAAGCCAGAGGCCTTATCGCGGAATAGGGGAGGACTGAACGGGCCAAGTGCAGGTCTCTGCGCACGCGACGTCGAGAGAACGCGGAGAGAGAGGCAGGCGTTCGGAGTATAGAGTACTTATTGACAAGGTGTGGACGGGTGACGGGTGACGTGACGGGGTGCGTTCTCAAAAAAAAGGAACAAGAATCAAAATGCAGTCGGCTTCAGGCGGTTCCTGAAGCCGTGGACCGGAATGATTCAAGAACCCTGAGGGGTCGGTTGAGGAGAATGGCGAGATACCTTAGATAGCAATCAAACCCGCTATCAAAACAGCGAGCTCCTTATTTTGGTCGATGGCGGGGTTAACCCCAGCAAACAGCCCAAAAAGCCAAGATCCAAGAGATGGACGCACGCCTGTTCAGGCCAAAGGTCGATCAAAAGATCTGGGGGAATGGACGGATAGCAAACTAGGCTGCGTCCGTCGGCGGAGGCGGCGAGGGAAGGTAAGGTATCCCGTCAACAAGGGGGGGGGGTGTGGTAAAGTGCTAGACTTTTTGTCGATGCTGCTGATAAGGGAAATTTGGCGAGGCGAGGCAAGGACTGCAGGCGAGGAAGATATCTCTAGGATTGTCGTACGCTCTCTCGTATTTACCCCGGGTGTTCCTGAGATAAGTGGCTCGAGGGTTGAGACGTTGGCAGCTGCAGAAGCTGTAAAATGGATGGAGGGGTGTCTAGATGGGATGAGGCAGCTCTCAATGGTGTGCGGATAGATTTGGCCCGCGAAGATTGCAGCAGGCGTGGATGATGAGAATGCGCGTGCGAAAGACAAGAGATAAAGCGTGTGTGAGTGAGTTTGAGTGACAGAGCGAGTGAGTGAGAATGTGGTGTGTGTGCGAGTGTCCCCTGCCGGTCTCAGTCAAGTGAGCAATTGTTCTCAGTCGACTTGCCCACTCAGGAAAGCCCCGGGATGACGGTAGGTGTGCGTGCTTGGTTGCTGTGCTTGTCGTCGTTGTCGTCGGGCTATCCACCGATAATCTGCAACCGAATACTCGCGGTGCAAGGAGGCCGTCCAATCGGGGTATATACTGGCTGACCGTGCCCCAGTATGCGCGTTGGAGCGTCACCGGTTAGATTGCCTCGTGGGCGCTGGGCTGGTCGTCCGCAAAGAGGCCGGGCTAGGTGTGCAGGTTGGCGAGGGAGTTCGGCGTGGAGATCCGATGCGAAGCTGGCTGATTTCGGGGTGTGCCTCACCAGCGGTGAATGGTCTGAGCCTGGGGGTTGGGTGGCAGCCAGGAAAGGAGAAAATAAAAGAGGTCCACGGTGCAGTGGATAACGACTGGATCAGATGATGTTCCTTGGAGTCTTGGATGGTGCCGTTTTTTGTCGCGATGGCCTTCTGCTTGTGTCGTTGGGCGGCTCTTTTGCCTACAGAACGACTAGGGCGATTCTGTAGAGTGGTTCGGGTAGAAAGAGGGAGGGGTTGCCTTATGTGAAGTCGAACCTAAAGATGCTTGAGACGACCGGAGCAGAAATTCCAGGCTGTATCCGTACCTGATGCGAAATAGGTAGGTAAAGTCGGGGCGTTTTGAAATATGAAAGAGAGAGCCAGACCAACGATCCAACGCTTTGAGAATAAAGGTAAGAAAGAGGCAAAGACCAGATGACCTCAGATGAGGAGTCTGCAAGCTTTTGATACCGGTCCTAGTCAGTCCGCGTGGTGATTTGACCAACTGGAAACGGACAAGGTATGCCGCGATGTTTCTGGGCCGTGCTGGCTGGTGGTGCTGCTGCTGGTACTGGGCCCACAGACTGGTGATGTTGATGGGCGAACAGGAAGGCAGGCCGAAGCAGAGTGCATGCAATTCGACCAGAAGAGTGTAGCCAGTGGGATGAGAGGATGTGCGAGGAAAGAGGGTGAAAAAGAGGTGTAATCGTGGATTCGGTAGATTGATAAGTCTGGAAGCGGAGGGGGAGGGGAATAAGTGTAAGGTAAGTATGTATGGATAAGGTACCTAAGGTAAGGTAGGTATGCGGGTGTGGGAGAGAAGGTGTATGACGGGAACAACCTAATGCTGTAAGTGAGGAAAAGTGTTGTGATATCCAATCTTCTTGGGTGATGGAAAGAGCAGCGAGACAAAGTACAGCAACCGCGAGATTCTCAGTGTTTGTAGAGTTAGTCGGCAAATGCAGCAGCAGAGCAAACACAAACGGGACGGTCAGAGTCAAAAAGTAAAATCCAATAACTACGGATAAAAGAATTTGTATTTTTACTGGAGTGAATTCGGTGGCCAGGGCCAGGCGCGGCAGGACCTTGCGGTTGGCCCTTTTCTGTTAATAATTGAATCTTCGCCGGCGGCCACGAGGTTGAGCACGTTGCGTTTTCTCATTCGAACCTTGATGCAAGCGCAAACAACGGGGCCCCATCGAGCGGAAACACCACACCCAGCCATCAAGCCATCATCCATGGGGCCGGAAGCACGCCCGGATCCCAGACGTGCCTGAGAGGAGGGAGGGGGGGCACTCGCGGAACTGTGAGAACGCAAGAACAAGATGGGATGAGATGAGATGGAAACACTGGGAGTGCGCTGGGGGGTTGTGGTTCGAGTAAGTACTAGGTAAGTAATGAGAGAACTCTGCTCTGCACCATTGATGATGAAGAGCCGGGAAAGCATTACCACGGCCATCGAGTAATGAGAGGGTAAGTGTAAAGCGGGAGATGCGAGGTGGGAAGTTAAGTGGGATGGGAAACACACACCTCAGTACTCCGTACCTACCTACTAGGTAAGTTGTATGGATACATGAGAAAAGATACGCGGCTACCTCAGCCGGTACGGTGTCGAGGTGGGAGCACGTGTACCGCATTACCTTCCCATTCCATCTAGCACCACCTACCAAAACTCGTGTCTCTTCTTTCTTTCCACTACTGTGTAGATTAGCCGACTCCAGTCCCTCACCAAACATCTTCCAGAAGCTACGCCGTTGCCTGTACTTTCCAGGGTGTACCGGAACCACGTCTGCTGCAGCGCAACCAGTAGCAGGCCGGGATCGATGACTTGGTCACTGAATCGGGCGATGCATCAACGAGACGGGGACTTCTGGAGCCGTATTGGAGCCATTCTCCAAAAGAGGGGCCGCTCTGGACGGGTCCTGGAACGGGACTACGGCGGGCAGCCCTCAGTTCCATTCCGTCTCAACTCTCAGGGCAAGTCTTTGTGTCCATGTCTCATGAGCGGGAAAGAAACTTGGAAGGCGCAGATGTATCCGTAGTGGACCTGACCAAAATCTGAGAATGTGAGAGAGAGAACGACCTGGAAGGCTGGGAGAAGATTACTAGGGCCTTCCCAGTGCCCTATTTGCAGCAATTTTTCGCTTCCCGTGAAGCCTAGCACAGTAGGTTGGCTTTATTATGTAAGAGCATGGCCGCGGTTGGCTCGGGGTTTCGCTTACACAGTTGCTCTTACCTACTGGGAAACACCTCCAACTTTTTTTCCTCCTCAGACAGTCAGACCTCTCACCATCTGTCCCCAGTCTTTTTTTCCTCTTGCGCAATGCTGCGGCTTCAGAAAATTTTTCCTTATCTTTGGCAACTTTATTACCCTTCTCAGTCTAACCTGGAAAGCACCCGCGCCGCAGTCCCTCATGGCGGAAACCTATGCAACCATGCCCTGCAATGCCGCCATTGTCTCCCAAGCTGTCAAGGACATCGAGGGCGGTCACGATGGAGAGTACATGGGTACAATACCTTACTTGCAACTTTGGGGCATCTTATCGTCTCTCCATGCTACCTAAGGCATATGTAGGTAGGTAGTCGCACATCGTACGTCGTACGTACGTTTTACATCAATGCCATATTGAAGTATCAATGTGGCCCTCCGATATGCTCACCGACTACAGTCCACTCTGTACAGCCACTGCCTGTCAAACACGAACCTACCTAGGTACCCTGACGAGCTTGACCTGCCATCACATCATCACATCAGACCGAGACATCCGCCCATGGATATCGGGTGTCTGCGCCTCCCTCCATACCTTACCGGTCCCTCATGCCTATCTGGACGGACACAGATGCTTGCCCGGCTCGGACCATGGCATCAGATAAGGGCACCTTGATGAGTCCGACTTTGTCGGTTCACGGGCCCTATTACGAGCACGGTCGTCCATCACGGGGTCCTTGATTTTAAGCACTACTGCGCCGGTCAGCCCCCGGCGCAAATCAACGTCTCCACATACTGTCAACTGGCGCGTCGTCAGGTCGGTGATCGGAGTCAATCCCGATGCCACAATACTCTCCGAACCCTGTGCAAACTTTTTCTGGCCCAGAGCTCCACACGACTCGCAAACGTGATCCAAAGAAATCTGCATCGTCCATCATCACAGAGCCCACCGCTTCGTTATTACATGTGTACGTCCGAAGCTCGAGCCTTCGGACCATGCCACTACGGATACCAAATGGGCATAACCCTACCTCCTCTGTACACATACCTCTGTTCCCGATGCTCGACCAGGTTTGCGCGGTATCTCCCAGAGCCCCCTCCTACGTACGGAGTACAGCATGGCCCCCCTGGCCCGGATGGCTGGGTCCCACTGCTAGCTCCCAGGCAGAAGAATCATCGAATATCGCAATTCTACGCCATGATGGGCAAATTGTACTGCACAACCAGACACCATCCAAAATCTCCCACCCACAGCACATGCAGACACTAGCATCTGGGCTCTAGCCTCTAGCCTCGCTCTCTGCAGGTCTGAGATTAGTCTCTTTGCTGAGCTACCCGTGCCACGCTCCCACCGGTTACAGCGCTTGCTGCATCACCCGGGTTCGACCTAGCACCGCACCCAACGCCGCCTATTTTGTCTTTGAGAGCCCTTCATGCACGTCGGCTGCAGAAGCGTCGAGTAACCGCCTTCACGGAGGCGCACCCAACGTCTACTTGATCTTTGTTCGAGCCTGGCGCGGGTGATGCCATTGGCCATGGGAGCGTCGTTGTTATCAGCCAATTATGCTGTTGTATGGTGCGACATGTACTATGACGGGCGTGGAGGGAAAGGATCAAGGTAAAGCCGCTGTCGCCCGTGTGCTCACATTCAAGTCCACAGAATTCCGGTTCCGATGACCTTCCGACTGACAACATTGGATGTGAGTAGACACCCTCAAAAACCGAAGAGTGGCCTAGGCCAAGCCGCAGGATTCAAACGCAACCCAGCGGGGTATCCCTGAAGGCTAACGCGGACTTTGAGGCGGAACCTGCTTCTGCTGAAAGTCTAGACGTGCAGCAGCATTTGTGACCGTTGTCTACTAAGACCTCCGTCATCAACGATCGGATCCAGTGCCTTGGGACGAAGCTCAACTTCCCTTCTGAATGCGGTCCGGCAACGAGCCACCGGACATGGCGAGACAATAGGCTGGCGGACAACAAACAAAAGAGCAGTCAACCTCATCTGAGCAGTCGGAACTCGGGAGGCGCCAGTATCCGTAATCTGATTGACAAAGAGCTGAGACGACAGGTCAAGCACAAGTAGGAATGCGCCAATGACGGCCTAGGAATCGCGCAATGCCGACCTTGCTAGCACCGCATTTTCCTCATTACGTACAAATGGAGCCAAGCAAACGTCCCAGACGACCGCCATGCCGTCATCAAGCGAACCAACTGGCGTTCCGTACTGCTCATAAGCCAACGTTTCCCCTCCCTCTCCGAAGTGGGCA